>NC_140589.1:1459320715-1459994797 GCF_964204655.1 Triturus cristatus | reverse complement strand
GGGTCAAGACTGATTTGCATATGGCCATGTCTGAACTGGGGTGGCATAGTGGGCAAAAGAACGATGGATTTAACCGCATGTCAGCATTCCGTCCATCATTTGTTTGTTGTAACGCTTTTCGCCCTAAGTGGGATGGGTATTCCCAGACGTGGGACCCGTGCTCACTACGCCACTGGAGTCAAGCTATCCTGGCTGATGACGGCTGATAGCCAGAAACCGGTCCTAGGATGCTTGATTCCGGTCCAGGGAAGACATGGCTTGGCAGTTCGGGCTCCAGTCGAGTATGGGTCAAGACTGATTTGCATATGGCCATGTCTGAACTGGGGTGGCATAGTGGGCAAAAGAACGATGGATTTAACCCAGATCTCTTGACTGGGGGAGAATGTCTGCATTGTCAGCATTCCGTCCATCATTTGTTTGTTGTAACGCTTTTCGCCCTAAGTGGGATGGGTATTCCCAGACGTGGGACCCGTGCTCACTACGCCACTGGAGTCAAGCTATCCTGGCTGATGACGGCTGATAGCCAGAAACCGGTCCTAGGATGCTTGATTCCGGTCCAGGGAAGACATGGCTTGGCAGTTCGGGCTGGACTGTTCCCATGAGGCACAGGGTCAAGACTGATTTGCATATGGCCATGTCTGAACTGGGGTGGCATAGTGGGCAAAAGAACGATGGATTTAACCCAGATCTCTTGACTGGGGAGAATGTCTGCATTGTCAGCATTCCGTCCATCATTTGTTTGTTGTAACGCTTTTCGCCCTAAGTGGGATGGGTATTCCCAGACGTGGGACCCGTGCTCACTACGCCACTGGAGTCAAGCTATCCTGGCTGATGACGGCTGATAGCCAGAAACCGGTCCTAGGATGCTTGATTCCGGTCCAGGGAAGACATGGCTTGGCAGTTCGGGCTGGACTGTTCCCATGAGGCACAGGGTCAAGACTGATTTGCATATGGCCATGTCTGAACTGGGGTGGCATAGTGGGCAAAAGAACGATGGATTTAACCCAGATCTCTTGACTGGGGGAGAATGTCTGCATTGTCAGCATTCCGTCCATCATTTGTTTGTTGTAACGCTTTTCGCCCTAAGTGGGATGGGTATTCCCAGACGTGGGACCCGTGCTCACCACGCCACTGGAGTCAAGCTATCCTGGCTGATGACGGCTGATAGCCAGAAACCGGTCCTAGGATGCTTGATTCCGGTCCAGGGAAGACATGGCTTGGCAGTTCGGGCTGGACTGTTCCCATGAGGCACAGGGTCAAGACTGATTTGCATATGGCCATGTCTGAACTGGGGTGGCATAGTGGGCAAAAGAACGATGGATTTAACCCAGATCTCTTGACTGGGGGAGAATGTCTGCATTGTCAGCATTCCGTCCATCATTTGTTTGTTGTAACGCTTTTCGCCCTAAGTGGGATGGGTATTCCCAGACGTGGGACCCGTGCTCACTACGCCACTGGAGTCAAGCTATCCTGGCTGATGACGGCTGATAGCCAGAAACCGGTCCTAGGATGCTTGATTCCGGTCCAGGGAAGACATGGCTTGGCAGTTCGGGCTGGACTGTTCCCATGAGGCACAGGGTCAAGACTGATTTGCATATGGCCATGTCTGAACTGGGGTGGCATAGTGGGCAAAAGAACGATGGATTTAACCCAGATCTCTTGACTGGGGGAGAATGTCTGCATTGTCAGCATTCCGTCCATCATTTGTTTGTTGTAACGCTTTTCGCCCTAAGTGGGATGGGTATTCCCAGACGTGGGACCCGTGCTCACTACGCCACTGGAGTCAAGCTATCCTGGCTGATGACGGCTGATAGCCAGAAACCGGTCCTAGGATGCTTGATTCCGGTCCAGGGAAGACATGGCTGGGCAGTTCGGGCTGGACTGTTCCCATGAGGCACAGGGTCAAGACTGATTTGCATATGGCCATGTCTGAACTGGGGTGGCATAGTGGGCAAAAGAACGATGGATTTAACCCAGATCTCTTGACTGGGGGAGAATGTCTGCATTGTCAGCATTCCGTCCATCATTTGTTTGTTGTAACGCTTTTCGCCCTAAGTGGGATGGGTATTCCCAGACGTGGGACCCGTGCTCACTACGCCACTGGTGTCAAGCTATCCTGGCTGATGACGGCTGATAGCCAGAGACCGGTCCTAGGATGCTTGATTCCGGTCCAGGGAAGACATGGCTTGGCAGTTCGGGCTGGACTGTTCCCATGAGGCACAGGGTCAAGACTGATTTGCATATGGCCATGTCTGAACTGGGGTGGCATAGTGGGCAAAAGAACGATGGATTTAACCCAGATCTCTTGACTGGGGGAGAATGTCTGCATTGTTAGCATTCCGTCCATCATTTGTTTGTTGTAACGCTTTTCGCCCTAAGTGGGATGGGTATTCCCAGACGTGGGACCCGTGCTCACTACGCCACTGGAGTCAAGCTATCCTGGCTGATGACGGCTGATAGCCAGAAACCGGTCCTAGGATGCTTGATTCCGGTCCAGGGAAGACATGGCTTGGCAGTTCGGGCTGGACTGTTCCCATGAGGCACAGGGTCAAGACTGATTTGCATATGGCCATGTCTGAACTGGGGTGGCATAGTGGGCAAAAGAACGATGGATTTAACCCAGATCTCTTGACTGGGGGAGAATGTCTGCATTGTCAGCATTCCGTCCATCATTTGTTTGTTGTAAGTCTGAGTGTGTCGGCAACAAATCAGTGTCCCATTTGACTGTGAGGACCTGTTTAGCCATGCATAGCTCCATTGCCATAACTTTCCCTTGTGAAAGTGTAGAAGGCAGGTCCCCCATGAGTTAGGAAGCCCAATGAGCACGTAGCTGGAGAGGGGTGGGACCTCTTGTCAAAGATGTCATTGATATCTTTTAGAACTCACTCTCAGTGTCGTTTGAGTTTGGGGCAGTGCCAAAGGAAGTGTATCAAGATGCCTGATTGGTTGCAGTTGCTCCAGCAGCCATCTGAACTGTTATATTTCTATTTCGCCAATCTAGCTATTGTGTGATACCAATAGTGGGTTACTTTGATCATTGCTTGTTTTCCAGAGGCTCAGAAAGAGGATGTGTGCGTCCTATGGAGAATGTCAGACAATTTTTGAATGGTGAAGTAGCGATGGGGATGTTTCCCATCTCTTCTGCGCCAGAGATTTCTCTGTGTCTGTGGCTTTATTGAGGAAATGGTATATAACTGAGAGCAGGCCTTTGTTATCCTTTCTGATCAACAGCCATTTTTCAAAAGCCGTGAGTTGTCTGTTACCTTGTGGTTGGATCATGGGTTACGTGACCACAGTGTTTGATCATTATGTACCTCCAGCATTCCACTGCCGGGAATCCATATTTCGATTGGAGGCGTGTGATGTCCATGAGGCCTGCATAGTCATAGAGATCGCCAATTAGTTACGTCTGTTGACCTAGCCTTGGTCAAAATCCCCCGCATCCACAGAGCCAGAACAGGAGGCAGATCCTGCATGGCTAGTTTTTGTTCATGTTAGCTTATGGTGATGCATTTAATTACTGGATTTTCCCATATGCGCTTGAACATGGGCTCCATATAGAGGGCAAAGAGGAGTGGTGACAACAGACATCCCTGACCAATGCCTTTGGCAATAGTGAAGCCCTGTTGAGAGAGACCATTAACGCGCACTGTGGGGTTGGCATAGCTACATCATACCCATCTTTGAAATTGTGGTCCTAGACCCACCCTTTCCAGAGTGTGCAACAGAAAGGTACAATGAAACGATCAAACGCCTTCACCGCTTCTATTGACATATGGAGTACTGGGGTTTGTGAGTGGGTCGCCTTGTCTATAAGGTGCAGTAGGCACTTAATGTTATCACTGTATTTTCTCTCCTGGAAGAATCCCAATTGATCTGGGTCTCTGAGGACTTGCATGTAAGGATGGAGGCGAGAGTCCAGAATGCCAGTGAAGAGATTTGCATCAACATTAAGCAAGGATAATGGCCTGTTGGAAGAGCACAGCGTGGGGTCCTTTATGGGATTAGGGAGCACCGTGATTACCGCATCCCACATACTCTCAATGAGTGGCCTTTGTCTCGCTAAAGGAGTTATAGAGGTGGATGAGGATTGGGGTGAACTGGGCACCAAACACCTTGTAGAATCCGAGGGTGAACTCATACTGCCTTGTGGCTTTGCCCAGTTGCAGGTGTGTGATCACTGATAGAACCTCCTCCTGGCGTGTGTTGGTCTCCATGAGGAGTGCCTTTCTCATCGTGAGGAGTGTGCTGTATGCTGTGGCTGTGTAAGCCAGGGTTTCCTGATGGTCCGTCACCTCTGCCATGTAGCGGTCCTTATAAAAGTGCTCAAATGCTCCAGCTATTTCTTTGTCCTGCTGGCTCTAGCTTAAACGTTCCAAGACTGGCTTTCATTCCTGCGCCATCAGATGTACCAAATGCACCACTCTCAAATGGGGAAGAAATGCCCTGTTAATTTAAGAGGGTGACTGCTGTGTCTTTATGCCACCCGCCTCACCCTTTCCGCATCACTCAGCTCAATCGCAGTGGTTCCTGAAGAGTTAGCTAGACCTTTCAGAACCTGGAGATACTGTTGGCAGTCTGTAAGTCCTCCAAAATTATACCCAAGCCTGAGCACACTTACATAATTCGTCATTTGTTAAATCAAGACCAGTACATTGCATAGGATATTTCAACCAGGCTTCTTAGATTTTATTTTTCTTTCTTTGGTTGATCCAGCCAACACGTGTTTCGTCATCCGTACATTGAGGACCAAAGGACTAGAAACTTGGAGCATCTTTACATTTCCCTGCCTCCCTGGCCGGGACGGAAATATAACCGGCACAGGGGCTTACTGACTGCTTTGCATTAACACAGCCCTGAGGAAGTCATAAGCTATTCCCGGACAACAAAACACGTGTTGGGTGGCTCAACCAAAGAAAGAAAATTAAAATACAAGAAGCCTCGTTGAAATATCCTATGCAATGTACTGGTCTTGATTTAACAAATGACGAATATTGTATGTGTGCTCTGGCTTGCGTATAAGTACTAGGTAGATCGCCAGGAGTCACAAATTTGGAGGAGTGGATGATTCCTCCTCCCTTGAGCACCATAACTAGGCACTACGAAGCAATTGAGTACCGTCACTAGTGAGCACCAAAACCAAACGGGTCAATTTCATCCTACACAGTATTTATCCTCCACAATTACTCTTTACAAAAACAGATGGCTAAGACTATGCCAGTAGGATCTAGAAAAAGACATCAACCCTTTCACCTGTAGAGGGGATAATGGTATGTCTTTTTTGCATTTAAACCAGATTGGTCGCACACTGCTACACCTACCAGGCGTGTTCCCCCAATGAAAATGGTCCCTGAAGGTCAGCGTCGGCGGATACACCTATGCTCGAGTGTGAATGCAAGTATGCGTGGCGTGTGCCATCCCTGGACACGTGTTTCGAGGTAGTTGCCTCTCGTCAGCAGGGAGTAGGAAAATGTGTGGGGTTGCTGTGTAAGCTGCTAAAATCGTTATCAGGTCTAGTACCTCTCGTAGCGCGCAGGTGCGTAACCATGAGTCCGTCGACTCCACCGGCTCAAGGGAGCCTGAATATAAAGTTAAACCAGATTGGTCGCACACTGCTACACCTACCAGGCGTGTTCCCCCAATGAAAATGGTCCCTGAAGGTCAGCGTCGGCGGATACACCTATGCTCGAGTGTGAATGCAAGTATGCGTGGCGTGTGCCATCCCTGGACACGTGTTTCGAGGTAGTTGCCTCTCGTCAGCAGGGAGTAGGAAAATGTGTGGGGTTGCTGTGTAAGCTGCTAAAATCGTTATCAGGTCTAGTACCTCTCGTAGCGCGCAGGTGCGTAACCATGAGTCCGTCGACTCCACCGGCTCAAGGGAGCCTGAATATAAAGTTAAACCAGATTGGTCGCACACTGCTACACCTACCAGGCGTGTTCCCCCAATGAAAATGGTCCCTGAAGGTCAGCGTCGGCGGATACACCTATGCTCGAGTGTGAATGCAAGTATGCGTGGCGTGTGCCATCCCTGGACACGTGTTTCGAGGTAGTTGCCTCTCGTCAGCAGGGAGTAGGAAAATGTGTGGGGTTGCTGTGTAAGCTGCTAAAATCGTTATCAGGTCTAGTACCTCTCGTAGCGCGCAGGTGCGTAACCATGAGTCCGTCGACTCCACCGGCTCAAGGGAGCCTGAATATAAAGTTAAACCAGATTGGTCGCACACTGCTACACCTACCAGGCGTGTTCCCCCAATGAAAATGGTCCCTGAAGGTCAGCGTCGGCGGATACACCTATGCTCGAGTGTGAATGCAAGTATGCGTGGCGTGTGCCATCCCTGGACACGTGTTTCGAGGTAGTTGCCTCTCGTCAGCAGGGAGTAGGAAAATGTGTGGGGTTGCTGTGTAAGCTGCTAAAATCGTTATCAGGTCTAGTACCTCTCGTAGCGCGCAGGTGCGTAACCATGAGTCCGTCGACTCCACCGGCTCAAGGGAGCCTGAATATAAAGTTAAACCAGATTGGTCGCACACTGCTACACCTACCAGGCGTGTTCCCCCAATGAGGACTAGCAGAGTGCGGCCAATCGGATTTTTGTTTATATTCAGGCTCCCTTGAGCCGGTGGGGCTGACGAGCCCATGGCTACGCACCTGCGCGCCTTGAGTGGTACTTTACCTGAGAATATTTTTTGGCAGCCTACGCAGCAACCCTACACACATACCTACTCCCTGCTGACCAGAGGCAACTACCTCGAAACACGTGTCCAGGGATGGCTAACGCGACACTCATTTTCATTTTAAACTTTTGGCATAGGCGTACCCGCCGACGCTACTTCATGGACCACAATTCTTTGGGGTAACACGCTGGTAGGACTAGCAGAGTGCGGCCAATCGGATTTTTGTTTATATTCAGGCTCCCTTGAGCCGGTGGGGCTGACGAGCCCATGGCTACGCACCTGCGCGCCTTGAGTGGTACTTTACCTGAGAATATTTTTTGGCAGCCTACGCAGCAACCCTACACACATACCTACTCCCTGCTGACGAGAGGCAACTACCTCGAAACACGTGTCCAGGGATGGCTAACGCGACACTCATTTTCATTTTAAACTTTTGGCATAGGCGTACCCGCCGACGCTACTTCATGGACCACAATTCTTTGGGGTAACACGCTGGTAGGACTAGCAGAGTGCGGCCAATCGGATTTTTGTTTATATTCAGGCTCCCTTGAGCCGGTGGGGCTGACGAGCCCATGGCTACGCACCTGCGTGCCTTGAGTGGTACTTTACCTGAGAATATTTTTTGGCAGCCTACGCAGCAACCCTACACACATACCTACTCCCTGCTGACGAGAGGCAACTACCTCGAAACACGTGTCCAGGGATGGCTAACGCGACACTCATTTTCATTTTAAACTTTTGGCATAGGCGTACCCGCCGACGCTACTTCATGGACCACAATTCTTTGGGGTAACACGCTGGTAGGACTAGCAGAGTGCGGCCAATCGGATTTTTGTTTATATTCAGGCTCCCTTGAGCCGGTGGGGCTGACGAGCCCATGGCTACGCACCTGCGCGCCTTGAGTGGTACTTTACCTGAGAATATTTTTTGGCAGCCTACGCAGCAACCCTACACACATACCTACTCCCTGCTGACGAGAGGCAACTACCTCGAAACACGTGTCCAGGGATGGCTAAGGCGACACTCATTTTCATTTTAAACTTTTGGCATAGGCGTACCCGCCGACGCTACTTCATGGACCACAATTCTTTGGGGTAACACGCTGGTAGGACTAGCAGAGTGCGGCCAATCGGATTTTTGTTTATATTCAGGCTCCCTTGAGCCGGTGGGGCTGACGAGCCCATGGCTACGCACCTGCGCGCCTTGAGTGGTACTTTACCTGAGAATATTTTTTGGCAGCCTACGCAGCAACCCTACACACATACCTACTCCCTGCTGACGAGAGGCAACTACCTCGAAACACGTGTCCAGGGATGGCTAACGCGACACTCATTTTCATTTTAAACTTTTGGCATAGGCGTACCCGCCGACGCTACTTCATGGACCACAATTCTTTGGGGTAACACGCTGGTAGGACTAGCAGAGTGCGGCCAATCGGATTTTTGTTTATATTCAGGCTCCCTTGAGCCGGTGGGGCTGACGAGCCCATGGCTACGCACCTGCGCGCCTTGAGTGGTACTTTACCTGAGAATATTTTTTGGCAGCCTACGCAGCAACCCTACACACATACCTACTCCCTGCTGACGAGAGGCAACTACCTCGAAACACGTGTCCAGGGATGGCTAACGCGACACTCATTTTCATTTTAAACTTTTGGCATAGGCGTACCCGCCGACGCTACTTCATGGACCACAATTCTTTGGGGTAACACGCTGGTAGGACTAGCAGAGTGCGGCCAATCGGATTTTTGTTTATATTCAGGCTCCCTTGAGCCGGTGGGGCTGACGAGCCCATGGCTACGCACCTGCGCGCCTTGAGTGGTACTTTACCTGAGAATATTTTTTGGCAGCCTACGCAGCAACCCTACACACATACCTACTCCCTGCTGACGAGAGGCAACTACCTCGAAACACGTGTCCAGGGATGGCTAACGCGACACTCATTTTCATTTTAAACTTTTGGCATAGGCGTACCCGCCGACGCTACTTCATGGACCACAATTCTTTGGGGTAACACGCTGGTAGGACTAGCAGAGTGCGGCCAATCGGATTTTTGTTTATATTCAGGCTCCCTTGAGCCGGTGGGGCTGACGAGCCAATGGCTACGCACCTGCGCGCCTTGAGTGGTACTTTACCTGAGAATATTTTTTGGCAGCCTACGCAGCAACCCTACACACATACCTACTCCCTGCTGACGAGAGGCAACTACCTCGAAACACGTGTCCAGGGATGGCTAACGCGACACTCATTTTCATTTTAAACTTTTGGCATAGGCGTACCCGCCGACGCTACTTCATGGACCACAATTCTTTGGGGTAACACGCTGGTAGGACTAGCAGAGTGCGGCCAATCGGATTTTTGTTTATATTCAGGCTCCCTTGAGCCGGTGGGGCTGACGAGCCCATGGCTACGCACCTGCGCGCCTTGAGTGGTACTTTACCTGAGAATATTTTTTGGCAGCCTACGCAGCAACCCTACACACATACCTACTCCCTGCTGACGAGAGGCAACTACCTCGAAACACGTGTCCAGGGATGGCTAACGCGACACTCATTTTCATTTTAAACTTTTGGCATAGGCGTACCCGCCGACGCTACTTCATGGACCACAATTCTTTGGGGTAACACGCTGGTAGGACTAGCAGAGTGCGGCCAATCGGATTTTTGTCTTTTTTGCATTACCTGGCTGAGATTGATCTGTGTAAGGGCACCTAAAACATTTTCAACATGACCACTGACTCCTACTTTAAGGGTCCTGAGGAGTCCTTCCCGAAAAGTATCAGATGAACTTGATGCATCTGCTCTCACCAGGCTCTCCGCTGTCTCCTAAAACCTGTCAAACTCATACATAAAAGTTTATACTATTGTTACTAGACCTGCGTTCTACTACCCAACTGTTCCTTACTTTGGAGGCAATGGCGCAGGTTAAGCAGCTGGTAAAGGCGCCATTGGCGGATGGATAAAGCCAAATGTTACCCATTACTATATTCTTCATGGTACCTGGCCTCTATCTACTGCAAAGGTAAAGACCACCAGTTCTCAGGTAGTGTTATTGCTAGTCTCTAGGTGTGTGGGATGATGGATGCTTGGCAACCACAAAGACTGTTCCCTAAGCATTCTGCCAAGTCTAAGCGCTCAAGGCTTCCTCTCCAAGAGTGCTGCTAAATTTCACCAGGATGTTCGGCACAATCTTTTTCCCTGGGCCTAAGTTGCCTCATGTGACCTTCTCTTGCTCCCTTTCTCAAGGACATAAGCCTACCATTTATGTAAAGGCATATGCTTGGGCGCCTTTGTCTGCACAGCCCCTCAGAAAGAACTTAACCAGAGCAGGTAAGTTCTCTTGCACTTCTAATGGATAGCACCAACTGTGCATTTTAAGCATGTTCTCAGATATTTTTATAATGCACTCATTTCTAATTTTTCTAATTCTCTGAGGTCCTGGATTATCAATCACTTTGAGCCTTCAAAGGTAAACTTACACTTTTGTGTAAGTTTATTACTCTTTGTTATTCTCTAACTCTGGGCCTGACACACAAAGGTAAACTTACTCTTCAGTGTAAGTTTACAATTGTTTTGCTGTTCACAAATGGATTTTACAAGTAGTATCGTTACGACTGCAGAGTCTCTGCACTCGTAGAGGAGACTCCGCACATAAAAGATAGGACATGCTTATCTTTTTATGTGCTAAGTCTCAGCCATGGGTGTGGAGACTCTGCAGTCGTAAAGATACTAAGGTCCTGGACCTTCAGCTCCCTTCGGCGGACATCAAGACAAACATCTTGGAAGACGTCTTGCAGCCTGGGTGACTCCTACTCAGAACCCCTTTTGCCATTTGATGAGGCCTTGATTGATGTCCTTCTGGGAACCTGGTCCAAGCCCAGCACAGGGGCTCCTGTGAATAGGACAATCGCCTGCCGCCATCGCCCTGACCGGGCGACCCAAAGTTACTCACCCACCACCCTACCTCCTAGAGCTTGGTGGTCCAAGTCTCTACCCCAGTAGGCACATTCCCTTCTGCACCCCCAGACATGGAATCCAAGAGGCTGGATAGTTGGGGTAAGAAAGTCTTTTCTTCCACCAGCCTTGCATTGCGGTCGGTGAATGCATGCCTATTGGGCTGTTATTCCCACTTCCTGTGGGAAACACTTGTGCAAGTGTTGCTACCGGTCCCGGAGGAGGCTGCTGCAATCAGACGGGAGAGATGCGGCAAAGTTCACCATTCGTTATGGGCTTGACACAACCAACTCACTGGACAGAGCGATGTCATCAACTGTGGCTTTTCTGGGGATGTCAAGGCTTCCCTCATGAACATGCCCTTTAATGGCACCTGTCTCTTGGGGGACATAGCAGACATGCCCCTAGAGCGCTTAAAGGACTCACAGGCTATGGCCAAGTCCTTGAACCTCTCGTTGGGCACATGTCCCCCATTTGCTTTTCGCCCCTTTCATGGCTACGGAAGGGGCTTTCAGCCATGCAAGCGATATCCCAGCCACAAGGCCGCGCAAGTTCAGGAACTTATCCGCAGCCGGGGGGGGGGGGGAAACATCGTTTACATCGCATTCAGTACACCGCGATGCTGTTACATAGCGGTCGTAACAACGAACGCGATGTAACCACTCGATGCCATTACAACGCAAGTCTTTACATCGACTTGCGCTAGATGGCGTGCTAACATTACAAATAGTGTAGTTTACTATCCCAACACCTTCCCTACTGTTAAGTGGACTGGAGTTGGAATAGTAAATTACGCTTTTCTAATGTTAGCACGCCATCTAGCGCAAGTCGATGTAAAGACTTGCGTTGTAATGGCATAGCGTAGTAGCATCGCAGTCGTTGTAACGACCGCGATGTAACTGCACGCGTTGTAATGACTCGTGTTGTTACGTCATACATCCAGCCGGGGGCACGGCTTGTTCTGACCCCGTGGGTCAGGCAGCCAGAGGTCAGGTCAGTCTACCACCACCCCTGCAACCTCAATCCCCAATTCTTAGTCAGGCCTTTCAAGATCATGGGCAGCCAGTTGGTGGCAGGATCAGCCATCACCTCTGGCAAAATATTACGTTGGATAGGTGGGTTCTTCAGATAGTCCGAAGGGGTACTCTCTCCCCTTCAACACTACCCCTCTTTCCATGCCTCCAACTTACGACCGGCTGTCGGAAGATCACCTGACTTTGCTTCAGAAGGAAGTCATGACTCTCTTGGCCAAGGGAGCCATAGAGAGTGTTCTGGCACCAGAAGTAGGCTGTGGTTGTTATCCCCCCTACTTTCTGGTCCCGAAGAAGGAAAGGGGCCTGTGCCCTCTCCTAGATTTGCGAGCTCTCAACTACTTCCTCAAAAAGGAAAAGTTCAAGATGCTAACTCTAGCTCAAGTCTTGTCTGCCCTGGGCCCAGGAGACTGAATTGTCGCGCTGTACGTGCAGGACGCCTCTTTTCACATTTCCGTTCTGCCTGCTCATCGGCACTACCTCTGGTTTACGGTAGGCCACGAGCACTTTCAATTCACTGTGCTCCCCTTTGCCCTTACCAACGACCCTCGGATGTTCACCAAGGTGATGATGGTGGTTGCAGCTCATCTGCGCAGATCAGGGGTGCCAGTCTTCACCTATCTTGACGGCTGGCTGTTAAAGGCGAGCTCGCCACAGGCTGTCGTCTCCCACCTCCAGACTACAGCGAACCTCCTGCATTCGCTGGGGTTCACTATAAATGTGTCAAGGTCACACCTGACTCCCTCTCAGATGCTCCCTTTCATTAGAGCTATTCTGGACACAGGGGCAATTTCGGGCCTATCCTCCCGAGCAAAGAGTCCAGGATATTCAGGCTATGATACCGATGTTTCAGCTTCTATCTTGGATTTCGGCGAGAATTACTCTGAGGCTGCTGGGCCTCTTGGCCTCCTGAATCCTGTTTGTGACACATGCCAGATGGCATATGCTGGCTCTAAAGTGGGACCTGACGTTCCAGTGGGTGCAGCATTAGGGGAATCTCTCCGACATGGTCCAAATCTCAGAGGGAACTGCGCAGGACCTGGAGTGGTGGCTGACCAACCGCAGTTGGGTCAGAGGCAGATCCCTCTCCCTTCCCCACCCAGATCACACAGTGGTGACAGATGAGTCACTCCTGGGATGGGGCGGCCATTTGGAAGAGGTGGAGATCAGAGAACTCTGGTCTCTAGTGGAATCCGGACTCCACTTCAACCTGCTGGAGTTCCTTGTGATTTTCTTGGCATTGAAAGCCATTCTTCCTTCAATCAAGGGAAAGCTGGTTCAAGTGTTCAAGGTTCAAGAACAACTCCACCGCCATGCGGTACTGCAACAAACAGGGCGGGATGGGATCATGGACCCATTGTCAAGAGGCCCTGCGTCTCTGGACATGGATGGAACAGCAGGGCACAACCCTGGTGGTTCAATATCTGGCAGGTTCTATGAACCCCAGGGTGGACGAACTCAGCCATTGATACCTACCGGATCACGAACGGTACCTCCATCCTGAGGGGACACAAGGTTCTTTAAACAGTGGGGACAGCCTTGGTTAGATCTGTCCATCTCTGTAGAGAATGAACAATGTCAGCAGTTTTGTGTGGTGGAGTTTCCAAGGTAGCTCTCGCTTGGAGACCCTTTTCGTTTCGGGTGGAGCGCAGGCCTTTTATACACCTTTCTGTCCATTCCACTCCTGCCCAGAGCGAACGGGCCCAAGTTATTCTTGTGACTCCGGACTGGACATGGAGAGTCTTGTATCCCGAGTTTCTCCATTGAGCATCGATGCGCCAATCAGGCTGCCCCTTCGAGATTATCTTCTGTAACAGCAGCAGGTGAGGGTCCTTCAATCGACCTATCAACTCTAAGCCTTCTTGCATGGAGATTGAGCGGCGGTAGTTGACAGCATTCAACCTTCCTCCCGAAGTCTGTAATGTTAATTTGGCAGCCAGGCATCCCTCTACCAAGACTGTACGCCTCCCGGTGGAAAACATTTGTAACATATTGTACAGAAAGATCTATTGATCTTCTTTCTGCTTCCTTCTCTCAAATTCTCCTTTCTATTTTGACCCTTGCCCAGCAGGGCTCTGCTCTTGGCACTCTGATAGGGTACCTTTGGCCTTATCTGCATTTTTGAGGCTACCAGACAAACCCTCTTTATTTAAATCTCCTATTGTAAATGGATTCTCAAGGGCTTGTACATATGTTTCCACCTGCCCCTTTCATCATGCCTCAGTGGGACCTTAATTTGGTTCTCACCTTTCTGATGTGTGCTCCGTTCGAATCTCTGCACAACTGTTCCCTCCAGCTGTGTACAAATTTTTAAGTGACAATAACTTCTGTCAGGAGGGTGAGCGAATTGTAGGCTGTGTTATCCAAGCCTCCTTACCTGACCATCATCCCTGATAAGTTTGTGCTTCGCACTAGGGCCTCTTTCTGACCGAAAGTGGTAACACCATTCCATGTGGGGCAATTTGTCACCTTGTCCACTTTAAACACTCCTCCGCACCCCTCGAAAGAAGAGCAGCGACTCCACCGTCTGGGCCAAAAAAGAGCATTGTTGTTCTACCTTGACCGTACAGAAGAGTTCCGGGTGAACGACCAACTGTTCCTGGCATATGTGGGAGTGAAGAAGGGTCATGCGGTGTAAAAAAGGATGATCTCTCGAACGTCATCCTTTGCATTAAAATCTTCTATGCTCTGGCCAAAAAAGTAACTGACGTGATGTAGACGTCACAACGGTGGAGATGACGCCGACGATGTCATGCGGAACCTACTGGCGCAAGCTGCCGGCGCGCAAGGGTATTGATCGAAGAAAAAATCTTTTGGATCCAGTCTGAACCTGGGAAATTCAAAGGTAAGGAATCTACGGCTAGATCATGTCTCTACCAGATAAGGCGTTACTGAAGGTAAGTAACTTGTCCCATTGAAACCAGGGCATCATCGTAGAGATTTTAAAGAAGGGAGCATTTAACCAGCGGACAATGGCCTCAGTGAAAATGATTAATATCCATATCTAGAATTCTCTCGAACTCTGGCGAACTCTAACTGCTCTTGTCCCAATTGCAGTGACTCCTTAGGAACATTCACCTACTCCTGTTTGTGGGACGCCGGTAACACCTTTCCAGTATAAGTCTTTAAATATGTCTTTTGTCTCTTCATCTATATCTCTGCCACCCGGCCACATGCCTGGGCTGTATACCGGTGCCTCCACGCCCCAAGGGAGAGCTCCCACATTCCACTTTTCCTTAACAGGGTTCGTTTTTATGTTGGTTCTAGTTTGGGAGGAGGTAAAGCAGACTCAACCTAATTGGGGGGTTGGAGTGGGAGGGGGGAATTTAGGGGTTACATTTGTAGGTTTGAAGGGAAATTGGCCGCAACATCAAACTTTCTATATATTAAACAGCACAACACCAAGGCACACTGTGTTATTATATACCTTACTGCCACCAATAGCAACCACCATGCAGACTTCAAAGAGATGCACCACACCTGAGGAACCGCTGATGTTCTTGACTCACACACAACTGTGACTACGTAAAACTGTCTCACCTGGAATATTCGAGGGCTATTTATTTGATTTTATTTATTTATAGAGTTTTATATAGCGTGAACATGACCCTTGGGTATCAGAGCGCTTCACAGTTACATGAGGTAGGATTGCGAACATCTAGTAAAGCAGCAATAACATTTATGTACAGTTTTGATATACAACTTAAAAGCAGGAGTGTCTTATCAATCTGAAATTCCTGCACAAGTCTTTGTTCTCGTATTCAGATAACAATTTTTGAAACTGACTAGTGTACAAGGTGTAACAGTTTTCCAGTACTAATGGTTCCGAAGTGTCTTTTAACGTGACTTTCTACCTGAAAACAAGTCCCGAATAGTACTGTATCATAAAGCCTATTCTCAGCTAACTGGTGACCTTATCTCTACATACGTTGTTGTTCTGTGTTGGTAGCACCTATATCAGGTGTTGGTGATGAGCAGTCTTGCCTAAGGAAGGAACTTGCTCATTAGGAAGATCTTCGCCTCCCCCTTGAATTTTGCTGTATTTTGAATTTTTCTAATGTTTGGAGGTGGAGAGTTCCAGATTCTGGGGGCTGCTCCAGAGAAAGCTCTGTCATACGTTTTCTTCTTCCGAAAGATGGGTGGTTTCAACAGCAGCTCTTTGGCACTCCTGGCTGGTCTGCTTCCCCCTGATAGATCAATTTTCTGGGCTAGGAACCTTGGTGTTTTGTCGTGGAGGGCTTTATGGGTAATACATGCCAGTTTAAGCTGAATTCTGGCTTCATATGGTAACCAGTTTAAGGCTTTCAGGTGTGGGGAGATATGGTCATATTTCCGAGATCCAGTAATGAGTCTTGCGGCCGCATTGAGACATGCTTTTAGTGGTGCTGTGGAGATTTTAGATAGACCTGTTAAAGTTGTACATCCATATTCAATCCTTGAAATAACTAGGGATTGGACTGCCAATTTGAGGTCCGCTGTAGAAATGAGTGGTTTCCTTTTTCTAATATAGTTTAAGTGAAAACGGACACTTTTTGCCATTGATTTGATGTGGGCTTTTATGTCTAGGTTCTTATCCAGTGTGATTCCTAATGATTTCGCTGAATCAACTAGAATAGGGGTGCAGTTTAGTGCTGTGATCATTTTGGTCCATTCCTTCACTTTTGTGTGGTTCTTTGTTGGTGAAATTAATAGGAATTCCGTTTTTTGCACATTTAGTTTCAGATGATTACTAGTTAACCAGTGTAATGACATTTTTAAGGCCTCATTCATTAACTTGATGTCTTCCAGTGACGCGATCTTGACGTAGATCTGCGTGTCATCCGCATACACGTGGTAGGATATGTTTGCGTCTCGGAGAGTTTCAGTAAGGGGTTCGACATACAGGTTGAATAGTGACGGAGATAGTGTAGATCCTTGAGGGACTCCAATTGAATTCGGGCATGATGGGGATAGCGTCTGGTTGACTAGGAATCTTTGTGTTCTGTTCTGAAGGAAGGATTCAAACCATTTCAGAAAATTCCCGGATAGACCCATCCTGTCCCGAAGCCTGTCTAGTAATTTTTCATGATTTACCATGTCAATTGCAGACGACAGGTCAAGAAGGACTAGTAGACATGTTTGATTTTGATCTAGGGCCTGTAGCGCATCATCCACTATATGTAGAATCGCTGTTTCCGTACTGTGGCCTGTTCTGAATCCTGATTGGCAGTCGTCCAGTAGTTTGAATTTTGCGATGTGATGGCTCAGTTGGTTTTGGACACATTTCTCAATTAGTTTGGCAAGTAATGGAATATTAGTTACTGGGCAAAAGTTATTCGGCTCTGCCGGGTCCGCTGTAGGTTTTTTGATGAAGGGGAGGACTTGACCTGTTTTTAGGCATTCTGCAATGATCCCCTGTGATAGTGAGGCATTTATTATTTTTGTCCATATTGGGACGACGATATGGTTGATTCTCTTTAGGCATTTAGAGGGGAGTGGGTCATTGTAGTGGTTATTCGAGAGAGTTTTGGCAATGGTATTCTGGTCATATAGTTCGAATGTTGCCCATTGTGCCTTGTTTTTCACCCTATCCTGATCGTTTGTCGTGGTAGACTTGTTCAGTATGGGTGGTTGACTGGGGAGGTTGTCGGATGCCATCCGGAGCTCTCTTTCTAGCGCGTTTGCCTTGTCGGTGAAGAATGTTGAGAATTCTTCGCAGCTCAGTTGAGTTTTAGTAGTTTCTTGGGCAGATTTGGCCAACTTATTGGATTGTTGCTTTAACATCTCAAATAGTTTCCGCGGTCTGTTATTGGCGTTGTCCAGTTCCGATCTCAAGAATTCCTTTTTGGAATTGAGGAACCTTTTGTTGTACTCGGTTCTGATTTTTCTGAGAGATTTCAACGGTGGGGAGATGGGTGCTGTCTCCATTTTCTTTCTGCAAGTCCCAGTTTCCTCCTATCTTCATTTAGTGTCCCATTAACCCATGGGTTTTTATCTTTCTCTGTGACTTTTCAGTTTTAGTGGCATGGTGGAATTGACTATGTCCGTCATAGACGTAGTGTAGTGGTCCGTGAGTTCGTTCACATTCCGCAAGTTGTTAGGCGGATTTAGGTCCTTCTCACATCTTGCTACTAGTAGCTCAACATTAGTGTCTTTGGTGTCCCGAGTCCACTTTCTGAGTTTGATAGGCTGCGTGGTCTTGTTCTTTTTCACGGTGGGTATCAAGAAGGTTATGGCATGGTGATCCAACCAATCTCATGGAACAATTGATTGGATTGTAGTATCCTTGATTCTCGAGATTATCCAGTCTAAGGTTGCCCCTTTCGAGTGTGTTGGCTGTTTGCAGGCTTGGGTAAGGTTTAGATCTGTTAAGAAGTCTTTAATAATAATAATAATAATCTTCTTTATTCGGTTTTTACACATTGGAAAACCATAAAAGAAACATTTTAGTCATACAAATACACATTAAAACAAAAGTCATCTTAAAAAATAGAATTCACACAAGTACAAAATCATGTATATTACAAACAAGGACTCTAATGGTTTCATTGCATCATCTGGGACTAAATCCGGCATGAATATTACAGATTTTTCCTATGCTTTATAATACATTTTAAAAAGTTAAGGACATGATAGCAAACCAGTTCAGATTCTAACAGTTGGAGACGTAGCATGGCAGGACGACATTGTCTAAGTCCCCATCGCCTTAATAGAGGTAGTAGCCAAACCTTCCTATATGGATGATGGAATTTACAAAACAATATTGTATGCAAATTAGACTGCATTGATTCCTCATCACAGGGACAAGTAGTGAGAGTTAAATCCCACCTATTTCTCTCAGGGAAGGATATTAGTCTGTAGAAAAAATCGAATCTGAATCTTGTCGATAACATTCTATCATAGGTACTGATCTGTAGTGTTAGGTAGGGCTGGATAAGATAAGTGGACTGAATCATGTTGGCATGAAGGACCGAGGATTTTGTCGACTCAGATGTCAACCTCAGGGACTCTAGATGAGTCAGAGCCAGTTGTTTCAGCGCTTTCTTTGGTACTTCGATAATATCTTTAGGTTCAAGGTAATACTTCTCCAGGCCAAGATCCTTGAAGAAATTTCTAATGTACCGAAGCCATTTTATTTTTGAAGATTGATCAAGGGTCATTGAGTCTGCCACAATTTCCTGGGTTAAGGCATTTTTATCAGAGGTCCAAATGCGCCGCCAGAGCAATAGTGGTTGGATCCTTAACAGATCCTCTAAGTAAGGGATTCCAAGTTCCAAGTGGGAAGCATAAATTGAGGTACTACTCGGTGTTGCTAGAAGGAATCTGAGGAAAGTATTTTCAGTCACCTGAAGGGCACTAACATCTACATATCCCCAGACTCCCGCCCCATACAGAGCAATCGCCTGACACTTGGCTCTGTAAATTTTTAATAGCTCCACTGGGGGCCTTCTCCCTAGTCTCTGTGAAAAACTCATCAGGGACATAATGGCTCTTTTAAAAAGATGGCATCTGGCCTCTACTGCTGGCCTCCAATTGAGCCTTTCGTCAATCATGATGCCCAGGTAGCAGTACTGGGCAGTTACCTCAAGTTTTTGGTCTTTGAGGTAGATGTTCTTTAATCGTTTTTTCCAGCTGCCTGCTACCATAACGAACGTTTTTTTAACATTTACTTGTAAGTCCAGCCCACCCATAAAGTCAACATATCTATTCAAGGACTTCTGTAGTTCTCGCGAAGTACGCGCCAAGATGACAGCATCATCTGCATAGAGCAGAGCGGGAATCAAACGCTGTTTTACCCGTGGAAGATCCTGAGCCCCCCTCAACATCTCTTCCTCCAAGCCATTTGTATACTGAGAGAAGAGGAAGGGGGCCAGGACACACCCCTGCCTGACTCCACGCTCTACTCCAAAGGATGCTGTCAACTCCCCCTTCGTGCCAAAACGTACCCTCGCTGATGCTTTTGAATATAGCTCTCTCAGGAAGTCTAAAAGAGGGGGGTCTACTCCCATATATGTCAGAATCATCAAGAGTTTTGCGTGTGAAACGCAATCAAAAGCAGCGGATAGATCTACATAGGCCATAAATACCGTGTCCTTTTTTGCTTGGAAATATTTGCCCACTATCAAACTAAGATTAAGAGCCTGCTCCACCTGTCCAAACCCCTCCCGAAATCCAAATTGGAGATCTGAGATAATGTCTCCCTCCTCAGCCCACTGCCGGAGTCGTTCAAGCACGACCCTGCCAACAACCTTACCTAAGGAATCCAGTAGAGAGATAGGACGGTAACATTTGACGTCCTGACGATCTCCCTTTTTAAAAATTGGGACCATAATTGATTTGGTCCGGGATTTTATCAGACCCACCTTTGCAGCTGCGGTGCATACTCTAGTAAGGATAGGGGACCAGAGATCCAGATTGAATTTGAAAAGATCCACTGGGACCCCATCTGGGCCTGGGGCTTTCCCATTTTTACTTACTTCCAGGGCCACTACAACCTCAGTGGTGTCAAAGTAGAGGGAGATTGGGTATTCAACTGTTGGAATTGAAATTTCTGTCCCTACTGATGTTACTGTATGTTTAAAGATCTTAGAAAAATGGGACACCCAGATATCTTCTTCTATGGCCACTTCTATCTTGGAACTATTGTTATCTAATAAATAGGGGGATTTAACAGTTCGCCAAAAAGCCACACTGTTTTTCGAAACAGCACTAGTATGTAAATCGTCCCATAATTTCTGTTTTAATTCTTTAATTCTTTGCTTGCGTGCCCTTCCATATTGCTGTCTCAGAAATTGAATCTGCTCCAGGTCTCTATCTGTTTTCTTCAGAGCCTCCTTTAACTTAGTTAGGGCCATAGTACAGCTATGATTAAACCACCCTTTAGTAGTTGAATTTAAGGTCTATGGGATTACTGTAAGAAGTCCCTTCATTTTCTCTAATATCTGTGAGAAATTATTTAGGACTTCTTCATCTGATTCTAGTAAGTCCAGACACTTGATTATGTTTGTGTATGCCTCTTTTACCAATTTTCCAGTAATTTCTTCCGGATTTATCATCCCCCACTTTAATGTATATCCATTTTGCCTACCTAGCTCCAGATTGTTCTGTGCAAGAGTTTTCGCTATAGTAACAGTTAGAGGTTGAGAATGAATTGCATAAAGCTCCATCCTGAGAGCAGAATGATCGCTTAATGTGTTTGTCAACACCTCAAAGGACCTAGCTCGGGGCAACAATCCCGACGACAAGAGGATGTAATCTACTGTCGTTTTGTGGCCCCTACCCACATATGTTGGTTGCAGGAAGTTTGAACCTGGACTTGGCTCATTAGCTATTACTAGTTCCAAGTCTAATAAGACATTGTTCATGGCCGTCCCCACCTTGGTATGAACAAAATGCATAAGGGGAACATCATGTTCATCCACTATCCCACATCGATTTTTTCCAACATGTGGGCATGGATGTAAATTCAAATCTCCTCGCCATAGAAGATGAACTAGCCCTTTACCTACCATTAGATAATGGGTTAGCTTCTCCTTGATGTTAGAGAGAAGGGTCAAAAATTGGTCCTCCTCTAAGTTATTATAGAGGTTAAGCAAAAGAATGGACTCTTTTTTTTTATAAGCAAGGGAAAATAGTTGAAAATTTGGATCAGAAGCAACTACAGATACTTTTAGGTGGTTTACTGTATTTGCGATGTATGTGGTCAGCCCCCCCTTAGGTCTGCCTACACCACTATCCAGAGCTGAAGTAAAGTATGTTTTATAACCCTGGAGATGGAGCTCCGTCATAGACCACGTCTCCTGTAGGCATATAATTTTACCCGGGTCCAAGAAATTCGCGGCCGTCCCATCCTCAATTTTGGGACGAAGACCCGCTACGTTCCAAAAGAGGATAGGTAAAGGCTGCAATTCTATGTTGGTCACAGCTTCGTTTACTAAACGAATCGTTTTTTCCTTGGACATTGGATAAGATGTCTTAGGATTAGTAGATTCGGTCGTCGTTAGTGGTCAGTCTACCATTTCAAGGACACTGAATCTATTCGCCATCGGGATGCTGGACCAGGCGTCCCTTTGGGGCGGCTCTCTGTGATCCGTCCTCTGAATATGGGGACCCCAATCATCCCGTCCTCCTCCCCAATGACGTGGCCCCACTGTATACCAGGGACCATCATAGTCGCAATAATGAGGACCCACTACTTGCCATTGATTGGCATGTTTACCATAACGTAAAACTGCTGCATCCCAGGGGCGATTGTAGTTGTTGGGAGTCCCTTTACAGAGCCTAGAAGGATAAAAAAAGGAAAGTCGCCTGGTTCCTATTTCTCCATTTACATTCGGTAACTCCCATGAGCAAATATAATCTACCACACTGGGGTCTTCGAATGTAATCAGAATGCAGTCTCCCGGTATTGTTTTCCTACTGTTTCCCACCCAGGGAGTCCTACGTACCATCAAAATCCTACATGTCCAAGTTGCTGGAATAGGGCGATTAGTGTTTAACCAGTATTGGACCTTGTTTTTCAGTGACCACGTAGGTTCTGCATTATGATCCTCTAGCTCAGGCACGCCTGTCATAACAACTACGAAAGGACTTGCTTCCGGCGGGAGATCGACAGCCATTCTGATTTCAGGAGGTCCCCTAGTGTCAGCTCTGTTAGTTTCAGGCGCCAGCATTTTTGGGGCAAGTTTTTTTGAGGACAGAGTTTTAGTTTTAGGCACCAATTTTTTAGGTGCCGATCTTTTAGGGACTGGGGTTTTAACTGTCAAGGCGTTGCCCTGAGGTGAGGTTATAGTAGCGTTAATGGAAGATTCCACTGCTCTATTGATATTTCGTGCTTCAGGAGGTGGTAATTTAGATGTTACTTCTAAAGGTAAGGTTTCAAATACTTTATTTTGTCCGTGAGGTGTCTTTTTAGGGGGCGGCTTAATTCCCCCCCTTTTTTGGTCCCCCTGCACTTGCTTAGATTTCGTAATATTGACATGGTTCGATAGCTGGTACTCTATCTGTGTCAATCTTCCTTCAAGTGGAGCGAGGAAAGATTTTAAGAGGTCTGCAATGTTATTTATCAGTTGTGAATTTTCGTTATCCCTTGTTATCTTACTAGATGGTGAATAAGTAGAGACTTCCACACTAATAGGATCTAAAATATCATGTGTGGACTGATTTATAATCGCAGAGTCAACTAACTGTTCTGCACTAAGGGATACTATCTCTTTCCCACTGCGCTGATCACTAATCTCACGGGGGATAGAATTTTTTAAGTTGTTCTTTCGTTTCCTTATAGCGCCCTCCCTCCTCCCTCTTGTTTGCCTTAATTCATCCGGTGTTAATTGAGGAATCAACTCTGGAGTCTTTTCTAGGTCTAGACTTATCTGGAAATCAGAAAGTTGGGAGGCCGACAGGTCCACATTGTTTGGTAGGCTACGCCTACCCTCACAGAGCGACCGACGCCCGATATTGTTGGACATTTCCGGGGTTCTTGCGTCCCTTAAGTTACCTATGGATGATCTTTTGGCCAAAGCTAAGTCCAAAGACACCCTACCTTCTATTAAACTAATACTTTGATCAATAAATGTATTTGCCTTAACAATAAAGTCGTCCATAGGGCCTAGAAGCTTTCCCCCACCCCCCAATACTTTAGTTTTGTTTCCTCTAGTTATAACCATAGTTCCTAGAGACCAATACGGATAGGTAACGACTTATGTACACAGATTGCCAGAAATGCTAAGTCTTTGGGAACATACAGGAACAATGGCAATAGGTTCACACTACGTATAGTTATAGATAAACAATCCAAAGAGAATATAAAAGATTAAGGAAATGGCCCGGTCCGGTCTCTTCCGTTCTCGAACGGCCTCAAACGGCCCGCCCTTTGCCTTGGCTTAGCCCCGGGCGCTCCCGCACAGCGGGGAACTGGCTTCTTAAAATAGTGAGATACGTGGGCAAAGGGGCGTGGCGTCCATGGAGAGCAGCCCAGGTGTAGCCAGTTGGGCTCGCAGGGACTCCTGGGCAATGGAGTCCCCTGCTGCTCGCAGCCCTGGCCAAATGCACTCACCCCAAGTGAGAGATAGCCCCTTCTAGAAGCTCCTGTGACGATCTAACACGCTGCGGGACCCGCGCAGCGGGTCCGGCGAGTTGCTGATAGAGGAACGGCAAAGAGAATCACAGGGCAGTCAGGCGTCAATCCAAGAGGCGGTAAGAATCCCAAAGATAGAGAGTTGGTGGTCCGCTTTAACTCCCGTGTGTGCAAGGGGGCGTGGCGTCCAGGGAGAGCAGCCCAGGTGTAGCCAGTTGGGCTCGCAGGGACTCCTGGACAATGGAGTCCCCTGCTGCTCGCAGCCGTGGCCAAATGCACTCACCCCAAGTGAGAGACAGCCCCTTCTAGCAGCTCCTGCGACGATCTAACACGCTGCGGGACCCGCACAGCGGGTCCGGCGAGTTGCTGATAGAGGAACGGCAAAGAGAATCACAGGGCAGTCCGGCGTCAATCCAAGAGGCGGTAAGAATCCCAAAGATAGAGAGTTGGTGGTCCGCTTTAACTCCCGTGTGTGTAAGGGGGCGTGGCATCCAGGGAGAGCAGCCCAGGTGTAGCCAGTTGGGCTCGCAGGGACTCCTGAACAATGGAGTCCCCTGCTGCTCGCAGCCCTGGCCAAATGCACTCACCCCAAGTGAGAGACAGCCCCTTCTAGCAGCTCCTGCGACGATCTAACACGCTGCGGGACCCGCGCAGCGGGTCCGGCGAGTTGCTGATAGAGGAACGGCAAAGAGAATCACAGGGCAGTCCGGCGTCAATCCAAGAGGCGGTAAGAATCCCAAAGATAGAGAGTTGGTGGTCCGCTTTAACTCCCGTGTGTGCAAGGGGGCGTGGTGTCCAGGGAGAGCAGCCCAGGTGTAGCCAGTTGGGCTCGCAGGGACTCCTGGACAATGGAGTCCCCTGCTGCTCGCAGCCCTGGCCAAATGCACTCACCCCAAGTGAGAGACAGCCCCTTCTAGCAGCTCCTGCGACGATCTAACACGCTGCGGGACCCGCGCAGCGGGTCCGGCGAGTTGCTGATAGAGGAACGGCAAAGAGAATCACAGGGCAGTCCGGCGTCAATCCAAGAGGCGGTAAGAATCTTTAAGTGCGTTGACCTGTTTGTCATTATTGTCGTCCCAATGTAAATTAAAATCGCCTAGGAATATGTTATTAGAGTGGATGTTAGAGTTAGCCGTGATGATCTCCATTAACTGGTCTATGAAGGTAGCGTTATTTCCCGGTGGGTGGTAAATCGCATGCAGGTTACACCTTTGATTGTCTGTAGATCTTATATTAAGACCGAGGCATTCACAGGATTCAAGTGGGTCGGATTGTATTTTGCTGACCTCTATCTCCGATCGGTGAATGCAGGCAATGCCGCCTCCTGTCCTTTTTTAGTCTGTCTAGTCTCACAATGTTGTAGTGAGGGGGCACCAGTAGATCCATGAAAGGAGAAGAGGATTCCGTAAGCCATGTTTCTGTTAGGATTGTCGCGTCAATTTCGTGGCTAACGATGAGGGCAGCGATGTCTGAGGCATGCTTTGCTGCAGACCGACAGTTGAGTAGAAGGCATCTCAATGGTTTTTCTGTGTTACTAGAGTTCAGCTCTTGAGACTTGGCGGTTAGCTGGACTTGTAGGTTGTTAAGGTTGGCTTTCCTCTTCTTAGGCCAGGATGTTCTATTAGCATCGATCGGGACTGATCTAATTTCCTCCCCTCTGCTGCTATCTTTAGACTCATATGACTGGAGTAAGGTTAAGATTTCCTCTTCCGATAAGTATTTAAGATTTCTGTCTGGTCGATTATGCGTATTTGATAATGTCCTGGCTGTCTCACTGCTCTTTCCTTGCGAATTAAGCACTGATTTTTGGATGTGCTCGACTTTGGAGTGAGTGCTTACAGTGATTTCTAGTATTTTTTCCATAGCTTGAAGTGCACTTAGGATGTCTTTGACAACTTGCCCACTTGTGTTTGAAGAGCTTCGATGTCTCTCTGAGTCTGGGGAGACCTATTATTAGGAGTGCGCATCTCCCTATTTTGGGATTTGTAATTTGTGTCCCCGTGTTTTAGATCTGTGGTTTTTCCAGAGTTCCTTTTTTTGTCATTGGTTCGGTTGTCTGTGCCTCCTCTATGTGCGAAGTGAGATGCGTTCCCTGTGTCCTGTGGTCTTGGTACCATTCTCTGGGGAAATGAGTTTCGTAGTGTCATGGATACATTTTGTGCTGTTGTAGAGGGGGGTACGGAAGGGGTGTTAGTCACCATATTCTTAGTTTCTGGCTGGAAGTTACTGTTGACTGGCTTAAGTGTGGGAGAGGTCAAATCCTGGTGGAGAGGCACTGATTCTTCCCCCTGTAGCGGCGTTGTGGCTGTATTAGTATATAATATAGATTTTTCTGTTGTTTCTGTACATTTCCCGTCCCCTGTGCTTCCTGTCAAGGTTGTGTCTCCTGGCAGCATTGTATGTTGTGATTCTTGAGGGTCTCTAGGTATTATGATGTCTGTGGTGGTTGTGTTGGTGAAGTATAGGGTGGCTGCTTGTGTGGTCCGGTGTTGTTGGGAGCTTGAATTATCTAGACACTCTTTTAGGGTTAAAAACATGTTGTCGAACTTTTCGAACTCATTGTTGGCCACTTGTATAAGCACAATACCGTTTTTGTAGATCGTTATGCATAGGTCCGCTCTTAGTTTAGGTGACGTTGTGATCACTAGTTTTGTACCATGTGGGATATTGCTTAAATTTTTTATGTTGAGCATGTTTGTGATGATCGTGCGCCATTTAGCCGTTTTTCTGGTGAAAAATATCAGGATGTTTACAATAATGCCTTTGTCTGGATTAAAGGAGGGGTCAGAGATCAGCGTGTCTGGGGTTTTTCTAATTAAATTGTGTTTGAATTGTTTGGCTGCATTCTTGGATAGGTTAGTTGGGTACTTTATAACGTAAGAGTTTGTGCCTGCGGCTCTTAAATTGGCTCCGGCCATATTGTTTGAGTAGTGTGAAAATCTTTTCCCGGGTGTTCCTGCAGTGGTGACCTCACTTAGATGTCATTAACCGTCTCCAGCTGTTTGCAGGTCTATTGTCATCTCTGTGGTGTCTCTCCTCTCCTTTATTTCCTTTTGTCCCACTTTGATGTATCCTCGGGTTCCCTGGGTCTTTCTGTGGTTTCTGTTACTGTCTTGGCTCTCTATTTGTGCCTTAGGTTTGTGCTCATAGAAATTAGTAGTTTTATGTCATTTGGTTAGGGTGTATGTAGAAATATTCTTCAGTGTATTTTCCCAGACCATTCCCCATTCCAAGATGTCCGCCGTCTTAGTGGTTTGAGCTCACCTACTAACTGAATGCTCCTTTTCTCTTTCTATGTGTAGTCCTCTTTCACTTGCCCTTTCCTGGGTATTTCCATTTTGTAGATCATTTTGATTTCTTAGCAGGGACCAGTCCACTCGAAATGGCCGGGGAAATAAGGCAGGGAAGAGGAAGGCAACGTGTAAAAAACAACAGGGAAAGGAGACAGATGATTCCAGTGAGCACCCCAATGGCCAAGGATCACTTGCGGAGTCTGCAGCGCTTGTTGGGTGCTTCGGTGTAATCCAGGCGATCGACAAGGGGCCAGCGCTCAGCCCAGCAGTCCAATGGTCGTCGGCACGGTATATGGTGAGTAATGTTGACACGGGTCCGGTAAAGTTTTGTGCAAACGTAGGTGGGGAGTCGGGAGGTGAGTAAGGAGGTCAGTGGCAGGGTTGACTAGGGATATCACCCGATTCGGTTATCCCAAACCCGGAGCTCCGGTCCCGAGCTCCTGTCCGGTGGCCATTTTGGACCATAGTTCTAAATGATAGCTAAATGATCACATGAAATCTAGACTCATACAATCCTACCTAATTCGACACAAAATAGACATCTGCTTTCTCCAGGAAACACACCTGCAAAGCACAGCAACCTCTAAGCTCCAACATAACCACTGGGGCAACACCTGCTCAGCGGCTTACTCAAATTATGCCAGAGGGACAGCAATCCTAATATGTCGTGGATTGGGATGGAATTTGATAAAAAACCAAGCTGACCCCGAGGGGAAATTCATACTTTTGGAGGGCACACTGGGCACGATTAGGATGATATTGGCAACGGTATATGGCCCCAACACAGACAAACCAGTATTCTTCAGTGACCTCTGGGCTAAGATCACACAAATAGGATGTGACACTATTATCTGGGGAGATGACTTCAACGCCATTCTGGATGACACTCTAGACCATAAGGGTGCATACCGCAGGTTACATCCGAAAACTAGTGCTACACTAAACTCACTAATGACCGACAATGGGTTGATAGATATTTGGCGACAATAGTACCCTGATACAACAGAGGGCATTTGCATCATGACACAGCACGCTGCTTGGTCCTGCATCGACTTTTGGCTACTGTCTAAGGATATAGCCTCATGGACTACTGACGTTAAACACCTACCTAGAACTCTATCGGACCACGCTCCCTGCCTCCTGCGTCTACTGATACCCTTAACACCCAGCCAAGCATTCAATTGGAGAATCCCACCCAGAGCCCTATTGGACACTGTGTTCAGAGAAGAAATAAAAGGAGACATACTTGAATACTTCTTGCTGAATGAGGGATCAGTATCTTCCCCGGCTTCCCTATGGAAGCTTTTACGGTAGTAATTCGAGGCCAGTGCATAGCCAGACAGGCTGGAGTTTTAAAGGCCCTTAGGCTAACACTCCAGACACTGGAAACCCAGATTAGGGGAATAGAACATGACTATTCAACACTAGTGATCCCAGGCATCTTCCCCTACTTGGGGCCCGATTCCGATGTCGGATGGACCGGAGTCCGTCTGACATTGGTCAGGAACTGTAACCGACCGACCCCCTGTCGTCGGCTATAGACCCGCAAGTAGGATGCGATCGAACCTAACAATGGGAGCATGCATTCCGAACGGAATACATGTGTGCATTATTAACTGCAGAGGTGCAGTTCATCCCTGCACCCTGTGGCAGGCACCTCAAGGTGCCTTCCAACGGGTGCAGGGATCAACAGGGGGCATCATAGGGGCCCTCTAGGCCACCATTCGGCGGCCTCGCACTCATGAGGGCCCTTCTGGGGCCCCCCAAAGACACTTTCTCACTGCCTTTTCGTGCCAGAAAGACCGGCACAAAAAGGCAGTGGGAAACTGCAATTGTACTCCCTCGGACGGAAAGAGACAGCCAGGGGAGTACTGAAGGGTTTTCGGATGGCAGACGGGCTCTCCGAACCCGTCGTAAGACATCCGGAAAACTGAGTCAGATTCCTTTCCGACCGAGCCCATCAGAATGGCTCAATCGGAAAGGAATCCGACCGGCAAGTTCCAATGCGGGGAGGAGTCCTCCAACTGATGGTCGGAGCCCTTCCTGCCGACATCGGAATCGGAACCTTAGAAGTAAACTAACAGACTTTGAAGAGAAAGCACAGATGGAGGTTACATTTCTTGGGATATACACTCAGGCCAGGAGATACGGGGAGGGAGATAGACCGGGTAAAATGTTGGCCTACATTCTTAAACCCTTGTGCAATATGGACTACATTACTGAACTACTAAATGAAACTCAACAGCCCATTCAAGGAACTCAGGAAATAATAAATCATCTCACACATTTTTACTCTGAATTTTACACTTCCCATCAGGCAGACATACTGGAATACACCTAATCTTATCTCAACTCTATTGAAATGCTATGGCTGGGCAGGGCTCATAGGGCGTATCTGGACGAACCTTTCACCACAGAGGACATAATACAGGTCATCAATAGTCTACACAATGATAAGGCCCCTGGCCTGGACGGCCTCCCAGCCTCTCTTTACAAATGCTACGCGTCGATCCTAGCACCTTTTTTCTTAGCGGTATACCAAGACATGTGAGAAGCGAGCATATTGCTACTGACTGCTTAAACCTGGGAAAGCCCCTAATCTCAGTGACTCGTACCGCCCACTCTCTCTTATAAACATTGACAAAATCTATGCCAAATTAATAGCTAACCGGCTACGGCCGTTCCTAGCCAGAACGGAGTTCCCATACAGACCATAAAGACCATCCAGATGTGCTATCCAAGCATCCTCCTTGACTGACCATGGTAAAGCTCCTCTATAGCAAATACTTACACTATTCAGCATTTTCTGGCATTTTTATAAATAGGCGTTGCCTTTGGCAAATCACCGTCTTTGAACTACAAACAATTGGGCTCATGGAAATGGTACTGTTGTGTTCTGTATTATGTCTCCAGACAACTGGATGCTTCCACTTCTGGAATCTTGATTGTGAATTCCTGGAAGCTGAGAAAGCAGAGTTGCTGAGGTGCAGGGACATGCCGGGGGTCGTTGCATGGAGCTAAATACATTTTTAATTTATACAAGCTGTGTCCTGTCATCTCATGTGGCGACAAGGATGGGATCCTAAGAAAAAAGACACTGGAGGAGAAGAATTTATGGAATCCTGCTAAAGAGGCTGAGATGTGGAAGGACATACAACCCCTGATCCAAAAGGTTCTGAAGAAACCTGTGTTCTGTGAGACTGTCTTAAGGAAACAATAGCCTGCAAGTGGAGTGTGGCAGGTGTGGGCAAGTTGGGGTAAACAGGTGAGTTTATCTCAAACTGCGATGACTGGTATCTGCAAGGTATTGTTCAGTGCGAAGAAAGGCCGGCCAAAATGTTTACAATTGAAAGTTGCACATGGTGCTGTGTTCGTGTGATGTGCTGTGGTTGGGCCAGGAATCGAGCTTCAAGGAAGCACGTGTGGTCTTTGGCACAGGGACGCACGAGAAGTATGAAGCAGGTGATCAAAGAGGAGTACGGGGGCACGTAACGCACAGTGCGAGGGCTGCCCTTTGACTCAGGGTGCGTGTAGCCCCACCCTTTGTCTCCAGGCACGTGAAGCACGATCCGGTGAGAGCACTGCTCTTTGTCATGGCAGGGAAGCACCAAGTGACGCAGAGCACGCTGTGTGAGTATACTGTTTCGGAGGTGGCCTCACTCAGAGGCGCTGATCGAACCTCAAGTGGGTGGTGCCGTAGTCAGTGTGAGCTGGAGAGGGAAGTGCTTATTTCCGCTGTGCACAAAGCAGGTGAAGGAGACTTCTGGTGCGGTCTCACTCGGAGGCACTTATTGAGCCTCAAGAGGTCAGGGGGACTGTCTTGCGAATAAAAAAGAATAAAGGGATAGTGGAAGAGTTAAGGAAAGATAATACCTCTGTGAAGTCTGGCAGTTTTCCTCCAAAGAAGGATTGTGGGGTAGTGGAGAGTCTGCAGAGCCTATTGGAGAAGAGGTTTCCCCGCCCCTTATTCATTCGGGGAAACCCATTGGATAAGCGGTATAGTGCAGGGAAGAATGCACTAGGGAAACTTAGAAAGCTGGAAGGCTAACCTGCAGTAGCCTATGTGTTTGTGTGAAGTGTATTAATTGAGTGCTGGGAAGAGTAACAAGAGTGTGTGCCGGAAATATAAATTTGAGACTTGGCATTTTGTTCAGTTATGGCTACGCAAACTTTACACGCACCTCCGGTATTTTTACATGATCCATGCATGGGATGGGAAGGCTGGGAGGAAACTTTTGAAACTTATCTGGAGGCCATAAGGGTAGATGTATTTGTTGCTAAAAGGATACTGGTAATTCTTTAACACAGTTTGGGGGAGCAAGGCAGGAAGATTCTCAAGACCTGTAATGGAGGGGAGAAAATGTAGATGTGGAGTCGAATGTTGAGGATGATGCATATATGAATCTGCTCTGAAAGCTTTGGAAGAGAATTCTGATAGAAAGGTAAGCATGGTGGTCGAAAAATACAAATTATTTTCATGCACACAGATGCACGAGGAGACCATAGAGCAGTATGTTGCGGCCCTGAGGAGGTTAGCCATTTCATATAAATTCAGGGATCTTCGGAATGAAATAATAAGAGATCAAATGATCAACAGTATGAACAATATGAAGATCCAGGAGAAATTGTTAGGGCTGAAGGACTCCACTTTAGATAAAACCGTTGATGTGGCTGGGCATATAGAAAATATGTCTTGCTATGTTAAAGAGTTTGGTGTATGTGATGTGAACATGGTAAATAAAAATCACACAAGGAAGCATTGAGGGAGATAGGGAAGTGAAAACTCAAGTGTGTTACAGATGTGGTAGTGCACGGCACACAGCTGAGGCTATTAATTGCTCCACTGCCAAGAGCAGGTTTTTCAAGTGTAAAAAGATAGGTCACTTCTCTCGAGTGTGTAATATGGCGGATAACTTGAGGTCCAAGGAAGCAGTGAATTTGGTAGATGAATGAGAAACATTGGGGAACGAGGAGGCTTTGGGAATGAGTAAAGAGGATGACATTGAAGTGTTAATTGTGTGTGAGATGGAGCCACAGCTTAATGGTCATTCAAGGGAGATAGGTGACGTTTATTGCACACTAAAGTGTGCAGTCAGGATGAACGTCAAGGAGGTACATGTTTAGGCGTAGGCGGATTCGTGCTCACTGTTTCTGCTCATAGACAAATCTACATAGGAAGGATTGGATGGATGCGAGTTGTGTCCCCCTTATGTTGAAGCTGAAGGGTATTGTGGAAACAGATTGCCGGTATTGGGATACTTTTTGGGCAGAAATGGGATTTCAGGATAGGAAGGCTTAGGGCAATATGTATGTGGTTGAAAAGGGAAGGTCCTTTTTAGGATGGAAGGAGCAATGTGCATTGGAGATGCTCTTCAATTCAAATCACCCTAGGAAAGTATTGCTGACCGCATCCCATGTGGTGAATAAGTGGGTCACAGTGTTTCTAAGTTTATTTGGAAACCACTAGCTTTGATGGGCCTTTTGAAAGAGAAACTACCGATGTTGTGTGAGGAAGGCGTGATCGACGTAATAGAAGCCTCAGAGCGGTTGAGTCCATTTGTGATTGCTAGGAAACCGAATGAAAGCATATGCATGTGTGTTGACCTCAGGGATGTGAACGAATGCATATGGGTGGACCGCCATCCTCTTCCCGATAGAAATGAGATGCTGATGGGTGTGACACGGGGCAGATGTTTTACTATCTTAAATTTGTCCAGCACTCACCATCAGGCACCGTCACACTCGGAGTCCAGGCATTTGATGTTCTTTATAAACCCCATTGGGTGTACCAATTCATCCGCATGCCTTTTAGGCTGGCCTCTGCATCAGCAGTGTTCCAGAGGGTAACGCAGGGTGTTTTGAGTGGTTTGTCAAATGTGCTGGTATTTCAGGATAATGTATTGATTTGGGGAGTGAACTGGGAAGAACATGATGGAGTAAAAGGCGGGACTTACAATTGGGCTGGAGAAGTGCTAGTTTGGCATGAAGGAGGTAGAGTACTTAGGGCACACTTTGAGTCATGAAAGAATTAAGCCAAAGGTCAGCTTGGTGGAGGCAAATGAGGTAGCACAGTCTCCTCAGGATAAGAATCGGAATCAGTTAAGATCGTTCCTGGGTCTTGCAAAATATGATGCTAAGTTTGTGCCCAACTTTGCAGAAAGAGTTCATGTGTTGCAGGTCTTAATGAAGAAGGAGGTAAAGTTTAAATGACCAGCAGAGTGTCAACAGGCATTTGATTTAGTGAAGAATTCCATTGTGAAAGCTGTTGCCTTAAAACCATTTGATACTGAGGATAAGACCATTATAGTAAGGGATGTCAGTAATTATGGGCTGGGAGCAGTGTTGGTGCAAAGGCACGAAGGACAAGAGAGAGAAGTTGTGTTAGCTTTTGCACTCTGAGAGGAGCAGAAAGCACATCTTCCACCGTGGAAAAGGATTCGCTGGCGTGCTGGTAGGGAATGCAGCATTTGCGAATATTTAGGCAGGGTATGCAATATGAAATACACTTGGATGATGGATGCATGTGGATCTGATAAACCAAAGCGGGGCCAGTAAAGCTACTCCGTGCATAGCTAAGTGGCTGTACCATCTCCAGGAGAACATGATCTCCATAAAATATCTGTCAGGCACAAAAAATGTTAATGCAGATTGTTTATCTAGATTGACTTTGAAGATTCAATCCTGGGTTGAGGAGGATGAATGGATGGTAGCGAGCATGGCAGAAGTATGTGCAGCTATAGGAGAAGATTAGTAGAGGGAAGCCATTTTGGAGGATCCTGCTTTGGTGAAATTTATAAAGGTGATGCCACATGTACAGGAGTGGAAAATGTCAGAGGAATTGGAGATGTTCATAGTGTGTGGAAAGAGATGCCAGTGTTGAAGGGTATAGTAAGAAGGTACAAAAGGTTGGTGGTGCAGAGCAAATTGCGGCAAAGACTGTTATGATTGCTACACGAGATACATGGGGATGTCGGCTGTGAAGAGAAAAGCCCACATAGACTTTTGGTGGCCGGTCATGGATAGACAAATTGAAAGATTTGCCAGAGATTGCTTACCTTGCTCATGTAGTGACAACTCGCATGTCTTGCAAGAAACTCCCATATGCCCTGGGGTCTTACCTGAACGTGCATGGGAAAAGGTGGCAATGGACACGTGTGGTCCATTTGAGTGTTTGCGTGCAAATGAATTGTTTGCGATGGTAATGATGCATTGCTTCTCAACATGGCCAGTGGTGGCATTTATGAGAGAAGTAAAGACAACTAATGTGATTCCTTTCGGTGAGGATGTTTTCCAATGAGAGAGTTGTCCTGCGATGATGCTGACCGATAATGGTCCCCAATTCATATCAGTAGAGTATGAGTCTTTTCTGGAAAAGAGAGGAAAAAGAGAGGAATTAAGCATTTTAAGGGAAATGGTTTGATTGAGCGTTTTAACCGCGTGTTGGGGAAAAGTATACAGTTGGCAGTGGCAAGTAAAGGATGTTGGAGGAGTCAGGTCAAGGATATGCTATGAATCACTCCGATCTCGGTGATGGATGAGACACTGTTTCTTCTACTGAAAGGAAGAGCACCGTGCACTGCGACGGTGCCACTGTGGATGGTCAGATCTGGGCTTCTAAAGATTGATTATGATGTGCTGAGTAAGAAGGTGGGGATATAGCAATCTTGATTTGTCCAGAGACACAATGATACGATAAAAAGAAGTGGCGAGAAATTTGAGGAAGGAATATTTGTGGGGATGTGTCCAGGGAACATGGGTAGGAAATGTTACTCCAAGCTGGTGGAACCAGAGAAAGTGGTGGAAGTCAAGGGCAACATACTGAAATTATCTGATGACAATTGGTGGAATGTAAGGAAGGTGACGACATGCACTGATGTTAAATGGCAGGAAAGGTTGAAGTTGAGAAATGAACCTGCTCAGTTGGAAAATGCTGAAAAACATGTAAGGAGGTAAATGTCACTCATGTGAGTGTGAAACCTAAGACATTTGAAGATTATATATGAACCTCAGGTGTATGTAAATTGTTAAGGTATCTGAATTAACAGTGTTTTAATTTTAGAAGTGTTATTATTTTGTTTTACATTTAATAAAGAAAGGGGATGTGTTGTGTTCTGTATTATGTCACCAGGCAACTGGATGCTTCGACTTGTGGAATCTTGATTGTGGATTCCTGGAAGATGAGAAAGCAGACAGTTGCTGAGGAGCAGTGACATGCCAGTGCTTGTTGCTTGGTGCTAAATAAACGTCTTCATTTATACAAGCTGTGTCCTGTCATCTCAAAAGGTAACCCATCTCCTAATGCACACAATCTGCTGGAGTGATATGCCCCAGTTATGAAAGGCTGTATGGAAGTAAGTCGGGAGAGCAAGTAGCCAGTCCGCACCAGGGGTGAGCTACAAGTGGTTGCCAGTCTCTTCATAGCATGATTAGTGGTAACGGGAGTCTCTCCTATAAGTTTGCAGTATACGTGGTGTGCACTCTTCTCCAAGAGTCTAGCCCACGAAAGACTTGTGACGTGGGTTTACCTCATCAGAAAAAGACATAGGTCCTGCGCTAGAGATGTTTGACCCTACACGGTGACTGCTCTGAACAGATGCCAGGCTACAGATGACTAATAGACTGACATTTTGCCACAGCATTATTTGAGCGGCAGGTACCTCTGTGTCTCAAATCACTTTGTAGTACTCTGACTTTTATTTCTGAATTCCTGCCTGGACCAAAGGAGTGATCTCTTTTTCCCCATCTTATGGTTATCATCCTACTTACAAGTTACATGGTTAATTTTTGGATGTGGTGAAGCAGAGACTTTAAATAAATATTCAGTTTACCGTATAAAATTTTCGTCCAACTCATCTGAAAGAAAAGTCCATGCTCTACTGGGCCCAGCGTCAATAGGGCCCTGGACGTAGGAGAAGGATTAATCAGGAGCTACGAGTCACATTCAATTCATACATCAGAGTTAAATAATCAATTTTTGGGAGTCAATGATGAGATTTAAAGGGTTTCATTAAGAATCTGTTAGTGAATAATTCTTTATAAATCATCAATTCATAATTAATGCAACACCTTACATAATGCATAAAGCGTATTCCATATAAGAAAATCTCTATTCCAAGAGTAAGCTGCAAGAGAAAAGTATTTAATAGAACCACTAAAGAGTTCTAAATCGTGAGGTGAAAGCATAGTTTTAAGCAGTTTGTAAATCAATAATCACTTTCCATAGAGTGAGGTACAAGAAAATCAGTCGAGCATCAGAGCAGCATGGTTTCAGGCAAGGGAAAATTAATGGGTCTATCAGAATAAGCCTGAGAAACGTTTCAGCAAAGGACTCTGCAGAGAGTCTGAAAAGGGTCTGAAGAATCTCCTTTACTCTAGGAACATGCATTTATATAACACTAATATCTATAGTTGTTGCAATTCTTTGGTCTTTTCATCCAATCAGAACACGTTGTCATCATGGGAACAAGAAAGCTTCAGTCGTCTAAGCAGTCAAAAGAAGATACCAGCACTCAAAAGCAACATTAAATGAAACTTTCGTAGTGATTCTCACCATTGAAGTGAGATAACAAAAACTGCAGTTCATGGTTAGATCTTCACGTCTTCATTAGATCTTTAGGGCCTTATTTATGAAGGCCTTGCAACACTTTTGTGCCGTTGTTGCATCACTTTTCGTGACGCAGCGGCGGTGATGTAGCTCAGATTTCATCTGGAGTCAGGCATTGCTTTATTTTTGTGCTTCAGACAGACTGCATTTAAATGATGCAGATTTTGGTGCAGTGGAAAACACATGAACATGGAATGAGGCCTAGTCAGTCTGAAATGCTTGTGCTGAATTAACATGTGTTTTTGCAGTGTAGAGAAAACTTCTGATTTCAGTTTCCTCTTTAGCTTTGAAAATAGTCATGGAATGTGTTCACTCTTCCCAGCTCCTTTCCCTTATAAATTACGCTTCCTGTTCCTGTCTTAAGAGACTTTGGCTTTGTTGCATATTTAGACAAATACACATTTAGTTCATAACACATCTCCTTATAATGTGTATTAATTAACCATGCACCAACACTACACGGGGGCAAAAACATTTTGCATGAAAAGCTATCTAAAACATTAGAGCATGTTGCTATAAGTATGAATTAAATGCTTGTGCTTTGAAAATTTACACTGATGCATGTTTATGCTATGTTGTACATTGCAAAGTTTTGCATGTTGTGCACAAATAATAGAAAAGCTGCTTTAAATTAATAGCTTTTGCTAGCTAATAAATAATACAAGGTATTAGTATGGGGGAGGTAAACAGAATGGGTTTTTATTTAGTAAATAAGTACTATTTTTGTGTTTGTTTTATTTTTGGGCCTAAGATAAAATGGCTGCCTGTGAATCCAGCAAGGCTGTGAATTGTATTGATTGAGAGAGCATGCCCAGAACCAGCTACATACTGCCAAATGCCTCGAGTGAAGACCTGGTTCAAGGACAACAGGAACTGGACTTTGTTGTCACCCTGCCAATTTACCAATGTTTGTGGAATGTGTTTATCTTGCGTACGATGTGACAGGAAGGAGGAAATGAACTGAAACATTTTCTTCCTAGTAAATGTTGCTAAAACATAATTGTATTAAATATTAACGCTTCTTTTGTTAAAACCAGTATGGTTTGGAATTTGCAATGAGAACAGGATGGTGAGACCCTCATGTCATCTATGCTAACTAATCAGTGCAAGCTTTACTGAAAACTGCAACATTATTAGTGTAGTCAACCAAGAATTAGAGTATAAATAATTACCTCTTTGGAGGCGTGTTATTTAGGAGGAGAGAAGAGAGGCAGCAGATGAGGCCAGACATCATATGGGTTAGGTACGTGAACGTCGCGGGTGCAGACTGGGAGGAGATTCCGTCCGAGGAGAGATAGAGGGAGGTGGGGGGCATAGGCTAACCTTGCACGTTATAATTTTGGCAAGGCAGATCACAATCCTCTGAGGTCTTGTGAAGGGCGGGCTGTCTCGCTCCTTTTGAAGCACAGAGAGGCAGACTTGAACAGACCAGGGCAGAGAAATGCAGCTGATATAAGGTTGGGATTTAGATGCTAAAACTTTAAGTGTATGCTTTGACTAATTAATACGTTTTGAAAAGATTTATTTGTCTTATGCATTTATTTCTCTTTATGGGAGATTTTTTGCCAAATATCAATTATTGATTAGCCCTGCACAACTCACTCTTGAATTATATTTTCCTGAACTCTTTAAAGAATTCTGATTGACATTTGATGCCTCATTCCCTTCCTTTATGGAATATTTTGTATGCAACCTACAATATGTTTTGTATTAGTTCTATTTTTCCTATTTTCAATTATGTAACCTGATTGATATTTGACTAAATGAATAAAGGGTCAGAGAACTTTAACTTTAAACTAGAAAATAAAACCCTTTAAAAATACTCACAACTCTCTTTATTGGCTTAAATATTAAATGCATTTTTGATTTTTCATGTTTGTGTAAAGTCTCCTGAAGGCAATATACAGTGGCAAGGGTCCAGTACCTTTACAGCGGTAAATTAGAGGTAAATGAGGTTTTGTATTGAGAAATTACCGTGAAATTACCGCTGGATCAGCGGCGTAAACAATGTGCCACGTTGCACCATATTTACAAAGTGACACATCTAGGCAGATGCGTCACCTGGTAAAGCCCTGCACCACATTATACCTGCGTCAGGTATAATGTATGCAGGACTGGCGTTCCTCTGCAAGAAAGCCTTGTAGAAATGTTGCAGTGAAATCTATGAGATTTCACTGCAACACTTCTAGGACACCAATGCATCAAAACCTTACGTCTGCCTCATGACAGGTGTAAGGGTGACACAGTGCAATTGGTAGGGGCCTACCTATTAATATTTGTATATTCTGGTTCCTCATGTTTATATAGCTGGACAGTGCTAAAGTGTTGTGTATTTTCAAGGTTGTGCCATTACCCCCTGTTGCAGGTGCCCTGCTTGGTTCATACTCCATCGACTTTCCTTGCCGAAGCTCTGAGCACAGAGATGAGGCACACTAACTCCTTACATGTATTGATCATCAGCAGTGGATGCCATACAAACCTCCCTGCAGCCATTTACTGGTACCCTTAGTCCATCATTCGCCGGAAGCCATGTCACCCGTCACTTATTTGCCACTCTCCTCAAGTGGAGATAGCGAGTGGCGCCTGGTGTCACCCATCAGTTTTCACCATTAGCACCGAAACCCAGATACATCCTCTACAAATATAACATCTAGGAAGTCAGAAAATGTCCTATTTGAAATGCATGTAAATTCCAGAGTCTGCCCCAATGACGTAATATTAGCTGTTTGATTGCCATTTATTTTTGGCTTCAACATCTGCCTGCATTTATCAATATGCTCTCGTGACTCAGTCTGAGAATCTTTCAAATTCTATTGACCAAGCACCTTTTCTTTTTTGCTTTCAAAATTGAAAGACATCTGACACGAGGATGTCACCTGGCAACCAATGACTTCCTCCTTTTTTTCTCATGAGAGTTATTCACACCAACATTTTAGGCAAGGAGGTGTTTACACTTCCAAAAATGTGAACTGACATCCACAATTTTAAGCACAAAATTTGATGAGTTCTCTTAAAAAGTATACTGAATCTCTGGGTGAGATGAATGCGTGAGGACAGTGAAAAAGCAGAGAACTGAGAAAAGGGAGAATGGAAATAAGCAGACAGAAGAGGGCTGCAGGCCTATAAAAGGTAGGATAGGAATAGGACCGGAGTCGGAATGAAGCAGGAAACGGGAACTGGGCACATGGATAGCGGAAAGTGATACAAGGATGTGTCAGGAAGCAAAGGAAGCAGCGGATCAGAAGATAGGCTTAGCTACCAAGTGCTCAAAGGTAATACGTTTTTTACTCCCTCGCCTTAGCCAATACTCATGTCCTTCCACTACTTCCTTTCTCTCCTATGGAGGTCACTTACTGCCAGACAGCTATGACCCCCCTCCCTCTTTAAACACACGTCTAGTTCTCTCTCGTTGACTGCAAGTCACCTGTGCAGCAGAAGGTGAACCCTGACGAAGGAGATGAATGCTTAAGTCCAGAAATTATGTAAGGCGAAGCTGTAACAACTGCCATAGTCTCAGATGGATGGAAAAGGGACAATTGATTGACGGAATGTTGAACAATGCAAACATTCACCCCCAGTCACAAAGATCTGGGTTTAATCCATCGTTCTTTTGCTCACCACACCACTCCAGTTTGGAACCAGCTATTTGCAAATCAGTCTTGACCCTGTTCCTGATGGGAACAGTCCAGCCTGAACTGTCAAGCCAGGTCCTCCCTGGACGGGAAACAAGCATCCTGGGACCGGTTTTGGGGCATCACCCCTCATCAGCGAGGCTAGCTTGAATCCAGTGGTGCAGTGAGAGCGCAATGCGCACGATTGGTGGCAATTTTAGGAGGGTATTTGGCAGTCTCTGTGATATACGCACACAGTAGTGGAGCAGGAGTTAAGATTCAGCAACCCGCACAACCGGTAGCCAATTTGGGAGAAGGCTGTGTGTGTTATTGTAAAGTGGTGATTCGCACATCTGTGGGAAGATCAGTATTAATTTAAAAATTTCTGTGATTTGCCCACCTGTGCAGATATCAGTATTAATTTCATATTGTGGTTATTTGCACACGAGTATGGACAGTCAACTTAACCGGCAGCCACCTTTGAAAAAACAAAATACTCTGAAGTGGTGATTTGCACACCTGTGCAGACACTGGTACTAATTGTAACATTTCAGTGATTCGCACACCAGTGTGAACATTGCATGGGAATACACCAGTGTAAATACAAAAGATTGATATATGTGTTCTGTTGGTAACATCTCGGTGATTCACATACCATTGCGAAAATTTTATTTTTGTATTAAAAATCAGGGATTCTCCCACCAGAGAGCATAATTAGTTAGAAGTTAATAAGGTATATTATTCTTTTAATTAATATGAATGCACCAGTACCATTTCTACCTACACCAGGAGATCCATATTGTAATGGAGACAATGGAAAAATGGATGTGAGCCTTATATAGAAGCAAATGGGGGTGATGGGTATACTAACAAACAGAAATTGGCCGTCTTGAAAAAAATTTTAGGTGCAGAAGATAGATATGTGTTACATCACTTACCACCAACAATGGTACTGGAAGAGGATGATGAAGAAGAACAGAAAGTCGTGTATGAATCAGCTATAAAACTATTGGATAATTTATATACTAAGAAAATCAACAAAATAATTGTGCAACACAAATTTCTGAGTACGGGACAAATTAGTCGATGTATTTGTTAATGACTTAAGAATCTTAGCAGCCAAGTGTAATTATGCTTCATTTCATGGATGAATTCAATTGGTGCATATGATAGCTGATACAAAGTTACAAGAAAAACTATTGTCAATCAGTGATTTGACATTAAGTAAAGCTATAGATGTGGCACACCATTTTGAAGAAATAAAGTTAGGCATGAAGGAGTTGGCAGCAAAAAATTCTGCCGAAGTACAATGGATAAAAAAATGTAATGTAGAATGGAAGACAAAATGTCGGGAAAAGGGAAGGTTAAAACATAATCTTCTATGCAAAGTACTGATAAGAAGCAATGGGTGTGTTTTAAATGCGGGTTTGCAGGTCACCTGGCCAAGAGAAATTGTGCCCAGCAATAGGTCAGATTTCTAGATAGTGTAGGGCTAAGAAACATTATGCAAGGATGTGCAAAAGTAAAAAATAAGCCTACAGAGAGTGGGTGTGAGGGAAACAAACAAAAAATACATTTTATACAGGAGATCAATCATGAACCAGAAGATGGAATAGAGGAATATATATTAAATATAAATGAAGTTAATTAGAAGTAAAATGATGCCCCTTTTAGTGTTGTCAATATAAGAAGCAAAGAAATAAAGGTAATGGCAGATTCAGGAGCTAGACATACCTTGATTGGCGACAACTGGTTAAACGAATTTCCAGATTTACAGTTGTCACCACCAGATATTACATTGGTTGGTGATGGGAACAAACCCATTGATGTTTTAGGATACTTTTCTTATAAGCTAAGCTGTAAAAGTAAAACCACTGAAGCAAAAGTATATGTCACAAAGAATGGGTCTTGTATATTAGGGTGGCCTTAACAAAGAGATTTGATGATCACACTTGATCAATATCACCCTGATCAAGTGTTGGGGTATAGTGACCTGATTTTGCAAATGAATAAAGCAACTGATTTGGGAAGGTTGTTTCCTAAAGTATTTTCATCACAATTGGGACTTATGAAAAATGTTGTGCACAAATTTGTATTAAAACAGAATGTGATACCCAAAGTGCACAAGGTGAGAAATATACCATTAGCTATTAGAGGTACATTGAAGGAAGAATTTGGGAAGTTAATACAACAAGACATAATTGAAGAGTTTGAATCCTCCGAATGGTTATACCCCGTGGTTGTTGTGCACAAGCCTAACGGAAAGGTCAGATTGTGTGTTGACTTAAGAGACTTAAACAATTGTGTATGGGTTGATCGACACCCTTTATCAAATATATGGGACATGTTCTCCATGTTGAAAGGAGCATCTTTATGTTGGACTTATCCAGTGTGTACCATCAGAAAGCACTGTATAAGGAAAGCGACAGTACACTTTGGTACAAATATTAGAGGATGCCGTTTGGACTGATTTCAGAATTTTTGTTTTTTCAAAGAGTAATGTGTAGAACGTGTTGTATTTTCAGGACGACATTTTAGTCTTTGGAAATATGAAACAACAACATGCAGACAAAGAAAATGATTTCATCTTAACTAGAAAAAAATGTGAATTTGAAGTGGAAACAGTAAATTATTTAGGTCACAGCATTAGCAAACATGGCATTTCACCTAAATGCAGTTTAGTTAAGGCAATAAAAGAGTCACATCAACTGAAAAATTAGGATAATCAAGATCATTTCTCAGGTTGGCAGAATATCATTACAAATTCACACCTGTATTTGCAAACAAAATGATGAATGTGAGAAATTTGATTTGTAAGGGACGCGAAGTGTGGGGATGAATTCTGAGATAGCGTCAGCTCCTACTTTATCAACATATGACATTAGATGTAATTCAATTATTGTGTCAGATGCTAGTAATGTAGGTGTGGGACAGTGTTGATGCAAAAACCACAAAGGGAGATTAGTCACGATTGTGTTTGCATCTAGACCATTAAGGGGTGCTGAAGTTAAATATTTAACATTAGGAAAGGAAACTTTAGCATGCTGCTGAGGAATTGAATATTTCCGGAAATATGTATATAGTTTAAATTTCAAATATCAGATCGGATCATCAACCATAAGTGGACTTATTCACTACAAAAGGGTGTGGGAAGGCGACTTCCAATATAGCTAGCTGGCAATATAGATGGCAAGTGTTTCATTTTAAAGCTGAATATATTCCAGGAGTGAAAATCATTTTTGCAGATTGTCTGTCAAGGCTCCCAGTAGATGATTGTGAAGATGTTGTTGAGGATAATGATACAGAAAAAGTTGTATCGATTTGTGAAGTATCCAAAGTATGCATTGTAGAGAGTCAATGGAAAACTGGTTGTGTAAATTATCAAGAAATTCAAAAGGTGTTAGGATACATTAAGTTAACATGGCCTAGGAAGAAAGAGTTGGAAGAAATATACCTCACTTGTGTGGGTGGGCCAAAGGCCTGTGGCTAGGAAGAGCCCAGAACTTAGGGATTTAGAGTATAGCACCGAGAATTCTAAGCGCTACATTTTTTTTAAAATACGTTTTTAGCCAATTCAGCTTTGAACACCCACACAAGTGAGGTATCATTTTACTCGGGACACTAAGGGGAACGCTGTGTGGTTGGACATTTGTGCCGGCACGGTGATTCCACACAAAAATATGTGGAAAATGTGTTTTTTTTCAGCTAAATTTGAGGTTTGCACGGCATTCTGGGTAGGAAAACTTTGGGGGATCCCCGCAAGCCATACCTCATTGGACTCCCCCGGGTGTCTAGTTTTCACAAATGTTTGGATTTGGTACTTTCCCAAGATGGCGGCCGAGCCCGGGGCCAAAATCTCAGGTGCCCCCCTCCCCCAAAACCAGGTAGTTTTGCTATAGGTAATTTGGAAGTCTCCACAGTATGATTTGGGCCATTTCCTGTTGCAGCCACTATGCCTACCCACACAAGTGAGGTACCATTTTTATCGGGAGACCTGGGGGAATGCTGGGTGGGAGGAAATTTGTGGATTCACGCAGATTCCAGAACTTTCCCACACAGAAATTTGAGAAAAAAGTGAATTTTTCGGCGAAATTTGAGGTTTGCAGGGGATGCTGGGGAGGAGAATGATGGGGGGCCCACGCAAGCCATACCTCGCTGGACTCCCCTGGGTGTCTAGTTTCCATAAATGTGTGGGTTAGGTAGGTTTCCCTAGATGGCTGCCGAGCCCCGGGCCAAAAACTCATGGGACCCCCCCATGCAAAACCAGGTTGGTTTGTGATGGGTAATTTTGATGTCACCTCAATAGGTTTTGGGCCCTTGCCTGTCGTGGGTCCTTGACCCACCCACGCAAGTGAGGTACCATTTTTATCGTGAGACCTGGGGGAACGCTGGGTGGGAGGAAATTTGTGGATCCACGCAGATTCCAGAACTTTCCCACACAGAAATGTGAGAAAAAAGTGAATTTTTCAGCAAAATTTGAGGTTTGCAGGGGATTCTGGGTAGGAGAATGATGGGGGACCCACGCAAATCATACCTCGCTGGACTCCCCCGGGTGTCTAGTTGCCAGAAATGTGTGGGTTAGGTAGGTTTCCCTAGATGGCCGCCGAGCCCCAGGCCAAAAACTCATGTGACCCCCTTGCAAAACAAGGTTGGTTTGTCATAGGTAATTTTGATGTTGCATCAATAGGTTTTGGGCCCTTCCCTGCAGCGGGTACTTGGACCCACCCATACAAGTGAGGTACCATTTCTATTGGGATACTTGGAGAAATGCTAGGGGGTTGGAAATTTGTTGTTACTTTCTGCAGTGTGAAAATGTGGGCACAATAATGCAAGGAAAATGTCACAGTCACATTTTGAGGTTTGCAGGACATTGTGGATAAGATAACTTGTTGGGATCCACAAGCGAGACATCACCGTGCACTCCCATGGGTGTTTAGTTTACGACAAAAACTACAGTTGTTAGGTTATTCTTAGATGAAATGTACAGCTTGGCAGAGAGACAAAACAGACAAAGATTACTGCACAGCCATCTATTCTTCAAGCACACACATATACTGGTTGGATTTGGCACGAGGGCGAGTGATGGTTCAGTATATAAAATGTTATTAACAAGAAATTTCACAAAAATGAAATGCACTGTCAATAAGTGAAAGCACAAAAAATTGAACCAGTGTCTCGCAGCTCGTGAGCTGTAAAGCCACGTCAAGGCACCAACCGCTTTACAGGCCATTCACACACCTTTCATACATGATACACACAAGACCATTCACACCACCAGGCATAAAACCAACACATTACAACATTCACAAAAAAGGACAAGGTACACCATGCTTGACAAAAACAGAAAAGACACATTTTTATGCACAACTAGCTATTCCTCAAGCACACATACATACTGGTTGGATTTGGCACGAGGGTGAGTGATGTTTCAGTATATACAATTGTATTAACCAGAGATTTCACAAAAATGAAATGCACTGTTAATTGAAAGGACAAGAAACTGAACCATTGACTCACAGCTCGTGAGCTGTAAAGCCACGACAAGGCACCAACCTCTTTACAGGCCATTCATACACCTTTCATACGTGTGACACATACAAAACCATTCACAACGCTAGCCGCGGGCCCAGCACATTACAACACTCACACCAGCAGACAGCGCCATTCAAGGGCCCATCACTTTCACACGCCCACATTCCTGACACAGCAACCACACCAGCTCATAGATTGCGTTGAGTGGCGTTTGGCTAGCAGTGTGTGTAGTGACCAGCAGCTAGTCACTACTCACACACCACCAGCCAAGCGCCAGTCCACGTACACCACCAGCCGAGCACCAGTCCACGCACAATGCCAGCCAAGTGCCAGTCCACACACACCGCCAGCCAAGCACCAGTCCACACACACTGCCAGCCAAGCGCCAGTCCACACACACCGCCAGCCAAGCGCCAATCCACGCACATCGCCAGCCAAGCGGCAGTGCAAACACACCGCCAGCCAAGCGCATGTACAAACACACCGCCAGCCAAGCACCAGTACAAACACACCACCAGCCAAGCGCCAATCAAAACATACCACCAGCCAAGCGCCAGTCCACGCACACCGCCAGCCAAGCGCCAGTCCACGCATACTGCCAGCCAAGCGCCAGTCCAAACACACCGCCAGCCAAGCGCCAGTACAAACACACCGCCAGCCAAGCACCAGTCAAGCGCCAATCCAAACACACCGCCAGCCAAGCGCCAATCCAAACACACCACCAGCCAAGCGCCAATCCAAACACACCGCCAGCCAAGCACCAGACCACGTACACCGCCAGACAAGCGCCACTCCACGCACACCGCCATCACATTTAGGATTTTTTTATATAAATAAGAAAACACAAACAAATTGCAAATAGATACAATTCTACTAACACAAAATCTGAAACTAAATACACTACACAAATGCCAACCTTGAAACTGAACAAAAAATATTAAACAATAGAGGCCAGGCAGTTCACTTTACCACTCATGGATGCTCCCAAAAATTATTTTACGTGTGGTACATTCTAAAACAAGCAGGCACACACAGCCCAGGGTTAGAAGGACACTCGGGGCAGTACATACAAGTCTCCTTCCGCATACCTCTTCGCCAACAGACTCTACATCTCCTACTGGGAATGTCTTTTGAGGGTGTGGGAGGAATGTGATCAGGAAAGTAGCGATCTTTCAATCTAGCAACATCCTCCACCACTCCAACTCTAGGAACAGTTGCGTGTTCCACTAAAACAAGGCTACCTATTACAGACTCCTGAAACTTAGCAAAAGTCATCTTTGACTCAGGACAAGAATCCTGGAACACAACAAAAGCATTAAAAGTTGGCAAGTGGAAAAGATGGATAGCCAACTTCTTATACCAAATGTAAGCCTTACGAAGAGCAGCGTAAGGTTCCAACCTCTGATCAACTCTGTCAACACCACCCATGTGCCTATTGTAGTCTAAAATACAGACAGGCTTGCGCGCTTCAGCAACCTGACCCCAAACAGTCACAGGTAAAGTGCTTTCATCATGGATGGTAGTCAGCATGTAGACATCTCTCCTGTCTGAAAACTTCACAGCTAGAAGCTCCTCGCAACACAACGCACTGCACTGTCCCCGCACAAGCTTTTGACAAGCAAGTTCTTTTGGGAAACCTTTACGGTTAGAGCGGATGTGCCACAAGCAACAGTGTCCACTTTGGCCAATTCCCTGAACAACCGCACACCAGTGTAGAAGTTGTCTACATATAAATGGCGGCCTTTGTTAAAAAATCCTCTACCAAGTTCCCACACAATTTTTTCAGTCACTCCAAAAGTGGACGGACAACCAGGGGGGTTAATCCTGGATTCCTTACTGGTGTACACCCTGAAATTAGAGACATATCCAGTCCTACTGTCACACAGCATATACAGCTTAATTCCATAGCGTGCCTACTTACTAGGAATGTATTGCCTAAAAACCAAGCAGCCCTTGAACAGCACCAAAGACTCGTCCACTGCAATTTCATTCCCTGGAGCATAGATCTCAGAAAATCGATCAACAAAGCGATCAATGACAGGCCGCATCTTATAAAGACGGTCACAATCAGGGTGATCTCGTGCCAACGCTAAACCATTATCGACAAAATGCATCATCCGAAGCAGAAGCAAATACCTATCACGACTCATGACTGCCGGAAATATAGGCGTTGCCATCAAGGGACTAGTAGACCAATATGAAGAGATTGATGGCTTCCTTAGCAAGCCCATCAAAAAAGTTAAACCCAAGAACTCATCTCTTCCAGATTTGTGGGAGTCCACCGGGTAGCTCTAGAGTGGGGCTTAAGGCTGGCACTGTTGTCTCTCAAAAACTGTTCGGCATACAAATTAGTCTGCTCAACAATCTCTGCCAAAAACACATCGTTCATAAACAACTGAAAAAAAATTATCGGCAAAAAGTTTTCAGTATTCACTCTACACCCTGGAACACCAGTAAAGTCTGGCAATGCCGGCTGCATCATGCCTGAGGCAACCCAGAGGTCAGCAATTTCAACGGGAAGCCTTGCAGCCCCAGGCTGCAGCCCAGATGCCTCTTGCCGCACTATACCAACGGGAAGCCTTGCAGCCCCAGATGCCTCTTGCCGCACTACACCAACGTGAAGCCTTGCAGCCACAGGCTGCAGCCCAGATACCTCTTGCCACTCTACACCAACGGGAAGCCTTGCAGCCCCAGGCTGCAGCCCAGATGCCTCTTGCCGCACTATCAGCACATCAATGTCCTCCTCTAACACAGGCACTTCATCTGCACTAATAGTAGCTTCATCCGCACTGAGAGTAACTTCATCATCCGATGATTCCATGTGGAGAGAAAACTCACTGCCTGAATCGTCCCCTGCCTTCTCTGCCTCAGATGCAGAGTCACTCTCTGAACCAAGGTCAGAGGAAGACTCAAAAAGCATACCAACAACCTGCTGAGCAGTAATACTGCGGCTAGCCGACATTTTCAGGGAGATTCCTTAAGGTCTCCAAGGGTGGAGGTCACAGGTTAGGATGTCCGCCAGCTGCGTGGTCACTCGTCACCAAAATATGTAGTAATTTACACAACACAAGTGTAAATTCAGTCTTGTTTATTGTCTCCAATTATAGCGACTTCCAGCAGCTTACAGCTTACACTAACTGCCAGCTCCAGAGCTTTCGCCCTCAACATTCCATGTTACATCACCAATAGGAATGTTTCCTACAGGGTCTCTGTCAAGGGGCAGTGAGAGCCTCGGTCCAGGGCTGGAATACGATCTGTGAAGGAAGGGGGAGCTCCAAGGAGGACTTGGCTGGCAGCTCAAGCAGGGAGAAGTGGGATAGCTCAGTAGGTTGAAACAGTGCGGTGAGAATAGCAACTAGCTATGCAAACTACTTACTGGTGCCAAAGAAGGATGGAGGCCTTCGCCTTATCCTAGATCTGCGCCTTCTCAACCTCTTCTTGAAGTAGAAGAAATTCAAAATGCTCTCGCTCGCTTTAGTCTTGTCTGCCATAGATCCAAGAGACTGAATGGTAGCATTGGACTTGCAGGATGCTTATTTCCACATCCCCATGATGCCAGCCCATAGGCACTATCTGCAGTTCACGGTCGGCCACAAAGACTTTCAGTTTGCTGTGAGTTCGACCTGGCCCTTTCTGTATGGTCACCTCCAAACTTTTTGCCTTCCTCCTTCCCTTTTTGCTGAATTCGTTTTTGTTGGCTTTACTACTGTATGGAACTTTACCACTGCTAACCAGTGCAAAAGTGCATGTGCTCTTTCACTAAAACATGGTAACATTGACATATCCACAATTGGCATAATTAATTTACTTACAAGTCCCTAGTAAAGTGCACTACATGTGCCAAGTGCCTGTAAATTTAATTCTACTAGTGGATCTGCAGCACTGATTGTGCCTCCCACGCAAGTAGCCCTTTAAACATGTCTCAAGTCTGCCATTGCAGAGAATGCGTGTGCAGTTTTAAACTGTTATGCTGACCTGGCAAGTTTTTTTAATACATATAAGGCACCCCCAAGGTAGGCCCTAGGTAGCCCCAAGGGCAGTATACAGTGTATTTTAAAAAGTTGGACATGTACTTTTAAGTTTCAAATGTCCAGGTAGTGAAGAACTCTTACATTCATTTAACTGTGAGGCCTGCAAGGCCTGTCTCTCCTATAGGTTAACATTGGGATTACCTTATTACATTTTGTAAGTGTATGTTCCAATTGGGAAAATACAGATATTTTGAGTTTGGTGTCTCAGTCTGGACTCACAATTTAAAATCTCAATTTATGGTAAAGTTGGATATCAAGTTGCAAGTTTGCAACTGCCACTTTTAGAAAGTTGGTATTTTCTTACTTTAACCAGTCTATGCCTTCTGCCTGTCTCTGAATATACGTCTGGGGTGGGTGACAGCTGGGCCCTGTGTATTCTCACTAGACAGCCACGCACAATGGGAGCTTAGGCGTGACTTGATGGGTCTTAATGGGCTATTAACTGGCTTGATGAGGGGGTGGAGCCAAGCACAGCCTTGCTTGCACCTGAATAGGCTGAGTCCTGTCTCCTCACAATAGTCCTTACAACCCTGTATTGTCACACCAGCCAGCTTGGAACAGGGGCGGGGGAGGGCGGGATTCCCTGCACTTCAGACCCACTGTCTAGAAGCTTCTCCCACCTTCCAGAACCAGGGCATCAAAGTATAAATACTGGACCTCAGACACCACCACTTCAGTACACTTCTGGACCTGTAGATACTCTGCCAGGAAGAAGGACTGCTGTGTTGCTATAAGGACTGCCACTCTGCTGGACGACTACTCTGCTGGACTACTGCTTTGCTGTGCTGATCTGTTTTCTGCTGCTCCCTTGTCTGGGAGTGAGAAGGACTGGACTTGCATTTGTGTAACCCAGAATCTAGGGTGACTCCAAGGGCGAGCATACTGGTCTCCTGTTTTCTGAATTCTCGGGGACACAAAAGACTTCCAACCAACATGCTCCCTCACCTAGACTCTGCCATCTGGGAGCTGGCCCTGCCAGATGGTACCACCCCAGTCCTGGAACCTTCGAAGTGGACCTAAGGTGCTCTGCGCTCTGTGGTCCTCATCGGAACTACCGTGAAGCATCGCAAAGCAATGCCGCACAGACCGCACACCAGGATTTAAGGTACTGTGTTCAGCAGGCCCAAATTGGTCCCTGTAGCTGGCCCGCACTCTATTGTGGTTGGCCTGAACTTGTGACTTTGTCCTGGTCTGGTGTGACCAAATAACCACAGTTGGTGCTTTGTGCTTTTATATATCTCAAGTTCTATTGATTGGATTTGTGTATCTTTTTGTGCAGTGTTTTCACTATTTTACTGTTTGAAGAGTTGCACAAATACTTGACACATTGCCTCTTATGTTAAGTCTGCCTGCTCTGTGCCAAGCTACCAGGGGGTGAGCACAGGTTAATTTAGGTTTTGTGTCTGAGTTACCCTGATTAGGATTGTGGTCCATACTTGGACAGGGTGCAAGCTTCTTCCAACTAGAGTCCCAATTTCTAACACTGTGCTACCTTTCAGCTTTACCAATGCCCCTCGAGTGTTCACCAAGGTGATTTTGTAGAGGTCCAAGATTTCAGTCTTCCCCTACCTCGACGACTGGTTGTTGAAGGTGGGTTCACCCCAGGCAGTTGTCACCCACCTTCAGAGTACGGCGAACCTCCTGCACTCACTGGGGTTCACTATCAACATGCCAAAGTCACACCTGTCTCCCTCTCAGACTCCCTCTTTCATCTGAGCTGTTGTGGACACAGTGCAGTTTCGGGCCTATCCTCCCAAGCGGCCAGTCCAGGATATGCAGGCTATTATACCGATATTTCAACCTCTATCCTGGATTTTGGTGAAACTGACTCTAAGGCTGTTGGGCCTCATGGCCTCCTGCATCCTGCTGGTGGCACATGCCTGCTGGCATATGAGGGCTCTGCAGTGGCACCTAAAGGCCCAGTGGTGGAGCATCATGGAAACCTCTCTGACATGGTCCAGATCCCAGAGCAACTGCAAAAGACCTGCAGTGGCAAATCCTTCTTCCCTCCCCAACCACCAACCAGAGTGGACTGTAGTAACAGATGTGTCACTTCTGGGCTGGGGTGACCACCTGGGAGAGTTAGAGATAAGAGAACTCTGGTCTCCAGTGGAGTTGGAGCTTCACATAAACCTGTTGGAGCTTCTGGCAATTTATTTCGCATTAAAAGCCTTTCTTCCTTCATTCAAGGGAAGGCTGGTGCACTCCTACCCGGAGTTCTCAAGAAGATCAGAAACAACTGGGTCCAAGTCATTTTTGTGGCTCCAGATTGGGTATGGAAAGTCTGGTATCCCAACCTGTTGAGATTGACCATAGGTCCTCCAGTCAGGCTGCCTCTTTGGGAGTATCTCCTGTCGCAGTAACAGGGCAGGGTTCTGCACCCGGTTCCTGCACACCCTCCACCTGCATGTGTGGAGATTGAGCAGTGACAGTTGACAACTTTCGACCTTCCTCCTGAAGTATGTGATGTTATTCTGCCAGCCAGGCATCCCTCCACCAAGTCAATATGTGCCTCTGTTGGGAGAAATTTGTGTCATTGTGGAAATATGGATTTTTCTGGTCAGTTATGTCCCCTATCTTGGACCCCAACGGTTCTATGTGCATGTTACAAGTACATGTATGTTCCCTCCAGTTCCAGTTATGAAGACGCAAATACGTGTGCGTCCACCGTTAACATGTCCTCTGTTGATCCGCCATGAATGGGCCGGATATTCCATTCCTAAGTACGAAAGGCCACTGCCTTTATATGGTTCACTTATGCCATTTTTACAGTCCAGGCAAGTAGGCCCTGATTCTGTCATCGAACTCTTCTTGCTTTCTGTCTTTGAAGCTCCAGTCCGAGCCTGCATCTGTGACCATGAACTTTGTCTCATTCTCTGCGCGGCTCACGAAGCCTGACATCAGCTTGCTGCCTGCCAAGAACTGTATTTCACCTTCGAAAATTATCTGCTCCGCTCCCTGCCCAATGCATTCCTGTCTAGTAGCTTAAGTAAACATTCTTCCAGCTACCAAGCAAAGGCCCGACTTCTCTGTCTTCATACAAGTAATTCATAGCCCTGTTACTATGGAAGATTCCGCCCTCGCATCTAGTGTAGACACTTAGACGCTTGTACACGCACTAACCGTCAGTATAGTCAGTATAGAATAAGATTCTACTCTAAGAGACCTCTCTTTTGGATAACATAGTTCTTTAAACATAGGATGTCAGATATGATTTGGGATTAGGTTGACCTGACCCTCCAGACTTCTGTCGCCACATGTAGAGCTAAATATCAAGTCCCCTTCACCCCCTAGTTGCACGTCAATCACACGTCATACTGCTGCGCGCGCATATCTGCCAAGTATTTCTGCTGACATTGCGAAATTCTTTCATGTAACCACCCTCTTATGACATCACATCTGATGACGTTCTTTCATCACTCCCAGTTACGCCTATTTTTGCTACGTATGAATATATTATCACCACTATCAATTGTTACGCCTCTTGTATTGGCCTCACTGTAATGCCTATTGTATAAAAGTAATTGATTGTCAATAACGTATGTACTTCACTTCCTGAACCTTCGTGGTGATGGAACCTGGAGCAACCGATTATAATCGACCATTGGAATAAAGCCCATTCCGAACCTCTAATACCACGGATTCTGCCTCTTATTTACTGAGCTATTTTATTATGTTTCTGTATCAAATTAAGTCCCGGTAATTAAATTATTTACCACATGAATGGCGCCCGAATAGGGACACTTTCTCATCTCACGCGCCGGCGGTGCGTTGCAGGCCCGGTCTCCTGCCACAGCTGGACGGACAATAACGCGTACCAGCAGGATTTCCTGTGTCTCCCTCCGGTCAAGCGGGGGCGACTGAGGCTGCGATCAACACCCAGACGAGGCGGTGAGAAGTGCGAAGTATCCCGACCAGAGCCTAGCTGAGAGAGCAAGATCCGAGGTATACAGAGGCCCACCAGTTTCCGAAGTCCCAAGTCAAGTCCGGTTTCCGAAGTGTTCAAGTCGAGTCCAGTCCGGTTCAAGTTCAGTTCAGATCCGTTCCGAGGCCTTCCGTTCCGAGCTACCCGGTGAGTACCATTACTGGGGAGGCGTTCTGGCGTGCACATAAGTTGTGCCGGTCCAGACGGGTTTGGGTACACAAACCCGGTCTGCACTGTTTCAGCAGTGTATCTGTACTGTTTAGCAGTATATCTAGTATATCAAGTATATAAATTCAGAATAATTCAGTTCAAGTCGAGTATTATGTTTAGTGATTAAGTTTTCTTTAGATCGTCATCATTATTGTTGCTCAGTTAAATGTTAAATGTTAAATGTTTTTAGTACGTTCTGCATATTGTGGTATGAATGACTGTTCATTATTGTGATTACTGTATTAAGTTTGTTCAAGATCAAGTATCAGATCAGTTCTCAATATGCCACTCTTTTCGAAATTAAGACAGATCACAACCAGAAAAGGGGTACTCGAAGAAGCTGTTCCTATTCCTCCTAGGGACACTCCAGGGTACTTCATGTATCATAAACATGGCCTGGACGCCATATTATTTCTTGATCTATGGGTAGACTACACTAAGGAATTACCAGAAAGTCAGAGGTGGCCCGCAGCGGGGACCTGGGATGCAGAGTGCATCGTGAAAGAAGAGGAAGAATTATGGAAAAAGAAAGCTAGACAATCACAGAAAGACGCCATTGAATTATGGCGTAAAGAATCATATAGACGTACAGAAAAAGCACGTAGACAGGAAGAGAAGAGTAAAGAGAATTCCAATGAAGTCCGAGAAAATCTATTAATTGAAGAAGGTGCACGAGTGAAATCAGAACAAGTAGACAGACAAAGAAATGCCCTTATGAATGGTATGTATCCCCTTCTGGCCGAAGGATTACCTAAGGCTACCCCAGGGATACCAAAAGACTTGCCAACCCTATTATTTCCAATAAAGGTACATCCTAAGGGGCATCCTAGAACCGCAGAAGATGTTTTTCTTTCCTCATATTTAGATGACGCAGCTCCCGAGTATGCTCATCCCGCCCCACATAGACCGCCTGCCAGGGAGGTTCAACGCCAAGATCCAGTACCCGTATCGCTACAGCAACAAGTTCTGACACAAGTTCCGGCAAGCACATCTGTTTCTGCATCTGTTCCTACAGCTACTTCTATAGCTGTATCCACGCCTATAGTTGCTGTATCACGTTCAACGAATCCTTTCACACCCGATACCCCAGATGGGGCTACCGGAGGTGCTACCAATATCTTTTCTACGCCACCTAGAATAAATAAACTTACTTTTCAAGAGTCAGCACATTCACGTACCCCCAAACTCATAAATGCTCGTACGCTTAAGGAACTTCTTATAGATTGTAGATATGACCCTGTGCCCGGAAAAGAGGACGAAATGACCCTAGCATCATTACGTATCAGACGAGCCGCAGTGTATTTAGGGAAATTACCAGGAATGACTGCACATCTAGATAATATATATCATTTTGTCCAAACCGGGCGAGATTCTGAATGTATTAACAGAGCTATGGAATACCAGAAAGTGGAAATACAGGGGGAACTGTTGCGTTTTCTCATAAATTGTGTGATCAGAAATCAAGACCGACCGGGGGTAGACCCGGAAGCAATGCAGATTCTTACCAGATGGAGCCAGAATATATCAGAAGGGAGACATGATAAGCAAAACTGTATAAAAGCCATGTGCCGAAAGATCCGTAAAGAAATAGAACGCCTACACGAAGAAAGATTAGCGGTAGACCAGTTCGAACAAAGCGAGGAAGAAGCATCAGGACTGCCCACAGGACAGTCAGAAACTATAGCCTATGTAGGTAGAAGAAGATCTTGTAATAGTACTAGATGTCTTACTGATCCGATACGTCCGATGTGTCTAGAAAATAACAGGAAATTTCAAACACCAATAATAAATATAAGGTCTAACGAGCATTCATTCCAAGCAGCAGATAAATTACTCCGAGAACGAAGGGGTTATCATTTTCTCGATTCTATGGATGAACAAGAATTAGCCAGGTCAGCTGTCCATTGGGTTGACAGTCCCGGGAAGTATAGTGATGACACAGTAGCACACACATTTTTGAATCTCACCCCAGATGAACAACGTCTAGCTGGGATTTATATGATTCAACAACTTCTTATACTATATAAAAGCCAACATTCAGATCCTGGTCCCTTACCTGATATATTGACCGAATTACTCACGAATAGATGGAGAGGTTCAGGTACTAAGCTAATTAAAGAAATACTAGAATCAAGAAAGCAGTACATTCTTTTTATATGCCCAGAACATGTCTCACTGCCCATCAAGGAAAGAACCACGTATTACATGGACAGACAGAATCCCTTACGAGAAGTGCACCCAATAAAGGGCGAGGACAATGAGTTTAAACGTGTATATGTATATACGCCCATATCGAAAATAGAATTGTTGGAAATGAAGAAAGTGGTACCCAGTCATGACAAAGACCCAGCGGGTTTCCACCGAGAAATTAAAGACATGTTACTCATGGGAGAGTATACCTATCCCGACATTATGACAATATTAAAGGTATTGATGCCTGCTGGCATTTATGAAAAACTCAAGGAAAAAGAGTGGGAGGTAGGAGACCAAAAGATAGATTGGACAGCATTAGAAGCAGAAGAAAAGGCCCGAGGTCCAGGTTCGGGGCTTGGGGACAAAACTAAAGCACTACCAGGTTTACTAGTACAGGTACTGCCACGTTTATTAACCACAAAAAAGGAAGACTGGGGTGCAATTTCAGCCTGTAAACAAAAGCAAGATGAAGACACTAGTGATTTCTATGCACGATTTGAAAAATGTTTTGGTATAAATAGTGGTATAAAAGCAAGCAGCGAATCATACCCACATCTGTTTGTGACAAAATTAGTTGAAAATTCCTTGCCCCAAGTGAAGAACAGAGTATTAAAATTCGAGAGTACCTGGCAAGGTAACACTCCATCACAAATGTTACAAATGTTACAGTATCATCACAATAGAATTAGAGAGGAACAAGATCATGAACAAAGACGCATGAAAGACACGAAAATGAAAATGCTAGTCTCCCAGACAGTTCCAGTTGAAGGACATAAAAAGGGTACGACACATTCTGGCGATTTAGCGGGACCTGTAAAAGGGACATGCAACTATTGTAAACAACTAGGTCATCATGTACACGATTGTCCAGTCCTGAAGCGTAATATCGCCACGGGCATTACAAAAGAAAGACCACGGCCACTTAGACAGGATCAGAATGAACAAGGAGCCTTGCAGCATGCACAGTCCATGCCAGCTCCACAACAGACTATACAGTTTGTGCCAGCTGCACCAGCGCTGCCTGTTGCTGCCACGCAAACCACGACACGACAACTGTACCAGACCGCACAGTATGACTATCCTGATTATCAACGATATGCATGAACCAGCCTAGAGAGGGAAGTTGACTTACCCCTTATCGAGATCCCTGTAGATCAAGAAGGACCTTATGTACATAGTGAATTATTAGGCCAAGACAGGAAATTTTTACTCGATACAGGGGCAAGTCGAACAACCATAAAACGTAGTGAAGTTCCAGGGGCACCCCTCTCAGGCTCACAGAATATTTCCCTTGGTTTTTCAGGAAAACCTATTGTTAATGAAGTGTCACAACCTCTTCCACTTACGATAGGACCTTTGACCCGAACTACAGATTTATTGCTTACTAAATCATGTCCAGAAAACCTGTTAGGAATAAAAACACTGAAGGCTCTAGGAGCTATAATATGTTGTTCTCCGGAAGGAGTAAGATTGTTTTTACGTGATTTTAAAGGTCATTATGTGTCTAGAGACATGGATCCCCGATTGCAGACTTTACCTACACATTTATGGGCACAAGGCCCTACTGATGTTGGTTGTATGAATATTACACCATATCGAGTCACACTAAAGGCAGGAGTGGTACTACCACGAATGCGACAATACAAGTTACCACCAGATGCTGTAGTGGCTTTACTGCAAATCATTGACGAACTCATTGCCCAAGGAGTGGTTGTAGAAACCGACTCCAATATATGTAATTCACCGATAATTCCGATTCTCAAACGAACAGATCCGAAGGCCCCGCCAGTATATCGATTGGTCGTTGATCTGCGCGAATTAAATAAGTGTATTGTGCCACAATTCCCTGTGGTCCCCGATATCTCATCATTACTGACAGCTATTGATTCCGAAGCAACATTCTTTACTGTAATTGATCTCAAAAATGCCTTTTTCAGCGTCCCAATAGATCCGGAAAGCCAATATTTGTTCGGATTTAGTTTAAATGGACGTAGCTTCAAATTCTCACGCGCACCTCAAGGATTTACAGAAAGCCCCAGCATCTATAGCCAAGCACTGAAACGAGAACTCGACAGCATCCACATGCCAGTTAACACTGCCTTGCTTCAATATGTCGATGATCTGCTGATCACCGCCCGAAGCGAACCTGAATGTGAAAAAGCATCACTGACAGTTTTACAATTTCTAGCCGAAAAGGGGCACAAGGTGTCCCCTTCTAAGCTGCAATTCTGTGTCCAGCGAGTTATTTACCTTGGTCACTCGCTGTCCAAGGAGGGAAGGCAGCTTACACCAGACCGCATTCAGTTAATAGCTAACATGCCAATACCCAAGACACAAAAGGAGGTGCGGGCTTTTATAGGCCTCACTTCATATTGTAGACAGTGGATCCCTCAGTATGCATTTCTAGCAAAACCACTCATTCAGTTGACAACACAGGAGGCAGCCACATCGACTGTTCTCCCTTGGACTCAGGAACATACACAAGCTTTTGAAAGCTTAAAGAAAGCTCTATGCCAAGCACCTGTTTTAGCAACACCATGTTACAGTAAACAGTTTACACTCTTTATTACAGAACGCGAAGGTACTGCCTTGTCAGTACTCACACAGGAACAAGCAGGATCACACAAACCATGTGCTTATTTTTCTAGTACATTAGATCCCGTAGCTCAGGCTCTGCCTGCGTGCCTAAAATCAGTGGCAGCGACAGCTTTAGCAATCAGACAAAGCGATGCCATAGTGTTAGGACATCCATTGACAGTACAAGTACCACATGCAGTGGAGGTTCTTGTGAATCGAACGCAAACACAACATTTGACTATAGCAAGACTTACAGGGTATGAACTAACACTGTTTCAGCCACATATAGAAATCAGACGTTGTAACACATTGAATCCTGCCACACTTTTACCTGTAAATGGAACAGACCCACTAGCCCATGACTGTATTGATGTTATTACAATCACAACGAAACCCAGACAAGACTTGACAGATGTCCCATTGTCAGACCCAGACCTGACGTTGTATGTAGATGGTTCATGTATGAGAACAAGTACAGGAGAGTTAGTGGCCGCTTACGCAGTCACAACAGATACTGAAATCATTGAAACAAATTGCATGAATACCTTGTCCGCTCAAGCAGCAGAGCTCGTCGCTCTGACACAAGCCTGTATTCAAGCCACAAATAAAAAAGTCAACATATACACTGATTCACGTTATGCATTCGGAGTCGTACATGACTTCGGCGTGCTGTGGCGAGAGAGAGGTTATTTAACTTCTCACGGTGCCCACATTCAGCACGGACCCCTCATTCATGCCTTATTAGATGCAATACATTTACCCATTGCAATATCGATTATGAAATGCAAAGCACATACGAAAGTTACTGATATCATTTCTCAAGGCAATGATCTAGCTGATAGAACAGCTAAACAGACTGCTCAAACTCAAACATCCGATATGACAAAGACAATAGTCCCGACGCCAACACATTGTATGACGGTTAAAGATCCTACTCTTGACGTAATTGATATACAGACACATGCTACACCAGAAGAAATAAAGAAATGGACGGAATTAGGAGGGATCCAAACGGATCAAGGATGGTTGATGAAGGAAAAGTCTGTGTGGTTCCTTCCTGATTCAATGGTCCAAGTCATTATTAACACTATCCATAGTCCAGCGCATCTAGGAGAGAAAGCTATGCTAGACAGCATTCAACATATTTGGTTCAACAAGCATTTACGAGCTGCAGCCAAACAAAAGGTTCGTACCTGTCTGATCTGTTGCCAGTTCAACCCAGGAAAAAGCGTTCCCGTAGAACAGGGTGGATTTCAGCCTCCTGATCACCCTTTTGAAGTCCTCCAGATGGATTATATCCAGATGGAACGATGCAGAGGATTCAAATATGTTCTCGTAGTTGTGTGTGCTCTTTCCCGTTGGACGGAGGCATACCCGGTTTCAGATTACACTGCCCCGACTACTGCCAAACAGTTGGTTCGAGAATTCTTCCCACGATACGGTTTACCACGTGTTGTTCACTCAGATAACGGCCAGCCGTTCTCATCCGAATTAATGAAACACGTTTCACTTTTGTTAGGCTATCAGTGGAAATTCCACTGTGTCCGACACCCCGAAGCAGCAGGTCTCGTAGAAAGACATAATCAGACTCTGAAAATAAGATTATCCAAAATATGCAGAGAGAAAGGTGTCGACTGGGTAGTAGCATTACCAGTTGCACTCTTTTACACAAGAATGATAGCACACTCTCGAACAGGGCTATCCCCGTATGAAGTGATCTTCGGCAGACCACCAAATATGTGGGGGACGCCTATACCACGCAAAATAACTGATATTGACTGTAACATGCTGACAGATTACTTGGCTTCCTTGATGTCTGCACTACAATCTTGTCGTTCACAGGTAGCTGCAGCTTTTCCTGACAACACTGAGGTGAAACCCCATGACGTGGTTCCGGGAGACTTAGTCCTCGTGAGGAACTTTGATCGAAAGACGCAGCTGGAACCTAGGTGGAGGTCACCTCAGCTGGTGTTGCTCACAACAAGAACAGCCGTGAAGATCGAAGGCAGAAAAGGATGGATTCATTCAAGTCATATCAAGAAATTTCATGGACTGAAATCAGATGTGAATAGCACACCTTGTGTGTCTTCACCCATTGACTCAAAACTTCCTTTTGTGGAAAAAAGTGACTCCGAACTTTATAAATTAAAGCTCAGGCCCAATCAGTCGAGCAATTTGATTGTTTAAGTCCTCTCCAAGGTGAAGCGGTTGAATTGTCTCTGACATGTATCCCTTGGACCTGAATAGAGAAAGCACCCGAAAAATGTTGAAACGACAGGCGTACTGTAAATCACTGCGTAGTCATTGCATAGTGACGTTATTAATTTTGTTTTTCTCAAGTCTTTTAATAATTACTGCAAGTATATTGTTGCACATATATTATCCTATTTCTAGACATGTTTACAATGTTACTGCTGAACATTCTTTTAGTGAATTACCTCCGCTTGAATTGTCATACAGATTTGCGCTGCGCAATAACACTTTTATTAGTATGTTACATCATTCCCATCAGGTTAGCAATGCTACAAATTGTTGGATATGTGGCCGACTCCCTCCCCATCAGAACTATAAAGGAATTCTACCTCTTTTTCCATACCCGTTCACACACAACGGCTCCTGTGGAGCATGGTTTAGCTTAATTAATTCTCTGGATTCGAATTCTGCAGTTTATCAAGATAACTGGGTATGGGGACATTTGAATTTAGTTTTACTTAAGGTCTGCTATCCTAACAAGGAGGGACTTCCCAAAAGAACAGGAACTGATCTAGAAAATGAAGTATATGGATTAGGTAATTTTACGCTTAATCTTATGATCCTAAATGTCGAATCCGAAGCTACTCCAATTTTGCCCGCTATGTCAATATTTCCAGTAAAAGGTGAATTATGTGTAAGAAAGAATGGTTCCATACATATGGGCCATAGTAGATGCACCACTGTAGTAGAATTTAGTGATCAAGGCAAGTCTACATTTAGAGCTTCCCGCCATTCCTATTTTATATGTGGTCAGACGGCATATGTACGTTTGCCTCTAGATTGGGATGGTACCTGCTACATTGGATTCCTTTTGCCACCTGTTTTCCTAGCTCCTCCTGATTATCACAGAAATACTCATTTAGTACACAATAGAGAAAGGAGAGATCTCCCAATAGTCGATTACACTGAAACGGCATGGGAAAAATACACAGATTTCAATAAAGGTCTCTTTCCCTATATAGGTACCGTTACTAATAGTAAACTGATACGTAGATTGACTAGAACCCTTGAAGCAGTAGTGAACGAAACTATTTCCGCCTTAGGCAATTTAACAGAAGAGCAGTCTGCTATGCGGATTGTTGTGCTTCAAAATCGTCTTGTCCTTGACGTCATCCTGGCCGATAGGGGCGGAGCTTGTAGGGTCATCGGATCAAGCTGTTGCATATTCATACCAGAAAATTCGCCATCTGTATATAAGGCCATAACCCGCCTTCATAAGATTGTAAGCCAGATACACCAGAATCCAGGCACCTGGACTTGGTCCGGTTGGTTTTGGAGCCCAGATACCTCTTGCCACTCTACACCAACGGGAAGCCTTGCAGCCCCAGGCTGCAGCCCAGATGCCTCTTGCCGCACTATCAGCACATCAATGTCCTCCTCTAACACAGGCACTTCATCTGCACTAATAGTAGCTTCATCCGCACTGAGAGTAACTTCATCATCCGATGATTCCATGTGGGGAGAAAACTCACTGCCTGAATCGTCCCCTGCCTTCTCTGCCTCAGATGCAGAGTCACTCTCTGAACCAAGGTCAGAGGAAGACTCAAAAAGCATACCAACAACCTGCTGAGCAGTAATACTGCGGCTAGCCGACATTTTCAGGGAGATTCCTTAAGGTCTCCAAGGGTGGAGGTCACAGGTTAGGATGTCCGCCAGCTGCGTGGTCACTCGTCACCAAAATATGTAGTAATTTACACAACACAAGTGTAAATTCAGTCTTGTTTATTGTCTCCAATTATAGCGACTTCCAGCAGCTTACAGCTTACACTAACTGCCAGCTTCAGAGCTTTCGCCCTCAACATTCCATGTTACATCACCAATAGGAATGTTTCCTACAGGGTCTCTGTCAAGGGGCAGTGAGAGCCTCGGTCCAGGGCTGGAATACGATCTGTGAAGGAAGGGGGAGCTCCAAGGAGGACTTGGCTGGCAGCTCAAGCAGGGAGAAGTGGGATAGCTCAGTAGGTTGAAACAGTGCGGTGAGAATAGCAACTAGCTATGCAAACTACTTACTGGTGCCAAAGAAGGATGGAGGCCTTCGCCTTATCCTAGATCTGCGCCTTCTCAACCTCTTCTTGAAGTAGAAGAAATTCAAAATGCTCTCGCTCGCTTTAGTCTTGTCTGCCATAGATCCAAGAGACTGAATGGTAGCATTGGACTTGCAGGATGCTTATTTCCACATCCCCATGATGCCAGCCCATAGGCACTATCTGCAGTTCACGGTCGGCCACAAAGACTTTCAGTTTGCTGTGAGTTCGACCTGGCCCTTTCTGTATGGTCACCTCCAAACTTTTTGCCTTCCTCCTTCCCTTTTTGCTGAATTCGTTTTTGTTGGCTTTACTACTGTATGGAACTTTACCACTGCTAACCAGTGCAAAAGTGCATGTGCTCTTTCACTAAAACATGGTAACATTGACATATCCACAATTGGCATAATTAATTTACTTACAAGTCCCTAGTAAAGTGCACTACATGTGCCAAGTGCCTGTAAATTTAATTCTACTAGTGGATCTGCAGCACTGATTGTGCCTCCCACGCAAGTAGCCCTTTAAACATGTCTCAAGTCTGCCATTGCAGAGAATGCGTGTGCAGTTTTAAACTGTTATGCTGACCTGGCAAGTTTTTTTAATACATATAAGGCACCCCCAAGGTAGGCCCTAGGTAGCCTCAAGGGCAGTATACAGTGTATTTTAAAAAGTTGGACATGTACTTTTAAGTTTCAAATGTCCAGGTAGTGAAGAACTCTTACATTCATTTAACTGTGAGGCCTGCAAGGCCTGTCTCTCCTATAGGTTAACATTGGGATTACCTTATTACATTTTGTAAGTGTATGTTCCAATTGGGAAAATACAGATATTTTGAGTTTGGTGTCTCAGTCTGGACTCACAATTTAAAATCTCAATTTATGGTAAAGTTGGATATCAAGTTGCAAGTTTGCAACTGCCACTTTTAGAAAGTTGGTATTTTCTTACTTTAACCAGTCTATGCCTTCTGCCTGTCTCTGAATATACGTCTGGGGTGGGTGACAGCTGGGCCCTGTGTATTCTCACTAGACAGCCACGCACAATGGGAGCTTAGGCGTGACTTGATGGGTCTTAATGGGCTATTAACTGGCTTGATGAGGGGGTGGAGCCAAGCACAGCCTTGCTTGCACCTGAATAGGCTGAGTCCTGTCTCCTCACAATAGTCCTTACAACCCTGTATTGTCACACCAGCCAGCTTGGAACAGGGGCGGGGGAGGGCGGGATTCCCTGCACTTCAGACCCACTGTCTAGAAGCTTCTCCCACCTTCCAGAACCAGGGCATCAAAGTATAAATACTGGACCTCAGACACCACCACTTCAGTACACTTCTGGACCTGTAGATACTCTGCCAGGAAGAAGGACTGCTGTGTTGCTATAAGGACTGCCACTCTGCTGGACGACTACTCTGCTGGACTACTGCTTTGCTGTGCTGATCTGTTTTCTGCTGCTCCCTTGTCTGGGAGTGAGAAGGACTGGACTTGCATTTGTGTAACCCAGAATCTAGGGTGACTCCAAGGGCGAGCATACTGGTCTCCTGTTTTCTGAATTTTCGGGGACACAAAAGACTTCCAACCAACATGCTCCCTCACCTAGACTCTGCCATCTGGGAGCTGGCCCTGCCAGATGGTACCACCCCAGTCCTGGAACCTTCGAAGTGGACCTAAGGTGCTCTGCGCTCTGTGGTCCTCATCGGAACTACCGTGAAGCATCGCAAAGCAATGCCGCACAGACCGCACACCAGGATTTAAGGTACTGTGTTCAGCAGGCCCAAATTGGTCCCTGTAGCTGGCCCGCACTCTATTGTGGTTGGCCTGAACTTGTGACTTTGTCCTGGTCTGGTGTGACCAAATAACCACAGTTGGTGCTTTGTGCTTTTATATATCTCAAGTTCTATTGATTGGATTTGTGTATCTTTTTGTGCAGTGTTTTCACTATTTTACTGTTTGAAGAGTTGCACAAATACTTGACACATTGCCTCTTATGTTAAGTCTGCCTGCTCTGTGCCAAGCTACCAGGGGGTGAGCACAGGTTAATTTAGGTTTTGTGTCTGAGTTACCCTGATTAGGATTGTGGTCCATACTTGGACAGGGTGCAAGCTTCTTCCAACTAGAGTCCCAATTTCTAACACTGTGCTACCTTTCAGCTTTACCAATGCCCCTCGAGTGTTCACCAAGGTGATTTTGTAGAGGTCCAAGATTTCAGTCTTCCCCTACCTCGACGACTGGTTGTTGAAGGTGGGTTCACCCCAGGCAGTTGTCACCCACCTTCAGAGTACGGCGAACCTCCTGCACTCACTGGGGTTCACTATCAACATGCCAAAGTCACACCTGTCTCCCTCTCAGACTCCCTCTTTCATCTGAGCTGTTGTGGACACAGTGCAGTTTCGGGCCTATCCTCCCAAGCGGCCAGTCCAGGATATGCAGGCTATTATACCGATATTTCAACCTCTATCCTGGATTTTGGTGAAACTGACTCTAAGGCTGTTGGGCCTCATGGCCGCCTGCATCCTGCTGGTGGCACATGCCTGCTGGCATATGAGGGCTCTGCAGTGGCACCTAAAGTCCCAGTGGTGGAGCATCATGGAAACCTCTCTGACATGGTCCAGATCCCAGAGCAACTGCAAAAGACCTGCAGTGGCAAATCCTTCTTCCCTCCCCAACCACCAACCAGAGTGGACTGTAGTAACAGATGTGTCACTTCTGGGCTGGGGTGACCACCTGGGAGAGTTAGAGATAAGAGAACTCTGGTCTCCAGTGGAGTTGGAGCTTCACATAAACCTGTTGGAGCTTCTGGCAATTTATTTCGCATTAAAAGCCTTTCTTCCTTCATTCAAGGGAAGGCTGGTGCACTCCTACCCGGAGTTCTCAAGAAGATCAGAAACAACTGGGTCCAAGTCATTTTTGTGGCTCCAGATTGGGTATGGAAAGTCTGGTATCCCAACCTGTTGAGATTGACCATAGGTCCTCCAGTCAGGCTGCCTCTTTGGGAGTATCTCCTGTCGCAGTAACAGGGCAGGGTTCTGCACCCGGTTCCTGCACACCCTCCACCTGCATGTGTGGAGATTGAGCAGTGACAGTTGACAACTTTCGACCTTCCTCCTGAAGTATGTGATGTTATTCTGCCAGCCAGGCATCCCTCCACCAAGTCAATATGTGCCTCTGTTGGGAGAAATTTGTGTCATGGTGTGCTTCCCACAACGTTGCCCCCTATCTGTACCTCTCTCACGAGTTCTCTTGTTTGCATTGTCTTTGGCCCAGCAGGGCTCTGCTTTGGGCACAGTTAAGGGTTACCTTTCTACATTCTCTCTTTAAGTCATCTGTTTTATCTAGGTTCCTTAAAGGCCTGCAATATATGTTTTCACTTACGCTCTTCATCATGCCTCAGTGGGACCGCAACCTGGTCCTCATCTTTTTTCATGTGTGGGCTGTTTGAGCCTATGCACAATTACCCTCTTAGCCATCAAAACTACCTTTTTAGTGTTCATAATATTGGCTTGGAAGGTCGGTGAACTATAAGCAATCTCTATGCACCCTGCTTATACAACCTTTTACCTAGATAAGCTGGTTCTCCGGATGCGTGCCTCGTTTCTTCCAAAGGTTGTGACTCCATTCCAAGTGGGCCAGAACATCACCCTGTCTACTTTCTTTGCTCCACCACATCCCTCCAAAGAAGAGGAGAGACTGTACTGCCTGGACCCATAAAAAGCATTGCCATTCTACCTTGACCGCACAAGAGAGTTCTGGGTGGGCAATCAACTCTTCATGGGCTACTTGGGAGCTAAAAAGGGAAAGCTATACAGAAAAGAACCATATCGTATTGGATTGTCCCTTGCATTAAGATCTTCTATGCCCCCTGAGGGCTACTTGGCTCACTCTACCAAAGTCAAGGCTGCGACCGCTGCATTTGCGTGTGGCGTTCCTCTCCTGGCCATCTGTCAGGCTGCAACGTGGGCATTGCTGCACACGTTCACAAAATATTACTGCCTGGTCAGTCAGGTCTGTCGTGACGGGCACTTCGCCCATTCGGTCCTGCAGGACTTTTTGGTTTAATAGAGTTTGGAGACCCACCTCCGAGCAGGTATTGCTTAGGTATCTTTTCAACGGTAAGGAATCTGTGCCTAGAAGTCTCTATCAGATGAACAAGTTACTGACCTTAGGTAACGCCTTATCTGGTAAAGTCTCTATCTAGCCGCAGATTCCTTACCGACCCTGTAATCCTTCCAGGTATGCAAACCGGTTCAGGTGTAAGAGACACTTTTTTCAGGGTCTTGGGGGCTCATTACGATGGCGTAACAATTGGCGACCGTTACGCCATCGTAACCTGAAATACCCCCGCCATATTATGATGGCGGGGTGCTTCGCGGTGGACGCTGCTTTTCCGCCGGTGGGCAATCGTTCCGATTGCTGGCCGGCCAGTGCTGGGCCAGTAACATGGTGGCGGTGCCTGGCAGGCACTGCCAGCCATATTACAATGTGGCTTGCGGACAGGCCTTTCCATGGCGGCGATGCATGGAAAGGCTGGTGGGTATTGGCTTTGGGGGCCCGTTGTGGGCCCCCGGGGGTTGGGGGGTGCACTTGGGGGGTACCCATGGTACCCCCCTGCAGTGCCCTGCACCAAGTGGCAGGCACCACGTCGTGCCTCCCACGTGGTGCACGGAAGTGCCAGGCATGCGATTTTGACTGTAAGCAGCGACTGCCGCAATGTTAAAATGCGGAATGCGACTGCCAGGGTGGCGGTCGCTTCCTAATTCGCAGTGCAGGACCGCCGCATGTCTGACGGCCGGTCCCAATACTGCAAGGATGGCGGGCGGACTCAGGTCCGCCCACCATCCTAATAAGCGCCTAAGTGTTTTCCACACAAGTGATCAGTACTTATCACAGCTCTGTGGTTCTGGCTTGGAAAGTTGCGAAAGCAACTGACGTCAGCGCGCCGATGTGGTGCCTATATAGGTACCTCGCTCGTCACTTCCAGTGGGGACGTCGCTAATGACGCTGACGTGGAGCTGAACAACGCCACCTGCGGCTTACTGAATGTAAGTAACTGCGCACTGGAAGGCCATTCACAAAGGTTGACTGGTCATCTTTCAGAAATTATTGCTGTATTTGGGTGATAACTGGTACTAATAGAGCAAACTCTTTCCACAAACAGTGTTACCATGTGTAAAAATGAGAAAATATATATTACCTTCAAAAAATGTAATGTATTTATGCCGCATAATTTTCCTTTTCCTGACGCATAATTTGATCAACCCTACCACATAATTTGGTCGTCTTCTGAAGCATAATTTCAGTGGTTCTTGCTACAGTCCATCACAGTAATTTAGCGTATTAAGGAATAGTGGTTTATTGTATGCATTCTGAGCTTTCTGTTGACTGACCAGAGGAGTGCACTTTCCTTATTTTAAGAGAAGTTTGCCCTCTTCTGTTTGCTAATTTATTGCGAGCATTTCCAACACACAAGAGCCTGATTTAGAGTTTCGCTGGTGCAGAACCTATTTACAGTGAATAGGGCCTTATTTAAATTGGGGTGGACAGGGTACTTCACTAAAAACATTGCAGAGTACCCTTACTGCCAAACTCACAGTTCCTCCTGCTCTACTTAGATTCGGGGGAACCGCCATGTTTCCAAAGGCAGGGCAGACACAGTTTCTATTGGTGGAAACATTTTACCAATGTCCTGACTGACACTAGGTCGATGCTTAATGGATGGCAGAGCATCTGCCGTTCCAAACACAAAATAGGAAATTCGCAGCGAGTTAAGAATTTTTTTTGTGTTGCTTTTCTGAAAGAAACTCCAACTTTAAAAAAAAACACATTAAACATAATGCCAACACAGCAAAGTTGCAGTACCTTCCGTGGAGCCACAGTGGTGGCAGCTCAACTGAAAGCACAGAGAGCTTTAAATATGTCAGGATGTATGTACTTCGCCAAACTTTCGCTGACCTGGTGGAATGGAGTACAGCACAATATTTTAATAAAAAGGCACATTTTTGCCTTTTAAATAGGGCAAAAGAGACATCGGTCAATTAATGGTGGATGTTCCACATACACCAAACTCTGCTTCAGTCCCTTGTTTTGCAAAAGTGCATTTCATCAGTGATTAGAATTGCCACTTGACCGGTTTCATACCGCGATAAAAGGCATTTTAATGTGCAGGCCAGTACAAAAATGAGAAAAAACACCTAAAACTGGTATTTTCCCCCTTATCAATGTATAATTTAAACAGTAAATGTAAGAAGATTAGTGGGCTGTGTGTCTTCGCTGCCTCCTCCTGCTACAGGTGAGGTTCCTTTAATGGGTTGGGTTGTGTCACTTCCTGGGCTGTCCCCGAACCACCAACCCCAGAGAAATGTGCTGCAGCGCCGCGTTGGCCAATTGCAACTTCTGCTACTCTCTCCTCCCTAACAGTGTTGCCAGATTGGGCTATTTCCCGAAACAAATGGGCAACATTTTTCCCATTTGTGCGGGGAAAACCCACACCTTGCGGGTGGCTACTTTTTGGGGGGGTTTTAGCCATTGTGTGCAAATTTGTGTCCAGGGCATCGCCAATGACACTCCACGCCCATCACTCAGGAGCGCACAGGCAAGGTCAGTGGCGATTGGCTAATGAACACAAAGCGCGCTGGATGGCTGGGGCATGATTGGAGGGGTGAACTGTGGATGGCAGGATGGGATGATTAGTTACTATACACACGTGCTGCTGAGCCAGCAGGACATTTGTGTGTAAGTGCAAGCGCACCTGCTGCAACGTACATGTTGCCACTCTAGCATAGTAGTGCGGCTCATGGTGTACAGTCTGTGGGTCACAGGGCCGTCAATCTTGTTGTGTGTGAAAGCGCTATCAATGACGGCCCTGGGCATTTGTGGCCAATCATTTTTGGCCAGCCCCGCGGTGTTTAAAAGCAGCGGTCATGTGCGCCATGCTCTCTTTGTGCAGGTGGGCAGTGGACGCATTATAAACAGATTGAAAGCTAGAGCATACCTCTTAATTTTCCCTGAATACGAGGGAGTTGCCACACTTTGGCTCACCCTCCATTTCAAAACATGACAAATCCCACTCACTCAATTGTGTCAGTCCTGGAAAAAATGACTTGCCCCAGCTCAGAGTCAACACCACTTAGTATCGCTTTCGATTTTAGTGGTGTTGTGCCCCAAAATAAGATAATGACACCTTAGACATGCAGAGAGTAGAGGTATGTTACAGTATCCATTGGCAGTCAGCATTTCTAAACAGTATTTTGTTATTGCTTGACACATGGTTGGCAGTGAGCTAGGGACAATGATTGCATTTTGTCTCTTGCAATTTCCGGTAGTCGTCCAGCCTCATCCTGACATAGTTCATCATTGATCTTCTCCCAGCTGACTTGGCAGTTTAATTATTGCAAGCTGGGCAAGTGGGCACAATATAAAGAAATATACAGAAAAGAGTTGGAGTTGGATACTGAACTAAAAAGATTAATTGCCCCTGTAAAAACAGATAATAGCAAAGCAGCATGCAATTACTGATATATAGACCTCCGTGCCCATTATATTGATTGGAGCAACATGCAGCAACCACAAAACACTGCTCACGCTGTAATTCAGTGAGCACATCTATGGCATCCTTTGTACAACCCATCCCTTCGATATCTAACAACCACAGAAGAATAGAAATCAGGTTTGTCATACAAACTGTTTGTTGTACATCCATTAATAATATATATGGGTATGGTGAAACTTTGAAAGATGCATCCCTGCCTTTGGAATACACAACACAAAATGTACAGCACTAATTCATTCTGTGTTGGGCCCATATTTCAAAGAGGAATTGCTGAAAGATATGGAAATATCACCAAACTCTTTATTGATTGATAAATCAACTGACACGGGGAGAAGAGTTGGCCTAATGGCTGGGGCTGTCGACCTTGAATCTGTGGTACTGGGTTCGAGTCTCAGCAATGACGTCGAACATCCTGTGATTCTGGGCAAATCACTTAATCTCCCCGTGCCTAACAGAAAATGAATGTGTCCTCATGTAATGCAACTGGTGCTATGTAAAGTACTCTGATACCCGATTCGGGTCAAGATTGTGCTATATAAAACTCTGTAAAACAAAAAATGGAAGTAAAAACTGCTGTGCTTTTGCGTAGAGTATTTCAGCAAAAAGCTTAACAAATTCATATGTACCTTCCTTGACATGGTAGAATTAGATCAGGCCTGTTCTGAAGATATAGCAAATGTAGTCCTAAACTTGCTTGAAACTTGTAACCTTGAATTTGGAAATGTAATTGGCATAGGCACAGATGGGGCAAGTGTGTGCGGGAAGCACCACTCAACATTCACCTTCTTGCGAGATAAGCATCCTTCCTTGCAACTTGTGCACTGATTTTGCCACTCCCTTGGCATCATTAAAAAGAAAGCAATAAGGAGCATTCCTAGCAATATAGAATGTATGATCAGAGAAACTTACAACTGGTTTTCTCACTCACCAAAACGCCTGGCTGATAAGGATTTTAATCTCACATTGGACGAGGCAAGCCCCTGAAATTAGTTTTGCTTTGAGAAACACAGTGGCTAGTGATGGCAGGTTGTGTAGAGCGTTTACTAGAACAATATGATGCCTTAAAAGTACCCTTTTGCACAGCATCCTATGTGGAACACTGCTATGCAGCAAGGATTCTTCAAGAAATGTATCTCGATGAGACAAACCTACTTTACCTCACTTCCTTAAAGCCAGTGCTCCAAGAAATAAAGGTAGTTAATAAAATATTCCAGCTAGAATCTGGGGAAACACTCCACATCTTCTGCGACCTATATACTCTGTACTTGTCCATACTTACAGTATTGGTGGGTGAATATCAGGCTCGACATCCTGAGGCTCTCAGCATGCTTAAAGAATTAGAAGTTTTGAGTCCCCAAAAAGTGCTTGAAGATCCCAAAGCTCCTGTAACTGACTTACCAGATACCTTTTTTACATACCCATTAGAAGCACTGGAGTCACAGTGGAGAAGTGGAGAAGTGTATCCTCGTGCTCATTTCCTGACACTTCAAACATAGAACCCTTGTGGATGGAAGTGCATACATACACCAATGCTGCGGGCAACCATTGTTTTCACAGGCGTGCAATGGGTACTACAAACATTTAGACTCTCTGGATTTTCAATGCTCATGTGGAAAGGGTATTTTCCCAAATAACACTGCTGAAAAATGATAGACTGTGCCATTGCATGTATTAGCTCTAGGATTACCACAGTTATGCCAGTGCAGATGGAGAGATGATTGTTTGTCCCTTGCAGATGAGACAAACCTGCTTTACTTAACTTTCTTTAAGCCTGTTCTATAAGAAATACAGGTAGTTAAGATCGTTCAGCTAGAATCTGGAGATGCACTCCACATCTTCAGATACCTATATACTCTGTGCGTGTCCAAAATTAAAAGGATACTTGAAATGTTTTCACCTGTAATCAAGAGAAATTGCTGAGCCTAGAATTACAAATGTAAGGGCCAGATGTACGACGTGATTTTGCATGCGCAAACGCGTTTGCGACCCGTTTGCCCATGCAAAATCACTGTGGGCCATGTACAAACACTATTTTGCGAGTCGCAAAAAATTGCGACTCGCAGACGCAGACTAGTGTTTAGCGACTTGTAATTAGCAATGGGCGTTCCAAGGCTGTCCCTTCCTAATTTCGACTCGTAGCCCTATGTGTGAATGTTTTGCAACCGCAATAGCGGTCGCAAAACACTCGCAATTTACCGTTCTCTTTGAGAGGGTGGTAATGCAGTCAAAAATGGGAAATGCAAATGCAGGGGGAGACCACTACCCGCCCTTAAAAAATGAAACGAAAATGTTTCATTTTGTTTTTTTTTAATGCATCCCGTTTTCCTTTAAGGAAAATGGGCAGCTTTAAAAAAAACTGCTTTATTTAAAAGCAGTCCCAGACAAGGAGGTCTGCTGAGCCCAGCAGGCCTATCCCTGGGAGGGCCAGCCATTCCCAATGGGATCGCGAATTGCGAGTGTCTCATTAATATTCATGAGCCGTGCATTTTGAGACCCCATTGGGAATCGCAATCAGTGTCTCTGACACTGTTGTACGTTGTAAATTGTAAATTGCGACTCGCAACTTGCGACTCGCAATCAAGTGCAAATTGCGAGTCACAATTTACAGTGGTCGTACATCTGGCCCTCAGTGATTTATCTTTCAGATCAGGTTGTGGATCATGGACTAACTTTCATTAATAAACTGGAAGAAAGTAACCACACCTCTGTCTTTAAGTGTGACATTGTGAAAATGTGGCTGGAGTTCATTAAAGTATTGGCCTGTAAAATATCTATCTTGTCTACCAGATTCACTGAGCATGCTAAAACACTTCTAAGGTTGGAGTTGAAAGCTTTCTGAATAGAAGTGTAAAACTACACTGATGTTGCAGCCAACCATAGTTTTCACAAGCTTACTGTAATGTATCCTGTGCCACTGTCATGTATTAACTCAAGAATAACCAGTTATGCCAATAAGAGATTTGCACTCACAAACGCTGAAATTCGCAGGATTTCAGCGTTTGCGATCGCAAATTAGCAGTGTGCAGTGTAGCACACAATGAGCCCCTTCCAAAATAAGGAATCGCATAATTTGCGATTCCCTATTTTGCGATTGCATTTAAGGAATCGCAAATTGCGATTCCTTAAATGCAATGTAAGTAGCACAAATGAAAGTGCAATTCAGCCTTAAGGAATAGCTAATTACCACCAACTTCAAGTTGGTGGTAATTAGCGATTTTCTTTAAAAAGCACTTTTTTGCTTTTTTAAAAGTGCCTTGTGGCACACATTCATGCCCTTAGGGCATGTATGTGTCCAACATGTGCACACATGCACATTTCAGGGGTGCAACAGGCTGTCCCTCTGGAACCCTTGCACCCTTGAAATTGCGCACACAATTTGCGATTCCCTTTTGGGTACTCTCAAATTGCGTGCGCAATTCCAATTCATTCCTATGGGCATCTAGGCCCATAGAAATGAATGGGAAGGTATTCCTTGATTGCAAATCGCAATTTGTGATTCGCAATTAAGGAATATTAAGGAATCGCCAAAAATATTGTGATTCCTACCTACATGGCATTTTGTGAGTCCTTAATAGCGATTCCCTAAAAATCGCTATTAAGGAATCGCAAAAATGCATTTACTTACATCTGGCCCTTAGAGATTGAAACCCAAATTTTGAGGTAAGGCTGCAACAAGATTTTGGAAAACCCGGATACTCTTCATTGATTGATAGCTCAGCGGATGTCGTGGTGACAAAACTCCTGTGCATCTGCCTAAACTGCTAGAGCCAAAAGCAATACGCGCTAGTAAATGGCTACCCTGGCTTGATGGAATTAAAGCAGGCCTGGCCTGTACAAAAAATATAACAAATGCAGTACTTCACTTTTTTTCAACTTGTAAGTCGCAAACTCTTCACTGCCATAATGAATCATTCAGAGTTTCCTCTTACCAGCCTTGTCTACTTACAGGTAAATGCCTTAATATGGAGGTGCTTCCTGTCTACAGGTGAAAGGGAATGACCATTTGCATTTCCCCTTTACCACCCACATTTACTTGCAACCTTCTTGATTTAGATTTACGATTGCCGAACACGCATGTATATATATGTTTGTTAGGGCAATTTGAGCTCTAAAAATTACACTTTCACATGGCGTGACGTCCTTTGTGTAATACTGCTATGCATCAGAAATGCTCAATGAAATTTATCAAGATGAGCCGCACCTATTTCCCCCCTACTTTGATGAAGACGGTGCCATTGGCATATATTAGCTCTAGGATTACCACAGTTCTGCCAGTACAGATGGAGAGATGATCATTTGTCTCTTGCAGTTTCAGGTAGTCCCCTGCCCTCTCATCAAGAATTATCATTGAGCAGCTTATCCCAGATATCAAGCAGTTGCAGTTTAAAGAGTACAACATGGACAAGTGAGCTCAATACAACAATATACAACAAGTATTGGCATAGCCAATAGGTCTCGCCTTTGGGACCTTATAAGTGTTTAGCCATGCAACAGTTGCATAACTAAATACTTATAAGGTCCCAAAAGCGAGACCTATTGGCTATGCACAGCGGCCGTGCGGCCGCGAAAGTGAAAGTGATCGCCATCGCGATCACGATCACACATCAAAGCGGCCGCGAAAGTGAAAGTAATTGCGGTAAAGTGCGGCGCGCGCGCCCGCGCACATGCACTGTAGCTCTAGTCTGGCCTGGTAGCACTTTTTGGAGCCCTCTCAATAAGTCTCGCCAGACCAGCGCATGCGCTGGGTCAGGCGAGACCTAAAAAGGAGTGGTAGTGGTTTCTGAATCAAAAGGATAGATTACCCTATAAAGATAATACCAAGGCACCATGCAAGTACTGCCATATGGAACTGCATGCCCATTATAATGATTTGAAGCAACCTGCAGCAAACTTTGAGTGTGAGTGATGACTGAACCATTCAGAGCTTCACTTTACCTGCTGTCTACTTTACAGGTGCATGGTTAATCATTGAAACAAGCCTATCGAGGCATAGGATGTGGCTACTGACCCAGCTTTCTCTCTTGAAATGAAAGAAAACAAGCTGGCTCCTGCTAAGGGCTTTAATGTGAACAGGTGTGTCAAAGGACTGATGTGCACTTGAGCAAAGCGACGTCCAGCCAAAAGCTGCGAAACATGAAATCCAAAAACCAGAAATGATTGAATGAGCCATTCGTAGTTTCACTTTACAAGCCATGTTTAAGTAACAGATTCTTGCCTCACACTTCGAAACGAGCCAATAGAGGCATAGGATGTGGCTATTGACCTTGCTTTCTCTCTTGAAATGAAAGAAAACAAACTGGCTCCTGCTAAGTGCTCCAATCTGAATAGGTGTGCCAGAGGACTGATGTGTACTTGAGCAAAGCGACATTCAGGCAAAAGCTATGAAACATAAAATCCAAAAACCAGAAGTTTGTCTAAATTGCTGCTCCTCATGAGTAGTGAGTGACCATTTTTCCATGTATATTTTCTATTTTTAGTGTGTAATGTGATGAATAATTCAGGCACTGTGAGTTCTACGTATTTGCTTTCAACACAAGTGAGAAGCAGCAGTAATTGGCACGCTACGAACACGCCTCCACGATGCCGGGATCCGAGAGAAGGCCCTAGACTGGACCACCTCCTTCCTCTCCGGCAGAACACAGAGCGTCCGCCTCCCCCTTCCGCTCCGAAGCCACCAAGATCATTTGCGGCGTACCCCAGGGCTCATCCCTCAGCCCAACGCTGTTCAACATCTACATGGCACCGCTCGACCACGTCGCCCAACTGCACGACCTCAACATCATCTCTTACGCCGATGACACCCAGCTGATCCTCACCATCACCAAAGACCCCCAAACCGCCAAACCAACCTTCATGAAGGAATGAAGGCTGTTGCCAACTGGATGAGAAACAGCTGACTGAAGCTGAACTCGGACAAGACGGAGGTCCTCATCCTGGGATCCACCCCCTCGGCCTGGACCGACTCCTGGTGGCCGACCGCACTAGGAACAGCTCCAACGCCCACTGACCACGCACGGAACCTACGGGTCATCCTCAACTCCACCCGCTCCATGACGAAGCAGGTCAACGCCGTCTCCTCCTCCTGCTTCAACACCCTCCGCATGCTCCACAGGATCTACAAGTGGATCCCCACCGAAACGAGAAAGACGGTCACCCAGGCCCTCGTCAGCAGCAGACTGGACTATGGAAATGCCCTCTATGCAGGAGCCTAGGCCAAACTCCTGAAAAGGCTCCAACGCATCCAGAACGCCTCCACACGCCTGATCCTCGACATCCCTCGCCGCAGCCACATCACACCCCACCTGAGAGACCTGCACTGGCTACCCGTCAACAAGAGGATAACCTTCAAGCTCCTCACCCATGCACACAAGGCACTCCACAACACCGGACCAGCATACCTCAACAGCCGACTCAGCTTCTACACCCCCGCCCGCCAGCTCCGCTCCGCCGACCACACCCTCGCCACTATCCCCCGCATCCGAAGAGTGACCGCCAGCAGCAGATCATTCTCCCACCTCGCCGCCAAGACATGGAACACCCTCCCCATCCGCCTACGGCAGACCCAAGACCTACTGACCTTCAGAAGACTCCTCAAGACCTGGCTCTTCGAACAGTAGCAGCATTCCCCCACCCCTCCAGCGCCTTGAGACCCTCACAGGTGTGTAGTGCGCTTTACAAATGCTTTGATTGATTGATTGATTGATAATACTATTGCTACCTTTCTTAATCTGTGTTTTCTACTATTGTAACTTTAGCAGTGCCTGTTACACGTTGCCAGACTGGTCTTGAAAATAAGTAGCATTAAGACAGGCACCCAGTTAACCCCCTCTAACTATCTGTACATTGAATAGAATTTAGATTCATCCTTAAAATGGTTTCTGATGACTATTGCTGCATAATTTGAGAGTTGTCACTTTGGGCTGGTTTTTGTCTATGTCTATGTATTGGTTTTTGTAAGGCGCGTATATCACCCGAAGGTCTCATAGCGCCGACAGATGTTCAGATGGTGAGGTAGGAGACATGCAGAATTAAAATAGCCATGTTTTCAGAAGTTTGCGGAATCTCTGATGGCTGGGTTCAAGTCTTATGTGTAGAGGCAGGGTATTCCAGCTTTCTGGGGCAATTTTGGAGAAGGATCTATCTCCATTTCTGACGGTTCGTACTTTGGGGACCGCTAAAAGGTGAAGGCTGGAAGATCTAAGTGTTCTAGCAGGGCGGTAGTTCGTCAGTTTGTTTGCTAGGTAGACTGGACCATTGCCATTCAGAGATTTATGGACTAGGCAGCACATTTTAAACTTAATACGTTTCTTAATGGGGAGCCAGTGAAGCGCCTTCAGACAGGGGGCAGAGGAGGTACGGGCGGGTAGATCAAGGGCCATTCTGGCTACTGTATTTTGAAGAACCTGAAGTTTGTTCAGGAGATTCTCATTAATAGAGGCAAAAAGAGCATTGCCATAGTCCAGGCGACTAATAATTAGTCCCTGGATTAAAGGTAAGCGGGAGGACAGAGGAATCCACTTAAAGATTTTCTTTAGGTTGCGCAGGAGTCCGAAGCTGGTATTAGAGATGTTATTAATATGGTCTGCCAAGGTAAGCTTATTGTCTAGCATTATCCCCAAGTTGCGGGCTGCTGGTTTGGGAGGAGGACAGGCACCCAACGGTGCTGGCCACCATTCGTCGGACCAATGCTTGTGAGCATTACCAAAAAGCACAATCTCCGTCTTAGACGCATTGAGTAGAAGATAGTTCTCTGTCATCCAGTCCTTTACTGCTAGCATGCATTTTTGGAATCTCGATTTGATGTCGGTGGCGTTAGGTCCCAGGGTGATAAGGATTTGAGTGTCGTCAGCATAAGACACGGTCTCAAATCCGTAGGCTTTAATTAATCTTGCAATGGGAGAGACATAGAGATTAAAAAGCGTGGGGCTCAAGATAGAGCCCTGGGGCACACCTTTATCTACTTCCTGATTAGCAGATGAAAATTTGCCAATCTGAACCTTTGAGGTACGTCCAGTCAGATAGCTTTTGATCCATGCCAGGGCTGAGCCCTCGACACCAACCTCTGTCAGCCGTTCTATCAAAATGCTGTGTGAGATGGTGTCGAAGGCTGCAGATAGATCAAGTAATATTAAAATGGCAGATTGTTTAGCATCCAATGCTAACCTGATGTTATCGACTGTTTCTAGTAGGGCTGTTTCGGTGCTGTGGAATGCCCTGAATCCAGACTGGGATGGGTCTAGAATTTTATTAGACTCAAGGTGTTTAATGAGTTGGGTATTGATTAGGGATTCCATGATCTTGCCAAACAGCGGGAGCAGAGAAATGGGCCTGTAATTCATAGGAAGGGAAGGATCGGCAGAGGGCTTCTTCAGGATGGGTCTGACGATGGCTTCTTTCCAGTGTGAAGGGACCGTTGTGTGAGAGAGTGAGAGATTAAAAATTTTAGTTAGGTGAGGTACCAAGATAGGCGCAATTTTAGATAGGATGAGAGAAGAAGCTGGATCAGCAGGGGAGCCAGACTTAATTCTGTTCAGGGTATTAGTGACTTCTTCATCCGTGAATGGGTGAAATTGGCTAAGACTAGTGATGGGGACAGGCAGGGATATATTGATAGGTGGATCAGGAGATGAAGTAGGAGCATTGAAGTTGATAAATGATTTGTAAATATCATTTATTTTATTGTAAAAAAAAGACGAAAGGGTGTCAGCCCATTCCCGGGACACATTTGTGACGGGTTGGCAGGTTAAGGGGTTGGAGAACTCTTTGACTATTTTATAGAGTTCTTTGTGCGAGTTTGCAGCCTGGTCTATCCTATTCCCCAAGTAGGCTTTTTTGGCTAGGGCTATGTCACTCATATATTGGTGGTGAAGTTTTTTATAGTGAGATCTGTCACTAGGGTCTTTGGTGTGGCGCCACTTGCGTTCGTGGGCTCATACAGCCAGTTTCATGGTCTTCAGTTCAGCAGTAAACCACGGGGACAATTTATTAGGACATCTCTTAAGTTTATTGGGGGCGATTATATCGAGAGTAGTAGTGATAGCTCGATCTAAGTTGATGGCTGCCAGGTTAGGATCATTGAACAATTCCGTGGGAGGGGGGGGAAAATGGGAGGAGAATGCTTCAGAGTTGATCTTATTCCAAGGTCTACTCATGATGGGGTCTTTACTAGGTTGGGGCGTAGGTGAGGTAAGTTGAATCTGGAAATGGATTTTAAAATGATCTGACCAAAGGACGGGTACAGAACAGTCAATCGTTATTTTGGTGGAGTTGGTGAAAAGGAGATCTAGGGTGTGCCCGGCAGAATGGGTGGGGCCGGTTACTAACTGGTCTAGGCCTAACGCATTCATACTGGTGATAAGCTCGACGGTGTGAGGGTCTTGTGCAAGTTCAGTATGATGGTTAAAATCGCCTAATAGGAAGAAGTTAGTCGAGGATAGAGCATGTGAGGCGATGGTTTCGGTAAGTTTATTTACGAAATTAGTTTTAGTTATTGGAGGTCTGTAGAGGAGGGCTCCTTTCCAGGCTTCTTTGTTCCCGAGTGTTACCGTAAAAGTACAGATTTCACCCCATTCAGCGGCAAGTGAGTTGACTAGGTGAAGCTTGATGTTGGCTCTGTATACGATGGCGATTCCGCCGCCTCTTTTATCTGGCCTATCCAGTCTTGAGATTTTATACTCCTGGGGAAGGGCAGTCGCAATATCTGGTAGTGAGGACTCTGATAGCCAGGTTTCTGTGATAAAGAGAAGGTCGGGCTTATCAGAGTCTAAGAGTGACCAGATTTCGAGAGCGTGTTTGGGAAGGGATCGAACATTGCAGTATGCACAGGAAAGGTACATCGGTGTGACGGGTGGGGGTTTACTGGTAGTAAATGCGTTTACAGGGTGTCTTCCCCGAGACGATAGTCCGATCGGTACTTTGTTACTGGAGGAAGAGGAGGCATGACCTACAATGCTTGTGGCTGGGCTGCTGGTGTTCATGGCCAGTAGATCCCGGCGGGAGTATTTAGTAAGAGCCATGGAAAAGGGAAGATGCAAACGGGCAGGGGTCCTGGCGTCTGGCGGCGGTCAGGCGCGGACGGGCGCAGACGGGCTTGCCTTTGGCGCGCCTTCGTCGCGCCGCTGGCGCGCCCGCTGCGCGCGTCCGCTCTGCGCACTCGAATTTAAGTGGGGAGTGGGCGGGACCGCACAAGCATGGAGCGCTACCTTCCTCTCTCACCGGAAGTGAGGATTTGTAAGCTCCGTGTCTGCCCCGCCGCTCAAACGACACAAGCCGCGGCGGACTAGGGGACACCAATGAAGTAAGTAGAGCAGAAAACAGTAAGCGGTAGACTTTAAAAACACAATAGACAATTTTAAAAGTAACACGCTAAATCAGTTCTGCAAGACACCTACGTGGATTCGTGGTGGGAACAATCTGTTGCGCGCGTCCGCTCTGCGCACTCGAATTTAAGTGGGGAGTGGGCGGGACCGCACAAGCATGGAGCGCTACCTTCCTCTCTCACCGGAAGTGAGGATTTGTAAGCTCCGTGTCTGCCCCGCCGCTCAAACGACACAAGCCGCGGCGGACTAGGGGACACCAATGAAGTAAGTAGAGCAGAAAACAGTAAGCGGTAGACTTTAAAAACACAATAGACAATTTTAAAAGTAACACGCTAAATCAGTTCTGCAAGACACCTACGTGGTTTTGGGCTGACACGGGTCTGCATTGGGCTAAATTTGGGCTAATACTTGAGCGGCTTTGGGCTTGGGACGGGTCTCAAAATCTGGAAACACTGCTCCCTGACCCGCCGACCTTGTATTCCTGAGTAGTGTTCCCAGGCGGCCAGGTCGAGTCGCCGTGGACGAACATCGGCCCATGGCTGATCTACCTCTTGCTGTGTTTGTGAAGGGGGGTGCATACGCTGTGCCTTGCTGTGGTCGGCACACCTCCTGTTGCACCAAACATCTGAACATCTGATCATAGGGCCGGGTCGTGGCCCGAGCCATTGGCTCCTTCGTTGGGTTCGGGAACTGGTCTGAGCTGCATGCGTTTAGAGTGGAAGTGGAAGTGAAGACTAGCAGAGGACGCGGCTTTAGGTCCCCTCCTCTTTTGCCAAACTGCAACTCTGCTTGCTGTATTCTCCTGATCCTGAAATATAAACGGGAAACAAATCACTAACATAGATTACCTGAACATTTATTACATTAATTGTTCAGAAAGGTAGCAGAATGTAACGCAGTGCGGGTCCTTTTTGGACATGTAGTTTTCAACTTCACACTGGTTGGAGTTTTCAATGCCAATAAGTGCATGGCTAAAAAGAACATGAGACTGGATAAGACCTAATTAACAATATGAACACATGAGACCATTTGGTGTCATAGGTTACTTTCTCAACAACAGTCACATAATACGTTACTACGAATAATAGCACAGCACGCAGTTTATTGAGTTAGCCAGTGTTTAGTGATTTGTCTCCAGTCACATTAATGTGGGTTAAATGTCTGCTCCCCTTCTCCTCTGTTTCCATGTAGCTCTAGACGAATGGATGGATGCATAAAGAGAAATTAGCCCTGGTATCAAGACATTGAAGGACACAATACGCTCTTTGGAATATGTTTGGAGGTATGTGCATATACACATGCACTTGGACGATTTCTGAGTAAATCTGCTGCATGACCCAAGGCTCATTAGCTTCCCTATTAAGTGGTTGTTCACTTACTAATGAGGGCTCTAATGGTAATATACATATTTGTATGTGAATATTGTAGCTGATAGAGACCTTGGTTAGTTTCTTAGGTTTAATGCAGATTATAGTTGGATTCACACACCTATTTTGCTCACTGACTGTGTACGTTTGTCTCTTTGGACTACAGAAATCATGCACAAGAGTTACGCATGAATTGTGATGAAGCGTATCATAAGTTTAATTTCATGTATCAGGAATGAGTATGTGATTTCTTGAGTAAGTGTGAATGTACGGCCATGCTGTTCAGTAACACCACAATAGTTTGGATGTGACGGACAGATATCTGGGTCTAAATCCATTGTTTTTTTGCTCCCCATGCCATTCCAGTTTAAACCCAGCCATATGAAGATCAGTCTTGACCCTGTTCCCCATGGGAACAGTCCAGCCCCGACCGGTTTCAGGGCTTCACTCTTCATCAGATCTCTGTACTGGGGTGAATGTATGACATTGTTCTGCATTCTGTCCATCAACTGTTGTTTTTACACGTTCTGTGCAGGCAGGCTCAAGGTTGTATATATTCTGTAAAGGGCATTCTATGTTAGAAAGCATTTTGGAGACATAAAACAGTTCTCCGTATCCGGTTTAAGTATAGTTACTATGATTGCCGCTCTTAGAGATGGGGGAAGCTGCCCAGATGTCAGCGAGTCATGGTACATCTCGATGAGGTGTGTGATGAGTACAGAGGCACACTCCTTATAGAAAGCTGGCGTTCGCCCGTTCGAGCCTGGGGCCCTGTCGCCCGTCAGGCTTGTGATGACCAGGGTGATCTCTGGCGTGATCGGGGTATCAAAGTATTTCCTGTGTCCATGATAAAGCCAAAGTAGCCGGATAGAGTCAAAATAATGTTGCACTGTCTCCAGGTCGCACACCATCGCAGTTGAATAAAGCTGGGCATAAAAAGAGGGCATGACCTCAGGTAACTTCGACAGGGAGGTGACCAGCCGAGAGCTTTGGTCCACCAGTTTAGTCACATATGTGGAAGTGTGAGATCTGCGCAGCAGCCCTACCAGTGTTCTTCCAGGGCGATCCCCCTTGCCATATCGTCGCACCTGCACCTCTCGTCCCAGGTATTGTACCTCCCTGTCTCCCTCTTCGAGGTATGCAGATAGCTTTTCTCTAATATTGGCCAGTACAGCATGACTGGGATCTCGAGTGTATACCTGTTCCAGGGTCTGAATCTCCAATTCTAAGGTACCCAATGACCCTCAAATTGCCCTCAGCACTCCAGACTGTTTTGCAACGTAGGTCCCTTGGCTCACCACCTTGAACGCCTCCCACAGAGTGGAGGGCGATCGGACTGACCCAGCATTGAGAGCGAAATAATCAATAATCGCTAGATGGAACTCTTCCTTGAATGCCGTGTCCCGTAGTGCGTGTGGGCCACAAAAATGCATGAGGGAGAGTCTGTGGGAACTGGACAACCAATCGCACTGGCGCATGGTCAGAGAAAGTGCACGGAAGGGGCATAACTCACGTGGTCCAAGTGAGAACGTCCATGGACACAAGCCAGAACGTCCATGGACACAAGCCAGAAGTCTATACGGGACCGGTAACTGTGATAAGAAGAGAAACATGTGCCTTTGTGATGCCTCTGCCATAGTTTGAATATACCCAGGCGTAGGACTCGCCACTCCACCGAGCATGGAGACCAGATGTGGTACTGGTGTTTAGGTGCCTCTCCTGTAGGAAACACACATCAACTCCCAGATGGGCGAGTAGGCATGTACTAGGCAAGACTTGCGGAGGTCATTGAAACCCTGTATGTTCCACATTAAATATGTGACACTGGCCATGGCATAAGGAAGCTAGTACGGTTGTCACATTGTGCCACAGTGCATGCGCTGCGTGATGGTGTGTGATGTAGCACTGGTGTACTGGCCCAGAAGAGACAATACTGTGAAATTCCAAGAACGTAACTTGTAAATCAGAAAGGCCCCACAAGAACTGCAGGACAACCTCTCCCCCATACTCCAACCCTTCCCAAAAAACTGTCAAGAAAATCCCAAAATGACCCCACCCACCGACTCCAACCTCCCTGACAGGTGGAGTCGACATACTCACCCATCCCAAGTGGCCCCTGTCCATAATCATAAAGAGTACTTTCGGGAATTATCCCATGGATACATGGTCTCACCAGGCAGACATCCCTGTCACTTGGACCAGGGTGACAGAGTATTAGTGCAGGAGGGGACTGGTGGAATATATGTTCCCATTGCAGTGAGTTTATGGCCATCCCCGGGCGCACAGTAACATCAAGAAGAAGCGTGACACAACAGACAGGAAATTCGGGTTTCACCAGGTAGGGTCTCTCCAGGGCGGCAGGGTCGCTGGTACTATTAATCAATGACCCTCCTCCGACGGTCGGGGAGGTTTGGACGGAGACTGTCTGGTTTTGCTAAGTTGCTTGATAAAAGTCAGATCGATTTTGGGATCAGTGAAGAAGTGCATCTTGCCGTCTCGTGGGACACGCAACTTGGCCAGATAAAGTAGGACATAGCACCTCGAGCTGTTGGAGGTTCCCGTTTCGCTGGCAGAAATTCCCGTCTCACGGCCTGCACAGCGAGGGTGAAGTCCTTAAAAAAGGAGACATTTCCCTGTTGTCTAATTTCTCCCAGCTCTCGTGCTTTCCTAAGATTCACATCACAGTGTCGGTAATTTAGCAGGTGAGCTATTAAGGGACGGGGTCCCCGGCGACGGCCTCAGTCCGAGCAAGTGATGTGCCCTTTCCACTATGAAAACTGCGGACAGGTCAGGTGCAGCAGGGATTCCACGTAGTCTTCCATCCTGGATATAGCTGTGGATTCCGGGACCCCAATGATGCAAAAATTGTTTTTTCTCGCGTGGGATTCCAGGTCTTTGTTTTTAGCTTTGATGATCTCCAGGACCTTGTCCATTTTCAACAGACAAGAAATAGCAAGAGATAACATTGCTCAAAACATTATCAAATCAGGCTGTCTCCTTGGGGATTTTTTTTTAAATCAACCCTTATAAGCACAGTGAGCCAGAAATAATAGAATGTAATATGCTTTGAGGACCACTTCGGCGTATTCTGGGAAAGAGGGTTATCCCTGAAGAAATGTTTGGTTGAAATACTGTCAAATGCTGCAGTTTTAAGCATATTCGGTCAGTAGCTCAAAGTAATATGAAATGGTTTACAGACATCTTTAAAGGGATGTATAATGTTTTTTTCCCATGGAGTGTTTCTGGAAAAGGTTGTGTCAAATTGCAGATATAAAAAAATATAAGTTATTCTTTATGAACACGTGCCAGATGAATGATAAAGCAGATTGGGCCAGTGAGATTGATGAATGTGCGTGAATCGACAATACTTTGAAGGGGAACTTGGGCATCCTCAGTTAAGAAAATGTTAAGAAAATGTTTGAAAATAGTGACATTCAAAAGCACAGATGGTAAGTGTCGCTGGTCGACACTGAAACAAATTATGAACATGTTTCAGTACATTTCATATTTTTCTCCTAAGTAGTCATTACGGAATGTAGCAAATGATGCGTTTTACACACACCATGGACAGCAGTGTGGTAAAAAAAATTAAAAACGCAGTGCCTCTGTAGCCTTTGGTGCCATACAGCATCCAAGGGAACAAATAATAGATTAAAGTCTGCAAATTCTTTTCAAGCAAATAGTACTCCTGATATTACTAATATTTTTCTTCATGCCATCAGCACAATATAATGGGTATACAATCCAGCGCATAGTTTCCTCCATGCTATCAGTGTTTAGTATAGCAACCATCAGAAGTCTATACTATATGCTATCCCTGATGCCCATATACAAACTCAACATATCAACAATGTGGTGGCCCATCCATAGATAATGCGCCCATTAGTACACATATCTGCACAGTTCTCACAAGGCTACAGTTAAGTCCATATTTCTTACATTCTCTAATACTGTAGTAAAGCACATATTCGTCCAATTTCCATATTGCTATAGTAATTCCTAAGCTACATGTCTATACTGATCTTCAGACAGGTATTACAAGCTACATGCTTCTAGTCACCAGCACATAGGTGTGACAAGAATTGTATGGCTACAGTGATCTGCAAGAAGGTTTTTCAAGAGGTGCTTGGCTACAGGGATCCAATCAAGACTAACACATTTTCAGTGCCCAGCAGAGTTTGTCTGGAGCTGTATGCCTAATGTGACATTCACATTTTTACAAGACCTATACCACTCTAAAAGTGACCTACAGAGTGGACTGTGAGGGAAACCAATCACTATAGTGATCAGACATCCTGCACAGTGTGACAGGTGTGTTATCACTATACAGACCGGTTGCCCTGCTTGCTGTGACAGGGAATGTGTCACTGTACATGCACCTTTACTGTGTAACTAGCATGCATGGCTCCACTGGTGACCTGGTCACTGGCACACTGCAAGTGTCGAATTGTGCAAGTGGTTGTGAATTCAGCACTATAGAAAGGAGGTACACTTATATACTTAACTGCCCGTCAGTCTCTAGGTACAATTGTTAATTTGGAGAAGGGTATCGAGGCAGTGATGCTGTCAGACTTCAGTCTAGGGGTTCCAGATTACAAGGTGCCCTTTTCCCACCAACAGCACCTGGATCCTCACAGTGCTCGGGATAAAGCCCCCAGTAGCATTATTTACATGACAAGCTACACACAGATCAACACCAAACTACCTTTGCAGTATATGAGGATCAGATGTTTCATTTAGATCGATTTATTTGTCTGCATTCTGGGACTTGTACCCTTGAATTTACAATAATAATATCAAAACCGCAAATGAGAATGTCAAGATTGAAAGCAGGACTGGATTAAGTGTTGGCCCTCATGAAGGATAAACACAAGCCCTCTACTGCTTTGAAAGGGTGACAGCAAGTTTGCCTTCACAGGCCAATCTAGCAGGGGCTTACCTATCATTGGTGCAGCAGGTGCAGGGGCACCGGAGCATATTGAACCCAAAGAATGCTGTATTTTACTACCCCGACAGCAGTCAGAGGGGCTTTTTTCTTGCTTGCACCAGGGCTCATTGCATCCTTGCTTCGCTACTGCTATCAACCCAGAGTACAGTCTAAGGGCCTTATCTACAAGGAAATGATGCAGCACAGCAAGCCATTTAACTGCGCTGTGCTGCATCATTTTCAAAGCACAGGAATGTGTTGTATTAACAATACGACACATCACTGTGCTTTTTCCCCTGCTCTAGCACACAAATGCCTGCCATGCACCAGCGCAGGCACCCTTGCGTCATTTTGCAAGGGCGTCTGTGCTGCAGGAATGATTGTTTTTGTGCAGAAGGGACACCTTCCTGCACACAAAAACAGTCAGTAATCGCATTTTCCTCTTTCTATGTGTGCTACAGAAGTGGGAAAACTAGGAGAAACAAAAGTATTTCTCTTCGCTGTACCATCCCTATGCCTCCCCTGGGGAGGGATAGGATTCTGACAAAAGGTTGTAAATCTGGGAACGCATCAAGTTCTATGGATGTAGCATGGGAAAACCCTCAGCAACACCCATGGAACGTCCCTTTCACGCAGAGTAATGTGTGGAAGGGGCCCATGTTTACAAGGCCATGAAAAGTCACACAGGGTGACTTTATGTGACCTTGTAAATATGGATAAGCCCCTTGCGCTACCAGGGCATCTAAAAAAGTGATGTACCAGCAGTGCAGGGGGCCAGTAAATAAGCCCCATAGGGCTTATTTACAAGCCCCCTGCGCCGCCGGTACGTCACTTTTTGTGACTAACCGGCGGCGCAACTTGCTGCCCCATATTTACAAGGGTGCTAGAACATCCCAGGGAGGAATAGGGCCCCCTCTCACGTGGTTAGGGTTGCAGCTGTGCTTCCGTAGAGCTGCAGAACTTTAGACATGCCTAGTTTAAAGTGGAATACTCTGCTAAAACAGTTTCCATTGATTTATTCCTGAAAATGAAGGATTATGAGTAAAATGAGGTGCCGCAAAAATGCTGCTAAATTTCCATATTTGTGCCACTAAATTTCCATATTTGTGCCGCTATATTTGCTAATCCATGCCACAATATCCTGGGGGGTCTGCACAGAGGGTCAGCAGCCCTCGAATCTTCGCCTTCTTTGGCTCCGGCTGCAGCCCTTCACAGTCTCGCACATGGTGTATGTAGGCCGTCACTGCTCACATCCCTCACTATCGCCCACGTACGCGCAACTGATGATCGGCTTGTTTTTTATTCTGTGGTTGCCCCAGGGAAGCAGAGACTATGTCTCAACTCCAAGGCCTGTCTTGGGCCTCCCAGCTCCCCGATGATGCCGGACTTACCGCTCGGCCTGCAGAGCCCACTCAAGGTGCGGTCATCTTGCAGCCGGCGAAGCCATGCCCACGTTTCTTCATAATCTTTGGGCTCCTCTACATGGTTCTCCTACAAATGACCCACTGCGGTCGCACGTGCCTCTTGCGAGGTGGCGCCTCCTGCTCTTTGTCAGCCTCCAGCTTTGTCAGCATCAACCAGTTAGACTTCGGGGGTGGATGTAATGAGCGGCGCCTTGTCTGACCTTAACACGAGACCCTTGCTCCTCTAATTGCTCTACCATGCCACAAGGCTTCCAGCCTGCTATGCCCACTCCAGTATCACTGTGTCCTCAAAATCAATTATTGGTCAATGCAACGAGCTATCTACTTTGTTTGGGTTCCTGCAATGTTACAACAGGTCTGGCACCAGTTCTCCAACAAAACAAGCCATTCTAACCTTGGAGAACTGTCCGATCCCACCAGCTCATCATATTGATGACTTCAGGATCCCAGTTCATCTACCTCATGACCTGTGTCTATTTAATGATGTCTCCTTCGAGTCCCGGGGATCACAGTGAGCATCAAACGGTTGTGGACGACCACTTGACGAATATTTTTACCCTAGCAATAGTTGCCTAGGCCGTTCCTACTACCTCCCAACTGGCATTAGCCTCCAACATGATGAATACACCTGTTGCCTCCAACTCCCTCCCTTCGCCCCTTTCCAGATTTGGCTCCAATACTTTCAAGATCAAATGCCCCCAAAATCTTTCCAAACACGCAATGAGAAACCTGAAACACAGGACCCTGAGGGACTTCCCAGAAACTCGCTTTGCAGACCAATACAATTGCCAACACAAAAGCTCCCTCAAAACTAACCTCCTTCTCTTCACCCACAACATTGACTTATGGATCAAGTCCTTGCGCAGTTTTCTCCCATCCTTATCTTTCTCTAGCATTCCCTTTGGATGCAAACTCAAATGTTCTTCCCCATTTGGCCTCTCCGGCAACCTTTCTATATTCCTTTACAACAATGGGAAAATCATGTTCCAAGTCAACGACACAAACCTGGCCACGATCGGTTACTTTTTCTCACTCTCAGTCCCTCCAATGACCCTCCATGCTCCCCTTCTCCGTCCATGCATAACACACCTCACCCTTTTTCCTCACCCTGCCCGGCCACCCAGACAGCACCTCTCACCCCGGACACTCCTACAAATCCAATAGGCCTCCCACATCCCATAGCTCATCACCAATACCAGATCAACAACATCCTCCCACAGACCATGTCCGCATCCTTCCACTCCAACCTCCCACAAACCATTATCTCCCAAACCGATTGCCACAGCCACCCCATTTTCATCCCCTCAGTTGGCCCATATTTCTCCCCCTTCCTCCCTACCTTCTCTGCCACCTGCCCTAGCATCTCCCAACACATGATACCAACAACCAGCGCCTTCCCCTACCTCGCCTCAACCCCTCAGACTCCGTCCCTGACAGCCCACCCCATATAACTGTCCTCTGTTCAACAAGCTCCTTTCCTCGTTCTCACACCTCTCTCGAAGAAGAATGGACATCCTCTCATCAGCTCTACTTCATCTAAGTGACTCTCTGTCATCTCGTCACTGCTACCCTCATTACACCTTGCAGACTCCCCCACACATTCCTCCAGCATACTGACAGACAGCCGCCTACCCAGTCCTGAATGGACTCAGACCCACTCTATCTCCCTAAGAGTTCAGCAGCTTCAAATTGCTCTACCTCCTCCTCCTATCTTCCTGCAGGGAGCTTCCCAATCTCCACCATCATCTCTGAGTGCAGTCAAACCCACACACACCATCCCAGGGCACGCTCATCACCTCTTAACTTGATACATATCCCAACTACCCTCCCAAAACAACCAAGTCAGAAAGACAACAGCTTCTCCCTTAACTGCATGCTACATAATTGTCGGACTGCAGTCCAACAGTGTCTAGAGATTTCAGATTCGACCCAGACTCATAATCTTGACATCCTGATCCTCACAGAAACGTGGCTCAATGTCTCATCTAACTACACTCTAGGCCTTCTTCTTCCTCCAAACTACTCCATTTTGCACCACGACCAGGAAGATAGACATGATGGAGGACTTGCGCCCATTCACCGAAACTGTACTGGGGTGAATGTATGACATTGTTCTGCATTCTGTCCATCAACTGTTGTTTTTACACGTTCTGTGCAGGCAGGCTCAAGGTTGTATATATTCTGTAAAGGGCATTCTATGTTAGAAAGCATTTTGGAGACATAAAACAGTTCTCCGTATCCGGTTTAAGTATAGTTACTATGATTGTCGCTCTTAGAGATGGGGGAAGCTGCCCAGATGTCAGCGAGTCATGGTACATCTCGATGAGGTGTGTGATGAGTACAGAGGCAAACTCCTTATAGAAAGCTGGCGTTCGCCCGTTCGAGCCTGGGGCCCTGTCGCCCGTCAGGCTTGTGATGACCAGGGTGATCTCTGGCGTGATCGGGGTATCAAAGTATTTCCTGTGTCCATGATAAAGCCAAAGTAGCCGGATAGAGTCAAAATAATGTTGCACTGTCTCCAGGTCGCACACCATCGCAGTTGAATAAAGCTGGGCATAAAAAGAGGGCATGACCTCAGGTAACTTCGACAGGGAGGTGACCAGCCGAGAGCTTTGGTCCACCAGTTTAGTCACATATGTGGAAGTGTGAGATCTGCGCAGCAGCCCTACCAGTGTTCTTCCAAGGCGATCCCCCTTGCCATATCGTCGCACCTGCACCTCTCGTCCCAGGTATTGTACCTCCCTGTCTGCCTCTGCGAGGTATGCAGATAGCTTTTCTCTAATATTGGCCAGTACAGCATGACTGGGATCTCGAGTGTATACCTGTTCCAGGGTCTGAATCTCCAATTCTAAGGTATCCAATGACCCTCAAATTGCCCTCAGCACTCCAGACTGTTTTGCAACGTAGGTCCCTTGGCTCACCACCTTGAACGCCTCCCACAGAGTGGAGGGCGATCGGACTGACCCAGCATTGAGAGCGAAATAATCAATAATCGCTAGATGGAACTCTTCCTGGAATGCTGTGTCCCGTAGTGCGTGTGGGCCACAAAAATGCATGAGGGAGAGTCTGTGGGAACTGGACAACCAATCGCACTGGCGCATGGTCAGAGAAAGTGCACGGAAGGGGCATAACTCACGTGGTCCAAGTGAGAACGTCCATGGACACAAGCCAGAACGTCCATGGACACAAGCCAGAAGTCTATACGGGACCGGTAACTGTGATAAGAAGAGAAACATGTGCCTTTGTGATGCCTCTGCCATAGTTTGAATATACCCAGGCGTAGGACTCGCCACTCCACCGAGCATGGAGACCAGATGTGGTACTGGTGTTTAGGTGCCTCTCCTGTAGGAAACACACATCAACTCCCAGATGGGCGAGTAGGCATGTACTAGGCAAGACTTGCGGAGGTCATTGAAACCCTGTATGTTCCACATTAAATATGTGACACTGGCCATGGCATAAGGAAGCTAGTACGGTTGTCACATTGTGCCACAGTGCATGCGCTGCGTGATGGTGTGTGATGTAGCACTGGTGTACTGGCCCTGAAGAGACAATACTGTGAAATTCCAAGAACGTAACATGTAAATCAGAAAGGCCCCACAAGAACTGCAGGACAACCTCTCCCCCATACTCCAACCCTTCCCAAAAAACTGTCAAGAAAATCCCAAAATGACCCCACCCACCGACTCCAACCTCCCTGACAGGTGGAGTCGACATACTCACCCATCCCAAGTGGCCCCTGTCCATAATCATAAAGAGTACTTTCGGGAATTATCCCATGGATACATGGTCTCACCAGGCAGACATCCCTGTCACTTGGACCAGGGTGACAGAGCATTAGTGCAGGAGGGGACTGGTGGAATATATGTTCCCATTGCAGTGAGTTTATGGCCATCCCCGGGCGCACAGTAACATCAAGAAGAAGCGTGACACAACAGACAGGAAATTCGGGTTTCACCAGGTAGGGTCTCTCCAGGGCGGCAGGGTCGCTGGTACTATTAATCAATGACCCTCCTCCGACGGTCGGGGAGGTTTGGACGGAGACTGTCTGGTTTTGCTAAGTTGCTTGATAAAAGTCAGATCGATTTTGGGATCAGTGAAGAAGTGCATCTTGCCGTCTCGTGGGACACGCAACTTGGCCAGATAAAGTAGGACATAGCACCTCGAGCTGTTGGAGGTTCCCGTTTCGCTGGCAGAAATTCCCGTCTCACGGCCTGCACAGCGAGGGTGAAGTCCTTAAAAAAGGAGACATTTCCCTGTTGTCTAATTTCTCCCAGCTCTCGTGCTTTCCTAAGATTCACATCACAGTGTCGGTAATTTAGCAGGTGAGCTATTAAGGGACGGGGTCCCCGGCGACGGCCTCAGTCCGAGCAAGTGATGTGCCCTTTCCACTATGAAAACTGCGGACAGGTCAGGTGCAGCAGGGATTCCACGTAGTCTTCCATCCTGGATATAGCTGTGGATTCCGGGACCCCAATGATGCAAAAATTGTTTTTTCTCGCGTGGGATTCCAGGTCTTTGTTTTTAGCTTTGATGATCTCCAGGACCTTGTCCATTTTCAACAGACAAGAAATAGCAAGAGATAACATTGCTCAAAACATTATAAAATCAGGCTGTCTCCTTGGGGATTTTTTTTTAAATCAACCCTTATAAGCACAGTGAGCCAGAAATAATAGAATGTAATATGCTTTGAGGACCACTTCGGCGTATTCTGGGAAAGAGGGTTATCCCTGAAGAAATGTTTGGTTGAAATACTGTCAAATGCTGCAGTTTTAAGCATATTCGGTCAGTAGCTCAAAGTAATATGAAATGGTTTACAGACATCTTTAAAGGGATGTATAATGTTTTTTTCCCATGGAGTGTTTCTGGAAAAGGTTGTGTCAAATTGCAGATATAAAAAAATATAAGTTATTCTTTATGAACACGTGCCAGATGAATGATAAAGCAGATTGGGCCAGTGAGATTGATGAATGTGCGTGAATCGACAATACTTTGAAGGGGAACTTGGGCATCCTCAGTTAAGAAAATGTTAAGAAAATGTTTGAAAATAGTGACATTCAAAAGCACAGATGGTAAGTGTCGCTGGTCGACACTGAAACAAATTATGAACATGTTTCAGTACATTTCATATTTTTCTCCTAAGTAGTCATTACGGAATGTAGCAAATGATGCGTTTTATACACACCATGGACAGCAGTGTGGTAAAAAAAAATTAAAAACGCAGTGCCTCTGTAGCCTTTGGTGCCATACAGCATCCAAGGGAACAAATAATAGATTAAAGTCTGCAAATTCTTTTCAAGCAAATAGTACTCCTGATATTACTAATATTTTTCTTCATGCCATCAGCACAATATAATGGGTATACAATCCAGCGCATAGTTTCCTCCATGCTATCAGTGTTTAGTATAGCAACCATCAGAAGTCTATACTATATGCTATCCCTGATGCCCATATACAAACTCAACATATCAACAATGTGGTGGCCCATCCATAGATAATGCGCCCATTAGTACACATATCTGCACAGTTCTCACAAGGCTACAGTTAAGTCCATATTTCTTACATTCTCTAATACTGTAGTAAAGCACATATTCGTCCAATTTCCATATTGCTATAGTAATTCCTAAGCTACATGTCTATACTGATCTTCAGACAGGTATTACAAGCTACATGCTTCTAGTCACCAGCACATAGGTGTGACAAGAATTGTATGGCTACAGTGATCTGCAAGAAGGTTTTTCAAGAGGTGCTTGGCTACAGGGATCCAATCAAGACTAACACATTTTCAGTGCCCAGCAGAGTTTGTCTGGAGCTGTATGCCTAATGTGACATTCACATTTTTACAAGACCTATACCACTCTAAAAGTGACCTACAGAGTGGACTGTGAGGGAAACCAATCACTATAGTGATCAGACATCCTGCACAGTGTGACAGGTGTGTTATCACTATACAGACCGGTTGCCCTGCTTGCTGTGACAGGGAATGTGTCACTGTACATGCACCTTTACTGTGTAACTAGCATGCATGGCTCCACTGGTGACCTGGTCACTGGCACACTGCAAGTGTCGAATTGTGCAAGTGGTTGTGAATTCAGCACTATAGAAAGGAGGTACACTTATATACTTAACTGCCCGTCAGTCTCTAGGTACAATTGTTAATTTGGAGAAGGGTATCGAGGCAGTGATGCTGTCAGACTTCAGTCTAGGGGTTCAAGATTACAAGGTGCCCTTTTCCCACCAACAGCACCTGGATCCTCACAGTGCTCGGGATAAAGCCCCCAGTAGCATTATTTACATGACAAGCTACACACAGATCAACACCAAACTACCTTTGCAGTATATGAGGATCAGATGTTTCATTTAGATCGATTTATTTGTCTGCATTCTGGGACTTGTACCCTTGAATTTACAATAATAATATCAAAACCGCAAATGAGAATGTCAAGATTGAAAGCAGGACTGGATTAAGTGTTGGCCCTCATGAAGGATAAACACAAGCCCTCTACTGCTTTGAAAGGGTGACAGCAAGTTTGCCTTCACAGGCCAATCTAGCAGGGGCTTACCTATCATTGGTGCAGCAGGTGCAGGGGCACCGGAGCATATTGAACCCAAAGAATGCTGTATTTTACTACCCCGACAGCAGTCAGAGGGGCTTTTTTCTTGCTTGCACCAGGGCTCATTGCATCCTTGCTTCGCTACTGCTATCAACCCAGAGTACAGTCTAAGGGCCTTATCTACAAGGAAATGATGCAGCACAGCAAGCCATTTAACTGCGCTGTGCTGCATCATTTTCAAAGCACAGGAATGTGTTGTATTAACAATACGACACATCACTGTGCTTTTTCCCCTGCTCTAGCACACAAATGCCTGCCATGCACCAGCGCAGGCACCCTTGCGTCATTTTGCAAGGGCGTCTGTGCTGCAGGAATGATTGTTTTTGTGCAGAAGGGACACCTTCCTGCACACAAAAACAGTCAGTAATCGCATTTTCCTCTTTCTATGTGTGCTACAGAAGTGGGAAAACTAGGAGAAACAAAAGTATTTCTCTTCGCTGTACCATCCCTATGCCTCCCCTGGGGAGGGATAGGATTCTGACAAAAGGTTGTAAATCTGGGAACGCATCAAGTTCTATGGATGTAGCATGGGAAAACCCTCAGCAACACCCATGGAACGTCCCTTTCACGCAGAGTAATGTGTGGAAGGGGCCCATGTTTACAAGGCCATGAAAAGTCACACAGGGTGACTTTATGTGACCTTGTAAATATGGATAAGCCCCTTGCGCTACCAGGGCATCTAAAAAAGTGATGTACCAGCAGTGCAGGGGGCCAGTAAATAAGCCCCATAGGGCTTATTTACAAGCCCCCTGCGCCGCCGGTACGTCACTTTTTGTGACTAACCGGCGGCGCAACTTGCTGCCCCATATTTACAAGGGTGCTAGAACATCCCAGGGAGGAATAGGGCCCCCTCTCACGTGGTTAGGGTTGCAGCTGTGCTTCCGTAGAGCTGCAGAACTTTAGACATGCCTAGTTTAAAGTGGAATACTCTGCTAAAACAGTTTCCATTGATTTATTCCTGAAAATGAAGGATTATGAGTAAAATGAGGTGCCGCAAAAATGCTGCTAAATTTCCATATTTGTGCCACTAAATTTCCATATTTGTGCCGCTATATTTGCTAATCCATGCCACAATATCCTGGGGGGTCTGCACAGAGGGTCAGCAGCCCTCGAATCTTCGCCTTCTTTGGCTCCGGCTGCAGCCCTTCACAGTCTCGCACATGGTGTATGTAGGCCGTCACTGCTCACATCCCTCACTATCGCCCACGTACGCGCAACTGATGATCGGCTTGTTTTTTATTCTGTGGTTGCCCCAGGGAAGCAGAGACTATGTCTCAACTCCAAGGCCTGTCTTGGGCCTCCCAGCTCCCCGATGATGCCGGACTTACCGCTCGGCCTGCAGAGCCCACTCAAGGTGCGGTCATCTTGCAGCCGGCGAAGCCATGCCCACGTTTCTTCATAATCTTTGGGCTCCTCTACATGGTTCTCCTACAAATGACCCACTGCGGTCGCACGTGCCTCTTGCGAGGTGGCGCCTCCTGCTCTTTGTCAGCCTCCAGCTTTGTCAGCATCAACCAGTTAGACTTCGGGGGTGGATGTAATGAGCGGCGCCTTGTCTGACCTTAACACGAGACCCTTGCTCCTCTAATTGCTCTACCATGCCACAAGGCTTCCAGCCTGCTATGCCCACTCCAGTATCACTGTGTCCTCAAAATCAATTATTGGTCAATGCAACGAGCTATCTACTTTGTTTGGGTTCCTGCAATGTTACAACAGGTCTGGCACCAGTTCTCCAACAAAACAAGCCATTCTAACCTTCGAGAACTGTCCGATCCCACCAGCTCATCATATTGATGACTTCAGGATCCCAGTTCATCTACCTCATGACCTGTGTCTATTTAATGATGTCTCCTTCGAGTCCCGGGGATCACAGTGAGCATCAAACGGTTGTGGACGACCACTTGACGAATATTTTTACCCTAGCAATAGTTGCCTAGGCCGTTCCTACTACCTCCCAACTGGCATTAGCCTCCAACATGATGAATACACCTGTTGCCTCCAACTCCCTCCCTTCGCCCCTTTCCAGATTTGGCTCCAATACTTTCAAGATCAAATGCCCCCAAAATCTTTCCAAACACGCAATGAGAAACCTGAAACACAGGACCCTGAGGGACTTCCCAGAAACTCGCTTTGCAGACCAATACAATTGCCAACACAAAAGCTCCCTCAAAACTAACCTCCTTCTCTTCACCCACAACATTGACTTATGGATCAAGTCCTTGCGCAGTTTTCTCCCATCCTTATCTTTCTCTAGCATTCCCTTTGGATGCAAACTCAAATGTTCTTCCCCATTTGGCCTCTCCGGCAACCTTTCTATATTCCTTTACAACAATGGGAAAATCATGTTCCAAGTCAACGACACAAACCTGGCCACGATCGGTTACTTTTTCTCACTCTCAGTCCCTCCAATGACCCTCCATGCTCCCCTTCTCCGTCCATGCATAACACACCTCACCCTTTTTCCTCACCCTGCCCGGCCACCCAGACAGCACCTCTCACCCCGGACACTCCTACAAATCCAATAGGCCTCCCACATCCCATAGCTCATCACCAATACCAGATCAACAACATCCTCCCACAGACCATGTCCGCATCCTTCCACTCCAACCTCCCACAAACCATTATCTCCCAAACCGATTGCCACAGCCACCCCATTTTCATCCCCTCAGTTGGCCCATATTTCTCCCCCTTCCTCCCTACCTTCTCTGCCACCTGCCCTAGCATCTCCCAACACATGATACCAACAACCAGCGCCTTCCCCTACCTCGCCTCAACCCCTCAGACTCCGTCCCTGACAGCCCACCCCATATAACTGTCCTCTGTTCAACAAGCTCCTTTCCTCGTTCTCACACCTCTCTCGAAGAAGAATGGACATCCTCTCATCAGCTCTACTTCATCTAAGTGACTCTCTGTCATCTCGTCACTGCTACCCTCATTACACCTTGCAGACTCCCTCACACATTCCTCCAGCATACTGAGAGACAGCCGCCTACCCAGTCCTGAATGGACTCAGACCCACTCTATCTCCCTAAGAGTTCAGCAGCTTCAAATTGCTCTACCTCCTCCTCCTATCTTCCTGCAGGGAGCTTCCCAATCTCCACCATCATCTCTGAGTGCAGTCAAACCCACACACACCATCCCAGGGCACGCTCATCACCTCTTAACTTGATACATATCCCAACTACCCTCCCAAAACAACCAAGTCAGAAAGACAACAGCTTCTCCCTTAACTGCATGCTACATAATTGTCGGACTGCAGTCCAACAGTGTCTAGAGATTTCAGATTCGACCCAGACTCATAATCTTGACATCCTGATCCTCACAGAAACGTGGCTCAATGTCTCATCTAACTACACTCTAGGCCTTCTTCTTCCTCCAAACTACTCCATTTTGCACCACGACCAGGAAGATAGACATGATGGAGGACTTGCGCCCATTCACCGAAACTGTACTGGGGTGAATGTATGACATTGTTCTGCATTCTGTCCATCAACTGTTGTTTTTACACGTTCTGTGCAGGCAGGCTCAAGGTTGTATATATTCTGTAAAGGGCATTCTATGTTAGAAAGCATTTTGGAGACATAAAACAGTTCTCCGTATCCGGTTTAAGTATAGTTACTATGATTGCCGCTCTTAGAGATGGGGGAAGCTGCCCAGATGTCAGCGAGTCATGGTACATCTCGATGAGGTGTGTGATGAGTACAGAGGCACACTCCTTATAGAAAGCTGGCGTTCGCCCGTTCGAGCCTGGGGCCCTGTCGCCCGTCAGGCTTGTGATGACCAGGGTGATCTCTGGCGTGATCGGGGTATCAAAGTATTTCCTGTGTCCATGATAAAGCCAAAGTAGCCGGATAGAGTCAAAATAATGTTGCACTGTCTCCAGGTCGCACACCATCGCAGTTGAATAAAGCTGGGCATAAAAAGAGGGCATGACCTCAGGTAACTTCGACAGGGAGGTGACCAGCCGAGAGCTTTGGTCCACCAGTTTAGTCACATATGTGGAAGTGTGAGATCTGCGCAGCAGCCCTACCAGTGTTCTTCCAAGGCGATCCCCCTTGCCATATCGTCGCACCTGCACCTCTCGTCCCAGGTATTGTACCTCCCTGTCTGCCTCTGCGAGGTATGCAGATAGCTTTTCTCTAATATTGGCCAGTACAGCATGACTGGGATCTCGAGTGTATACCTGTTCCAGGGTCTGAATCTCCAATTCTAAGGTACCCAATGACCCTCAAATTGCCCTCAGCACTCCAGACTGTTTTGCAACGTAGGTCCCTTGCCTCACCACCTTGAACGCCTCCCACAGAGTGGAGGGCGATCGGACTGACCCAGCATTGAGAGCGAAATAATCAATAATCGCTAGATGGAACTCTTCCTGGAATGCTGTGTCCCGTAGTGCGTGTGGGCCACAAAAATGCATGAGGGAGAGTCTGTGGGAACTGGACAACCAATCGCACTGGCGCATGGTCAGAGAAAGTGCACGGAAGGGGCATAACTCACGTGGTCCAAGTGAGAACGTCCATGGACACAAGCCAGAACGTCCATGGACACAAGCCAGAAGTCTATACGGGACCGGTAACTGTGATAAGAAGAGAAACATGTGCCTTTGTGATGCCTCTGCCATAGTTTGAATATACCCAGGCGTAGGACTCGCCACTCCACCGAGCATGGAGACCAGATGTGGTACTGGTGTTTAGGTGCCTCTCCTGTAGGAAACACACATCAACTCCCAGATGGGCGAGTAGGCATGTACTAGGCAAGACTTGCGGAGGTCATTGAAACCCTGTATGTTCCACATTAAATATGTGACACTGGCCATGGCATAAGGAAGCTAGTACGGTTGTCACATTGTGCCACAGTGCATGCGCTGCGTGATGGTGTGTGATGTAGCACTGGTGTACTGGCCCTGAAGAGACAATACTGTGAAATTCCAAGAACGTAACATGTAAATCAGAAAGGCCCCACAAGAACTGCAGGACAACCTCTCCCCCATACTCCAACCCTTCCCAAAAAACTGTCAAGAAAATCCCAAAATGACCCCACCCACCGACTCCAACCTCCCTGACAGGTGGAGTCGACATACTCACCCATCCCAAGTGGCCCCTGTCCATAATCATAAAGAGTACTTTCGGGAATTATCCCATGGATACATGGTCTCACCAGGCAGACATCCCTGTCACTTGGACCAGGGTGACAGAGCATTAGTGCAGGAGGGGACTGGTGGAATATATGTTCCCATTGCAGTGAGTTTATGGCCATCCCCGGGCGCACAGTAACATCAAGAAGAAGCGTGACACAACAGACAGGAAATTCGGGTTTCACCAGGTAGGGTCTCTCCAGGGCGGCAGGGTCGCTGGTACTATTAATCAATGACCCTCCTCCGACGGTCGGGGAGGTTTGGACGGAGACTGTCTGGTTTTGCTAAGTTGCTTGATAAAAGTCAGATCGATTTTGGGATCAGTGAAGAAGTGCATCTTGCCGTCTCGTGGGACACGCAACTTGGCCAGATAAAGTAGGACATAGCACCTCGAGCTGTTGGAGGTTCCCGTTTCGCTGGCAGAAATTCCCGTCTCACGGCCTGCACAGCGAGGGTGAAGTCCTTAAAAAAGGAGACATTTCCCTGTTGTCTAATTTCTCCCAGCTCTCGTGCTTTCCTAAGATTCACATCACAGTGTCGGTAATTTAGCAGGTGAGCTATTAAGGGACGGGGTCCCCGGCGACGGCCTCAGTCCGAGCAAGTGATGTGCCCTTTCCACTATGAAAACTGCGGACAGGTCAGGTGCAGCAGGGATTCCACGTAGTCTTCCATCCTGGATATAGCTGTGGATTCCGGGACCCCAATGATGCAAAAATTGTTTTTTCTCGCGTGGGATTCCAGGTCTTTGTTTTTAGCTTTGATGATCTCCAGGACCTTGTCCATTTTCAACAGACAAGAAATAGCAAGAGATAACATTGCTCAAAACATTATCAAATCAGGCTGTCTCCTTGGGGATTTTTTTTTAAATCAACCCTTATAAGCACAGTGAGCCAGAAATAATAGAATGTAATATGCTTTGAGGACCACTTCGGCGTATTCTGGGAAAGAGGGTTATCCCTGAAGAAATGTTTGGTTGAAATACTGTCAAATGCTGCAGTTTTAAGCATATTCGGTCAGTAGCTCAAAGTAATATGAAATGGTTTACAGACATCTTTAAAGGGATGTATAATGTTTTTTTCCCATGGAGTGTTTCTGGAAAAGGTTGTGTCAAATTGCAGATATAAAAAAATATAAGTTATTCTTTATGAACACGTGCCAGATGAATGATAAAGCAGATTGGGCCAGTGAGATTGATGAATGTGCGTGAATCGACAATACTTTGAAGGGGAACTTGGGCATCCTCAGTTAAGAAAATGTTAAGAAAATGTTTGAAAATAGTGACATTCAAAAGCACAGATGGTAAGTGTCGCTGGTCGACACTGAAACAAATTATGAACATGTTTCAGTACATTTCATATTTTTCTCCTAAGTAGTCATTACGGAATGTAGCAAATGATGCGTTTTACACACACCATGGACAGCAGTGTGGTAAAAAAAAAAAAAAAACGCAGTGCCACTGTAGCCTTTGGTGCCATACAGCATCCAAGGGAACAAATAATAGATTAAAGTCTGCAAATTCTTTTCAAGCAAATAGTACTCCTGATATTACTAATATTTTTCTTCATGCCATCAGCACAATATAATGGGTATACAATCCAGCGCATAGTTTCCTCCATGCTATCAGTGTTTAGTATAGCAACCATCAGAAGTCTATACTATATGCTATCCCTGATGCCCATATACAAACTCAACATATCAACAATGTGGTGGCCCATCCATAGATAATGCGCCCATTAGTACACATATCTGCACAGTTCTCACAAGGCTACAGTTAAGTCCATATTTCTTACATTCTCTAATACTGTAGTAAAGCACATATTCGTCCAATTTCCATATTGCTATAGTAATTCCTAAGCTACATGTCTATACTGATCTTCAGACAGGTATTACAAGCTACATGCTTCTAGTCACCAGCACATAGGTGTGACAAGAATTGTATGGCTACAGTGATCTGCAAGAAGGTTTTTCAAGAGGTGCTTGGCTACAGGGATCCAATCAAGACTAACACATTTTCAGTGCCCAGCAGAGTTTGTCTGGAGCTGTATGCCTAATGTGACATTCACATTTTTACAAGACCTATACCACTCTAAAAGTGACCTACAGAGTGGACTGTGAGGGAAACCAATCACTATAGTGATCAGACATCCTGCACAGTGTGACAGGTGTGTTATCACTATACAGACCGGTTGCCCTGCTTGCTGTGACAGGGAATGTGTCACTGTACATGCACCTTTACTGTGTAACTAGCATGCATGGCTCCACTGGTGACCTGGTCACTGGCACACTGCAAGTGTCGAATTGTGCAAGTGGTTGTGAATTCAGCACTATAGAAAGGAGGTACACTTATATACTTAACTGCCCGTCAGTCTCTAGGTACAATTGTTAATTTGGAGAAGGGTATCGAGGCAGTGATGCTGTCAGACTTCAGTCTAGGGGTTCCAGATTACAAGGTGCCCTTTTCCCACCAACAGCACCTGGATCCTCACAGTGCTCGGGATAAAGCCCCCAGTAGCATTATTTACATGACAAGCTACACACAGATCAACACCAAACTACCTTTGCAGTATATGAGGATCAGATGTTTCATTTAGATCGATTTATTTGTCTGCATTCTGGGACTTGTACCCTTGAATTTACAATAATAATATCAAAACCGCAAATGAGAATGTCAAGATTGAAAGCAGGACTGGATTAAGTGTTGGCCCTCATGAAGGATAAACACAAGCCCTCTACTGCTTTGAAAGGGTGACAGCAAGTTTGCCTTCACAGGCCAATCTAGCAGGGGCTTACCTATCATTGGTGCAGCAGGTGCAGGGGCACCGGAGCATATTGAACCCAAAGAATGCTGTATTTTACTACCCCGACAGCAGTCAGAGGGGCTTTTTTCTTGCTTGCACCAGGGCTCATTGCATCCTTGCTTCGCTACTGCTATCAACCCAGAGTACAGTCTAAGGGCCTTATCTACAAGGAAATGATGCAGCACAGCAAGCCATTTAACTGCGCTGTGCTGCATCATTTTCAAAGCACAGGAATGTGTTGTATTAACAATACGACACATCACTGTGCTTTTTCCCCTGCTCTAGCACACAAATGCCTGCCATGCACCAGCGCAGGCACCCTTGCGTCATTTTGCAAGGGCGTCTGTGCTGCAGGAATGATTGTTTTTGTGCAGAAGGGACACCTTCCTGCACACAAAAACAGTCAGTAATCGCATTTTCCTCTTTCTATGTGTGCTACAGAAGTGGGAAAACTAGGAGAAACAAAAGTATTTCTCTTCGCTGTACCATCCCTATGCCTCCCCTGGGGAGGGATAGGATTCTGACAAAAGGTTGTAAATCTGGGAACGCATCAAGTTCTATGGATGTAGCATGGGAAAACCCTCAGCAACACCCATGGAACGTCCCTTTCACGCAGAGTAATGTGTGGAAGGGGCCCATGTTTACAAGGCCATGAAAAGTCACACAGGGTGACTTTATGTGACCTTGTAAATATGGATAAGCCCCTTGCGCTACCAGGGCATCTAAAAAAGTGATGTACCAGCAGTGCAGGGGGCCAGTAAATAAGCCCCATAGGGCTTATTTACAAGCCCCCTGCGCCGCCGGTACGTCACTTTTTGTGACTAACCGGCGGCGCAACTTGCTGCCCCATATTTACAAGGGTGCTAGAACATCCCAGGGAGGAATAGGGCCCCCTCTCACGTGGTTAGGGTTGCAGCTGTGCTTCCGTAGAGCTGCAGAACTTTAGACATGCCTAGTTTAAAGTGGAATACTCTGCTAAAACAGTTTCCATTGATTTATTCCTGAAAATGAAGGATTATGAGTAAAATGAGGTGCCGCAAAAATGCTGCTAAATTTCCATATTTGTGCCACTAAATTTCCATATTTGTGCCGCTATATTTGCTAATCCATGCCACAATATCCTGGGGGGTCTGCACAGAGGGTCAGCAGCCCTCGAATCTTCGCCTTCTTTGGCTCCGGCTGCAGCCCTTCACAGTCTCGCACATGGTGTATGTAGGCCGTCACTGCTCACATCCCTCACTATCGCCCACGTACGCGCAACTGATGATCGGCTTGTTTTTTATTCTGTGGTTGCCCCAGGGAAGCAGAGACTATGTCTCAACTCCAAGGCCTGTCTTCGGCCTCCCAGCTCCCCGATGATGCCGGACTTACCGCTCGGCCTGCAGAGCCCACTCAAGGTGCGGTCATCTTGCAGCCGGCGAAGCCATGCCCACGTTTCTTCATAATCTTTGGGCTCCTCTACATGGTTCTCCTACAAATGACCCACTGCGGTCGCACGTGCCTCTTGCGAGGTGGCGCCTCCTGCTCTTTGTCAGCCTCCAGCTTTGTCAGCATCAACCAGTTAGACTTCGGGGGTGGATGTAATGAGCGGCGCCTTGTCTGACCTTAACACGAGACCCTTGCTCCTCTAATTGCTCTACCATGCCACAAGGCTTCCAGCCTGCTATGCCCACTCCAGTATCACTGTGTCCTCAAAATCAATTATTGGTCAATGCAACGAGCTATCTACTTTGTTTGGGTTCCTGCAATGTTACAACAGGTCTGGCACCAGTTCTCCAACAAAACAAGCCATTCTAACCTTGGAGAACTGTCCGATCCCACCAGCTCATCATATTGATGACTTCAGGATCCCAGTTCATCTACCTCATGACCTGTGTCTATTTAATGATGTCTCCTTCGAGTCCCGGGGATCACAGTGAGCATCAAACGGTTGTGGACGACCACTTGACGAATATTTTTACCCTAGCAATAGTTGCCTAGGCCGTTCCTACTACCTCCCAACTGGCATTAGCCTCCAACATGATGAATACACCTGTTGCCTCCAACTCCCTCCCTTCGCCCCTTTCCAGATTTGGCTCCAATACTTTCAAGATCAAATGCCCCCAAAATCTTTCCAAACACGCAATGAGAAACCTGAAACACAGGACCCTGAGGGACTTCCCAGAAACTCGCTTTGCAGACCAATACAATTGCCAACACAAAAGCTCCCTCAAAACTAACCTCCTTCTCTTCACCCACAACATTGACTTATGGATCAAGTCCTTGCGCAGTTTTCTCCCATCCTTATCTTTCTCTAGCATTCCCTTTGGATGCAAACTCAAATGTTCTTCCCCATTTGGCCTCTCCGGCAACCTTTCTATATTCCTTTACAACAATGGGAAAATCATGTTCCAAGTCAACGACACAAACCTGGCCACGATCGGTTACTTTTTCTCACTCTCAGTCCCTCCAATGACCCTCCATGCTCCCCTTCTCCGTCCATGCATAACACACCTCACCCTTTTTCCTCACCCTGCCCGGCCACCCAGACAGCACCTCTCACCCCGGACACTCCTACAAATCCAATAGGCCTCCCACATCCCATAGCTCATCACCAATACCAGATCAACAACATCCTCCCACAGACCATGTCCGCATCCTTCCACTCCAACCTCCCACAAACCATTATCTCCCAAACCGATTGCCACAGCCACCCCATTTTCATCCCCTCAGTTGGCCCATATTTCTCCCCCTTCCTCCCTACCTTCTCTGCCACCTGCCCTAGCATCTCCCAACACATGATACCAACAACCAGCGCCTTCCCCTACCTCGCCTCAACCCCTCAGACTCCGTCCCTGACAGCCCACCCCATATAACTGTCCTCTGTTCAACAAGCTCCTTTCCTCGTTCTCACACCTCTCTCGAAGAAGAATGGACATCCTCTCATCAGCTCTACTTCATCTAAGTGACTCTCTGTCATCTCGTCACTGCTACCCTCATTACACCTTGCAGACTCCCTCACACATTCCTCCAGCATACTGAGAGACAGCCGCCTACCCAGTCCTGAATGGACTCAGACCCACTCTATCTCCCTAAGAGTTCAGCAGCTTCAAATTGCTCTACCTCCTCCTCCTATCTTCCTGCAGGGAGCTTCCCAATCTCCACCATCATCTCTGAGTGCAGTCAAACCCACACACACCATCCCAGGGCACGCTCATCACCTCTTAACTTGATACATATCCCAACTACCCTCCCAAAACAACCAAGTCAGAAAGACAACAGCTTCTCCCTTAACTGCATGCTACATAATTGTCGGACTGCAGTCCAACAGTGTCTAGAGATTTCAGATTCGACCCAGACTCATAATCTTGACATCCTGATCCTCACAGAAACGTGGCTCAATGTCTCATCTAACTACACTCTAGGCCTTCTTCTTCCTCCAAACTACTCCATTTTGCACCACGACCAGGAAGATAGACATGATGGAGGACTTGCGCCCATTCACCGAAACTGTACTGGGGTGAATGTATGACATTGTTCTGCATTCTGTCCATCAACTGTTGTTTTTACACGTTCTGTGCAGGCAGGCTCAAGGTTGTATATATTCTGTAAAGGGCATTCTATGTTAGAAAGCATTTTGGAGACATAAAACAGTTCTCCGTATCCGGTTTAAGTATAGTTACTATGATTGCCGCTCTTAGAGATGGGGGAAGCTGCCCAGATGTCAGCGAGTCATGGTACATCTCGATGAGGTGTGTGATGAGTACAGAGGCACACTCCTTATAGAAAGCTGGCGTTCGCCCGTTCGAGCCTGGGGCCCTGTCGCCCGTCAGGCTTGTGATGACCAGGGTGATCTCTGGCGTGATCGGGGTATCAAAGTATTTCCTGTGTCCATGATAAAGCCAAAGTAGCCGGATAGAGTCAAAATAATGTTGCACTGTCTCCAGGTCGCACACCATCGCAGTTGAATAAAGCTGGGCATAAAAAGAGGGCATGACCTCAGGTAACTTCGACAGGGAGGTGACCAGCCGAGAGCTTTGGTCCACCAGTTTAGTCACATATGTGGAAGTGTGAGATCTGCGCAGCAGCCCTACCAGTGTTCTTCCAAGGCGATCCCCCTTGCCATATCGTCGCACCTGCACCTCTCGTCCCAGGTATTGTACCTCCCTGTCTGCCTCTGCGAGGTATGCAGATAGCTTTTCTCTAATATTGGCCAGTACAGCATGACTGGGATCTCGAGTGTATACCTGTTCCAGGGTCTGAATCTCCAATTCTAAGGTACCCAATGACCCTCAAATTGCCCTCAGCACTCCAGACTGTTTTGCAACGTAGGTCCCTTGCCTCACCACCTTGAACGCCTCCCACAGAGTGGAGGGCGATCGGACTGACCCAGCATTGAGAGCGAAATAATCAATAATCGCTAGATGGAACTCTTCCTGGAATGCTGTGTCCCGTAGTGCGTGTGGGCCACAAAAATGCATGAGGGAGAGTCTGTGGGAACTGGACAACCAATCGCACTGGCGCATGGTCAGAGAAAGTGCACGGAAGGGGCATAACTCACGTGGTCCAAGTGAGAACGTCCATGGACACAAGCCAGAACGTCCATGGACACAAGCCAGAAGTCTATACGGGACCGGTAACTGTGATAAGAAGAGAAACATGTGCCTTTGTGATGCCTCTGCCATAGTTTGAATATACCCAGGCGTAGGACTCGCCACTCCACCGAGCATGGAGACCAGATGTGGTACTGGTGTTTAGGTGCCTCTCCTGTAGGAAACACACATCAACTCCCAGATGGGCGAGTAGGCATGTACTAGGCAAGACTTGCGGAGGTCATTGAAACCCTGTATGTTCCACATTAAATATGTGACACTGGCCATGGCATAAGGAAGCTAGTACGGTTGTCACATTGTGCCACAGTGCATGCGCTGCGTGATGGTGTGTGATGTAGCACTGGTGTACTGGCCCTGAAGAGACAATACTGTGAAATTCCAAGAACGTAACATGTAAATCAGAAAGGCCCCACAAGAACTGCAGGACAACCTCTCCCCCATACTCCAACCCTTCCCAAAAAACTGTCAAGAAAATCCCAAAATGACCCCACCCACCGACTCCAACCTCCCTGACAGGTGGAGTCGACATACTCACCCATCCCAAGTGGCCCCTGTCCATAATCATAGAGAGTACTTTCGGGAATTATCCCATGGATACATGGTCTCACCAGGCAGACATCCCTGTCACTTGGACCAGGGTGACAGAGCATTAGTGCAGGAGGGGACTGGTGGAATATATGTTCCCATTGCAGTGAGTTTATGGCCATCCCCGGGCGCACAGTAACATCAAGAAGAAGCGTGACACAACAGACAGGAAATTCGGGTTTCACCAGGTAGGGTCTCTCCAGGGCGGCAGGGTCGCTGGTACTATTAATCAATGACCCTCCTCCGACGGTCGGGGAGGTTTGGACGGAGACTGTCTGGTTTTGCTAAGTTGCTTGATAAAAGTCAGATCGATTTTGGGATCAGTGAAGAAGTGCATCTTGCCGTCTCGTGGGACACGCAACTTGGCCAGATAAAGTAGGACATAGCACCTCGAGCTGTTGGAGGTTCCCGTTTCGCTGGCAGAAATTCCCGTCTCACGGCCTGCACAGCGAGGGTGAAGTCCTTAAAAAAGGAGACATTTCCCTGTTGTCTAATTTCTCCCAGCTCTCGTGCTTTCCTAAGATTCACATCACAGTGTCGGTAATTTAGCAGGTGAGCTATTAAGGGACGGGGTCCCCGGCGACGGCCTCAGTCCGAGCAAGTGATGTGCCCTTTCCACTATGAAAACTGCGGACAGGTCAGGTGCAGCAGGGATTCCACGTAGTCTTCCATCCTGGATATAGCTGTGGATTCCGGGACCCCAATGATGCAAAAATTGTTTTTTCTCGCGTGGGATTCCAGGTCTTTGTTTTTAGCTTTGATGATCTCCAGGACCTTGTCCATTTTCAACAGACAAGAAATAGCAAGAGATAACATTGCTCAAAACATTATAAAATCAGGCTGTCTCCTTGGGGATTTTTTTTTAAATCAACCCTTATAAGCACAGTGAGCCAGAAATAATAGAATGTAATATGCTTTGAGGACCACTTCGGCGTATTCTGGGAAAGAGGGTTATCCCTGAAGAAATGTTTGGTTGAAATACTGTCAAATGCTGCAGTTTTAAGCATATTCGGTCAGTAGCTCAAAGTAATATGAAATGGTTTACAGACATCTTTAAAGGGATGTATAATGTTTTTTTCCCATGGAGTGTTTCTGGAAAAGGTTGTGTCAAATTGCAGATATAAAAAAATATAAGTTATTCTTTATGAACACGTGCCAGATGAATGATAAAGCAGATTGGGCCAGTGAGATTGATGAATGTGCGTGAATCGACAATACTTTGAAGGGGAACTTGGGCATCCTCAGTTAAGAAAATGTTAAGAAAATGTTTGAAAATAGTGACATTCAAAAGCACAGATGGTAAGTGTCGCTGGTCGACACTGAAACAAATTATGAACATGTTTCAGTACATTTCATATTTTTCTCCTAAGTAGTCATTACGGAATGTAGCAAATGATGCGTTTTACACACACCATGGACAGCAGTGTGGTAAAAAAAAATTAAAAACGCAGTGCCTCTGTAGCCTTTGGTGCCATACAGCATCCAAGGGAACAAATAATAGATTAAAGTCTGCAAATTCTTTTCAAGCAAATAGTACTCCTGATATTACTAATATTTTTCTTCATGCCATCAGCACAATATAATGGGTATACAATCCAGCGCATAGTTTCCTCCATGCTATCAGTGTTTAGTATAGCAACCATCAGAAGTCTATACTATATGCTATCCCTGATGCCCATATACAAACTCAACATATCAACAATGTGGTGGCCCATCCATAGATAATGCGCCCATTAGTACACATATCTGCACAGTTCTCACAAGGCTACAGTTAAGTCCATATTTCTTACATTCTCTAATACTGTAGTAAAGCACATATTCGTCCAATTTCCATATTGCTATAGTAATTCCTAAGCTACATGTCTATACTGATCTTCAGACAGGTATTACAAGCTACATGCTTCTAGTCACCAGCACATAGGTGTGACAAGAATTGTATGGCTACAGTGATCTGCAAGAAGGTTTTTCAAGAGGTGCTTGGCTACAGGGATCCAATCAAGACTAACACATTTTCAGTGCCCAGCAGAGTTTGTCTGGAGCTGTATGCCTAATGTGACATTCACATTTTTACAAGACCTATACCACTCTAAAAGTGACCTACAGAGTGGACTGTGAGGGAAACCAATCACTATAGTGATCAGACATCCTGCACAGTGTGACAGGTGTGTTATCACTATACAGACCGGTTGCCCTGCTTGCTGTGACAGGGAATGTGTCACTGTACATGCACCTTTACTGTGTAACTAGCATGCATGGCTCCACTGGTGACCTGGTCACTGGCACACTGCAAGTGTCGAATTGTGCAAGTGGTTGTGAATTCAGCACTATAGAAAGGAGGTACACTTATATACTTAACTGCCCGTCAGTCTCTAGGTACAATTGTTAATTTGGAGAAGGGTATCGAGGCAGTGATGCTGTCAGACTTCAGTCTAGGGGTTCCAGATTACAAGGTGCCCTTTTCCCACCAACAGCACCTGGATCCTCACAGTGCTCGGGATAAAGCCCCCAGTAGCATTATTTACATGACAAGCTACACACAGATCAACACCAAACTACCTTTGCAGTATATGAGGATCAGATGTTTCATTTAGATCGATTTATTTGTCTGCATTCTGGGACTTGTACCCTTGAATTTACAATAATAATATCAAAACCGCAAATGAGAATGTCAAGATTGAAAGCAGGACTGGATTAAGTGTTGGCCCTCATGAAGGATAAACACAAGCCCTCTACTGCTTTGAAAGGGTGACAGCAAGTTTGCCTTCACAGGCCAATCTAGCAGGGGCTTACCTATCATTGGTGCAGCAGGTGCAGGGGCACCAGAGCATATTGAACCCAAAGAATGCTGTATTTTACTACCCCGACAGCAGTCAGAGGGGCTTTTTTCTTGCTTGCACCAGGGCTCATTGCATCCTTGCTTCGCTACTGCTATCAACCCAGAGTACAGTCTAAGGGCCTTATCTACAAGGAAATGATGCAGCACAGCAAGCCATTTAACTGCGCTGTGCTGCATCATTTTCAAAGCACAGGAATGTGTTGTATTAACAATACGACACATCACTGTGCTTTTTCCCCTGCTCTAGCACACAAATGCCTGCCATGCACCAGCGCAGGCACCCTTGCGTCATTTTGCAAGGGCGTCTGTGCTGCAGGAATGATTGTTTTTGTGCAGAAGGGACACCTTCCTGCACACAAAAACAGTCAGTAATCGCATTTTCCTCTTTCTATGTGTGCTACAGAAGTGGGAAAACTAGGAGAAACAAAAGTATTTCTCTTCGCTGTACCATCCCTATGCCTCCCCTGGGGAGGGATAGGATTCTGACAAAAGGTTGTAAATCTGGGAACGCATCAAGTTCTATGGATGTAGCATGGGAAAACCCTCAGCAACACCCATGGAACGTCCCTTTCACGCAGAGTAATGTGTGGAAGGGGCCCATGTTTACAAGGCCATGAAAAGTCACACAGGGTGACTTTATGTGACCTTGTAAATATGGATAAGCCCCTTGCGCTACCAGGGCATCTAAAAAAGTGATGTACCAGCAGTGCAGGGGGCCAGTAAATAAGCCCCATAGGGCTTATTTACAAGCCCCCTGCGCCGCCGGTACGTCACTTTTTGTGACTAACCGGCGGCGCAACTTGCTGCCCCATATTTACAAGGGTGCTAGAACATCCCAGGGAGGAATAGGGCCCCCTCTCACGTGGTTAGGGTTGCAGCTGTGCTTCCGTAGAGCTGCAGAACTTTAGACATGCCTAGTTTAAAGTGGAATACTCTGCTAAAACAGTTTCCATTGATTTATTCCTGAAAATGAAGGATTATGAGTAAAATGAGGTGCCGCAAAAATGCTGCTAAATTTCCATATTTGTGCCACTAAATTTCCATATTTGTGCCGCTATATTTGCTAATCCATGCCACAATATCCTGGGGGGTCTGCACAGAGGGTCAGCAGCCCTCGAATCTTCGCCTTCTTTGGCTCCGGCTGCAGCCCTTCACAGTCTCGCACATGGTGTATGTAGGCCGTCACTGCTCACATCCCTCACTATCGCCCACGTACGCGCAACTGATGATCGGCTTGTTTTTTATTCTGTGGTTGCCCCAGGGAAGCAGAGACTATGTCTCAACTCCAAGGCCTGTCTTGGGCCTCCCAGCTCCCCGATGATGCCGGACTTACCGCTCGGCCTGCAGAGCCCACTCAAGGTGCGGTCATCTTGCAGCCGGCGAAGCCATGCCCACGTTTCTTCATAATCTTTGGGCTCCTCTACATGGTTCTCCTACAAATGACCCACTGCGGTCGCACGTGCCTCTTGCGAGGTGGCGCCTCCTGCTCTTTGTCAGCCTCCAGCTTTGTCAGCATCAACCAGTTAGACCTCGGGGGTGGATGTAATGAGCGGCGCCTTGTCTGACCTTAACACGAGACCCTTGCTCCTCTAATTGCTCTACCAGGCCACAAGGCTTCCAGCCTGCTATGCCCACTCCAGTATCACTGTGTCCTCAAAATCAATTATTGGTCAATGCAACGAGCTATCTACTTTGTTTGGGTTCCTGCAATGTTACAACAGGTCTGGCACCAGTTCTCCAACAAAACAAGCCATTCTAACCTTGGAGAACTGTCCGATCCCACCAGCTCATCATATTGATGACTTCAGGATCCCAGTTCATCTACCTCATGACCTGTGTCTATTTAATGATGTCTCCTTCGAGTCCCGGGGATCACAGTGAGCATCAAACGGTTGTGGACAACCACTTGACGAATATTTTTACCCTAGCAATAGTTGCCTAGGCCGTTCCTACTACCTCCCAACTGGCATTAGCCTCCAACATGATGAATACACCTGTTGCCTCCAACTCCCTCCCTTCGCCCCTTTCCAGATTTGGCTCCAATACTTTCAAGATCAAATGCCCCCAAAATCTTTCCAAACACGCAATGAGAAACCTGAAACACAGGACCCTGAGGGACTTCCCAGAAACTCGCTTTACAGACCAATACAATTGCCAACACAAAAGCTCCCTCAAAACTAACCTCCTTCTCTTCACCCACAACATTGACTTATGGATCAAGTCCTTGCGCTGTTTTCTCCCATCCTTATCTTTCTCTAGCATTCCCTTTGGATGCAAACTCAAATGTTCTTCCCCATTTGGCCTCTCCGGCAACCTTTCTATATTCCTTTACAACAATGGGAAAATCATGTTCCAAGTCAACGACACAAACCTGGCCACGATCGGTTACTTTTTCTCACTCTCAGTCCCTCCAATGACCCTCCATGCTCCCCTTCTCCGTCCATGCATAACACACCTCACCCTTTTTCCTCACCCTGCCCGGCCACCCAGACAGCACCTCTCACCCCGGACACTCCTACAAATCCAATAGGCCTCCCACATCCCATAGCTCATCACCAATACCAGATCAACAACATCCTCCCACAGACCATGTCCGCATCCTTCCACTCCAACCTCCCACAAACCATTATCTCCCAAACCGATTGCCACAGCCACCCCATTTTCATCCCCTCAGTTGGCCCATATTTCTCCCCCTTCCTCCCTACCTTCTCTGCCACCTGCCCTAGCATCTCCCAACACATGATACCAACAACCAGCGCCTTCCCCTACCTCGCCTCAACCCCTCAGACTCCGTCCCTGACAGCCCACCCCATATAACTGTCCTCTGTTCAACAAGCTCCTTTCCTCGTTCTCACACCTCTCTCGAAGAAGAATGGACATCCTCTCATCAGCTCTACTTCATCTAAGTGACTCTCTGTCATCTCGTCACTGCTACCCTCATTACACCTTGCAGACTCCCCCACACATTCCTCCAGCATACTGAGAGACAGCCACCTACCCAGTCCTGAATGGACTCAGACCCACTCTATCTCCCTAAGAGTTCAGCAGCTTCAAATTGCTCTACCTCCTCCTCCTATCTTCCTGCAGGGAGCTTCCCAATCTCCACCATCATCTCTGAGTGCAGTCAAACCCACACACACCATCCCAGGGCACGCTCATCACCTCTTAACTTGATACATATCCCAACTACCCTCCCAAAACAACCAAGTCAGAAAGACAACAGCTTCTCCCTTAACTGCATGCTACATAATTGTCGGACTGCAGTCCAACAGTGTCTAGAGATTTCAGATTCGATCCAGACTCATAATCTTGACATCCTGATCCTCACAGAAACGTGGCTCAATGTCTCATCTAACTACACTCTAGGCCTTCTTCTTCCTCCAAACTACTCCATTTTGCACCACGACCAGGAAGATAGACATGATGGAGGACTTGCGCCCATTCACCGAAACTCCCTGAGATGCCGAACCTTCCCAACGACTCATTTTCAGTCGTTTGAATGCATGGTGGTGGAACTGTCCACACCCACTACCTCCAACCTCAGATTGAATGTGAATAACCACCCTCCTTGTCAAAACAACACCTTCATCAAGGAATGCATGGACTTCTTCACTTCACAACTCATCAGCTCTGAACTCTCATTATATCTTCCTTGGTGACGTCAACATCCACTGGGGAGACCCGGGCAACAGCTATGTGGACACTTTTACCTCCTTTCTCAATGCTAATGATCTCCAGCAACACTGCCATAAACCCCCACACCTTAAAGGTGCCATTCTAGATCTGATAAACTCCAATTCCCCCAACCTAAAGACATATGACCCCATCCCAGTCGAATGGTCTGATCACATGCAGATTCCATTCCCCCTACCCGGCTTGCATACCAAAACATGTGGGCAACCCAAGAAAGAAAAAATATGGTTCAGGGAGACATCCAACCTGAACACAGAAGCCATGGCCAGCATGGTCCTTCCAACCCTAATTTCAATTACACCTCATCTGGGCATTAACGCAGCCATGTACAATTCCTGCAAGGAATCCCTTATTGACAAATGTACTCCGCTGAAATGCAAAATATCCAGACCTAAACCCTTCAGCCCCTGGTTCTCAAAAGAGCTTTATGAAGAAAGAAAGATTGTCAGAAAATGCAGGAAAGAATGGAGACAAGTGCCATCTCACCTAAGTTTGACTAAGCTTTGCAAAGCAAAAAAATATTACAAAGACCGAATCCTCAGAGCCAAATCCTCCTATATCAGAGCCTTCATTAATTCAGCAAAGGACAGACTGAAGTGCCTGTTTGAAGTCACTGCACAGACTACTAACCCCTCTACCACTTCGGCTGCTAAGTCATCAGTGGCCAGTTGCAACAACTTTGTGGATTTCTTTGATGAAGTAAGAGACATACATATCTCGCTGCCCATCAATGACTCTCTTGAAACTGTTGAGACTCTACCATGCAAGGCACTACAGTCTTGGTCATCCATCTCTCCAATTTCTGAACATGACCTACAACAAACAATTTCCAAAGAAAAACCCTCAAACCACCACCAGGACGCCATCCCAGGTTCTATCAGCAAAACTCTTGCCACACCTTCTCCCCAGTTGGACCACGATGGTGAACTCCTCTCTCAAACATGGCCTCTTCCCAGAACGACTAAAAATGGGTCAAGTCACCCCTCTCTTGAAAAAACAATCTCTCGATCCTGAGAACCTGAACAACTACCAACGAGTCTCCACACTGCCATTTTTAAGCACAGTCATCGAAAGTTGCGTAGCATCCCAACTAGCCACAAAAATTCGAACAAACGACCTGCTTGACACTTTCCAATCAGGTTTCCGACAGGGTAACAGAACAGAAACTGTGATCCTTCAAATAGTCGATGACTCCCTCAGAATACTCAACTCTGGCAGCTCCTACCTCCTGGTCCTCCTGGATTTATCCGCTGCCTTTTACGCTGTCAACCATCTTTACCTCCTTTGTAACTCTTGAACTTCGCATGGGAGGTAGAGGCAGTCTCCTCAACGTGTTTGCTTCATACTTATCCAACCGTTCCCAAATTGCGAAATTGAGCAACTCATTCTCGAGACCAGTCATTGTTCACTAAGGGATCCCCCAAGGTTCGATCCTCTCCTCAACCCTCTTTAACCTCTACCTGAAACCTCTAGGTGTGATTCTCAGAAACTCTGGGATTCTTTTCACCTATACACGGATGACAAACAAATATACTTGAAAATCTTTTCTCCGGAAGATATTGCCCTGCTTTAAAAAACTCTCTTAAAGATTCAAAACTAGATATCTGACCTCCGTTTAAAACTCAACCCAACTAAAACAGAATTTCTTTGATCTCTCGAAAGCAAAAACGCCAGTACCAGAAAGGATGGCTAACCTTTTGGCCCTAGATGGCTGCCCCACCATTGTCCAGAGTGCCAATTCACTCAGCGTCACCCTTAATAATCATCTCAATCTTCACAGACACATTGCAGCCATGACCAACAGCGCATGACTCCAATGTAGGTAGTTCTGGGGCATCAAACAACTGATTCTGGAACAAGATCTCAAAATAGTGGTGCAGTCACTTGTGCTCTTTAGACTAGACTATGGAATTACCCTCCTCTCAGGCATTCCTAAAATTCACCTGGGCCCTTTAAGAGCAACACTACATGCTACAGCTTGCTTCATTTTAGGTCTTGCTGTAGCGCCACAGGGCCCATTTACTTTAATCTAGATATTTCCTGGTACTATACCTCAGAGGCATTCATCTGGTCCTCCGATGAATCTCTTAACCGTGCAGAGGGGGTTCGGAAATAGGGGATGCAATCCAGTTATACAATGAGGACAAGGAACTGGGCAACTGACTTACAAACTTTTTTTTTTTTAAACTTTGTTTATTAGATTTTACAACCAACACAGCAATAGCAATCATGGCATAGAGTACTGAGGTAGCATTCGTCATAGATACATACATACAATGCGGGCAGGTATACAACTCAACATTACAGTGAGCATGACATTCTGGTTTTCTCCAAGGTACATGACCGGGACTGCAGAGGCCCCTAACTGACTTACAAACTTGTGATTAGATTCATCTATATAACTCTCAAGACTATGCTATACAAATACAAGATTATTACTGCTGGACAAGGAACTGGGTAACTGACTTACAAATTTGTGATTAGATTCATGCATATAACTCTCAAGACTATGCTATACAAATGCAAGATTATTACTGCTAGATCAAATCTCCTGAAGAAATTCAGTCAGGCTAAGATTATACAAACCAATAATTTGGTTAGAGCCACGCAAAATAGTAACATCAGAATCTGTTGACCAGAGACCTCTCTATTAGAATTTCCATCCCTCATTAATACTATATTGGTATGCACAATCAATTATTGGAGACAAGTCATAGAGAGACAGAAATGGGATATGAGGACGGCTAGATTATTTTACCAGTAAGTCAAGAAGAGTAAAACATCAATATCAGGCATTTGCATTTAGTAATGCAGAATAAACAAATAAATCTTTTTCGGGCCATCAATTACCAAAGCTCAAAGGGAAGAGTTCAGAAGGTACATGAACCTTATTGGGTCAACAGTTCTCTCCCATGGGGGAGAAGAGTCCAGGTGTATCGCACACAGCATATGCGTCAGACCAAGGAAAGCCAGTAGAGTCTGCAAGAAACTAGTGATGCCTCTGAGTGTGCCAGGAAGCAATCCTCAATGGAAAGGTGACAGTGTTGAAAAGGCATGGCATGAAATGGCATGCCCTCATTATCATCATTCTAACATGTAATATAATTTCAGGTTCTAGGGTGACACCTCCTGGGTCACCTCATCTTATCAGACCACTGAGTTAATTGGTCAGTTTGTATAGCGTGATTGTCATGCAGCATAAAGAAGACACATTTAATAGTAAAAAGGTGGTGATCATCACATAAGCTGTTGAAGTATTCAAAAATGTATAATTATAACCAATAGGCTTTCAGCAAAGGCACATGAGTGAGTTGAAAAGGACAATTTCTCACAGCAGATGTTCCCAATGTAAGCAAAATAATTGCGGATAGTCCTGGTATGTGCATGGGAACTCTTCTTATGATCACCACACATGGTAGAGGGGGGGATGGGGAGCTATTAGAAGAGGAGTAGGTCCAGTACCAGTGCTCCCAAAGATTAATGTAGTCTTCACTAAGGGATAGCTGTTCCTAATATCAAAGAGAATCACAACCTATTATGGTTGGAGGGGAAGTATGACAGAGGTCAATCTCAATACAGTTGGGTTATCTAGAGTGATGGGAGAATCCCTCCTTTTTTAATATAGTGTCCTCACACACCCTTGCGAGTGTCATGCTTCATCATCGGGCGTTGCTCCTCGTGGGGGTGGCATTGCTGTCCTCCACGGGCCCCGCGAGAGGGCTCTTTAACGAAGATCTTTTAAGGAGATGCCGCAGTTGTGCATGTGGGTATGTGGGCCTAAGGTGGTGAGTGAGTGAGTGAGTTAAAATTACCAGACGGTACCCAGAACCTAATTGTATTCGGGGGTCCGAATGGTAAGGTTAACATGGGTCAGACACTGGAGCTCCTCTGTGGAACAAATGTGGAGAGGGGTGTGAATTTCTTCCCGCTGCTCTCAGAATCCGTGTGTGTGTTCAAGAATAAATTGGTCAACATGTGTTGTGCTTCATGTATGTACATAAGGGATCCAAGGGTGCTTTGTCAGGACCGTGAGGGGTGTAAACAAGAGAAAGTGATCAGGAATCAGGGAAGAGAAAGCCCTGTATACCTGTAAACCCCTAGGGACAGCTACCCCTTAGTGAATACTACATAACTCTTCTTATGAAACAGTTTCATCCCACATTGCAAATGTATGCGACATGCAACTCAGGGCGGTCAGCTTTCGTTACACTTAGGTTTTTAGTGCTTTGGAATTATCAAGGTCGTGGCAATTCATATCTGAATCTTATCGTGCTCTGACCGTTTTCAAAAATTTTGTTTGAGATTATCTTTTTTCTAGTCCTCGGTGCTCCGGGGGTCATGACTTGGCTCCATTTGTAATTTTCATTGGACGAATCATCTTTACTATTTTGAAGCCTTGAAAAAGTCGTTAAGTGTGACGAAACACGTGTCGGCTGTCTATGTGCTTTAATATGGAATAAAAACGAATGGGACCATCAGTTTATCTGTGTTTTACTTTTGCTCATCGAAGTTGATTCCACTTAAACGGACCCGTTAGAGTGACGGACCTTTTCATTCTGATTTTGGTGGTGCTCTGGACATTTTTTTGATATTTTATGTATATGGGGTTTTCTCCCCTGTACTTGACTCTATCTGGATGACTTAGTGTTTTCATCTTCATTGAGTACACCTGTCCACACATATATAATACTTTCCTGAAATTGTGTATGTGCCAGCATTGTTCTAGGCCATTGTCATCCTCTTGCTTGTTTACAAAATTGAATTTTAGTTCATGAAATATACAATGTAAATTAATAATGCAAATACATATTTCATTCTAAAGTTTCTAAACCCTTATATTATTTCTTCTATTTATGTTACTTGTAAAGCATTGTAATTTCATTGCAATTAGCATGTGTAACTATGGAATATTCCTACATTTTAAAAGTACCAACATATAAAATTATTTTGAAACGTGAAGTAACTAAATCATTTTTAGGTCGAGGACCGTCCGGTCTGCCGAAGGCAGAACCGGAAGTCGGAGATTTAATGTTTTGGAGAAGAGGGGCTTGAACCCGCCCCTCTTCTCCCCTCTTCTCCATTGGCTGGCCTCTTGAATGCTGGCCAGCCATTGGAGAAGAGGCTTTGTCACTCCGAACAGGCCCCGTACTTTTCGGATTCGGGGCGTGTTTTTTCGTTACTTTTATAATTATCTCCTCCAGCCAATGGCAAGAGGAGAACACGCCCCCCGAATCCGAAATCGCCGCTGCCTTTCTCCGAGGCATTTCTGAAACGCCTCGGAGAAAGGCAGTGGTGTGCTTGTTTCTATTACCTTGCTGTATTGGTTATATTACTTCTGTTCCTTTCTCAAGATGGCGCCCATACTCCGTCTTTGGTTCAGTCTCTCTGTACTGTTCAGTTTCATTTGACTTTGTTTGCGCGTTACGTGATTTAGCCATTATTTATAGCTGGTCTTGTTGTCTTCCGTTTTCTCACACGCACAACTCTACCGAGACTGATTTCAACCTGCAGTGATTTTGGCTACTCTCCAGGACAGATTTGGTAAGCAGGACGCATTCCTTCCGAACATTTCTAAGATTTTGAACTCTACATACATGCGTTTTTTTCCAGCGCGTTATTTACCTGCGCGTTGTTTCACCGCAGGTTTCCGTGTTTCTACCAAGCACCAGTGTTCGAGCTATTACACACATTCGCTCGAGGTCAATTACAACGTCGTTTAAATTATGTCTAACTTAATTGGCTGACCATCACTCCCAGGTATTTATCTGTTACACAGTAGGCCTTTCTCTTCAGTTTTCTCACAATTGAATTACGTCTAAAATTCCTTTTTGCATTGACAGCTTTGTCGAAGCCGCCACACACACCGCATTTCAACAGTTGGTTTTCGAGGTTGCTATTTACTGTGAGTTCACCACACACCTAGTGCGGTTTTGCTTAGTTTTTTTCTTTGCATTAGCCACAATATAAACATGGATTTCTTTCCTGTTTCTAGAACTACAGTCGGTAGAAAGGTCTTATTTCGCCTTTGAATAATCTTCAATCAGCAGCAATACTTAAGATCTTAGGGTTACGAGTAAGTGCTGTCACATCAGCACTTAACAGACTTTCACTATTAGGACGCTTTACATCTTTGGTTTGGTTTTGGGTCACGTGTACTCATTCACTCGCTCACTGTGTTGACTAAACACAAAGGGTACGACCGTTTCGTTACTTGTAATTAACACTTTTCTAAAGCAGTGTTTTTAGGTGCAAATGTAACTTCACCGGTCCTAAAGCAAGACCACTGAAGTACACGGGACATGCGGCTCTAAGAAAGAAGGGCCTGACGAGCAAAATGTAAACATTTTAGGAACAAGGAGGGGTGGGCCCTTAGGAGTCAGGATGGGTGGCAACCTGATCTGGCCTTGCTACCCCACCGCCCCGAGGCCAGCTTGGCCCGCCCCTCTTCTCGTTTGAGACCTCCTTCCCAGAAGTACAGCGCGTCTTCACAACAACAAAGTTCACAGGGAGTACTCCAGCCAAGCACGTGAAAAGGCCCAGTGCACTCCAGCTAGCCACACGTGCTCCGCTGCACTGCTGACCGTTAAATGCAGTGTGCTGGTCACCGATGGACTACCCGGGCTACCACAATTCACCCACGCGGCAATCCTGTCTCCCGGTGCAGCGCACCACACTGTGCAATATCACCCCCCCACCACCACCACCACCAGCCAGTCCCTGGGTCGAACGTCCACCCATGCACTAGTGAGAATGCCAGTTTGCTTGTGAAACATGAAATGGAGCTATTATTTTTTGCCACTGTCCATACAATGTAAACTTTTTTGCACCAGCTTAAAACACCACGATGGCAGTTACCAACTCCATCCAAGCATACAAAGTAGTGATTTTCTGAAACCTATCATGCAGTGGTCCAGTAAACACGACTCTTGTGAACTGGACCTGTTTCACCAAGAAGAAAAACCACAGATGACTGCGTCATCAAGGACATAGCCTTCCAGTCCATTTATTCCTTCTACAAAGGATTGTGATGAACTGCAACTGCCAGAATACCCTTGCCAATTGAAAGCCATCGACTAGACTTTAATGTCCTGGTGACATGCTAACCCGCAGATCACTAGGGTTAACATGTCAACAGGGCGTGGCTGTTTAACATTTACCCAGCCGGACAGTGAGCTAACTGGAGTTTTTAATGTCACAACATTGTTTTATTTTCCTACTTCTTATGGTCACAAATTTTTACTAAGTTGTTCCATTAAATGGTGATACGTAACAGTGAAAGAACACGCAGCGCCTTTCATGGTCTTTCTTGCTCTATATGAGTGGCTCTGTGTATGTGGGTGGCGTTGTGTGTGTGGCGCCGTGTGTGGCTGCAAATGCAATAGGTCTCGCATTTGAGAGTGATTAAGCTATTGACATTGTAAATAACAATGCCGTTTCTTTAAATGTTTTAAAAACAAAAACATAAACAAAAATAATGTCATGAGCAATGCCAATAGCTCTAACTTTAACAATGCCGAAACCGTTGCATTGTAAATGCTTGTTAGTAATTCTCATTAGCACATATGTGAAGATCATTCTCTGAAAATTTCAGTGAAATTTGAATTAGCACATACGTACATAATTTATTTTTTATTGGTTGGTGCACACTTTAACATGAGCAAAGATAGTGTTAGAACCAAACTCTTCAATAAACGTTCATCAGGTTATCTCTAATTAGCATTTAGTTCCATTAATTCTTCACATACATACTTATTCAAAAGAGAATAGGTTAATGGAACTTCTATAACACATGAGTCATCGCTTTCACAATGTTATTCCATGTTAAAAGAATAAACCATTTAAACTTAGTAAATACGAACCTGTTATTCAAACCGGCATTTTCATCTAGTCTACACTCTTCTGCATGCTTTTACGATGCAGTAACTACGTTTCTTTATGATCTATTGCTCAAGACTTTTCAACTTATAACAAGCAACAATTGTGCATGTTTGTCGTTTTCTTTTTAAAAGGTGTGAAAATCAGTTTTATGTGTCAAGTAGGGACTCAACAGTTTATCTGCATTATCAGTTTAAAAAATGTGACCACATCTCCCTGCTCTGCTAACCCTCCACTGGCTCCCCATTGAAGTGCGGGCCCAATGCAAAATCACTTGTATTACCCACAGAGCTCTGCACTCCCCTCACCCTCCTATCTAAACCAACTGTCTGTGTTAAATTACTATTAATATAACCCACTCTAACCCGTATCTCCTGCTTGTGTAAAGCGTTCTGATGCCTTTGGGCCATATCCGCGCTATGTAAAATTGCAAAAATAAATTACAACAAGCATTTGCAATGCATTAGGTCTTGCATTTACGCGAGTTTAAGCTATTGGCATTGTAAATGGCAATGCCTATTATTTTTGTTTTTTAAAACATAAATAAAAGGCATTGTCAATTACAATGCCAATAGCTTTTAACTTGCGTAAATGCGAGACCTATTGCATTGCAATTGCTTTTTAAAACTTGAGCACCGGCAAGACCCGGCCTACTTAAAGCCCTGCATACATGGCAACATTTTTTGTGTAATGTAACTGTTAGCATGTATGGTGATGAAGTGACGTGATCAGCCAAGCCCCCTTTCGTACCACTTGTAAAATTTAGCGAGTGCTATAAGAAATGTAACCACTGTGTGGCACTGGGCACCACCCTTGGAGGCCTCTGAGGCCCCCCCCCACCCTTGGAGGCCTCTGAGCCCCCCCCCCACCCCCGCAACAAAAATTTGATTTTTTATTCCATACTCCTATTGCCGAAAACAAAACGGTCTGCTGCCCAGCGACCAATGATTCTGCTGAGCACAAACAACAAAAGATGTGCCCATAAGAAGCATACGTTGTAAAACCATGCCTTCAGAGTACAACTGGGAAGTGTATGGAGAACACAGAATGGTTCAAACCCTCCTTGAAACCAGTTCCCACAACTTTTTTTTATGAATATATATTTTTTGGGCAGGTTTGTATAGCGCGAACTTGAACGAAAGGTATTGGTTTGCTTTACATGAACGCCAGTCACACTACACAAAAACACATGCATTTTTCGTGAGCACGGGGAGATTAAGTTATTTGCGGATGTTGAGGCAACGCAGAGACTTGAACCTTGAAAGTAGGCAGCTTTGGCTGTTATGCCACACACTTTGGTTCTTTACTAAAGCCTTTACAATATGCAGCTGCAAAAATAACAGTTGATGGACAGAATGCAGAACAATGTCATACATTCACCCCAGTACAGAGATCTGGGCCATAATCCATCGTTTTTTTGCTCACCATGCCATTCCAGTTTGAACCCAGCCATATGCAAATCAGTCTTGACCCTGAGCCTCATGGGAACAGTCCAGCCCGAACTGCCAAGCCAGGTCCTCCCTGGACTGGAAACAAGCATCCTAGGACCGGTTTCGGGGTGTCACCCCTCTTCAGGCAGGATAGCTTGATTCCAGTGGCATGGAGAGCACGGGACCTACGTCTAGGCATACCCGTCCCACTCATGGTGACAAATGCAAAAATAGCAGGTGATGGACAGAATGCAGAACAATGTCATACATTCACCCCAGTCCAGAGATCTGGGCCTAAATCCATCGTTTTTTTGCTCACCATGCCATTCCAGTTTGAACCCAGCCCTATGCAAATTAGTCTTGACTCTGAGCCTCATGGGAACAGTCCAGCCCGAACTGCCAAGCCAGGTCCTCCCTGGACTGGAAACAAGCATCCTAGGACCGGTTTCGGGGTTTCACCCCTCTTCAGCCAGGATATCTTGATTCCAGTGGCATGGAGAGCACGGGACCTACGTCTAGTACCTTTTTTACAATATGCAGCGGCATATATCCCCTCACAAGGAACTTACATTGCGTTAGTTGCTTCTCTAATACAGTAGAGCAAAATCTATTAAAAACCAAGGCCTTACAGCGATCACAGTATGTTTTTATAACCAGGGTCGGCCCTAGTTGTTGATTACAGCTCCCGATCACTTCCGACCTTGTGCAATGGTGGTCATTAAGCCAGAACAATGGCCTGTGGCGGGTCGTTCTGCGACCTACACGAGGAACCTGGCATCCTTCCCGCTAGAAAGGAAACCAGACCCCATCCCACCTTTCTACACGGCGCCCCATCCGTCCTTAATTTGATCCCATCTGAGCACACAGTAGGAAGACTGTAGAAAACCGCAAAGGTGGCTGAGTGGAGAAATCCCGAGCCTCTGCCCGAGCGAATGCACAAGTGCGGCTCCATGGCGCTGACGGCAAACATGAGACCCCTCGTAACATAGTCACAGCAGTGCCCAGCAATGTGCCCAGCAATGTCTAGCAACCGCTGGAAACCTGGGGGCAAATGTATCAAACCCTTTTCCCGTTCGCAAACGGGCCGATTCTCAGAATCGGCCCGTTTGCGAACGGGAAAAGGCCTTTTGGGATGTATCATCCCAAAAGGACCTCGCAAATTAGAGAATCGCAAAATTTGCGAATCTCTATTTTGCAATTGCATTTAAGGAATCGCAAATTGCGATTCCTTAAATGCAATGTATGAAGCCTAGAAAAATTGCAATTTGGCTGTTAGAAATTGCAAATTACCACCAACTTCAAGTTGGTGTTAATTTGCGATTTCATTGAAAAATGCACTTTTTGGCATTTTTCAAAGTGCCATGTGACGCACAGACATGCCCTTAGGGCATGTATGTGCACCACATGTGCATACATACATATTTCAGGGGTGCAACAGGGTGTCCTTTTGACACCCTAGCACCCTTGAAATTGCATTCTCATTTTGCGATTCTCAATTTGCGAATCGCAAAATGAGAATGTCTTCCCATTCATTCCTATGGGCCTCCTAGCCCATAGGAATGAATGGGAAGGTTTTCCTTAATTGCGATTAGCAATTTGCTAATCGCAATTAAGGAATGTCAAGGAATCGCAAAACATTTGCGAATTTTTTATTACATCCCGTTTTGCAATTCTCAAATAGCGATTCCCAAAAAATCGCTATTTGAGAATTGCAAAAACGGAACTTGATACATATGCCCCCTGGACACCTAGGAATCGTGCTTCCTCCTCTCCCGCACCACCCAGTCCTATTCCTGTAAGGGTTGGAGGGAATCCACGGGAGCTCCGATCCATGTAAACACCCCTCTCCTAGGAGTGCCCGGGCAAGGAGGGGGAAAGGCACGCCGACCGATGCTTAAATGTCACGCCTCCTGTGCATGTCAAACCACATGCTAAAACTGAAACTGAGAGGGCGGCCGAACCCCGACATAGTTGGACCCTCCACCCATACATCCTGGACTGCTCCCCCTATCCCAGTCCCAAACGAGGACCCGCACAGCCTCGTCCAGCTCAGCCAGGAGACCGGAGCAAGCCACCAGACGAGCACCAACAGGAGGCAGAAGGATGCCCCCAAAGGGGCGAACTCGCCGCCACAACCACGAAACGCCGCCTCCAAACCCAACGCGCCTTCCTCGCTGATCTGGACAGAACAGTCTCCCCTTGAAAACAAAAGCGGTCGCAAGTGTCCCGGAAAGTCCGAAAGTGAAAGCACGCACAGCTTGCTCAATGTATATAAAAGCACCGTGCCAGCCTCGCCTCACATGCTCCACACGAACAGCCCTGCCTACCCTCAGAGAAGGGCACTGGCTGCGTGTTTGCACTCTATAAACATCAACGAGTTAGCGTAGAAGTAAAAACAAGCTGTCGCCACGCAATGGAATCGTAGAGTGAAAGTGCAGGAGCACGGAAAATGCAAAATGTTGTATACCCACCCCATTTTGCATGTCATTTTATTAATTAGATTAATTAATTAATTATTATCGTACTCATGATTTGGAGTGATGTGAAAATAACTAACCAACCTTATTAATGACCGAAATACACGTGGGATTTGCATCTGCATGGCTTAATTAATGACGTGAATTAATTTTCGTACGCATATTAATGATAGATAAATAGAACATTGCATGATATATGTTGCTTTAGTGATGTAATTGTGATTCGTGCTTTATTTTGTAAGTATAACCCGCAATGAGTGTTGCTTTTGCTAGATAAATACACACACATATGGGTATTAGCGAGTGAATAACATTTAATTAGTCATTTCTATGTATTAATTACGTTTTGTGGTTTCTTTGCTTAAGTTGTCCATTTTGGCCTGCCAAAAGATGGCTGCTTGTGGTGCCTAACCCGACTGCCAACGCTGAACAAGGCTTGGATGAAGTGCGCCTGCGCTAAAGATGAGCAACAATGGCCCCGTCCTGACCCCAGGCAAAATGTACTTATCAAGGCCACTGGGAGCGGTGCCAACGTTACAATCAAAAGACTTTACAAAAGAACCAGAACCAGCAAGTATGCTGACATCATGGACTAAACCTTATGGGAACGGAGAGGATGATCCCCAATTGTCCAATCAGCGAACTCGGATACCCAAAATTTGTTACTTTTTATCATCAATTTTACTATAAATTATGGTAGAATAGAGAGGTAATTACGTCGTTCCTTCGATTTCCTGATGATATGCTGACGGAGAGGACGGTGACACTGCAGGACAGCTGTTAGCCCAATACTCTGACGGACTGAATTAATGCCCAAATTCCTGATGAACTTTACCTGCTAAATTGATGGGCATAGATTTGCAAGACTGCCAGATTTTACATAGAGGACGACGTTAGCCAGAACAGGTAAATATGAATGGCAACTTGATCAAATGAATGATTTAATCTGCAATATTAATATAAATTTGGATTTGAATAACTTCAGAAATGAGTCGGGTTGATTATTCATTGAAATGTGTTAATGTAAAGATTGGTTAGGGAATTAGGATTTCACTAATACATCAACTAACAGATCCATCCCAGTCTTTGGGAGGATAATACCAAATGTGGAAGTCTAGGGCCCAATGAGTATTAGAAGGGTTTATAGGTGAGTTGCTCATTAGGGTAAAGTGGTATCTTCCTCCCTCATTATCCAGCGCTTGGAAGGTTAAATTGCCTCTCGCACGGACTAATGGTAAGTGTGCGTTGGTTTTATGGGCCCCACCAGCGAATGTATAGATAATGTGTGTGTGTGTGTATGTGAGATCTTGAAGTCCGTGGCAGTAGGAAGGGATTTTGTACTCTGCGCTGGATCAAAAGCGCGCCATGCGTGTTGTGCCTGCCTGCAGCCCTTCCTCCTTTTGGGACGGCCCATCCGGACTGGATCCTTTGCTTCACGGCTTGTTTAGATAACACGCCTCCTTTAGATAAGAAATCGCTTCACGACAACCGTGAAGAAAACGATCCAGTCCGGATGGGCCGTTCCAAAAGGAGAAAGGGCGGTAACAGAGAAGCCTCATTTTCAATGGGAGGCCGTTTACCATAAACGATGACGCCATCCAATAAAAATGAAGGGCAGGGCTTCAAGCCCCCTTCTGCAATGTCCTCTCTCACCATATGTCTCGCAGAGCGAGTAGCGCATGCGCGCTGCAACCTAGGCAAGACCTAAAAATTAAAGAAAACTTTTTTAAATTAAGTCAATTTAAGGCTTTCTTTTAGCTGTCTTGTCTTCAGGAGCCACTAGAGTGCGCACGTTCATCGGCAGTCGTATTCACGCACGAGTCAGTGTCAAACACCACAAATTCGTAATTACATTCTTTAGAATCACTAGTCATGTATCTAAAAATGACAGGAAAACTGAATGTTTTGCATAAGCGCCATTAACGCCTCGTCGGGGGTAGTAAGCGCTACATAAATGCCAATTAGAATACAATAAACGAATAATTTACTGTTTTGCATTAAAGTCAGAGCGGGGAGTCCTATTATGTATGCTCTTGCTGATTAGCTCTGCGGCGGTACTCTAGCCTACCCGTTCATACAGATAATACGAATGGATGAGCAGCTCAAGAGCTATTCCAGTTCACGAAAGGGGGGACTAAATCAGAGCAATAGGAGACAAATAATTCAATCGTCCATGGGAGAGACAAGAGCAGGGAAAAATGACTTCACTGGGATAGCGGCTAGTATACAGTATCTGTTCCCCGGGGGCATAGTCTGTTTTGTGGTACCCCGGGGGTATCACTGAAGACTTGAGCAATCACTTCCGGGACGGTGTATTTTGTTGTGGTTTCTTTTGAGACGATTGGACGGATTTTCCGGGGCGGGTCTCCTCATTCTAACCAATTGTAGTGTATTGGGCGGTACGGTCACTACACCTCCGAATACTGTCCCTTAGACCGTAAAATGTGAGCGCAAGCTTTGCTATTCTCCAGTTCCTACCTTCGCGTTAGAGACTCCTAATCAAAGCAGAAAGGTACGGATGTTAAAGATCGTCTTGCGGGAGGTAAGATCAAATTCCGGATCTTTTAAATTGATTCAGGGGCTTGTATCTCTGGTTGGAATTGGAAGAGTCGATTTTGTGAGAATTTGGATTTGGGATCGTTATGCCTAGTTGAATGGATACTGGATGTCTAGCTGAATGGGTTTAGTCCTGTTTATCTAGTTGCATTGCTGTTTTGGTTGCAGAAGTTGGGACCTGGTTGTTTATTTGCTAGCTTTGTTAGTCTTGATGCAATGGTGTTTGTCTAGTGTAGGAATTGTGTATTGTTTGTATTGTGGCTTTGTTATTTTGTGGCAGTGATTGGGGCTGAGTTATTTTGCTCGGGGTTGCAGTTTGCCTCTCGTCTCGGGGATTGGGGCTTGGCTGTATAGTTGAAGGAAGTGGGTCTTGGTTTGTCTGTGTTTTGTGGCTTTGTTGTCCAAATACTGGGTCTTGGTTGTCTAGGTGCTAGGGCTTGGCTGTCTAGGTGCTAGGGCTTGGCTGTCTAGGTGCTGGGACTGAGTTGTCTAGGTGCTGGGACTTGATTATCTAGTTACAGGTTCAGCCAGTGCTCAAACTTGGCGCAGCTGATCAGGCAAACATTTATACATTTGTCATTGTTATTACTTCCTTCGGTGAAACTTTAAGCCAGATGAAAAGGTTGACTACAATTGTATATGTTAGCATATTTATAGTTTGAGGAATGGGGCTATTTCACATATTTTTTGTATCTGTCTAGATCTGCTTCATGAATGGAAACAATTGCTGAGACCATGGTTTCATAGTCCATCATTTTTAAAAGTTGAACAGGCAGTGACATCTAGTCCCGTGAGAGTGAATGTTCATTTTATCGGATGCTTGGTTAAATGTGTGGGTAGGTTACAGATTGGGTTTACAAATGGCGTTGAGGCAAACGGAGGTAAATACTCTCTTCAATTTCAATATTCACGTGAGTGACAGTTTCAGTGACTTGACCAACCTGATTTTTACTTGTATTTTTAAAGGGCAGTCATTGCATAGATTCTGAATGTTGCCTTTTTTCATTAATCCCTTCCTGACTTTAAAACACAGAGAAGGCTATGGATAGATCACAGAGTATGGCTGAAAAGTGTACTGAGATAAACGATGTGAAACACCTTTTTAATATCAACTTTAATTATTGTGGGTTTGCAGTGGCTTGACTATCCTTGTTTTACTTTTGTTATCAAGGGCAGTTACTGCATATCCTTAAAGCTGAAGGCTTTTATTGTTCAACTTTAAAACGTAAGGAAGAAAGGTTTGACTGAGTGCTGTATTTTTTCATTGTAATGATTCTAATTAACCATTTGTCTTGTTCCAGTTACTGGTTATCTATCTAGTTGCCAGCTCTTTGGAGGATGGTTATGTAGTTGCATTGATTATTGAGTTCGGGATAGGCCAGGTGTCAGATTCGGGTTTTCTTTACGTCCTTTGTCTTGATCTTTTCAGTTCTAGAAATTTTTATTTGAAGCTCTCAAATTCGTTGTCACAAGGTGAGCATCTTCAATGGTTTCTTCTTCACAGTAGCTCAGTCTCAAGTTCTCTTCAAATGCAAACTTGTCAGTTTTTGTAAGCTTCAATCAAGCCTGAATAGGAACAAAGATTTATTAAACTCCCATTGATGTACATTGAAGGAGCGAGTTGTTCATCATGGTAAATGTGGATGAAAACAGTTAGGGGCATATTATCAAGACAGGTGATAAAATTATCGCCGCTTTAGCGGCAGTTTTCTACCGCTAAAGCGGCAATAATGGGCTTGATAATATGCTCTATGGAATTCCAATTGAAGCCCATGTTAGATGTGAAGGACATCTAACATGGGCTTCAATTGGAATTCCATAGAGCATATTATCAAGCCCATTATCGCCACTTTAGCGGTAGAAAACTGCCGCTAAAGCGGCGATAATTTTATCGCCTGTCTTGATAATATGCCCCATAGTCTTTTTAAAGAGGACTAGAACCAAACTAGAGATGGTCGCACAAATGGGTCAAGTTGATAAGTATAGTTCAACATTGCAGCATGCAATATCAACCATGTCTCCTATAGCTTCATACCACACTTATGCTATTCCTAACGGGCAACTGTGTGAATGACAGATCCTGGAGCACAGTTCATCAGTTTGATACTTTCTGGTATGGTGTGTCTGACTTACGGCATGACCTTGAGGTTTTGTGAACTATGGTGTACTGGAGATCAAGTCGACGTACCTAAGCTGTACGTGCCTTTGTGACCAATGTGGAAATAGCTCAATCTAACTAGAAAAACAGTGCTGCCCATATTATGTGCTTGTTCTCATTAGCAAGGCCACATTTAATTTTTAGCTTTTTGCTGTAACTATGCTAAACAGTTTGTTTACCTAAAAAATGTGTTTATATTACATAAAAGGGGAGTGCTTACTTGAGGAAGGATATAGCATCCTCTTAAAAAAATTTGGTAAAGGTAAGAGACAGGAAGATAAAGGGCTGTAGAAGTGTGGTGACACTGGTTTACAGAGGTGTGGCGCAGCGGCCAGGGCAACTGACTCCGGAACCCGGGGGCTCACAGTTCGATCCCCGGCGCCGGTGGCAGATCAGCCCAGCACCATGTGACTCTGGGTAATAGCAATCTTCCCGACGGCCCCCGGCGCCTTGATACCCTCGGATAATTGTTTGCGCTTTAAAAATACTGGACATTTACATGCTATTTTCCCTGAAGTATATTGTCCAGCTCTTCAGGCCAGCACTATTTACTGCACGGCAGCTTGGTTCTAGAAAGAATCCAATTCATTTTATATCTTTCCCACTTCCTATGTAGAAAACGAGTATTCCACTGTTTTTGACAGAAGAATTGTTAGTTCTCGGGATGAGTTTGAAATTCTCACCAGTTTTGAGGAAGAAATCAAATTTTCCATAAACACCATCTCTTAACTCTTCATTATACATTGCTGGTGTCCAGTGTGTATGGAGCCACCTCTCATCCACTAGTCAAATTATACAGTTTTTTGACACCACTTTACGACATAGTATACTGGGTGTCGTTTGCTCTACACTAAGCCTATTATATAATATAACATACTAGACAGAAACCATGTGTATACCAAATATAACTTGAGAGCAGTTGTCATTGTTTGTGATAGAGGGTGGTCACCCACAATGTATTGAACACCCACAAACATTATATATGGCTCCTTATAAAGGTAAAAATGGGTTTCCAGAGTAGAAAGCAGAAGAGAGGAGTATAAGAGAGGGTTTTTCTACAAACAATCTTATTTTTCCTTTGTAGGACTGGACAATTCCACTGCACAACTTCTTAGATTTTCTGTACTGTGACCATTCCTAAAGAGCGAATTTAAAGCGGGAGTACGGGTAACAATCTACAATTTGCATATGAGTCCAGGCACGTTTTTGAAGAATCTTTGGGAATCCTCTGACAAGAAGGCACCTAAGATTCACAAATGCCCCATTGACTGCTCTCTTCCTACTGAATTGGGTCCCATAGCTCACTGTACCTCAAAGTGCAAATATCTGTAATGTAACTATGCGAGAGCTGAAAATATAATCCAATGTTATATATCTCATCCACTATATTTTTATGCACAGCACCTAATAACTGAGTGATACTCAGTCCACAAAAAATGTTCCCTGTGACTGATGCTCTGCTGCTTTTGGTATAGCCCATGTTTTGTTAAATAACTAAAAATTAAATGCACAAGTATAGTGCATTTAAACTTAGCATATGTTTACATTGTTAATTTGTATTTGTCTTGAATGGCCAATAATCTTAAATATTCTGGAGCTAGTGGCGTCTTTTTAGCTCTCGCCTACAGACAGGTTTTAGCTGTTTCTTGTCGAGCACCTATTATGCACAATTCCAATACTTACAGTGGGCTTGAGATCAGTGCTTAATTTGTAAAATATTAAGTCCCGGTGCTAAAGTTTTGTAGGAGGCCTCACCCGGCTCCACCCAATTCATCCACTGGCTCCACCCACTTACCCTATTGGCTCTACCCACGTCCTCATCTGGCACAGCTGAAAGCCAGATGTAATACTCGATCTGAATTTCAGCAAGAGAGCCTTCCGCAAGAAAGGTTTTGATAGGAGGTTCCCTCCGCCCTCACAAAAAGTTTAAAAAATGAAACAAGCACAATTTTGGAATAAATTGGATAAAATGATTAATTCATTGAAAAGGGAACAAGGTCGAACATGTACATCGGGGTGTACGTCTTTATCCCATTCAATACCTGGTCACACCATCATCTTTCTCACAAACCACTTAAAACCTTGGTGCTTAGCTCTTTCATATGATAGAGCGAGCATGTTTGCAAACATGAAGAATGAAAATTAAATCTCTAGTGCTGCAAAACTATATGCATCAAAAACCTGCTGTATATGTGTTGCAAACAGATATTAGAAACACTGCAATATGTCAGTTTTAAAAAACATAAGCTGCAGTAGCTTGAAATGTATAGAAAGTGGAAACATAAAGAAAGATTCTAGCTTTTCTGTATCTATGGAGTGCAAAAAATAAACATTCACTGTGCTTGTTTGTGTAAACTATTAAAATAGAGTAGAAGAAAGAAAAGCAAGATCTGTAATGTGCTGCTCTAGGTTTGCTTGTTGCAGCTAAGCAGCAATAAGTTCATGTTGCACCTTCATCTTTATCTGGAAGAGATGTGGAGAGGTATGAATGGGACACACATCTGAGACTATCTCAGGAAAATAGACGTCCTCGGCTTTAGCTTTCTCCTTGTTTACACCAATGAATAAAAAGGGAGAGTCAATGAAAGAAAATATCAGCCTAGGATCACACAAATTGGCTAAGCAGGGAAGCCGGCAGTGATTGCAGGTTTTCGATTTTCACCTCAATTCAGCCACCAACTGGGCATGTTTTTTGACATCGAAGGAAAAAAATTTTCCTGAAAGGAGATTATAGCGAACGTGACAGGCAGAATTCATTTTCTTTGGGACAGGCATACGAGCTCTTCACGAAAGAGACAGACTGAACACTTCGTTGTCATCTTGCAGCATAATGCTGCACCCATGAAGTAGACAGCTTTGCACAATTTCTTTACAGCTGGCCTGACTGAAATTAAAATTAACAGAGGCGCTTCAGAAATCAAGTGTATGTCTGAACTGTCGACCCACCTGCAGAGGGGACATATTTCTGCATGCTCACTATGGGAATATGAAGCACACAACTTGTAATCGGCTTGATCTTTGACATACGAGTGTGGAATCTGTGGCAGCACTTTGCTGGTAGTCACTGCAAGTCAGACATTATTTGGAGTTCCCACATGATTCTGCAAGCAGTGTCCTTGCTATGAAATTAGAAATCCTTTGCTGTGCCCGAATCCCATGCACAATGTTGTTTTTCTATAGTAAATGCACAAAAAACTGTGATTTGACATGAAGCGGTTTTAATGTGGTAAATGCTTTATTTTGTGAACGTGGCGGACAGTTCCCTAATGCCATCATTGGGCATGCAATGAACCAATCACATCGAAGCCTGTGCCAAAGGTCAATAGGGGCTTAAATCAACAAACCACTGAATGCCCTCTCACAAGAAGGCCCACTTCCTGAAAATAAAACACTGCCCTAGTGAGCACGTGGCACCCTTCAAACTAAGATGCAGTCACTGCGAGAGTACTTGCTGCAAAGTAAGGTGGGGGCCAGTGCAGGGGCTCGTATTTGAGGTCTCAACTCAACACTGCAGTCGTCCAATTGTGTGATCTTCGGCCTAACGGCCTGTGCCCTCCCAGCATCTTTGGGACAGATTACAGCACTCACTTTATTTGATCATGTACACAGGTCAAGTTTTGAGTAAAATGTTCAGGTCTGTCAGGAGAATATTTACAATCCTACCTATAGTGCAGCTGATAGCATCCCTAATTAGTCGCATATATACACACTTTATATCTTTTTCCCAAGCCCTGGGCTGAGCGTGGCCGGGTGACAATAAGTTACAGCACAATGTCTTCCCACAAAGCCCCAGGCCCAAGCCCCTGGGAACTAATCAGGACCATGGAAGAGGAACATAGCGTGTTGGTTTGTGGGATGTAAATTGTCAGTATTAGCTATTTCAAGCTCCCCATCTGCATCTAATTTTATTAAATAGAGGTCGCGCTTTAACAAAAAAATCCCTGTAGTCTTTCATAGATATCGATTTTTATGTCGTGGCCTTGGTACTTAAGTTTTTTATTGTGTGTGTTAAATCCCTTTCATAATCACCACACACTAGCAATAATGCTCGGAGATAACCAGGCCGAACTGGGTATGCTTGAGGCATATAGCCATTGATAAGCTTGCTCACCGACCATCTTTTCAAGCATTACAGTGTAAGCCTACGTGACGGTTATTTATCTGCCCATCTTCCCCCTTGTGCAGCATTCGCTGAAAAAATACAAAATCTCACTCCTCATGTTTACGTCTGCACAGTAAATCGTGAGCCATCCTGCTAGCTGTACGGAAATACCACCACCAGCGATACAAATATCCATTACTCATTTTACTGTGTGAGTGTGACCCGCTGCGTCACCTCACACATGATGTCATGCTAAACTATAAAGCAAGCAGCTCAGTTCACACGTGTCCCCATCTTCCACACGCCACAATACCAGGCTCAAGTAAAAGCAGCCGTATTTACGGCCTTTTAATTACCTGATTCAGAGGCCTGCTACTGCACATCATGCTGCTTGCTTCTTCAACTGACTAACTAGCGCAGCGCTGTGGCTGCGCGGTATGCTGGGGCGGGTGAAAAGTTGGGACACTGATTCATATTGGTCCGAGTCCGACTCTGGACACTTGACGATTCAACGCCAAAGAGGGACGGGGCGGGGGCGGGTTAAAAATGTATTTTGTCTGGTCATTGGTAGAGCTACGCTAAATGACGTAACTGTTACGCTGAAGCAGGGACCCAGGCAGTTTCTGGCGGTGTGTGTGTGCCTCATGATAAGGCGGGCAGCATGGAATTTAAAAAAGATTACGCTGCCCCACACAGAACCAAGTCCAGTCCAATCAGTGACCCACTGCAACACTGACTGATATCGTGAAACACACATTGCCACCACGTAAGTTGGCACTCAGGTTTGTCAATGGACCCGGCTCTGAGAAAAAAGTGCAGGTGCTAAACACCGGCACAAATTAAGCACTGCGTGGATCGGTCCTTTGCCTATCTATTGTTGGTTTTCTTTTCAGTTTCATTTGCTTGTTTCTTATTTGATGGCTTACATTCCCACTCTTGAGTTTGTTCTTCCCGTGGAGTGTAGCTTGTCTGACATCTTTTTGACTGGATGACTTGTTCCTTCCACTGCTCGCATTCAGGTATCTACTTTTTTAGGTCGATCATTCGAGACCTCTTGTATATACTTTAGTATATATTTATATACTTATATGTGTATGTACTTTGTGTGCTCTGGAGATCAGCCCTAGGACTTGTCTGCTTCCGTGTAGGGACTTTTTTTTCTGGCAACTGCCTCTATTTAACTGTCTTGATAGAAAACAACCAGCAGAGGTCAGTAAAATACCAGAATCACTTTAGCATTCTCTAGGTTCCAGTCCATAGAAATTGTCTTCCAAGAGCACCTGGAGACAATAATAATATTTTTTTCAAATCTTGTATTTTCAGTGATATGACCACCGAAGGCCCAGATTTTATCTTAAAAACAGAGCTTTGGACTATATCATTTTCCACTGAAAGGCAATATTTCTCTCCATGTGTTCCCATACCTGGCGTATCACTTAGTTTGGTGCTTACTTTCCAACCATGTTAAAGAACAGTAGTTGTTTCAGCACCCAGGCTAATGTGCTGCATAACTAAATACATATAAGTTCCCAAAGGCGAGACCGATTGCATTGCAAATGCTTGTTTCTTTTGCCTTTAGCACCGCAGGAGAGTACATGGGTTTTCTGGCTCTTCTCCCCTCCACCCTATGTACTACATCCTCCCTGCACGCTCCCTGTGTTGCTCCCAACCCCTGCTAGCTCATCTGTAAAAGCACTGCCAATGGTATGTTTTTGCCAGGTTTGAATAAAAAGCAACCGTTATTAGGTTGGTTTTCTCTTATCTCCTGCTCTCCATGTGTTGCAGGAAAGCACAGGCTTTGCCACTCAAAGGCAGCATTTATGGTTTTGTCAGGTTGCGGCACTCCCTCATCTTTTTGAGGTAGAATGTTTACTTAGAGTGACTGTCTAGGAGAAGTCTCTTCTCCTGGACTCCGATAAATCTCGTCCCGGGGTGCTGGAGAGACCAAATGACCAGAGCATTTGTTCAAGTTCCAAGGTGTGTGGAAAGTCATGGCATGCACTTTCCTTTTAAATTGTGACAATTGCTCAGACAGCTATTTTATAGTTTTAAGTACTTGTAAAAATATGTTTTCTAAATTCAGTACAAAGTTTCCTGAATGAACTTTGAAAAATAAACGTTGGCGTTTTATTTAGGTAGAAATAATAGAATTTAGTGTCTAGTTTCGAGATATTTTAAGAAATGTATGTGCTTTTCCTCCAATATTTCCTTTTTTGCCTTTAACATTTGTTACCAATAAACATTGGTAAAGTCCGTGACTTGCATTGTAAAGGCTGGGGTGATACTCAATAGATTTACCAGGGCCTTTTTTTCTCATTTGGTGCAAAATCAAGCAATTTTTTTTTATTGATGCACACCATCCAACTTAAAGCAGTAACGTCACAAAAATGCATTCTACACCCCTTGCACTAATTTTAACTAGATTTTCTGGAAAATAATGGAGCAGCACGATTGTTTCCTTTTTATGATGGAACCAATATGGCTATATTGTATCATTTCAAATGTGGATAATCAGTGCCACCATTCTGTACTGGTGGGACCACAGTAACTAATCTACATTCGACTTCCATCAGAATGTATAAAACAGTTTGTCACACTTTCAAAGTATGAGCAGCTGGAAAATCTTCAGTCTTAAAACGCGAAACAACATTCAGGCGCCCATGAAATGTACCTAACGGTTCCCAGCGTCAGTATGCAAGTACTTTAAGACAGTCTATACCAGTAACGAGGACATTTGGAAATGGACTCCAGCTATCTCAGCTCACACTTTCAACTGTACCACCCCAGCGGGATGTTAAACAACTCCAATTAGGTAGACTGCTTTGTCCGTTTCCCCCAACCACAACTGCCAAGGAATGGTAGTGGCTTAAAAAATCACGGTGTTCTGCTCAAAGAGCGGAAACAGCCTAACTGCCTGCATCACATTTTTTTTACGACTATCATACCTTCAGGAGCAGTTTGTGAGAGAAGAAATTCTGCTTTTTGATCCCTCTCCATCTTCTTCTGTCGTGCCTCCTCTTTTTCTGTCCCCTGTCCACCATGTTGGAAACAGTATGCTCTGAAGCGCTCGGTTACGGCTTGCATGCAGCGCACTATACGAAAAAATATAACTACACATCCTCGCCTAATGATTTCAGAGATTAAGCCTTTCCTGTCTTTTCCCTAGTCTTCTGTCTTCGTTTTCTGCCACCTGCTCATTATCTTGCGTGCACTATGATCTGAAACAGACATCTGTCTGTTGCATGCAGTGTGCTAAACAAAAGTCAGCCAAATATAGTTATCTTTAGGAACTCATTGCAAAGGATGCACTGGCTTCTTTTTAGAGATGTGCATTGCTTGGAGCCAGGGCAAATGTTGATGAGTGGAGCAGCTATATTTTCTTGCACAAGATCATTTAGATAAGAGACCACCTACCAGATGCATTTGTTACTGCACAGGGACTGGCTGTAGTTTGGGATGGGGATGGCACTCCATCATTGGTTGAGCATTATTAAAATGAAGAACAAAGTACCAAAGGGATAAGTGTAGATGAAACAGTACTAAGGAGTAGTGCGGGCATCCTTACTAGTGATAAGGAGGCCAAGCTACAGGGGTCTTAAAAGCATTTATAAATGCAGTAGGTTTCGCCTTGCAGAACCATCTCTCCAAAACTGAGGTTTTGTAGAGAGGGTTCGCTAAGCTTCTACACTACTGAACACATTACATATGTTCATTAGCACTGGTTCCTCTCTTCTTTGAGCCTGGAACGTTAGTGTATTCAACATGCATTATCGCCCTCTTTCTTAGCTGCCCATAATATGCCTGGAATTACCAACATTAAATCAGTGGCAGCATAAATCTGTGTAGGTACTATTGTGCCACTGATGCAGAGAATCCCCATAAACCAGCAGTGATCATTATAGCAGGTGTATTTGCCATGGATGCCCACATGAAATCAAGACTGAAATATACAAAAAGTTGATGAATGGAATGACGGAATTAATCTCAGCCACTGGTAATTACTCGAGGCCATAGCCCAGCCCATTGTTATTCGGCACACCATGCCATGTTAGTTTGGACTCAGCCATATGCAAATCAGTCTTGGCTCTGCTCCAGTAGGAACAGTCCAGCCCGGACTGTGAGGCCAAGTCTTCACTGAATCAGAACACAAGCAACCCAAGACTTTTCACACTTACAAGGGCTCATCAGTCGGGTATAGCTTGGTTTCAGTGGCACAATGTGTACGAAAGCCATGTCTGGGCATAACTGTTCCATTTAGGGCATCGCACTGAAGTAGACAAAAAGATGATGAATAGAAAGCTTGAATTATTCTCAGCCACTGGTAATTACTCTGGCAGCATCCCAGTCCATCATTATTTTGCACAACATGCCACCTCACTATGGACCTAGCCACATGAAAACCCCTCTTGACCCAGCTCCAATACAAACAGTCTAGCCCGATCTTCCAGGCCAGGTCCTCTATGAGCCGAAACACAAGCAACCCAACATTGTTTTTACCCTTATTAGGGTTCATTAGTTGTGTATAGCTTGCTTCCTGTGGTACAATGTGCACAGGACCCACATCACTGCTTACCCGTCTCACTTGGGGCATCCCACTGAAGTACACAAAAAGGTGATAGATAGAATGCATGAATTAATCTCAGCCACTAGTAATTATCTAGACTGCATCCCAGGCCATCATTATTTTGCACAGCATGCCACCTCAGTTTGGACCCAGTCTTATGGAAATCATTCTTGACTCTCCTTCAGTAGGAACAATCCAGCCTGAACTGCCAGGCCTGGAGTTCCTTGAACCGGAACTCAAGCAACCCAAGGCCAGTTCCACCATTATTAGAGCTCATGAGTCTGATTTGCATATGGCTGGGGACAAACTGAGGTGACACGGTGTGCAAAATACCAATGGATTGGGATCCTGCATCAAAAAATTACCAGTGGCTGAGATTAATCCAAGCAATCCACCCATCGCTTTTTTTTGTATACTTCAGTGCTGCACATAATGTCAAAAAGCACCAGCTGTGTGCAGTGGATATCAACAGTATGGCCAAAACCTCCACCATACTGCCTGAATCATCACTGTCATTGAATATCACAATATGCCAGGACTTACCACTATTGAGCCAGGGAGAACAATATTCTAGGGTTGGTCACCATTGTGCACTGCAGGCCTACAGTAAACCAAGACTTAATTAACCTCATTCTGCTATGACTGTCCTTATGCCATGTATGGGCATTGCTATGCAATAGAAGCGCCCTATATGCCAGGAATAACCACCATTCTGTCTGAACCAGTATTATGCCAGAGACGAGCACCATCATTCCATGGATGCTACCATCGTGGCAGGAGTTACAACTATTATTCCAGAGCCAGTATTTTTCACAGCAAGCAACATGACAGGAAGGCACCACTTGCTAAGAGTTACCACAATTGTGATAAGGCCAACATTGTTTTCTGGGTGTGCAAAATGCATCCTCTCACAGATGCCCACACGTTGACTGAAATTGCCACCATTGTGTAAGGCCAAGTATTTCACCACAGGGGGCAAGTGCACACAATACTCATATACATGCATACATACATACACTCACATAGACACACAGATACACTCGTAGATAAGTATGTGTAAAAACACACACTGACACAGACAATGCATGCATACATACATTCACAGGCCCACACAAAAACACATCATCAACATTTCTTTTAAAACGTACTTCCCCTTGCCGGGCTGCTGTCCAGATTCCTGCTGCTTCTCCGAGCTGTCCTTCCTCTTCCTCACTTGGCTAGATGCAGCTGCTGAAAGCTGCTTCCACTCTGGGGGTGGGCTGATGGCAGTATCTCGGATAGTCACAGGGAGGTGGCAAGCAGGAGGGCCTAGGAACAGACGGGAAGAGAGCCAGTAGGAGTGCCTGCGGGGAGGTTAGCAGGAGTGTCTTGCGGGATGGTATAAGCCAAGAGGAACAGGAGAATGAGGAGTTTGAGGGCAATTTCCAAGTGAGTGCAGTGGTGGTAGGTGCTAAAAGGTGACACTTGGACAGAGGGGATTTGTCTGTGCCTGGCTGGTCCTGGGTAGAGGTAGGGGAATACCGAGCAGCGTTGGTCGCTGTTGGGAAGGAGAATGGAGTTTCCCACCAATGAGAGAAACTACAGAGGGAATCTTTATTGTTCCCCCCTGCTAGAAAGAGCAGGAGCCCAGGGGGACTATTTTGTTATGCAGGTGGTAGGTTCCTTCTAGGAAAACAACCACAATAGATTTGCTTTAAGGTGCCACTACGTTGTGCCATTGAGGGGATATCTAAAATGAGAATTCATAAGGAGTTCACCAGAGGCTTTGCCATTCCTCCTTTACTTCCATCAGCAGTGCACGGAAGCGCTTGCACCTGATCCATTGCACCGGGTTTTACATTTCATTTTTGACTTCATTCAAAAGGCTAGAAATACATTTCATATGGAGACATTAATTTAACAAAACGTTGGGTGCCAGTAGTATTAGCTTGCTTAGGTAGTACATTTGCTTCGAATGAGATGGGTATGATTTTTTGAAGTATTGTATTACTTCTACTTTTTGCTTTTTACCTAATTTTCCAATCACAATCACCATTGATAGATTGTTCAAAGAACACAATTGTATGTAAAACCGTGGACACTAGTTTGAACAAGCTTCAGTTCTCTTGTTTGTGTAATTACTATTCAGGACTTCTGCCAGACAATGACAGAGACATGCAAGAAGGTTGGAAGGTAATTGAGTTCAATGAGTAGTGGCCACTTCTTATTTGAAGCCCAGCCATGTTCCCAGTGTGTGGAGCACCCAGGAGTAACCGAGTTATGTTCGAAAGTTTGATTGGCGCCAGCCAGTTCTAGGAATGTTGTTACCTGACCTCCTTATGTGGTACATGCCAACCTGCATGAGGCAATAACAACCACCGAAGTACTAGAATGCCATTTGGCATCTCTACCACAACCCCAGGAATACCTGTTCTGCTGCTGACCGATGTGTTGTATACAATGATGTCACCACCTAGAAGCCACAAGTGCTGAAGATGGACGATCGCTGACAAAGACCTGCCATGCTGCTTGCTTCAGAACCAAGAAACGAGAGGCTGCCGCTGCAGCGACCCGGCGCCCTCTCACAGAAGCACCACTTGTGTGATTGCAAAGAGTGTACTGCAACAGCCTCAGCAAGGTATTATTCTTGCAGATAGGAGGCCATGTTGAAGGACTGATAGACTGGGTCTTTCTCTAGAAATGCATATTGAAGGAAGTAACAATTGCTCATACAAACTCTTTTGCAAGTTATGAACTGAACGGTCCTACTGGTTCTCCCATTTAGAGATTACTTGCATAAGCTAGGTACTGAACTTGCACCTGTGCTAATTTTGTCCATTCGTTTTCCTTCACTTCTAGGTCACTCTAGTAGTTTGGAAACAGCCACTGTGCTTGAATGCTGTAGTGGAGCGGGAACTGTACTCATTGCACTATGGCACTGTGATGTATATATGTGTGTGTGTATGTCTGTGTGTGTATATATATATATATAATTTATATTTATTACCTACTGGCGGTCGCCAGTAGGTAGTTATAGTTAGGACCTATTTTCCATAGGAAATTCGCAACATTCTATTCCCAATAACTTTGGCGCCGGTTGACGAATCTTTGCGAAATTTTCAAAACTGGTGGGGCGCTCCGGACCACTCCTATCCTGAAAGTCTCGGGGTGATTCATCAAGCGGGGGCCGAGAAAAAAGGGGGGGTCCCAAAACATGTTTTCCCCATGCAATTTTCCATAGGAACATTTAGTCGCAGCTACAGCCCGAACTGCTGAACGGAATTACACCAAATTTGGCAAAAAGGTAGCCCGTGGTTCAGAGTTGTGCCTTTTAGTTAAATGGTGTAAATCCGTTCAGTAGTTTCTGAGAAAAAAGTAAAATCAGATATATATATCTATGGGCGCGCAGGATCCGTGCACCCTCCCGATGACAAGCTGTATGCTAATTGGCTGTCAACACTCCAAACCAGGAAGTGTTGGCAGCCATCTTGTGCCTTGGTAGAACCGAGGCACAAGAAGCAGAAAAAAATGCGAAAAACGCAAAAAGGGGGCAGGGTAGAAACACCCTGACCCCCTAGGCCTGCTTAGGGGGTCCCACAAGGACCCCCAGGGCCCAAATAAATTATTTTATTTTTTTTAAATCCGCAAAATCTGCTCAGGGTGCGCAGATCCTGCCGATATAAAAAGAAAAAAAAAAAAGCGGAGCGAGCGCCTCCCTGCAGTGGCGCTGTACTCCCCCTCCACATCTTGCAGCAACACCGGGTTGGTGCCTGCCTGGACCCGCAAACCTGCAGAGGGCCTTCTATGCGACCGGGAGTGGCTGCAACAGAGCGGGGCAGTTGACCACCAGGTTCCGCTTCTACCCACTGGGGAAAATTATTGTGTTTTTATCTGAAATAGAACAGCGCGCAAACTGGGGTAATTGATGAAAGACTACAACATCCAGAGGGCCGTGTTTCGGCCACGCCCACAGCGGCAGGTGTTTAAATTGAATTGTGTGTTAGCACCAGCGCGTTCTTTTCATCATCACTACACGCCACAGAAGAAGGGATTTGGTTTTCCCAAAATGCGTATGGCGTCTTATTCCTTGGAAGTGTGTTTCCTGTGATGTCAGTTGTCAGCATGCAGCCATTAAAAGTTTGTGCAAAATTTATCCTCCAGCGGCCTCCTTTAAATGGGCATCCTGCGCAAGATGAGATATATATATATATATATATATATATATATATATATATATATATATATATATATATTCCTTTAAATATGTTTATTTACTTTGAAGCCGAGAGGACTAGCAGTGTACTTGGTGGATCTGTCTCTAGAATAGCTTACTATATTCGGATGTAACTGATGTTTGTCTGCCTTGCTTTCCTCTTCGGTCTGGCTACACTGTGAATGGTGTGTGTTGGGCTGTAAGTTAGAAGACTACTTTTGGTTGCAAGGAGAATGCACAGCAGGCACGCGCAGAACTTCTTAGGCAAAGAGAGTGTCTGACTACTGGTTCGCAGATGCCTGGACAGAAGTTTTATATAGGTAGTGACTAATAAATCATTGAGAAATGGTTCATTCTGTGATGCATGCTGTTAGCAATGGGGGTCTCTAGTTGGCAATGGCTTGCACCTTTATCCAAGTAGGGACCCTTCTTCCTAGTCAGGGTAAGGGGGATACACTTCTAAAATAACCCCTGCTCATCCCCTTGGTAGCTTAGCACTAGCAGACAGGCTAATCTCAGAGGCAGCGAATAAAGCATTTGTGCATGCATACAGTAACACGGTGAAAACACTACAAATGGACACCACACCAGTTTAGAAAAATAAGCAGTTCTTTATCTAAACCGAACAAGACCAAATACTACAATATTCCATCATACAATACTGTAAAAATAGTTACTTTGCAATATAACCTTCAAGTTGCGGAAATATCCACAAATCACAGTTCTTCTGAGTCAATAGCTCTGTCCGGGGCTACCGCGATGCTGAAAACAACAGAGTCTAACAAGTTCAGTCGGTGCGGGCCAGCTAAATCGTTAACAGAGTCGTGAACAGTACCTTTCTCATTGTGGCCAACACGTTGGTGCGAGTCGGTTGGGGCAACCGTCACGTTTGCATTGCAAAAATGGAAGCGGTGCAGGATGCTGTGCAGTCAGTGGTTCGGTGACGATCGTCCAGACGGCGACGGTGAGACCAAGGCTTATGTGCAATGGGAGGCTGTGCTCGATGCGGTGCTGGCAGGTTGTGGTGCAGGTGTCGGAGCCGGTCGATGTTCGGGTCGGGCAGAGACGGTGTCTGTGACGTCCAAGCAGGGTGTAATGAGGCAGTGCAGAGTCCGGTGCCCACAGGATGCGGTGCAAGCAACAGCTCGCTGAGGATTGTCCAGACGGCGTTGGTGAGACCAAGGATGTGGTACGCAGTGCAGCAGTGCTTTCTGCGCGGCCTTTCAGGACCTGGAATCCTTCAACGGATTCGGAGACAGTCGGTTGTCCTTTTCTTCAGCGGCGACTGAAACCAGCTGTTCCAGACAAGGTGCCCAGAAGGATGATGAGGTCTTTGCTGTTCAGTTCTGTCTTCTTTGGTGCAGCTGCCCGGCAGGAGTTGGAGACAGCATTGTCAAAGGCAGACCAGGCCCATTCAGGTGTGAAAGAAATCTCCTCCCCCTACTCTGAATGCAGCCCAGGTCTATTCAGCCCACCCCTGGCTCACCCTGGAAAGGCAGGACACGCCTCACCCCCCCAAGTGGCTGTATGAACAGAATGCACATTCCCAGCCCATGCCACTCCAAAGCCAGACAGTCAATACACAAACCTAGCAGAGGCACACTGGATGGCTAAGCAAGAAAAGACCTACTTTCTAAAAGTGTTATTTTCAAACCCAGAATATAAAAATCATTCTTACTTAAAGATGCATCTTTATATTCTGAGTTCAGGCATACTAAACTCCTTTTTCCTATCTTGTCCCAATGGGAAGTTATATTTATAAGATGTTGTAAATAAACTCCCATTCTACCCTATGGGACAGATAGCCTTTCAATATTGAAAAACGAAATTGGCAGTATTTCACTATCAGGACATGCCACACACATCAGGGCATGTCCTACCTTTCACATACACTGCACCCTGCCCACAGTGGTACCTTGGTCCTACCTTATGGGTGACTTGTATGTAAGGAAAGGGAAGGTTAGGGCCTGACAGGTGGGTGCACTTGCCAGGAGAACATGGCAGTACTAGACTGCACACAGACACTGCAGTGGCAGGTCTGAGTTACATTTACAGGCTCTTCATGTGGGTGGCACAATCTGTGCTGCAGGCCCACTAGCAACATTTGATTTACAGGCCCTTGGCACCCACAGTGCACTGTACTAGGGACTTACCAGTAAATCAAATATGCCAATCATGGAATCAACAATCCATAAATACAATTTACAGGGAGAGCATATGCACTTTAGCACTGATCAGCAGTGGTAAAGTGCCCAGAGTCATCAAACCAACAAAAACAGGGTCCAAAACAGGAGGCCAAATAGCAAAAAGTCAGGGGATAAACCCGCTGGACAAGCTAGGTCTAACATATGCTAAATCGATAGTCATTATCCGTGTAATTATACATTTACATAGAGTACAACATAAGTAATGCTCATTAAGTAGCTGTGCTATTATTCTTGTTTAACCTGAAGAAAACAGGCAATATGGTTGAACTCTTCAATGTTTCCTTTTTTTTTTACAGTCATAATTTGTGCTTTTTTTCTTAGTCATGATGTCTTTTTTTGTCTCCTGAAATTTTCTTCTGATGCCCTATTGATTCCTGAGACAAATTGTGGAAGCATCCAGTTTTGTGGTCAACATTTCAACTTCTTTTAGCAGCAGTGGAGGGCTTTCTGGGTTTTAGGATACATCGACTTGTCTGGAGTCCAGATTAGCCTGAGCTGTCCCGATTTAGATCTGCTAAACTGTGTGTGTGTGTGTCTATGGGGTTAGTGTCTCTTGCATTATTTCCTCTCTCTCTCTCTCTCTGCCTTTTTTGTTTCAGTTTGGCTGGGAAATTGAACATATGACACAAGCTATATTTGAGGGGTGGGAATTATTTCTTCAATATGTTTCAATTATTTAATTTTGAATTGCGTTGTATAATTTGTGTGATTTTAATGTCTGGTTGGCTTCCTTTGAAAGTCTTGCTATAAGGAATTAAGGAATAAAAGTGATTTTTTTTGCAAGAACATACTCCATCCGGACTCGCTTATTGACTCATAATTATGACAGATCAGGAACCTCAGGTACAGGAAGATACATTGACCTTCCGGGGGTTGACCAATTTATTTGGAGGTCAATAGACAAGAATTTGAACCCTGATTGTGAAGCCTCCAACGTAGCTTCTAAACCTAATGTCATCTCAATGAGATTCTTTTTTTTTACAGTGAAACGTAGGTGGTGCCACAGCAGGTATACTATTATAATATGAAAATAATAAAGAATCAGGCAGCCACTCTCAATATGGAAGGAAACACTTTTTTTGGTGTCTCTTTTTGCTTTTTTTTTCAAATCTGCCCCCAAGTTCCTTCTTTGCCCCTTTCCCCGTTCCTTCCCCACTCCTCTGTTGCTCCTCCGGATCTCTCTGTTACTTTCTTTTTTCATCTTTTTTTTCTTTCATTGAGGACCTGCCACCAGCAACTTGTTACCACACCGCTTCTTTTGCTAATAAAGCTCTTTTGTGTACATTTACATTTTTATAATTTTTTTTAATTCACCTCTCCCAGATTGGTCTTCACCATCTTGGAACGGCACTTGTCGCCATATCATGACTCATAACTGCCCATGTGTGATGACGAATGTGCATATATACATAAAAATGTTTGGGCCACTGCAGCATCATGACGCATGCATGCAGATATGTAGCAACTCATGCGTTCGTTTACATCATTGCGTTGTAACCATCTTCTTTTTCTGAGTTTTTTTTTTGTCAGTCTGGTACACACCAGCAAAAGGCATTAAAAAGTCCTAAATTCGGCTAAACACATTTTAAAGGCGAGATCTATTGCCTTTGCCGTGCTTGCTAATCTAAGGTCTGCAGTTTTCACGTTTTTGGTGGAGGATGGTTTTCATGGTTTACATTCCTTACACGCCTCTATTTACCCTGTTCTTCATGGCAGTGTCAGGAAGGGGCAACAGCATTGGTATAGAAATCGGACGCCTCCAGTCGGTGCTTGTGAGGCGTGGGCAAGTTGTAACTTGCTCTGTTAATGAGAGTCGTAGACTAAACGGAACAATGAACAACTCTGCGAAGCAATAAGACCCCTCTGAGCCTTATCTTCAGTCCGTCCTAATGAGTGCCGGTCTCGTCAGATCGTACAGTTATATTATTGTGCCTCCAAAATTATGAACTGACGACTTCTGTTTGCAAGTTCCCCCCAAGATTTTACAAAAGGACCGTGCAGTCGACGTTTTACATTTGGAGTTGGAGTTGGTGGTAGGTGTGGTGCACAGGTTAGGTTGTTTCCTGGGGAACCAGCAGGCCTTCGAAAAGACATTCCCGCCTCTCCCACACGACCAAAGTGAAGTTATCTTTTAAACCAGTCAATTCGTTTGTGTTATGTCTCTTTTCCGATTCATCCAATGAATGTCATGGGTTCGAATCCGGCAGCCCAATCTTGCCTCAGGGTCCAGGTTTCACTGAACATTAGCAGCTGCAGTTACTGCCTAGCGCGCGCGCGCGCTACATAGGTACAGGCAGTATTTATTAACTGGCAACATTAGGAGTGTTTAGCTATAGTTTAACGACAAGTTTTATTCAAAGCGGATATTTCACAAAAACCAGCGAGCCTAAAGCAGACAGAATTGTAAATCCTGTTGATCTACTCACTTGTAGAGCACATACAGCTACCGTGTTTGTGTAGCTTTGGTCCCGTGGTTGAGAATCAAAGTTAAACATTAGCAACGAGATTTAGTCAGTGCGTCGAAGGGGTCTGTTTTAGTACTTATAGTGTTATTGAGTGTGACGGATAATTACGGGTAGGGTGACCGGCTGGTAAGGAGGTAAGTTCTGGACAGGACTATAAAGATTCAGGACAAAGGGTCAAATTTCATGGAAAAAAACTGACCAAGGGGTCAATTTTACGGGCACATCCGAAGAGAAGGCCTCACCCCAATACTTTATCAGCACATTCATTTAATATTTCATATAATGCACTATGACTTCGCCGTGCTCTGTATGTTATTGCCTCTAGGTGTGTTACATTCAAGTGGGCAAATATGTCCGTGTTCGATAATAAATGGATACCCTTGTGCACCATGTCAAACCTCTATCCATACTTTCTGGGAGAGAAAGCAACAGCAACATCTTGATTATGGTTCAAACCCATGGCAAAGAGTTTGGGAAACATTACACTAAGTGACTTTTTCACCTTCTGCATGCAATAATCTGTATAATCCCATGAATATTCCATGATCTTCATTCCAAGGAAGTGCCAAACATTGTACCATTACCCACTGGATAGCATGCCCCCACCAATGGAATTGTACATCACCACACAAAGCATGGTGCACCACCACCCTCCGAACAGTGCACCATCACCAACTGTGTAGTGTTTGTTAGTGCTCTGGTGGAGACCGCTCCGGCTAGACCAGGCCACGTTTACTCAGATTTTGCGTAGCTATTCACAAAGCAGTCGAATTGCATTAAAAGAAGGGATGGGTACTGTGATCCTGAGTGCAATTTAGCTGGCATCGGTGAACGTGGAGGCGGAGCGAAAGGCATGGCTAGAAAGAACAAAATATTCTGTAACTATTTTGTTGATCTTTCACCTTTAAGTAACTTCGTATAAAATAATGCATGCCTTAAATTAAAAATAAATGCAAGTGAAGGTAATCAGTGGGAAATGTACTACTTTATTGTATGAAACCTTTTTTGGTTGATACGTTCACTGCAAATGTCAGTGTGTGCAACCAAAGAGACACAGAACTGAATCCGGGTCCAGCAGTGAATAGTGACACGTGAATTTTTAATACTACGAGGTCCAAGCCTGTGACAGAAAGCACTGTTAATGTGTAAGTAATAGTGTAAAACTTGCATTACACACAGTATAAGAAAGGGTGCCCCAACGTGTGCAAAACTATTAAGTTTAAGTTAAAAAGAATACTTCCGAAGTATAGAATTTAGTAATACGCAGATTTTACCTAGTGCAAACATTTTTATAACTGTCAATTACAAGCATGCATTCCACAGCTCAGCTGGTAACACACTTACAATACCTCTCAAAAAAAATAAACCCTTGTCGTCTGAAGGCTTCAAGTGACTACCTCATTGAACCCCAATAACTGTTCCCAAACAGCCTTTACATTTGCAGATTAACCAATTGCACACATTGACCTTTCTTTCCGCCATCAGTCACCCTTGCAAAACGGCTTGTTTCTTGTTTTGCTCTCTTAACCCTTCCTTTGCTTCACAGCACAGGGTACTCCCTCTCTCTTAAGATGAGGCATCTCAGCTGTCAAATTAACCATTGTTTTTTAGCAGAAAGGCTAAAATTACTCACAAATGCCCTGCATTGCAACATCAACCACAACATGCATTAGGGTTAATTTACGGACAGTCCATGCAAATTACTGATGGGTGATCACCCTAATTATGGACGAATTATTTTAAAAATATCTGGTGACCGCTTGTGTTTACTGGAGTGAAGTAAATTCCATTAGGTTGAGCTACTGCATGCCGTAGCTGTTTACTCCACATGAATCACCCTTCAGTGAATGTGTGAGAGAAAGTCTTTCAAGGCATTGCTGAGTAACCTTGCACCGCCTAACCAATGCGGAGTATCATTTTTAGGCCGCAGTCTGCCAGACAAGGCAGCTGTCTGGTTCTGAAAGGCTTATTGGGGACATGTCGATAGCTGACCTGAAATGTAACTCAACCTATTGCTTTCCATTAGTGTTTTTGCTATTTCGCTCTTACTTTCTTGCTTTTTAGTCAATAGTTTTGTTTTCGCCCGCCTGTCTAATGTTTATCCCTCCAGTGGAGCATCACCGATTGGCTCCTTTTATCCTTCCACAAAAGTCTGCTTTTCTGGAACTATGTTTTTCTTTTTCTAAAAGCACTCCTTGAGAATACATGTGTTTCCCAAGTTCTGTGTTTTCCCCCTTCTCCTAGCACATTTATTTTCTAAACACTATAAAAATTTAGTTTTCAACAACTTTACCCTTCAAGCCGGCCTTAGCTACATTTTCACTTGTATACAGCTTTGTCCTTCTAACCTCTCGCCTGTGCACTTTAAATCCACACTTGCTTCTAGCCCCCACCATGCTGCAGTATTTTGATTTGCTTCCTTTCTTGCGCACCTTACCTGTTGCTTCCTCCCGCCCTGTGTTGCTTCCCTGCCCTCCATGATTCCACTCTGTGTTTCTCCCCGCCTGTGTTCTTACATCATTTTGTAGGCTCGCTCATGCTTAACTAGAAAATGAAACAGCTGGGTATGTCTTTTTTTCCCCCTGTTTATGAGCCATGCCATGCAGCATGACTAAAACCATTTTCAAAGGCAGTAGGTCCCAAAACGATATTTTTTGTATTTTATTAGTCTCAGCTCTCCAGCCTTAGGATTTAAAAAATATATATATATTCACTGAAAAAATACAGAGGTTATAGGGACGTTATAGTTAGGCTCATATTTCACTCATACAAAACTATTAAAATTCAGCAGTAATACTTACCTGAGCTAACTACCACTTACGTCCCCGCAATGCACTACTTATGACCTCACATGTTACATCACTCATGACATGGGCAGTTACATCACTGATGACATCTCAAATGACATCATCCAGTGAGTGTAGGTGTTTTGTAAAAGTTTCAGAAATTTGGAAGATATATACTAAGCTACTGCATAGCATAGGTTGAATTACTATTATTTTTGTATTTCTGAGTGTTACTGTTTCTAACATATGTCATCTGAGTGGGAATGTGACTGTATCAGTGTGTGAGTGGGTGTCTGAGTGGCTGTATGTGTGTGTGTGTTAGTGTGTTAGTATCTGTATGGATCTGTCACTGGGTGTGTGGGTGGCTATATAGGTCTTTCAGTGGGTAAATGAGTGGCTGTCAGGGATGTGGCATTTAATAAAATATCCGCTTGTCCATGGGGCAGGTTGCTTCATAGACTACTTGTCCTGTGAAAAAATCCACTTGTCCCTTTGGTGCCACGTAGTGCAGTGACAAATTATGGCAGCAATCTCATTATATTAAATCTCTGATATTAGTCTTTCCGATTATGCCAGGGCTCCAACAATAGTAGCGTTTGAATTCTAGCGATGTACTTATTTTGCCATCTTTCCACAGATCTACATACTGGGGATGGAGGTAGCATTAAGCAAGAGTTCCAGGGTTGGAATGCCCTTTTGAGTCTGTGCAAACCTTCCAAATTGCACTTTTTAGGGATGTCGCCAGTTCTTCTCTAACCTTTTACCATACTGAGAACGTTTGGAAATTTACTTCTAATAATGGGAGAAGTAAAACTTCTTCCAGGGTTGGGAAAAATGTGGTTAGAGGGAAAGTGAACTTGTAAACGCTCAACAGATTTTCGCATGAGCAAATCTACACCTTATATTTGCTCGTGCTAAAAAGCAGTTCACAAATATTTTCTAGGAGTACGATTTCCTGGCGTACTTTTGTAAATACTTATGAATTCATGAAAGCCGTAAATCTGCACTAATGCACTGACATATACCACGGGTGAAATTTTGTCACTTACTTTAAGAATTGGGTCCCTAATAAGGTCTGGGTTTAACCAAAAAGTTTGCTTTTATTAAAATCCTATCTCTCTCTCTCTCTCTCTATCAATAGACTGGCTTCCGCACGTTCACAAGGAGCATATCGGCACACAAAGTAATTTTGTTCTGTACCATGGACATCTGTGCCAATGTTTGGTTTTTGAGACAAAAAAAACATATCAAAACTAGACACCCATTGACAAAACCAAAAGGCTGGCCTCTAACATCAGACCTATTGGCTTTGCCAATGGATGTCTATTTTCATGCTTCCCATTATCTTGTTTATTTATCTATAAAGTTTTATATAGCGCGAACATGATCCAGAGGGATATCAGAGCGATTCACAATTACGGATGGTCAAATACATATCAAAGGAAACAGTTACAAAGGGTGCAACATATCATCACAGTAGTTGGGGGTGAAAAGGAAAAAAAAATCAGGACTGGGAGTACAATGGATGAAGGTGTAAGTCCAGTATCTTCAGGCAAATGAGCAGAGTCCACTTAGGGTAAGAACTTAAGGAATCGTTTTACTTCAATTTTGAAGGCAACCGTGGAGGAGAGTCTGCGAACTTCAGGAGGGAGAGAGTTCCAGATCCGTGGAGCGGAGCCGGAGAAAGCTCTTAGACAAGTTCTCTTTTTTCAAAATAACTGTGGTTTCAGAAGGAAGGTGTTAGCGCTTCTTGAAGATCTACCACCTCCAGATAGTTCTAGCTTTTGACATAGGTACTTGGGGGTTTTGAAATGAAGAGCATTATGAGTCAGGTAGGCGATCTTTAGCTGTATTCTTGCTTCAAAAGGCAGCCAATTTAGAGATTTTATTGATTGTTGAAACTGGTTGCACTGATTTTCCACTATGAATATTTTTGGGAAATACTAGCACAGATCAACACATTTTACTAAATGATGTTTCAAATAAATATTTCCTACAATTTCAGGTTAGGAAAACATTCTTTTCTTAGTTGCATTTTGTTTTTGTAAACATTTTATTTTGAAAGCAAAGGATCATTAATCTGGTTATCAAGGTTCTGCAGATATCTGCCTCTAGTTAGAGAGCATTCTGGGAGCATTGTATGTAGCCTCATATTGTTAAACTTTGCAAACGTGTGTACACATTTTTCAACTGGAACCATTGTCAGTACTGCAGTCCGAGCTTACAACATTTTCTTAGAGCCCTAATAAGGAAGGCTTTGGATGAATGAACCATAAATACAAGTTCAAACAGAATTAACACATAGACACAAATATTACATTAACTGCAGACAATGCCCTATCCTGATCACTAATGTGGCACTGTAAACTGGCAGCCAAAGGGTTTGTGCTGCAGGAGGTTGGGCCTACTTGTCCCTAGTTCAAAATAAACATGATAACTTGTTGTCCTTGACTCCAAACAATAAGTCCTATGAGTTGGGCTATAGGAATTCACACCCCAGGACTGTATGGGTCTGTGAATGGGTTTTTGAGTGGTTGTATGGGTGTGTGAGGTTTGTGAGTGGTTGTACGGATGTGTGATTGGTTATATGGGTGTGTGGGTGTGTGAGTATGTGTGTATGTGAGTGGTTGTATAGTTGTATGTCGTGTGAGTGGTTTTATGGATCTGTGACTGGGTGTGTGAGTGGTTGTGTGGGTGTGTGAGTGGTTGTCTAGGTGTATGAATGAGTGTGTGAGTGGTTCTGTTGATGATGTAATCTAAAATGATGCGTTCGCCCCCCTCCCCGAATTATATATAATATTAAGTCCCCAGGACCTGACACACCCGGGGCCTCAAATACAAACGAGTGCGGGAGACCGCACTCGTTTATCTCAAAAACTTCGCAGGGATTCAGGAATCCTCGCGATGTTTACTGCAAACATTAAAAAAAATGCATTTTTGGCCCTAGCAGGTTCCCGAGGGTCCCCACCACCAGCCTAGGGAGTGAGGGAAAGCCTACACTGCTCCCTTTAAAATTTTTATTTTACCTTTTTGTTTGGGACTTGACTGAGTCGGAGTCCCAGAATGGCTGCCAACACTTCCTTGTTGAAGTGTTGATGGTGAAAAAAAACACTTACCTCCTCGTAGCCTCTTCAATCTCCCTTCCGCCATTGCTTCATGATGAGTCCCGGTCCTGGAAGCACACAGGCTCCCCTAAGCCAATCACAACGCTGCACCTCAGAATTAGTGGAAGGCCAGAACATCATTTGGAGAAAGTCTGCAACAGCCAGCTCCTACGTCTGCCCTGAGTGCTAGGATATGTATTAAGTTGGCCTGGAAGCACAATGCACGTTCACCAGAGGGAGCATTCTTAAACAAAAGAGTAGGTGATAGCAGCTTTGCGGCCTTTCATCAGTTCCATGCGTATTAGGGAATCGCCGGAGATACTCAGCTAGGGCTTCAGGGCAATCTTCGAGGTGCATTTATTTTGAATCACTGTGCTTTTCTGTTCAGTTATTCTTTATTTCCAAAGCATTCTATTTCCTATCGTTCCATTTTAAGATCGTTGTCGTGTTCTGAAAAATGGTTAACCTGCATGTGTGCGCCGAAGTTCTTTGAAATATAAGTAAAGCTGTTCTTCACAGGATGCCCCAATTAACGCTCCTTTTGTGAAGGGTCTGTGTTCAAAGGTTGTTAGGGTTTGGTTTATTTCACAAATTTATTATTTAATTACTTGTATCATGTAATGTAAGGTAGATTTTTAGAGCATTGCTTGTCGCCCCTGAGTGTATCCAGGCGCTGAGTAGGTGAGAGCAGGTGTGTGGTCAGGCTGGCCCGAAAACAGGCAGTCTTGATGGTCAAGCAAGAAGACTAATTTAAAAAAAACAGGCCTTCAGATTCTTGCACAACTCAAGAGGTTAGGAGAAGGCCCTGGTGTGGGGGTAGTTTCAGTATTTAGCGGCTTGTTAGCAGAATGATCAACCTTCCTGTCATGGGAAAGAGACGTATTACTTTTTCTGACCCTCCTCTCCTAAAATCAACAGTGCAATACTTCCCCATTTAGTTATGTTGTACTGTTAGTGCCTGGGCCAAGAAACAAAAGAAAGGTGCAGTAAATGGTGGTGAGTGTAGCCCCTCCTTGTTGTTAATGAATGATTTTTAATGATCTTTTTTTTATACTTTTTCTTTGGTGTTTTCGTGAGGTTCAGTACAGAGAAAAAATGTCCTTATTATTCAAAGTCTTGCTTATAGCACATTGTTTAAGCTGCACCAGCCGACACGTGTTTCGCTCAAACGGCTCAATTAGACTTGGGCTTTCTCAAGGCTTTTTAGAGCATTGTTGTAGCACAGTCTGGTTCACATATACATCATTAAAGTCAATTGCATTGTGTCTCGTATTTAATGATCGTGTCAGAATGTTTTGCGTTACTTGTTCATGAAGCCTCATTTGTACTCCTCATTATACTAGCACTGCAACAGTGGGCAGTGCTAGCATAATGAGGAGTACAAATGAGGCTACATGAACCAGACTGTGCTACAACAATGCTCTAAAAAGCCTGGTGCAGCTTAAACAATGTGCTATAAGCAAGACTTTGAATAATAAGGACATTTTCTCTGTACTGAACCTCACAAAAACACCAAAGAAAAAGTATAAAAAAGATCATTAAAGATCATTCATTAACAACAAGGAGGGGCTACACTCACCACCATTTACTGCACCTTTCTTTTGTGCTGTGGTGATTCTGGGACCATGGGCTTTCCATCCAATCGGAGCTCTCTTGGCTGCTGATGTTAGCATCAGTGCTACTCTGTGAGTATATGGGGCGTTCTCTTACTCGTGTCCAAAACACAGCAGCATTCCTCCTGGAGCTAGTCTTTTCTGTTCGGACTGTGTCCACTTGGTCTTGCTGATGCCAAGCAGGGCAAGGCTGTATTTTTCATCTCCAATGCCACTTGGGCTGTCTTGCCTGCAAGGCCGGGTTGTCTTTTGGTTGATTTTTCTGTAATTGGTGTTTTTTTTTTTTTTTTTTTTACATGGTTAGGTAGCTAGTCCCACGCATAACTATCCTCCTTCCGTGGCTGGGCCTGGGTCCGGCCATTGTAGAGCTCATCTTTGACCAGAAATCCCAAAACGAGTTGCTTTCATGGCAGTTGATTTTTTTTATTGTGTATTGTGTAACTGCATAGAAACCAAAATACTTTTCAATTATGTTGAATATTAGAAACAAAAATATCAGGGCCTGCAAAGGTATTATATTTTGGGCTTAAAGGTTAGACTTCAGAAGTCATTATGGAAAATAATCAAGTTTGTCCAATGTAATTGTTCTCTTGCTTTTCTTATAAACTTTAATTCTTGGAAGCCTGCTCGTTTCTGTATGGAATAAGGTATCCCCTAGCCTATCGTTCCAGTGCTCATCGTTTGTTTTCATGTTGCTGAAAGGTCACAGTGCACATGTTGAAACTGAGAACCTAGCGGCTCAGTTGCCAGCTTTGCAGAACTTTGTTGGGAAAGACTGTAATTTGTTTCTTAACAAAAAGACACTTCAGCACAAGTATATACAAACATTCCAAAATGGCCATGTAACATGCTTTAGGATGCATCCGGCAGCCATTTTGCATTTTTAATTTACTATTTAAACTCGGCTGAAGGCCATTTGAAGAACCGTAAATTAAAACAAGCATTGCAAATGCAATAGGTCTCGCATTTGTTGGTGGAGTTATCTGCATTATAATTTTCGTTTTACCTAGCCATATTGCATGTTGTAGTACCATATATGGCCAATAGAAGTCCCAAGAGACCTCTTTTGGCCTCATATGGTACTGCAACATGGCTAGGTAAAAAAAGACATTGGCATTTATAATGCCAATAACTCCAACTCAAACAAATATGAGACCTATTGCATAAACTTTGGCGAGCCACGCCAATGAAAAGAAAGGCACGGCTCGCCAAAGTATATTTTTTTCAATATTGTAAGCTTTTGGTAAGCAGTGCAACACGCTGCCTGTGTCGCTCCGCAAAGGTGAAAGTTGGGCGCAACGCAAACACGTGCGGCTGCCCTTACTAATAATACAAATATAAAATCGAGCGCACTGCTGAAACCTACAGCATGGTGCCTGAAGGCAAGATGACGATGAGAGTGGAAAAGCGGGCACCGTTGCAGAAATGCATGTTGTGCGTGCAATAGGAGAAAATCCTTTAAGAAAATAGTGCTTACAGACTGTAAATGAAACATAGAGAGTAACAACACAAGTAAAATGGCCAGTCCTCACGGGAGGTTTCAAAAGCAGAAAAGGCGGAACTAAGGAATCGACTACTAAGCCCATTCACAAACCAAAAGCAACCATTTACAATGGACAGTAACAGGAGTCAATTGAAAAGATGGGCGGAGCTTTAAGTCCATACCTGAATACAGCATGTCTTGAAGGCCATGGCGAGATCTAAAATATATGTATAGTCTGCAGAATTCCAAAAAGAAAGAAATGAGCAGCCCTGTCACAAAGTTCTTTGCCCTGGCTGAAAAATGTAATAAAAAGAAGGCAGCATGGTAAGGGGATGGTCAATGAGAAACATGCAGAGTGAATAACCTGGCAGCAGTGTGCAGCTGTTCGTACTTTGCAGAGAAAAAAAAAAGAAAATATGAAGCAAGGAAGCAGGAGGGATGAGGGAGCAATTGTATAAGGAACAGAGAACTGAGACAAGACAGGAAAGCCTTCCAGCCATTAGCAAGATGCTGACCCAAAGCCTACTCTGTATATTGTATTGCAGTCAAAAGGTCTTTGCTACAAGACGGTTAAAGATGTCTGTAAAGCAAGTTCTAAAAATAAGAGATTTATGTGGCATTTGTGTGGTTTCACTTTAACTTGATTAACAGTATGAATTGGAGCTTTTGTGGTTAAAGGGAATTCTGGGGACTGTTTTTAGGGGCAGATTACTGGCATTGTCCAAATGAGAAATATTTATTGTCGATGTTGGTGTTGCTGCCATTTGTTTTTTAATACTGATTTCATTTTTATTTTCAGGTCTTGGACTACACCTGCTAGGTCTCTAGAAAGTGCATCCTGAATTAATGGCCCTGTCTGTGGAAAACCCAGCAGCGCATCTGACTCCCATACGAAAATCCTTTGATAGTTGGAACTATGGTGGAGAAGTTGGTGCTGACTATCCTGGTTTAGAAGGCAGCGTGCGGGAACTATTAGAAAGAGACGAGGCAGAATCTTCCTGTGAGAGAAGGATATTTGGGAAGGCCAACAGACTTTACTCACCCCCTCAGAAGTTGGATGAGGGAATTCGAAGGAGCCCAGGCCGCAATGAGGGATTGTTCTTGACGTCACCTACCAGGTTTTCTCATCAAAATACAAAATATTTGGAACGAAAGCCACAGCTGACCAGCGCTAAACATAGTTCTGAATCATTTTACAAAGTTAGTTGTGCCCTTAATCACCCTCAAGAACAGCAGGTAAAAGTTGTGAAAAAACATTGTTTCATTATGTTCCATTATGTTTGATGACTTACTTTGTGCTTTGATGTTATTACTGACTTGGGAAAGTTTGTAAAGTTGGCTTAAAGGTCTGACTATTTAGAGAACAGCTGTTAAATGGAACGTTGCACCCAACACATTTTTGGGCATTGAATGCCACACCATAAGAAATTCCTGAATCATCCAGCAATTTTCCATTTTCCAGTGTAACCTCAGGCACTTATGTCTGAAAACTAACTCTTGGCAGTCAGGATCTTCTCCTTCCTGGCTATTCTCTGAAACAATTTGAGTGCAAAAGGCCTCCTGCTACCTTATGTGGATGCATTGGCATGAATGCTCAAAGTAAGTAGCAAACTTAACTGATAGGGCATGAAGACTGCGAATTTTGCAGGACTATTACAGTGGAAAATAATTACAGTAAAAGGCTGCGCCCAGCATCCAAATGCATAGTGAAACTCAGGGGTTGATTTTATCTGTGTATTTTTCCGTTCAAAGTTAGGAATCTCTCCTCCAGATGCAGTTTGTGTTTCTTCCCTTACTCTTCATCTTTCCTTTTCCCATCCCTTTCTGCAAAAATCTAGCGAGGATTTGGCATGTGGTCTACTTTTGCAGTGCAAGAAACACAAAAAAGGGCCAAGAAGGATTACTAGAGGGAGGTGTTCTTCTCCAAATCATCATTCCTTACCAATAACCTCCTGAAGGCTGAGAACTCAGCAAAGGAAATGTGTGGGATTGTTCGTAACATTTCTTCCCCTAAGTGTGCGGGAAATCGATTCACAATTCCCAGGAACTGGCCGATAGACTTTCGAATTATTTTGATGAGGTGTCTAATATTCTGAAATCTTTATCTTTTTGTGGGACAGATTGTGACCCAAGTGTTGGAGAAGTAGGGCCTTTGCCCTGTTGGGCTGGTAAGTAGAGGGATTCAGGAAATGATAGTGATAACTGTCTGCAAAAGTGAGAGCCATTATTACCTGACAACTTCACTTCAGTCATGGCTGCCCTAAAATCCACTGGATCCTCTGCTGCCCCAGCCCCCCTATTGGAAAGCAGCGACTGAAGTTCTTGGTACGTTACTCGCTGCAGTCTGGATGTATTCCAAGGGAATGTAAAAAAGCACTGGTAGTGGCGCTATTTAAAAAGACAAACGCGGATCTTACCATTTTGTTTTACAAATTATCACTTGATCTCCCTGTTGACATTTGATGGGAAGATAGTGGAGAAACATGTCAATTGTCTCCTGTCTATCTAGCCAGTGAACAAATACTTGACTTGGTTAGGTCAGGGTTTCACGAAATCCATAGCACATAGAGGCCATGGTGGATGACCTTCGAATGCTTAAGGACAAGGCAGAAAGTGCAGGCTTGTTATTATTAGATGTGTTCGCAGTATTTGACATGGTAGCTCATTCTGACCAGTCTACAGAAAATTGACATTGGAGGAAAGGCGTTGGAGTGGTGCAGAACCTACCTGACTGAAAGGCCCCAGGCAGTTTTCTTACCACCATATATGTCTGAGTTTATGAAGTTGAACAAAGGAGTTCCTCAGGGTTCAGCATTTTGCCCAACATTGTTTAATATATACATCCGTTCATTGTTGAGACTCATACAATTCTTTGGTCTCCGGTGTATGAATTCCGCAGATAAAACGCAGCTTATGATCTTGCTTGAAGGGTCAGATGCCAATCCTACGGAACTATTTATTCACCGAATGGCTGTGGTGTCTGACTGGCTGAAGTCCAACTCACTCAAATTAATTCACTGACGAGTGAGGTACTGTGGATTAAACATTCCCATGTACCGGAAATACTGCCATTTGATCTTTGACCCAGTAGCTGAACAACTGTTCCAACTCCTGCTAAAACGATCAAAAATCTCTGGATTTATTTCGAACGCTCGTGCGTGTGTTTTTTTTTTTTAAAGCATGTTTTCTATTGGGCTTTGCGTGCGTCTTTCTAAAAAGACAGCAGGCAATTGGGCAAAGGCGGGTGCATGTCCTACCTTTCCCAGGAAATGTATCCGCCCACGGCTTGCGGTTACGAGCAGGGGCGCCATCTGTTCGGGGTCATGTCACCATCTGTTTTTAATTAGCTCGTTCGCAGCGCTGCCGTGTTCATTTGCCCCCGCTTCTCTCTTGCGCCATTCTTTTTAACCAACCCTCCCTTCACATGCCACATGCACATGCACAGCCCTGCCAATGCTCTGTTTGCAATGAGAAACTTGTTCATTCGCTGTCATGCTAGGCCCATTGCTGTTGACTTGTAGAAGGAGGAAGGCAGCAGAATCGTGTTTTGACAGTGGCGGCCGAGGCAGAGGTAGCGAGGCCTCTGCTTACACACACGGCTCCTGATTTTCTCTACTGTGCTCGCTTTCTAATTTGGTACTGGCATTATATAATGCAATCTTAACTTTAGGGCAAGCACCCTATTAATCTTATGTTTGACCTCACAACCGCAGGTTCGAACCCCAGCGCTTCTGCTCAGCCTTTCATCCTACTAGAGGCCGACGGACTAATTAACATTCATTTGGTTGGCAATAAACATCTGTTACTCGGCACCAAGATGCAGCATACTCCAGCCCTGCCTTCACTTGCACACTGGGATAACTCACTTTCGTCTCCTTTCAATTCGGCTCCTGATTTTCTATACTGTTCTCGCTTTCTGATTTGGTACTGGCATTATATAATAGGAGCCAGCAGTGGCGGCACGCAGGCTGCCATCTGTTTTGGGCCAGGTTTCATTTCCAGACCATGCCGCTGTCATTAGAAGGCGCGTTCCCTCCACCCCACCTCCACAAGAGTGCACTTTCATTTTCTCTAAAACACGAAGGAACGGAAACTAAATCAATTACGGTGACATCTTACTTTTCAGTGGAATCGTCAGCACCGTCTAATGAGCAGGCCTTGGCCAACAAGCCTACCCTGGAAGTCAATAAGCAGCTGCTACAGTAGTTAAAGCTCCTTAAAGACCACTCATGTCTTGGGGAGGAAGGGAACGATCCTCGTGGGGTTTCAGTAAATAGCTACATTGTGATGCTTAACCATTTGTTCACCGAATGATCATGCTTCTGGTTAAACAAAACAGAAGAACGTTAGCAATCAGCATTTTACCCTAACTGTTGTGGAGAAAAACCAAACATCTACAGCAGGTAGGCACAGCATAACTCTACAGAGTGCATCTTTTCGCTCCCCCACCTCAGAAATCTGCAAGCACTTCTCCTTTCATTCCTTTTTATTTTTTGCATTATGTAGCGCGAATGAAGGTATCAAAGCACTTTACATAAGTACTAGTTCCATTACATAAATCTGCCCGGTGGGTGATAATGTGCTGCATGGCTTAACACTTTTAAGGTCCCAAAGGCGAGGCCTATTTTCTATGCCAATGCTTGCCTTTAGAATTTGAGGCCCTAAAATTTCTGCATTGGCTCCAGGTGAAAAAGAAGGTGATCTTTAAGTCCCCGCAGTTCATCACAGTGGCCATGAGTACTTGATCCAGAAATTACACAATTATACATCATCACGCTGTCCGCGCTCCTCTGGAGTGCAGCTACTGCTTGTGCTAGATTCAAACAGGCTTGTTCAGGTGATAAAGCCTTTGGTGAGGGCAGCAAATTTATGGAATGAGCTATCAGGTCCTTTATGACTTGTCCCTTCCTTACTAAGGTTCAGGAAGGCTTTGAACCCCTGGCTTTTCAATAACTAGGACTTGTCGAGCTGTTTCACCACCTCCCCCCCCAGTTGGTTAATTCGAACTCCTCGTTCCCTGTGTTTACTTAGCGCCAGGACACCTTTCAAGGCATTTGCTCGCTTTACAAATCTGATAACATCACAGAAGTAGTGTACTCCTCTTTTAAAGCTACAGGTTGTATTTTATTGTTTTTAGGGACTTGTGCTTTCTGCAACTAGAAAGGGTAAAGAGCAATTTAAAGTAGTATGGAGTGAACAAAACCGGGCAGCAGGAAATTCTGTGGAGTGGTAGTAGAACAGGGTGAGATGCATTAAAAGCAACTAAGTGAATATGTGTCAAATAATTTGTTAAGCTATCTTCTTGAATGGAGCTTCTCTTTTCCTTTGTCAACGCATATATTATGAAACACCCAGGAACAGCGTTGCAGAGATAAAACTATTGGAAGAAAGGAAGGGCAAAGTAGTCAAATTTAGGGCCATATCAGGAATGCAGAAGAACGTTCATTTTGTGGTTTCTTTTGTGGATTCTCTTATATCCATGGAGCCTACAAGGCTCTAGTCTAAGGTTGGAATGGTAAAAATGGTTTGGTACTCAGAAAACCAAATTGTGGCTGTGCTGTCAGTGAGGCTGGTCAAGACTCATCATACCTTGATGAAAAGGAGTGTAAGGTGCTTAAATAACCAGGAAACGATTGAACTGTTCAAAAGCGCAGGGCAAGATTGCAATTGTCTGGCAAAGATTGCATGGAATTGGGAAGCTCGTAAGCACTGAAAAATGGTCAAGCGTAGAATCAGGATAAAAATAAAGGCAAGGTGATCCAAAAAGTGGACTCTTGCCCAGAGGCACTGGTTGGAGGTCTCATGTAGAACGGTGCAATCAAAATGGTATGCCTGTCAAATGGCTGGCCTAGATTCCGACAACTCAACTCCCCCAACAAGGCTAAGCTGACTGCACAAAACAGGCTGTGAAATGGGAATATTATTTTCAGATCAAGCTTAAAGTAACAGCGTTTTGTTAGGAAGAGATGAATGCAAGCTCGGGTATGACTTACAGCTGACATGGAGTCCTGGTGTTAGAGTAATAGGGGCATCTAGTGTAACACCTAATATTTGTGGGTAAAGAAATTCAGAAGGGCGTAGATGTCTGGTGGAGATGAAGGAAATGGGATAATAAACTAGTCAATGAGGAGAAATGCATTAATGTTTCTGTTATCCGATTTTGGATGTTTCTTTGGTCGATGATTCAATTTGGGCAGCAAAAAGTAGATTTTTTTGCATCCGCAGATTCAGCATGTTCTTTTGTGCTTTTTCCACCACTTCTGGGGTTCAGTTTATTGGTCGCAAGCATGGTTTCAGATGGATTCTTAGCCGTAATTGGATGGGAGCTATAGGAATTTGGCTGTGTTTTTTTCACATTAATTTTTTTCAATTACTTTTTTAAAACATTTTATGGACTTGGGTTGCTCGCAATTTTTGGACTTCATGGTGTGAGAGCATGCCACCCACTCCTCTCTGCATGTGTTTTCCTCCTATTATCAAACCAATTAGCATATTTGTTTTTTAGGTGAGCCCACAGTAGTAGTGCATGCTACGTGAAGAGATGGCATAAAATGTTAATGTAGTACGGGTTTACACCACCCACTTGTGGTATATAAAAATATAATAGCAGAGTTGGCAAGCAACCTTTAATGTTACAGGCCTGGCTGCAGTGGTAACATGTCAGACTAAAGTTGTTTTTGACATTTATAGGCCTATCGCTAACATTAAATCAGTTACCTATAAAGTTTGTCTTTCAGCTCATACGATCCAAGTTGTGCAAAACGTTTCCTTAACTGCTACAAAATCACGCAAGAGCGTTTTTATTTTTTTTGTTGAGAAACAAGGTTTTCAAATGAGTGATTTTGCGAACACTGTTGTTTTTTAATTGTTTCTGTGAATCGTGCAGTCTTTTGCTTCCAAATTTTCCTAGAACTCACTGCACCAGTGATCATTCCTCTGCTTCAAAGAACATAAGCCCCCCCTCTCCCAGTATCAAATCCCAGCAGTTTTGTAATGTAGCAGTAACCATTAAGTCTCTTTAATGCGGACTCAGTCACCAGCATTTACAGAGAGGCAACAATTCCTACCATGACAGGGACCTAATAAATTCTTTATATTGGGTATTTTGTGCATGGAGGTAGTATAGCTGGAACTACTCGGGGACGCTCCGAATTTCTCAGTCAAGCTCTAAATGAGAGGCAAATAGTATAGTCAGTATCTGTTGCTCCCTTGTCTCATTAGTGGGCCACCTCCTTGGTTTCATACGAAATCAAAAATCAACAGTGTTTCTGTGATCAGCTAATGTAATGCATACGTGTGCACTGGTGGATCACCTATCCTTAGTACAGCCAAAGTCCTCATCAAACCCTTTATTTGGGTTACAAATGACCTTAAAAATGGCAATACATCACATGTAAAACAATTAATGGGAATCAAAACAATTAAAAGTATGAATAAGTATGAACCCAAAAATCTATAATTGTATTCTTTCGAAAGTGCAATAGGTAAGTAATAGCGGCATACATGGATTCAAGACGTCTCATTAGAATCCAATGCAATTTCATATAAATAGAACCCCTTGTCAGATCTAAAACATCATATAAAATGTACTGTATGATAACAAGAAAAAATGCAAAGATATAAGACCAAGTTACAATGAGCAATTATCTTTTTTTTTTTAAATAATAACTAGGAGAATTAGCAGCGAACATAGTTTCCAATAATACTTATCGGCAGTAACATAAGCCTTCTAAACAGTGCCCCAGGTCTAAGCCTAGCAATTGCCAATACACAACTGTAGACAATCAAATATCACTGGGGAATGATCTTGGAGAGGTGCAAAGGAAAGGTAAGATGATGACCACGCACATAGGTTCTTGATATTTCATGAAAGCAGTGCCAGATCTCAATAGGCAGTACTATTGGCAGTTACAGGATTGCAGTAATGGCCACATACTCCAGAACAAACCTTAAACGACTGCAAGTACAGTTTCCAACAAATAAGGCCCAGGGCAGGCCATGCTAATTTACAGCGGAGATTTCGTATTCACAAATGTGGTACAAGCTCACTCTTAGTAGAATAAAAAAAGTAGCAGCTCTAAAATGGTTAACAATAAATACAAATGTAACCAATCTTATCAGAAGAATCAGGAAATTGATTATACAATTGTAGCACCTCTAGCATAGGACTGCACTCACAGACCAAGCCTACTTTAGGAATCTTGAGAGAGCAAACACCATATTCTCTAATGTGTCATGTTTTAATATGTGCAAAATCAACATACACTGACGCGCACCTTTGTTACGGCATAATGGGAGAATCCACCTAAACCTCCGAGTTTTGTATGTATGGCACAGTAATAAAAAATGTACCTCAGTTTCCACTATGTTGGGACAGAAAGGGCAATCCCCTGTCGCTTCCCATCCTTGGCCCACTTCGAGGTAAAAGTCCTAAGAGGTAAAGTTCCAACTCAAAAGCGAATGTACAAAGACTTTCCCGCAAGACTGATGCTTCTGTTCAAGAAAGGCTCAAATAGCGGGATGCATTTGTGACTTGGATATCTAGATCTTAGATACAGCCATAGTCTTATTGTTGCAAACAATCAAGCATGTCTAATACTCAAAGATAAAGAGGTGAAAATCTGCTAAAATTGCGTCAGGAACCTTCATGTTAGTATTTTAATGTAAAACTCCCAAAGAAGTGCGCCTGGTAGCCAAATGTTGTCCTGTATGTTAACAAGTGCATATGTAGTGGAACTGCTAGGAAAGGGATCCTTTTAGGACAAGAACCCTCACTCACCCGAGGGTAACATGCTTCATCATAGGGTCCTCCCTCACATCCGGATTGCAATGTCCATGGTGTGGGCTACGACTCCCCTGATGGGGATGAGCAGAGGTGTTTTTTGATGAGCGATGATGTAGGGTCAGTGAGGGACAGAGTGCAGATAATTGAAATGTATAGTAGTGAGTAACACTACCTCCAGGGGGCCAAATAAACTTTATTCCGTGGACCACTGGGGATAGATTTAAAACGAGGACCTGGTTTTTGAAAAAAAAATATATATACCCCTCTCAATGGTCAACATGTTTCTGCCCGTTATAGTCCCCAAAAGGGGTCCAGGGCATTCATCAGGACTGGGAGTCATAGTCACTCTGTCTGTAGTGTGATAGATAAATAAAAGTCCTAAAAGGATCCCTTTCCTAGCAGTTCCACTACATATGCACTTGTTAACATACAGTACAACATTTGGCTTTGTGTTATTTGCCGCTCCTGTTTCTGTTGCAATACCTGGCGCACTTCTTTGTGAGTTTTCCGATATAGAGGGATTAGTACGTTTCTGTTTGGGCCCATCCCTTTAGATCCCCGGTGTGGATAGTATTTTAATGTATCAAATAACTAACTGGTTTCCAGTCCAAGATAAAAATAAACGGGTACGTAGAGGATCCTGCTTAGTGTTTGGCATGTTTCAGATGCTTTAATGTTTCCTAGGTTCATCAGTACAAAATCACTTCTGGAATAAAGTGTTCGCATTAATGGAGTACGAAGGGCTGGCAGTGCTTGTCTCCTCTGATGCTTCTGAAAAAAACAGATTATAAAGGTCCTTCTCAGTTTTAGGAAACAAAAATACACCTATGTCAGCTCCATTAGAGCTTAATTCTCTGAGGAAGATCAAAAACATAATGAATTGTTTCTGTAAGACTGTAAAATAGTGGGAAAGTGCTGGACCCTTTTACGTTATTATGGATTTCTGTTTAATTGGAAAATGTATGCTTACTTCTATATAAATAAGGTCATGCATTGTATCTATTAATGTCACCTGTTTCACCTTATCCTGAAAGACATTTTAGTTGCAAAACCCAGCATATAGTAACTCGAAAGGCTCCTTGTGTGCTATAAAAATCAGTGTTAAAGTAGTAAACGGTAGCTGCTTGTGAGTCTCTGGGATATTCCATTTTAGCACCAATAAAGTAGTTTTTTTTCCTTGTGTTATGGCTGCCAGATTGCCGGCCTCGACACACACCTACTGAAACCTTAAAAGAGAGTTTCAGAGCTTTCCAGCATTTTTCGTGGTTGTTTTTTTCTGTGTTCTCCGTCAAGGCTTTTTCTTGGCCACCTGGGCTGCCGTTGACTGAGAAGTCGTTCCAGTGGAGCACGAGAGGGTAGAGGAAGGCATGTTTCTGCTAGCGCTGCGCTCTGTTCCCTGCTGCCTACATGGTTGAATACTATGCAAGTCTTCCAAGGCTGCACACAGTGAGGTGAAAGAGGTGACTGCAGCTTCCTGCACTCTTCCTGGTTTGGGGTTGTGCTGAGTTGCATTGATTCCCGGAGAGTCAGTGTCTCGATGGAGGCATCACCGATGGGTGCCCGTGTAGTACCCTTGCTGCTTTAATGGTTCGGTTTTGGGCTAGGTCCGATCGTTGAGGAGAAGCAGCCAGAGAAACCTAGTGTCCTCTCACACCAGAGTTTTTTTGTTGAAGACAACTGGTGGGGACCCGCACATGAGTGTTCACAAACCTAAAATTCTTTGATGTGTATTGAAAATGCGATTGTAGAACAGACATCTCATGGCTGTTCTCTAGCCTTTAATGGAGGGACTGCAGATACCTAATTCTTCGAAGGACAAAGCAGGGCCATCGTGGTGTGTTGTCTTTCTTGTGTACAACAGCATACAAGAAATGGCAGAACAGGAGGGGACCTGAGAGAATCTACCCAGGGAGTTTCCAGTTAAGTTGTGAAGTAGAGCTCACAGCCTGAGAGAGGGCTTGCTCGCCTTCATGAAGGTCTTGCACAAAGATTTGGTGTCCAAATCATTAGTTTTCTATTAACGTACTGGCTTGGGGGTGGGGGTGGGGGGGGCAATTGTCATGGCTGACGGAGGGTGAAGGGGTTTAAATATGCGATTGGCAATGTGGATGTGTACATGGATGCTCTAGAGCGCAGAGTGGAGGAGATGTCCTCCTCAGTGGGGGACCTGGAAATGTAGAGAGGCACTGTGATCAGCAGTGTTTTGAAGCGGATTGAGAGGGTGTAACCTATTGCCAATGTATGAAAAGGTAGGTACTTGTTTGAAAGCCCAGCCGGTCCCTAGGGAGATCCTTGTGACTGCACAAAACAATGCCATTTGGAGAATTTTAAGTGAGGTTCTTGGTGAATGTTTGGTGCCTGATGTTTTCCTGCTGTTATTGACTGAGCACTAGCAGATCTACGTTTGGATCTTCAACAGGAGGGACTGTAATGGCTGTCCTGCGTTCAGCAGACCTCTGGGAATCCTATTCCTCAGGAGGCCGTAAGGAGGACAGTGCCTTGCTGGTAATTAGGAAAGATTTTTTTTTTTTTTTTAAACCGTTTATTACAGAATCCAAAAAATATACAAAGATGGGCCTACAACCTTCAGGCCGGCCGCTAGCAAGCAGAAGGAGCATGTGATACAAACAATAGCACGCATGCTGCGGCAGAGGGAAATTCACAGGAGTTGGAAGAAGCGTTGGCAGCCACACCATCCGGACCCCACATAACGGTTTCTTTTTAATATAAATAACAACACAAAACAAATCCACAAGGCAACCCACAATCGAAAACAGCAGCATGTGCTCCCCTAAAAGGGGGACCCCACCAATCCATAGGAGTATCGAGGGGGGGAAAAGGCCAGGACGGGGACTAATTAGACTCATTGCCCAGAACCGGGAGGACAAACTGGCTAGAGAGACGGGGCCGGTGACGGGTCGGGCAATACCGGCGGGATACAGATTCCCCCACGGTAGGCGTTCCAGGGGCCCCACACTTTCACCCACGTACCAGGCTTACCTCTCGCTACATACACCACCTTTTCCCGAAACATGCACCAATCCATGTTATCCTTCCACGCCGAGACAGTCGGCGACCTCTGGGAACCCCACAGTTGAGCAATGTCACGTTTGGCCACCATGTATCCCAGAGTCACCCACCACGTCTGCGGTACCGAATAGTCGGTTGGCTCCCACACATTCAAAAGACATCTCCTCGCCTCGGGCAGCAGCGGCACACGCGTGACTGCACGCAAAACCTCATGCACACCACGCCAGAATCGCGCCACCTCCGGGCATTCCCACAAAATATGGAGAAAGGTCCCCAAAGAACCACACCCACGCTTACACAACCCATCCACAGCATAGCCCATACGCATCAGCCTCGGCCCCGTAACATAGACCCTATGGAGTATCTTGAGCTGGACGAAGCGAAGGCGGGCCGGTATGGCCACCTCTTTCGGGGAGGCCACCGCAGACACCCAGTCCTCGTCATCCAGCTCCAATCCATCAGCAACCCATGCCTCCCGAAGGCCAGTCAGCAGTCCCGAACGGTCATTAATAAGTTTTTTTATAAATTAACGAGATCGTGCCGTCCGGGACGTGCCCATCCAGCACTCTATCTTCCAGAGGGGAGTACTCCGGGATGGAGGCGACGTCCGGAAAGACGGAGCACAATGCGTGACGAAGCTGCAGATATCGAAAATACTCCCTATCCTGCAGCTGGAACTCTGTCTAATTAGGAAAGATTTTGACTCTCTTTGGATAAAGGCCACAGTTCAGTACACCGCATAAATTACAAAATGTATGACAGACTACTGAGAATTACCTTTTTTCCGATTGTCATTGGATGAATGACATCCTGCTTGGACAACAGATACCAGTTTGTACACAAGCTGTTGCAGGGTTGGACTTTTTCCAATAACCTGCAGCATTTCCCAAGGCTTCATCCTCTCTCTCTCTCACTCACTCACTCACTCACTCACTCACTCACTCACTCACTCACTCACTCACTCACTCACGCTCTCTCTCTCTCTCTCTCTCTAAAACATGTTGCAGTAGTCCTGAAAGACAAGAATGTCAAGGTTCATCACTTCTAACTAAAGTCCTCTTGGATAGAAACATCCACCATGTTAAAGACTGCCACACCACAATGCAGGCCTGGAGTTTGAAGGCCTGTATGTCTAAACCTTGAAGTGAGTTTGTCATAATTACAAATGGCAGCAAAGGCTGTCTCACAACTCTGAACCTCAATAGCCTCAGTGTACAACTTGCTGATCGTACCATATTTTTTTGAATTTATATTGATACTAGCCTTGGCTTCAAAATCTACATTGCAGCTCAAGCTACAAACCTGTCCTCCTTTAAAGTGGTGCAGATTTTCTTATTCCAACTCCATACTTCCTTCTAAACCTTTTTAGGTCGCAGCCTACCAGAAAGCGCATCTGTCTAGTTTGCTAAAGACATTTTGGGGACATTCGGAAAGTTGACCTAGCAATGCATTTTGCCTGTTGCTTGTCATTTGCTGTGTGGTTTGTAACTCATGTTTTCTTGCTTTCCTTTTGCTGGCTTTATTTGTTTTGGGCTGTCCAGCTTGAGTTTGTACCTTTCCTTGCCCACACCTTATTAACAGTATCCTTTCGAGTGCCCCCTTTGTGTAAACATACCTGTTAATCTCGTTTTTATCTCTTCACATTTGCTAGGCCTTTAAAGACCGAGGTAAAATATCGGGCATTCTCTTCTGAGTGTGCTTGTTTATTTTATTTTTCTTTCCCTGACTTCAAAATGAGAGGATTTATGTGGAAATCTTGCTGAATACTTGGGGGTAGGAAAAATGTTTTTTTGTACCACAAGACAACATTTAAATGGACTGTTGAGTATTTCAGAATATATCAGAACTGTTCTCTGAAGTGTGTTAGAAACAAATACTTCAAACCAAATTATTACTGTAGGTGATGCATTTTCCACACATTTTCGTATGTGCACTATATCGTTTTATTAGTAAAACTGTGTGTCTGTGTAAATGCAATGGTCCTTTCAGTTAAAAATGTATCGTCTGCAATGGCAGTGTGCTACCAAACCATGAATACTCCACTCTACGCCACTCCACTATACTCTGCACAACTCCACACCACTGCACTCTACTGTGCACCACTCCACTTTACACCAATACACCAGCGGAGTCGCCACATAAATAAAGTGGTAGGGTGAGGGGAAGGTGGTGCGGGGGGGGACAGCTGGGGGTAGGGGGAGGGAGTTTAATAAAAAATTAAACTTTCCTTCTGCTGGCCTCCTCCCACCTCGCACCTCTGTGCTGGTTCTTCCTGGTCCCAGTAGACACTGGGACCTCGTCACAGACTCCCTGTCCAATCCCAGGGCTGCTCTCCTGCTAGGAGAGCAGCGCAGGAATTTGGCCTGAGCGGGTTGGAAAGACGCTCCACTCTGGTCAGGGAGTCTGTGAGGTTTCTCCAGCCCAGCTATTCAATGCAGCCGGGTTAGAGAAACCCAAGTGTGCATGTGTGTTTTGGTCGGCTTGAGACTGCTGGCAAAAAACGCACATGCTCACTTACAGAGTGCACATAGCACTCCTCCTCTCCCATCTCATGTCCCGGCACCACCCCTCCCTGCACACGCTGGCTTAGCCAGCTGCTTAAAAATAAAACAATAATGAAATATCATTTTATTTTTTAGCTGCTGGCTCTCACTAGTGGGGGGACTCTCCTCCACCATTGTGGAGGAGCCACCCCTGCACGTCACACATCAGCACTCTGCATCACTCCACTTTACACCACTGCACTCTACGCGAACCTGTATCATTCTACTCTGTGCCAGTACACTCTTCGTCACTCTACTCTTCACCACTCCACTGTTCACCACTCCGGTCTAGGCCACACCAATCTACTCTGCACAACTCTACTCTATGCCACTTTACTCTATTCCAATACACTCTATGCCAATGCACTTTACTCTGTAACACTCACCTTTATGCCCCTGCACTCTACGCCAATCTACTGTATGCCACTCTAATCTACTCTGCACTAGTGCACTCTACACCACTTTACGCCATTACACTCTATGCCACTCTCCGCAACTACACGTTACTCTGCGCCACTCCACTCTGCGCCACTCCGCTCTGCGCCACTCCGCTCTGCGCCACACCGCGCCGCTCCACTCTGCGCCACTCCACTCTGCGCCACTCCACTCTGCGCCACTCCACTCTGCGCCACTCCACTCTGCGCCACTCTACTCTGCGCCACTCCACTCTGCGCTACTCCACTTTGCGCCACACCACTCTGCACCACTCCACTTTACGCCACTCTTCTCTTAATCGCTGCACTCTGTGCGAAGGCAGTCTAAACAACTGCACTCTGTCACTGTACTCTACTTTGCATCACTGTACTCTGCGCCACTACTCTCTTGGCCACTGCTCCACTGCTCTCTTGGCCACTCTACTGCACTCTGACACTCTACTCTGCAACACTGCACTCTCGGCCACTAAACTCTATGCTACCCTGCTCTACTCCACTCTACGCCACTGTACTCTATGCCACTGGACTATACTCTGCACCACTCTATGGTATTCTACGCTGCACCAGTCTATGTCACTCGACTCTACTCTGCACTCCACACTACTGCACTCTATGCTATTCGACTTTACTCTTCGCCACTGCTCTCTGCATCACTCAACTCTACACCACTCCACTCTACACCACTGCACTCCACTGTGCGCCTCTCCACTCTACTCTGCGACACACTACTCTGCGACACACTACTCTGCGACACACTACTCTGCGACACTCTACTCTGCGACACTCTACTCTGCGACACTCTACTCTGCGACACTCTACTCTGCGACACTCTACTCTGCGACACTCTACTCTGCGACACTCTACTCTGCGACACTCTACTCTGCGACACTCTACTCTGCGACACTCTACTCTGCGACACTCTACGACACTCTACTCTGCGACACTCTACTCTGCGACACTCCACTATGTTCCACTCTACTATGTTCCATTCTAATCTATGCCACCGCTGAATTCAGTGCAACTGCACTCTACGCCACTCTTCTCTGCAACACTCTACAGCAAAGCACGCTATACTAGTTCACTCTACGCGACTGTACAGTATGCAACTCCAATACACAACACTCTCTGCCACTCCACTCTACAACACTCCACGCCACTCTTCTCAGCGCCACTAACTTTTAGCCATGCTGACCAACAGCCACACTGGTGTACAACATGGCTAAAACACATTCGCAAAGCCATTGGCTTTTGCGTCGACTAGACCTGTTGCTTTGCCAATGCTTGTTCCTCAGGGCCGGACTGTCCGTAGCGGGCACTGGGTAATCCCCCGGTGCGCCGCAGGGGTTGGGGCCTGTTTTGGGCCCCTGGGGGCCGTTTTTGTTACAGGGCCGTTTTTGCAGCGTAGCTGCAAAATCGGCCCTGTAACAAAATCGCCCGAAAACCGGCCCTGGCAAAGAGCTCGGCGTCATTCCTCCACCCCCGGGTGGGGGGAGGGGGGGCCGGCCGAGCACTTTGCCAGGGCTGGTTGTGGTTCCCAGTCCGGCCCTGTTATTCCTCTTCCATTTGAGCTGAGACAGTGCCATTTTCTCCGGTTCCACCTTGTCCCATCTGTCTCTGCCCTTTTTTAAGAGCGTCCTTGATGCTGTGACCCTTTTGTTCAAATGATTCAAAGATGTTCAATAGGGTGTCCACAGACTGCACTGGCTTTCTTTTTCCCAGTTGAATTTGCGTTGGACTGGTAAGTAGGGCAGTCTGGCAGTGCGAGAGGGATCTGGCAGATCACTGTGGGCCTTTTTCAATGGTCTGGTGAGCCAAATGCATGCTGTCTCACACACCTTGCAATACACTTATACAAACATGGGCTTCTTTTGTACCTTTCTGGTTCGCCAATGGGCCTACCTATTTTGGTGCCCAGGCCTATGATCTGGCCCGAACCTGACTTAAATCCGCTTCAGAGTGTGGCATCTTAAAGGCACCAATCACAATTACTTTACACAGAGAAACTGTTTTCTTAATAGGTACGAGGTTTCTTGAATGTCATTTTACATTACTGCACAAATGTAACCTCTTGCAGCCTGGTTTTAGTTAAATACATTTTGTTTAGACAATTCTGCATGAAAAATGCAATGGCATAAGCTATTTGTGCAGAGCATAATATGCTATTTTTCAAGTGGAGGGGCCTCATGACCCACTGGAGGCTTTGCCTCCTGTGTTTCATGGCCCCTACCCACACTCAATACAGGTAATAAATATCATGTTACTCTTATATTAAATCACAAGTGCACCCGTTGCCTCTGTTTCTTGCAATCCCATCTTTTATGTCTTCCACATTATGGTATTTAGATGTGCACCAGGCTCATAGGTGTAGGACTGATAGTCTTTGCTTCGATACTTAACAAACTTGTCGATTAAGACAAATCTTTCTAAACAAAAGAGCACGGTTGTTTTTTTTAAAAAGTTGCATTTCTTCCAGAATTCCCCTCCGTGGTTTTAAAAACAAAACGAGTGTCAACAACCGGACAACAGTTCTTACCTCAGATCTGCTCCGTCACCCTAACTGACGTTTTAGAAAAACCTTTGTTGAGCTTTTTGCCTCCTGAATGTCGCACAATTAAAGCTGTGCGTGTAATATAACTTCATCAAACACGTGGTCTGTTCTGTATTTTACCCTTAAGTTCCAGAAATTCTGGAAAGGATGCTGTGCTTTTAAAGGGGCAGTAACCGCACTGCATATCTGTGACTCACCTCTTTTATGAGACAGTTCCATTACTTCATAAAAAAGTAGGTTAGATTTTATTGGGATACTTATCTCGGCTACTAACAGCGCTACTATGCTTTATTTGAACAGACCACTGCTTTTCAGGATTGTATGTTTACTTTCAGAAAGTGTCTGCTGTCGTGATAGGAATGTTGTGTGGTCAGGGTCTCACCCTGCGTCTGCTTTGACACTTTTCCTAACGCTGTGATGTTTTTGTTGGGCGGTGCTTCCTGTGGTGTCGCAGTCTAGCGCTCGGCAACCACGTGACTGGCGCAGTGCCTGATGGGACAGCGCGAGGGCGCGCGGTGAGAACGGGGGCATTGAGGGGAGTGTACGCACTGCTCTCCCTCTCCACAATAAACCTCTCATGTACAGCAGCTACAGCAGGGGTGTGAAATTGTTTAACAAATTTACTTGTCCAGTGGACAAAATTTTGCAGAAAACTACTGGTCCTGTAAAGAAATCTACTTGGTTTACCTATTTCCTAAATCAATTAAACTGACCGCCAAAAGTGTACGTTTGGTCTTGGAGAGTGCATTTTTGACATCCTAGTGCTGAAGCATTGGAAGAACAATGTCAACAAAGAGGGAGCATACAGGAATCAGAAATTTCACTTTACCCGGTGTATGCTATACTGGTAAATCAATACTACATATTTACATGATGTATGTTTTTGTACAAGATATTTACAATGAATATAAAAGATTGTCACAAATCAGCTAGAACCAAACCTTGCATATTTTAAATAAAGTACACTGTGGTATAAGCAGACATCCAGGGAGAACCATGAATAATGTGACTGGCAGGACAAATCTAGCAAAAAAAGAACTCTGGAGCCTGATGACAAAAGCCAGAAGAATTAACTTGTTTGTTTTCAAAACTTTCCCCATCTTTTCAGATGGAGGCTTGAGAGTACTTTAGCAAAATGTGGGGGCATTTTGAAAGGGCTTGGGTGCAGACACCGGATTTTGACCAGAAACAACAACTTATGAATAGTTTTTGGGTCTCGGCCTGGCGAAAGCAGCGCATGCGCTGCTCTGCCATGCAGAGGCCTTTTGGAATCGATACGAGGGGAGACAAACGAGACAGAAGATGTGCACACGGGGATTGGATGCTTTACTGGCGGCGTGATACACAGCTTTTCTTTCCCAGCTGCACGCCTCTAAACCTAAGCATTGCATTCTGTTCCTCACTGTGATGAGCAGATGCTGCAATAAACGCACCTTGAGCCTGCTCTGCACACTCCCGCTCACTCTTTCTGACCAGAATGACAAATGTCAACTCGCATATGCGTCTCTCCTTCGGCAGCATCAGACACGTCACCTGCCTTCAAATCCCAAATGTGTCTTATCTTTCAGTCTGGAGATCTGCTTTCTCTGGTCGTGGCATGCTACCCTGGGGGTTTCCTTTGCTTGTTGTTTTGTGTCAAGGTGTGTGAGTTTGGCTGCTCTGTGTGCCTTTGATTTCCTCGGGCATTGTTCGAGCATGCTGCGCCTGTCAGCGCTTCCTCCATGCAGAGCGTAGTTTTGAGATGCGAGGCACGCCCGCTATTGGCTATTGTGTTATTTATTAGTTGGGTGTCTTCAGCTGGCAGACGGCATCCTCACAGATCTTACGTTTTAATACCCCCTCTCTGTACCTTTTGCTCTTAACATCGAGTGGTGAGGTGGATAACTCAGACAGGAGATGAGAGAGAGGAAGTAGCAATTATACCATGAGTATTTCGGACAGATTTAGGAGCGCCCCTCCCCTTTCACCCTCTGAGAAATGTTGCTGCTGAGATTAAGTGGCTTGCCTAAAAGCACACACCGAGTAGCGGCATAGAAACATAACTTTAGCTCGCGCCTCCTGAGCCCAATTTATGGCCACATTTAGGTGTTGGAAATGTTTATTTTATTTAGCTTGTTGTCAAAAGTTTCACTACACTACAATTGAAATAAGAACCCCTTTACTCTTTTGAGTTTTGCTTTGCCATTTTGTTTATTAGAGTATGCTACTTTCTAATACATCTTAGAATTTAGAGTGAAAATTACCACCTGAAATGTGGTGTTTTCACAAATCTATCCCCCCAAAAATATTGCCAGTCTTAGAACATACAACAGTGTAACATATGGGAAACCTGCAATGCTTATGTGAAAACAAGCATTAGCCAAGCAAGTAGGTCTGGCTCTTTTATATTTTAAGTGTATCTTTTCCATAGGAGAGTTGGGGTGCTGTTGTGGTTGTGGGCAGTTTAGGTGGACAAGTGAGTCAACAATCAGATGTGCGAGTGAGAGCATGTATGCAAGAATGAGTGAGTGCATGAATAAATGATTGAGTACATGCATGAATGTAGGGCTGTATAAGTGGTTCAAAGAATGAGCGCATGGATGGATGCTGACAGATTGACAGTTATCAACAGTCTTATAGCTGCATGGCTCAGACTGGGTACTACAGTAACATCTGCCTGTCCTATACAATTATCATTATACCCTATTGTTATGTCAGTCCACCCTATGCTGATGTTATCATGTCCTATGTTAATGCCAATATGCTCTCTGATGTTATGCTTCACAAGATAAGTATGCCATATACTGAAGTCATCTTGTCCTATTAGAATGTAAGTTTGTTGTATGTGGTCAATATCTTCTATGGTTATGTCAGTCTGACCTATAGTGAAGTCATCATGTACCATGGTGATGTCAGCTCACCCTCTACTAACACAGGTGCTGGTTAGAAGAAAGCAGGGATCAGAGAAGGGGTGAGGGTTCTGGTTAAGAGAAAGGGAGGATCAGAGAAGGTATGATGGGTATGAGACCAGGAGGAATCAAAACTGCAGGTCCGCCAATACAACTTGCTGCTGGCTAAAAATCTAGGACTAGGACTAGTTGGAGGTGACGCATGACAGAGGATCACTAGACAACAACACATATTTGAGCGATGCTTATTCAAAATAACATACAGAGGTTGATACTGCATTTTACTGCTATAAATAATGTTTTTATTAGAAATTTAAGTTCAGCAGTGTTGGACCTGACATCTTCGGTGTGGTGTTTCACAACTTTTTCCTTCAATCTTCCTATTTTTGCTGACCTTAGGACTCTGTGTCCTTTACTTTTGCTAACCAGTGCTAAAGTGCTTGTGCTCTCTCCCTAAATCATAGTAACATTGGCTTCCACCTAAATGGCACCTTTAATTTACTTGTAAATCCCTAATAAATTGGTGCTACATGTACCTAGGCCCTGTAAATTAAATGCTACTGTTGGGCCTGCAGCACTGATTGTGCCACCCACTTAAGTAGTCCTTTAAACATGTCTCAGGCCTGCCAGGCTGAATTGGGACAGATGGGGCATGACCAGGACGAAGTTGTTGCTTTTGTGTAATTACACAGATTTTCAAGAAAATTATGTGATATTACACTTAATTACACAAAATAGGGACCCGTCATTTAACGCTTTATTTTTAGCCAAAAATGATTCCAGCGCAGTACACAATTGCTGAACAACAGCTGCTGACGTTCTGGTTGTTCTAATTGTTTTTACTCACTCTCGCTGTAATTGTGTTGCGAACTGCAGGGTAATTATGTGACCTGGCATAATTTGGGGAATTTCATGCCGATTCCTGAAATTACAATGCTGTGATATATATTTCGCCTGGGGCTAGTTGTTATAAATGGTCAATATTAAATCCAGCCTTCCCATTCCTTTCTCGCTAGGCATGACCAGCACTTACCTTCAGATTCACTGAATTAGGGTCCTGGGGAGGTGTGCCATGGAGGTTTCACCAGTCGCCATCTTGTAAATGCTGGTTGAGGGCGCCTGCCCAGAGTGCTGGCCCATGTGTCAGGAGCCACAGTGGCCGCTCGTATTGAGACTGCAAACAAAGCATTGAAAATGCAATAGGTCTCGCCTTTGATTAAGTTAAAGCCATTTGCTTTGCTAATGGTATTGCATTCTAGCTTTGCATTATTTAGTGTATATTTGTGATATGTGCATATATTTGCTCTCCCCTCGCCCCTTTCGTCTGCCTCATGCTCTGAACCTGCATGCGTGTCATAGCTTTATTGGCTTTTTAAAAACTGTTCCTAATTTTAATTTTGTCATAGCCTGGCTTTCGCTCTGTTCGCGCTCGTACCATAATTTGTGCAGTCGCGCTTGCACTACTGGGGGGGGGGGGGGGGGGGTGATTAGTGAGTCTTACCTGCACTATAATTTGGAACTTCACCCGCATTTGTGGGACTCAGTGTGTAGGGCTTCCTGGGAGGTTTACATCGCGGCGTTAGCCGCCATCTTGGGTGAGTGGTTGGAAAACGGGCCAGTGACTAGGCGCCATCTTGGTTGGCGGGCTAGACGTTCGCATAGGCGGTTTCCCGCGATCCACGGTGATAAAAAGGAATGGAGGACCCAGCGCGCAGCGTTGGCGCGCAGCGGTCGCGTCGTGGGCTCGCCGGAGGTGCGCCAGAGGTAAGCCCGTTTGCGCCCGTTCGCGCACAGGGCGCGCTGGCGGCTGAAATTGTGGCTCCGGTCTCACATAGGCGCCTAACCTACACGAAAGAGGATCTATATGCCCTGAAACCTGCTGTTGTGGTAGAACATCAACCCACTACTACCGTTAAAAGCCACAAGTCTTTGGCTTGCGGCCTGCTGAATGTTAGATCTTTGGGAAGGCATCATACAGAGATAGCGCTACTCATAGAACAACATGAGCTAGACGCCTTATTCATGACGGAAACATGGACGAGGATAGATAGTGGAGTAGAATTGGGGCAAGCTTGCCCCCCAGGATATAAGATCAGACATAACCCACGTGATGGTGCTAGAGGAGGAGGTGTAGGGTTGATTTATAGAGAGTCGTTGGATTTCTCCCAGTTAGAAATTAAGAAAATCAGGGAATATGAACTGATGGGTTTTTCACTGAAAGGACAGGGGGGGTGCTATTCAATGCTCTTTTGTGTTATAGACCCCCAGCTGGCGCTTCGTCTGCCGTGTCCGAACTCATTGACCTGATCTATGATCTATCTAATTCCCATGCTAGATTGATAGTGCTGGGGGATTTTAATCTGTGGCCAGATGGGCCAACAGATTCAGCCTTTACATGCCTTACTCAGGCATGCTGTAACATCAATCTGGAGCAGTTGGTTGCCTCGAAGACTCATCAGAGGGGACACATCTTGGATTTGATCTTTGCCAACTCCAGTCAGGTGAGGGTTGGAAACATCCTACCGCAATGCTGGACGGACCACGCTCTAGTTCTTTTTTCTGCAGATCTCCCGGTAGGCCACTCTAAGTGCAGTAGCACGGGAAATGTTAAGATTGGGAGACAATGGTCAAGGCTCTTGAGAGGTGAATCCCTTCCTGATCTGCTCTCGAAAGCTTTTAAACTGGAAAAAAATGTGGAGGAAAGTTATAATGCCCTTATTCAGCGAATTACGGTTTCTCTGGACAAGCTGGCTCCATTAAGGAAAATGTGAGACAGAACTAGAGCTGCCATGCCTTGGTTTTCGAGGGAGCTCCTCCAACTTAAACATCAATGTAAACGGGCAGAGCGGAGATGGAGGAAACACTATCTGGCTTCGGATCAAGCCCTTTTTAAGCAGGAGCTGGCAGCTTATAAGTCACAGATTAAGTGTGCAAAAGCAAGGTTCCTAGAGGAGACTTTATTGTCAGCCTCTAATAAAGCTCAGGCTTTGTTTAAAATTGTCAACGAGCTGTCTCGACCGGCTAGTGCTTCTACAGTTATTCCTGCCTCTCAGTTACTCTGCGACTCGTTGGCCATGGCCTTCGAAGATAAGATCGCGACCATCTTGAGTAAACTGAGTCCCAATATCTCAGAGGCCGCTCTCCCGCCTACATTAGAGTTGGAGGCTGGGAGAGCAAAGTTGGACAGCTTCCCCTCCCCCTCCTTTGCAGAGTTTGTTGCTTTAGCAGATAGTGTGTCTTCAGGCTCTCCTCTTGATGTACTTCCGCACAAGTTTTGGAAGGTGTTTGGGGAGGAGCTGTTTCCTCCTCTCCATGCAATTTGCTGCCAGTCTCTTGGCTCCGCCCAGGTTCCGGACAGCTGGAAGCTTGCGGTAGTTTCTCCGCTGTTGAAGAAGGAATCACTGGACCCCCTATCTCCCGCTAATTACAGACCTATTTCATTGCTTCCCTTCCCGATTAAGATCTTGGAGAAACTGGTCACGAATCATCTGTCCGGTTTTTTGGAAGTTAATGACTGTCTGGACATGGCGCAGTTTGGGTTCAGGCCAGCGCATGGAACCGAATCAGCTTTGGTGACCGTTCTGAGTGACCTTCGTTCGCGTGCCGATCATGGTCAAGCAGCCTTTTTAGTGCTGCTTGACATGTCGGCAGCGTTCGATACGGTCAATCATGCCATCTTGACCAGGAGATTGGAGGAGGCTGGTGTGATGGGTCTGGCCCGAGATTGGCTTGTTTCATACTTGGCCAACAGACATCAGGTGGTTGCCCTGCCTCCCTTCAAGTCTACCATCAGAAGGGTAGGGCAGGGCGTACCCCAGGGATCAGCCATCAGTCCCATTCTTTTCAATCTTTACCTCCGCCCCCTGGTCAAGTTAATTAAATCTTTTGGCATAACGGTCACCAATTATGCTGATGACACCCAACTTATCTTCTCCTTTGAGGGGGAGAAGGCGGTGTCACTGGAGACCTTTCACCATTGTATGGTCTCCACGGCGACCTGGCTGAGTAACAATTCGTTGCAATTTAACAGCTCCAAAACGGAGGTGCTGCATTGCTCAGCGGACCGTGTCCCACGACCCCTACCGCAGGACTTTTGGCCTCCCTCCTTTCATGGTACGGTAGCAGCGGCAAGCTCGGTTCGTAATCTGGGGGTGACAATGGAACCCAATCTTCAACTAGAGGGTTTCATTGATAAAACAGTGTCCTCCTGTATGGGGCTGTTGCGCACTCTACAATTTATGAAAACCGAGCAATAGGGTTCAAAGTAAAGATCAAGTAATGGTGCTAGTGCACATCAATGAAAGTCACAGATTAAATTCCAGCTGTTCATGTCTTGTCTTTATTTCTTGACAAAGCTTCTTCGTTGCAAGCCCCCTGCCAGCCAACACGTGTTTCGTCCTGACTATATTATGTCATGGACTTCATCAGGGCTGCAGGCAAAGAAATAACCAAATTCCATAAGTATATATAACTAGTCAAAAAACATACGTACAACTGTACTAACATCAGAAACTATAATACTAATTGTACATTAATTGTACCATTCAAACCTAATAGATAAACATGATGGTCGGAGCAAAACATGTGATGTCTAAGTTCACCGAAAATTAAAGATTGTGATCAGTGATTATAGGAAAGGAAGCGAGACTACAGAAAGGGAGTAAAAGTTATTTAGAAAGAACCCAAAGAAGAAGACAATAGATATGAATATCGAGAGTCAAGTAAGATCAGGAAGCTGTGTATACCATGATAAGAAGACAGCTACTGACCTCAAAACTAGTGCCCTAAAATAGAAGCAAACGAAAGAAGAGGATATTTTATAAGAGACCTGAATCCACGTAGCCCGCCAGTAAGGTAAAACCATTGCCAATAGTGATCTGGTAATATTAATTAGTGCTAGAAATGAAAATCGAACTGATAATACATGGAACTCACCAAAATTTGGTGTAATCAAGGGCTTTGTCTAATAGGTGCAAAGACCTAATGCTGCGTCCGCATTCTACAAGTGAGCAAGAATATTATCAATAAAGTTAGTGTTCAAACAAGAGTGAATTCCTCAGTTAAGCGTAAATGGCGTAATTATTAAAGGGCGTACCAGTGAATTCTCTGGCTGTTGGCTTCTGTCCAATTTCTTAAGTATATCGATCTGTTGTATTAGTTCTAGTTGTCAGTAATGTAACCTAAAGCAGAAAGAAAACCGAAATTTACCGCTCTATCCGCTATGTATCAGGGACACTAGTTCGAAAAATTATCAACTAAAACCATAGGAAAAACTAGCACAGCCAGCAAACGGCCATGAGATATAATGGTAGTACTGTAGTGCCGCAAACAAAATAAATAAAACCATATGGTAATGGCAATACGGATTGATAGAGCCCTATGAGCTTCTTCGGCTGAATAGATTGGCATCTCCATAGTCTAATACTCCGTCACAAGTTAACTCCTCAAGAAGTTAAAGTCTCTAAATTATCCCATCGCGCTAGAAACGCGCTTACCTCGGTATGTTCAGAACGGTCCGTAATCTCAACCTCGTGTAATCTTCTCGGCGTCAGCAATGAGCGCCATGTTGAAATGGGAATAAATAGTCCTATTAGACGACGGACTCTGTAGCTCGGTATTAGTACTTCAGGTAAGCGACATATTAGAGCAGTACATAATTAGTTCTTCGGACAGCGTTAATCGAACTAACAAATTGAACTTAATAAGGCGGAGCCAAAGTATACGGTATTTATGTGAGAGAAAGCTGCCATTACCTAAATCCTACTCATAGCAGTTGCTGACTTGCAGTGCATCAGAAATGGCGCGCCATATTTGATCGGGATCGTCACGCCCAAGTTAAGGCTACTAAACAATGCGCCATTTTTAAGAGGACTAGTACGTCAGTGGCGTAACTAACTTCGAACAAGATATGTAAGAGAAGGCTGCCATTACCGAATTCCTACTCATGGCAATTGTTGGCTTGCAGTGCATCGGAAATGGCGCGCCATATTTGATCGGGATCGACACTGAGAGGACTAGTACGTCAGTGGCTTAAATATAAATTATTCACTGCAAATTAATTCTATGTCTAATTTCTAAACCTAAACACGCTTATCTTTGCGTATGAGTCTCAAATTCAGGTAATTAATTGATAAACAATCAATAGGTATGTATATACAGACTTATAGGTATCTATCGTGTAAATTATTAGCTCCAAGGAAAAGAAAAAGTAAAAGGAGAAATGAATTGCCAGAAACCAAATGTGACCCCACCATAGCTAGATCACTGTGAGGCAAAGCATATAATAATGTACAGCATATTATTTTGTATACACTATCTTCGAACAAGATATTACAATCATCCAGTAAACACATGGGAAGGCAAAAATAGAGGGGAGCACATAATAGAGATAATAACAGTTATACATAGTAATATTCAATCTATAACAGAGTTGTTTGAAATTAACATCATCGTCTGAGGCTAACGTGAACTGGGGTAATAAAAAGCAGTTATGTACCCAAAAAATACTGTAATTCATTTTCAATATTAATTCCCATATTCACCGCATGTAACCTCAGAATCCAGCGTGCTTCAGACTGCCGCAGCTTTAATTCTCGATTGCCACCTCTAATGTCACTTGGTACTGATTCCAGAGCATGAAATTTAAAGTTCTGTTGTTTATTCTGCTCCGAACATTCTAGAGCATGATGAACTATAGGGTATCTATCATCCATATTTTTCAATGCTCTGAAGTGTTCCGCAATTCGTGTTTTTAGGTTCCTAACCGTGCTACCCACATAAATCATTGAGCATTTGCAGATAATCACGTAGATAACAAACTTAGTATTGCAATTAATGTACTGGGTTATGTAAAACTTTCTGGAACCATTATATGTGAATTCTTTAGTTCCTGATAAAGCATATTTGCACATACTGCAATCACCGCATCTGTGAAAGCCCACGCTTCTGCTCTGTAGCCAAGACTTGGTATCAACTTTATTCTTAGGGTAGCTTGGGCTAACCATATTCCGAATTGTTAAACCTTTGCGGTAGGTCAGACTTGGGTAATTGGTCAGGATTTTTTTAAGATCAGAATCTGATGTGAGAAGTTTCCAATGGCGTTTAAGTATATTGAAAACTTTATGAGACCAAGGGTGGAAATTTGTTATCATTCTCACTGATTCTTGTCTACCCTTAGGGTTATGATGTGATTTTAAAGTATCATTTCTATTAAGAAGACTGGCTCGTTTTTTTGCCTTCTTAATTATGTTATGATCATAACCCCTATCCAAAAATCTCGCTTCAATATCTGTTACACAATTGATAAAATCAGTATCCTTACTGCAGTTACGGCGTGCTCTATGAAATTCTCCATAGGGAATCGAATTGACTTGCGTCCTAGGATGAGCACTTGCTGCATGCAGAACTGAATTACATGCTGTCTCTTTTCTGTGCATTCGACTGTAAATGCACATGTCTTCAACAAAAAGTTCCACATCTAAAAAAACAATTCTTTGTTTGCTGTAAGCCATTGTAAATTTCATATTAAATGAATTGTTGTTTAGATGTTCGAAAAAGCCATTGAGTTCATCAATACTACCTGTCCATATTAGAAGACAGTCATCTATGTAACGGCCAAGAAACATTATATATTCCTGCCATCTCGTACCAGATGGGCCCCAGATGTGCACCGCCTCGAACCACCCCATAAAGAGGCAGGCAAAGGACGGCGCAAATCTGGAACCCATCGCAGTACCGCACGTCTGTTGGTACCACTCTCCCCCAAATAGAAACACATTGTGTTCTAAAATCATTCGTGACATATCTATTATCATTTGTGAATGTTCTAAAAATTCAACCGGTCTCTTATCCAAATAGTAGCGTAAAGCTAATAAGCCTTGCTCGTGTAAAATATTGGTGTAAAGTGACACCACATCTAATGTGACAAGGGTCATAGACTCATCCCAAGTGATATCCATAAGTGTATTTAAGATATGTTTCGTATCTCGAATCGTTGATGGTAAATTGTGGACATAAGGTTGCAAATAGGTGTCCACAAATTCAGAGATACGTTCAGTTGGTCCACTTATTCCCGACACAATTGGTCTGCCGGGTGGTGAAGTCGCATTTTTGTGAATTTTAGGCACTGTATAAAGGCAAGGGTATCTGGGTTTATCAATCAGAAGATAACGAAGTTCATCATCACTAAGTAAGCCCACAATGTTCCATTCTTTAAGCTGCTCATTAATCACTGTCTTGATAGTTAAGATGGGATTACTGGGAAGTTTCTTGTACCATGATGTATTATTTAATTGACTCAATATTTCTTGTTCATAATATTCTGTAGACATTATTACAATATTACCTCCCTTGTCGGCTTCTCTTATTGTGATTGACAAGTCTGCCCTCAATTGTTTCAGTGCGAGTCTTTCTTTAGATGTTAGATTATCAACATGGGGGAAAGATTTCCGGTGATTGATAGTTTTTTCCAGTGCATCCAAGTCTTTTTCAACCATCTTATGGAACAGGTCAATGCTGTTACCTGACGCAAGGTGTGGGACCCATTTTGACTTGAGTTTAAGTCCACTATCCTCCCTAAGGTTTGTTGTACAGTCAAGGTCTTGCAGGACCTTATGCATAGTAATAGGATCTTGTTCATTTTCCGTAATAGATAATAATAAGACTCTATCTCTTATATCTTGAATAGACAAATCACCAACCATAGTGTCTGTGGTACCTTTTTTATTCGGAACAATAGTAGTTGCAAAGAACTTTTTTAGTTTAAGATTTCTGGAGAATTTGAAAAGATCTATTTTCACATTCGTCATGTCACAAACCGGGGATGGGCAAAATCCCATACCCTTACTTAGAACCGAAATCATGTCAGTAGACAAAACAGTGTCAGATAGGTTTATAACCTGAATTCTCTCATTATTTTTATTTATTGTTTCACCTTGCTCCAGGATCTGGTGTTTACTCTTTCTCTTGTGTTTTGGTTTAGTGCCCCCCCTACAGCCTCTCCTTGCTTTACTCTTAAGTCCTCTCTTGCTCTGTTGTTGTTCTCCTTGTTGCCTATCCTTATGCGTTGTACTTCCCGTAAAAAACTATTACCCGGGAGTACGTTAGGCACCCCTTCTGTAATTCCCTCCGTTCCTGATACTGAGACATTACTAGATGAGGCAGAACTCACTGTGCTGAGTAGAGATGATCTGCTACTCGTCAATTGTTGGTCCTGTCTGACCAGATTATCAAATTTTTTGGCAAATGTAAATACTCTACCATTGCGGTAGTCTATTTCATCACGTTTTAATTTACGAGCTTTCTTTTCTTTTGTTTCCTCTTCAAATTTGTTCAAAATGTTTTCCAAAATTGCATAGTTCTTTTTAGCTACTTCAGGCAAGTTTATTTCGACAATTTCTTTTTCCAAAATGTCAGCTTCTTCTGCTGCCTTTTGGACTTTTCTTTCGGCATTTTCTATAAGAATATTCATCAAACGCATAGAATTACCAGTGAGTTCTTTTTCCCAGAGGAGAAGTAAATCCTCCTCGAGATCGTCATATGTTGGAAATATAGTAGATCTCAAGCCTCGAGGGATTCTTTCTAATCGAATATATTCTTTAAGTGTAGCTCCATCCCACCATTTACCTATTTCGGTTTTTTTAAGTCTTTCCAATCTAGTAAATTTAGCTTTTAATCCTTCATTAATCTTCACATTACCTTGCGAAACCGCTTTGTTAACTGAAATTCCTGCATGTAAGTTTCTAAAGAGTTCCTCAGCTATTTTACTTCTGTCACTTCTTGAGCTCATGTTTAATAAGTATACTATGCTTCGTAGCACACTCCCCGCAGCAGTCCCAATTATAAAACAGAAAAGAAACCACAGTGGTAGGGACAAAATGCGCTGGGAAATGATATATTGGTACTTGTGTATAAGTGAGAACCCTTGCTACTAGGTTAGCAATACGACGACCACTAACATCGTAATTTGGGCAAACAGAGTTTACCTTGAACATGGCGCAGTTTGGGTTCAGGCCAGCGCATGGAACCGAATCAGCTTTGGTGACCGTTCTGAGTGACCTTCGTTCGCGTGCCGATCATGGTCAAGCAGCCTTTTTAGTGCTGCTTGACATGTCGGCAGCGTTCGATACGGTCAATCATGCCATCTTGACCAGGACATTGGAGGAGGCTGGTGTGATGGGTCTGGCCCGAGATTGGCTTGTTTCATACTTGGCCAACAGACATCAGGTGGTTGCCCTGCCTCCCTTCAAGTCTACCATCAGAAGGGTAGGGCAGGGCGTACCCCAGGGATCAGCCATCAGTCCCATTCTTTTCAATCTTTACCTCCGCCCCCTGGTCAAGTTAATTAAATCTTTTGGCATAACGGTCACCAATTATGCTGATGACACCCAACTTATCTTCTCCTTTGAGGGGGAGAAGGCGGTGTCACTGGAGACCTTTCACCATTGTATGGTCTCCACGGCGACCTGGCTGAGTAACAATTCGTTGCAATTTAACAGCTCCAAAACGGAGGTGCTGCATTGCTCAGCGGACCGTGTCCCACGACCCCTACCGCAGGACTTTTGGCCTCCCTCCTTTCATGGTACGGTAGCAGCGGCAAGCTCGGTTCGTAATCTGGGGGTGACAATGGAACCCAATCTTCAACTAGAGGGTTTCATTGATAAAACAGTGTCCTCCTGTATGGGGCTGTTGCGCACTCTGCGGAAGATTCTCCCTTTGCTTCCCGCCCATGCCAGACCAGAAGTAGTGCGCAGTATTATTTTAAGTAGACTTGATTACTGCAATGCACTGCTTCTGGGGGCACCTATCACGGCATTAGGCAAACTACAACGGGTACAGAACTTTGCTGCTAAGTTAGCACTATCCCGCCGACGTTTTGATTCGTCATCCGCAGCACTTAAAGACCTGCACTGGCTGCCTATCTCTCAGCGGGTCGAGTTTAAAGCTTTATGCTTGGTCTTCCGGGCCCTACATGGTTTGGGACCACTACCCCTACAGGAGATGTTCTCTTGGTACATCCCTATTAGATCTCTCCTCTCTGCTTCAGCTAACTTGGTAGTTGTCCCCAAAATCCGGAGAAAGCGGATGGGGAGACGCTCCTTTGTCTATATGGCATCTAAGTTGTGGAACGATCTGCCACTGCCGCTTAGATGTTTAGGAGAGCTCTTCTCTTTTAAAAAGGAATTAAAAACTCACCTGTTTCCAAGGACTGAGTAGCTTGCCGATACAGTATTGTTTTTGCTGCAGGATCAGTTAGATCACAGCGCCAGGATGCCCGATGGGTGACAGTAGCGCTTTATAAATGTGCTATACATACATACATACTATACGAAATTAACACACATACTATTCTTCTATTCATTCACCTCCCAAATCTGAAACACTGCTCTTTTCCTACTAACGCTATGCTTTAAACTGCAACACAGCTAACAAAACAATTCTAACTACATGCAACTACAACATATCACAAATATACACTAAATAATGCAAAGCTATAACACAATACTATTAGCAAAGCAAATGCCTTTAACTTAATCAAAGGCGAGACCTATTGCATTTTTAATGCTTGCTACTTTGTGCTATCCGGATGAGCTCAACCATCAATTTGTCTCGGAAAGCCAACTCACAAGTCTGCAGATAGACAGAAAGGAATGATAGGTTATGGAATAGGGTCAAAAATCAATGGCAACTTAAAGAGAGGGTGACATAGTTGGGTGTTAAAAAGACAACATAAAAAGTCAGAGAGAGATGGGAAGAGTGGAGATTTAAGGACATTTGCAAAAGAAGAAAGAGGAATGGAAAAATAGGATGAAAAGGATGAACTTACAGTAAACGTGACAGTCACCTTGGTCATGCGGTTAATATGGAGGTGGCCGCGCCAGTATTCAGCCTCCAAAAATTGATTACGTTCCCAGTATGTGATTAATACTTCACAAATCCGTAGGTGTCTCCCTCAGGACAGCAGCCAGTGAACAAGGCAATAGAGACCACTGAGGCAAGTGTTGCACATGTGCACTGTACACAATAAGTTTAAAATTAAGTACCTGTCAGTGTCCTCCAGGTGCAACATGTTCTAGGCATTCCCTGACCCTATCACATGGAAAACCCTCCATCACATGTATGACAGAGGTAACAACATTTACAAACATTCACATCAGCATTACTTGGGCTTCCTCTAGAGATGGAAAATGTGTTACAGTGGGAGTCAGTGATGAACAAGAGGTTACATGGAGAGCCAGTGATGTATCGGGGGGGGGGGGGGTGCAGGTGAGTTACAGAGGGATGCAGTGATGTCCTGAGGGAGAAGTTACACAGGGTGGCAGTGATGTAACGGGGTGGGCAGGAGGAAGGAGGAGTTGCAGAGGAAGGCAGTGATGCCCTTAGTCGGGGGTTAAAGTGGGAACCACTGATGACCCATTAGTTCACAGCTAAATATGGGAGAGGTCTTAAAGAAGGAACCACTTATGGCTTCAGGGAAGGGAATACAACATAGCTAGAGTTATGCTGATTGTTAAATAAGAGAGATGATTTGGCGTTTAACAGAAAAGGGAGATGAGAAACACAGGGAACTAGATGGTTGGTAGAGGGCAGAAAGAAGGGAGGGCAGCAGGGCAGGGAAATGGAGGAATAGTGGTTTTACCCTGGTAGTTTGAGAGCAAAGGAAGGGAGCCAAAGTTGGCTAGAGATGTATAAGGATTTATATAAAAAGCAAGAAAAGAAAGGGGACTTTGATTGGGTAAGAAATACAGAATGGGGGTTAGACTGGGTCACAATGGAAAACTGTACTAATGGCAGAGACTTTAGACACTGCAAGAGAAAGGAGATGAGTTGAGCAGGGAATTAGAAAAAAGACAGAGTTCTGAGACTACAAACAGGAGAAGGAAAGGGTGGTAGACATAGCTTGAGGTGGTTAGGGTGTTACATAGCAAGTAGAGGATGTTCTATAGTTGGTACTTTTGTAATTTATGCCGGCTGGCACACAGCATAAGTACACATTCAATTGATTCTGCTGCCTCTCCTGAGAGGTTTGCAAAGTTAGCTGTTTCTGCTTTAAGCAGCTTCTAGTTGGAACTTTTCCATGTGGTGTATTTATTTGTTATGCATAGGATTACTTTCCAGCAGAAAAAACGTCCTTCCTGACTGCCTGGGAGTAAAAGCCTTGGATCTGTGGTGGCATTTCATGTTCAGCTTCATTGCAAGATGTAGCTGTGAAAGAGAATCTGGGGCTCTAGAGGCAGATTTCTTTGGAAACACTAACATTACCTTCTCTACCCGGTTTACTTTCCTATCTATTTTTAAGAAGCACGTTTCTGAAAACTGCGTAAACACACTGTCCTGCCGTACATGCTGCTTTATTTACCCCCCTCCCAGTACATTTCTACCTTATGTAGGCACACAATGCACCAGGCTCTTATGGAAATGTGGCTTTGTTTTTGGCTTCCACACGCGGGTGCGGAGCCTATAATTACAACCACTTAACCACATTGTGTGATCCTGGGCAAGTGTTAAATTGAAGAGATCACCCTTAGTTTAGCGCCCCAGTGCATCCCTAAATTCACGCTTACTGCTGCTCAGAAAAGCATGTAAAGTCCCTGACAATTTTATGTGAAAGGTTTTGGTAACGTTATTTAATTGAAATTAAGGCTCAACGGGCCAGATAAGCCACGAGGAGAGATAAAGCCATAGTCCAGGCACCATGTGAAACGTGAGAGGCTCATGGAAAGAGAAGTACCGGCCGAAGCTTTAATGTACACCCTGGTTGTAACATGAGAGGTCCAGGGGCGGGGAGCAGGGGCTGCAGGTGAGGCCAGTGGGGAGCACAGGCACCAGATAAGTGCAGAGGGAAAGCAATGTGCGAAGGGAGGGGCCCGTGAATTACTTCACTGTAGGACTCAAATGCGAGTGAGTGGAGAGCGACCTGAGGGCTATATCTGAGAGGCCCAAGGGCAGCGCATCAAAAGGGTGAACAGAGAGCCCAGGTGAGAGCAGGGTCCACCAGGCTGTTACCCGCCAGTGCTGGCTGCTCTTGGACTGCAGAAGCTGCATCATGTTTCCCTCTTGCTCTAAGGATTGAAAGAGCCAGAAGAGGAGCCTGGAAGCCACATGAAAGCTTCGTGGAGAAAGACGAAAACCTCTTAGCTAACAGCGCTGTGCAATTTCAGTTTGAACCTGCCAATTTGAACTTCATCATGCTCATATTCAATGGAGACGATGCTGCCTAACAGCCGCAGTGGCCGACTTTGGAGATGGGGAACCAGGTTTGGTTATCAGTGTCTGTTCAACATCCTGTGAGTCTTGGCAAATCTTTTAATCTCCCCATACCTACAGCAATAAAATATGAATCCTTGTGCATTGTAACAGCCTTGCATATAAAGCACTTTGTTTCCGTCTGGTGTCTCGATTTACTATAGTGCACACATCTTGTCCTTCGGACAAAACAGAAATTAAAACTTCTTGCCCTTGCAAGAAATCTAGATGTCTTGGGCGTCAGGCGATACAAATTCCCCTCCCCTGTACAGTATCCGTGACTTCTTATGGGGGGACCTACTCACCACAGACTGGCGATGAGCTCGAACGGACCCCTCTACAACTACTTGCTCTATGCGCCCCATCGCATGGCGCACACGGCGTCAAGCATGATTCATACACCACAGAGAGGGAGAGCGGTGTTATCAAAGCCGACGGCCAGCCTCCAGCAGCGCTTCGATTCCAGCCACCTGTTAACCTGGACTTTGAGGTACAACAGCAGCGCGTGTGCAATTGCGCGCTCTGTAACACTCCTGCACGAGGTGCCACAGCTCTACAACCGCAAGAAGTGCTTCTGGCGGCCATCTTACTTGCCCGAGTGGATGTGCACATGCAAGGTACTCCAGGCACACCCTTCAGCCACGGTGCAACCCAGACCACTGCACAAACATCACCTGCGATAGTGGGCTACTCCTCTGCCTCTAAGCCACCTCATCCCACAGCGTGTCCTGCATCTGGCATCTCAGTGACATGCACACTTGCGTTATTCCAGGCAGTCATCTTCTGCGCATCGCCCAAACAGAACTGGGCAAGAGTCAGGGTGTCCCTGGACAACCACTCCTGCCCAGGGCCTCTGTCAGAAACCCGTGGGTGTCTGATTTTGCAGCATACAGGTGTACCCCCCACTCACTTCCGCAATGGTCTACTACTGTCTGCTGTGCACTCCTCATTCAAGGCCTTCCCTAGCAGGAACACTCCAGCCCATCACAATGTGTGCCCAAACCTTCTCCTTAACTAATCCAGTACCTTTCCTCCCCAAGCCGGGCAAGCCGGCCATGAAATGTGCAGATTGGAAGGGGTACTTCCTCAACTACTTGTCTGCACTGGAAGATGAAGGAGAAGAAGCATTCTCCAGCAAATGCAGAAAGAAAATACTGTTGCACAATCTAGGACCAGAAGGGCTGTGAGTTTATGAGAACATGGTTAAGAAACCGAGTGCTGCGACGGATGAAGATGTGTTTCAACATGCACTATGCAATTTAGACAGTCATTGCCAATCTGTCATTTGCACGGCCATATAAGATACAATTTTTTCCAGCGGAAACAAAGCGACACAGAGACAGTAGAGGACTATGTTGCAGCACTCAAAAAACTAGCCGTAAATTGCAAATTTGGTCACCTGCATGACGACTTAGTGCGTGACCACTGTCAACACCAACGTACAGGAAAAGCTATGGGTGAATGGGGAGGCGCCCCTTCATGAAATCGTAGCGATCGTTAAAAAGGCAGAATTGTCCAAAAGGTGTGCAGTGGCTGCTAAGAAGGACAGTGACAGTAAACCCACAGTGTGCAAAGTAAGCGACAAAAAAGCTCCTAATGACAAGCCAGCCCCGCTGCAGGGTACACGTATGGCCGACGGCCCACAAATAACTCGGCAGGGCCCACCCGGCCTCCTCCTGAAGAGAAAGGTTCCTGCTACAGGTGTGGCAGCCAGACGCACATGGCCAATGACAAACGATGCCCTGCCTTCCATGTAAAATGCTCCTTTTGTGGAGTTATGGGACATTTCGGCAAAGTCTGCAGAAGGAGACCCAGCAGTACCTCTGTAAAATGCGTCATGTATGACTCAGAACCAGAAGTGGGGTAAGGGGATGGTGATGATGACTGTATTTTGTGCATAGATGAACAAGTATTAGGCATAGATTGCAGTGCCAGAAAAAAACCATCCTATCTATTGACCATAGGGGGAGTCCAGATATCCATGGTAGCAGACTCTGGGTCCCCATTCACGATTATACAAAGGGAAATCTGGGACAGGGATTTTGCCAACACCATTGGGCACCACCTACACCCTACAGACGTACATCCCGTCACCTTCACAGGGGAACGGATCCCCATGGTAGGGTTCAGACAACTACAATTCGAGTTCAAGGGGCGAGAGACCACAGGCAAATTGTACGTGACAGAAAAAGGACCCTCGGTCCTCGGATGGGCCGACCAAGGAGCGTTCGACATCCAACTCAACCCCAGCGGAGAAACCCAAGTGCTTATGATGGACGACCCTCCCAGAACTGACGTAGCCAATCTGCGAAAAGAATTACCTGATGTCTTTGGTGGGACCATTGGGCAACTGTCGAAGTTCACGCACAAAATCCAGCTGAAAGAGGGTGCAGTACCGGTTAGCCACAAAGTACGAAACATCCCTTTCAACTGCAGGGAAGCCGTGCAATTTGAATTGCAGTGCCTGGAAGACAACGGCATTATAGAACCCATCGAAAGCGCCGAATGGTTGGCGCCCTTGGTCGTGGCATGGAAACCAAATGGAAAGGTGCGTCTTTGCATCGAACTTCGAGAATTGAACAAAAACATACTAGTAGACCAGTTCCCACTGCCAAGAATCGATGATATGCTGGCCCAAACCAAAGGAATCAAGTGGTTCTTGACGATAGATCTCACAGCCGCATACCATCAAATTTTGCTTCACCCCTCGTCCAGGAAGTTGACCTCCTTCATTACTCCATTCGGCTGCTACCGATTTCGGCGACTGCCATTCGGGCTGGCGTCCGCCGCGTCAGTATTTCAGAAACTGATGCACAAGTTGTTCAAAGACTGCGGTGACGTCTTATACTTCCAAGAGGACATACTCGTAATGGGTAGAACCAAGACAGAGCACGATGCCAAACTTTGAGCGGTTTTATTGACACTCTCAGCAAATGGCCTCACAGCAGAATTGGAGAAATGCAGGTTCGGTCTACGCACTGTCACGTACCTGGGGCATGAGATAGGCGAAAATGGAATCTCTCCAAAGAAGGCCAACGTGGAAGCCATCAAGTCGGCACCCAGACCACGAAACAAAGACGAAGTTCGCTCTTTTCTGGGATTAGCAGAATTTTATAGCAAATTTGTCAAGAACTTCGCAACCAAAACTCAGTCTGCGCCAGCTTTTGAAGGAAAATTACGCGTTCAGCTGGACGTCGGAATCAGACCAAGAATTTGAGACTATCAAAAAAGACATCTGTGAGGCTGTTTCACTGCAAGGGTTCGACGGCTCTGCCCCCAGCATTTTGACAACAGATGCCAGCAACGTTCCACAGACGGCACGGAAACCACCATAGGTTTCGCGCCCCGCCCCCAACGAGGAGAAGTTCAGCGTCATCAAAAAAGAAATGCTGCCATCCATCTGGGCCATGGAAACGTTTCGGCAGTATCTATGGGGCTCCCGGTTTACCCTCAGAACAGACCATAAACTGCTGATCAAAGTCCTCACATCCAGCGGGCACGCAAAAGCCACCCCGCGCATCGTCAAGATGACACTCCGGCTCCTGGATTTAGTCTACGATGTGGAATACTTGCCAGGCCACAAGAACAAAGTGGTGGGCTTTCTCAGCCGTTCCGCTGTGATGGAGGGAGTACCACACAACAACGAATGGGAAGAGTACAAATTGGCACTCACGGCAGACCAAGAGACCATCATCACTGTGCAGGATTGGAAAACAGCCTACGAAAATGACCCGGACCTGTCCAAAGTGAAGACCTTCGTCACTCAGGGCTGGCCCGTGAAGAAGCACTTGGATGATTTCCAGAAGTTTTGGGAAGTGCGCAATGAATTGTCCCTCAGCAATGACGCCACATTCCTACCCAGAGGAGACAAAGTCATTCCCTGAAGGATTTACTGGACCGCATCCGTAGCATCCTGCACGAAAGCCATCTTGGAATTATGAAGTCAAAGAGGAGGGTGAAACAGTCGTACTGGTGGCCAGCTGTTGACAACTCCATGGAAAGGTACGTACGACCATGCCAGCATTGCACCAACGCAGACAAATTTACTGACGATGCTGAGACCCCCTATAGGTGAGTTCATTGCTCCTGCCAACCCCTGGGAAGAGTTATCAGTCGACATATTGGGCCCTATACTGGACTCGTGGGGGATACCCAAATATGTTATCGTCCACGTTGACAGATACTCCAAGTGGCCGGAGGTGGACATCTGTGACAAGGTGGACACTGATGCCGTCATTGCGTTCCTAACCAATACCTTCTTGAGGGAAGGGATTCCTAAAGTCCTCACAAGCGACAATGGTCCCCAGTTCACCTCGGAGAAACAGGCAGCCTTCATCCGGAGAAATGGAATCGAGAACAAACACACGCCAGTGTATCTCCCAGCAGGTAATGGCCTAGCCTAACTGTTCAACCGAGTAATAATGGGCTCGGTCCAAGCGGCCATCATTGCAAGCAAGAACTGGGAAACAGAAATCAAAAACACGGTGTGGGCCTGTCGCATCACGCCCACCCTAACAGGATACAGCCCTTTCAGGATACTACGAGGAAGGGAACCGTTTACAAGAGACAACCTGGTGTGGATGGACATGAAACTTCAAAGCAAATGGTTACCAGCAGTGGTCAGAAGCAACATAGAGAAAGCTCATAAAATCTGCAAAGACATTACGTCAGGAAGCATGGAGTGCGACAGGTCTCCTTAGCACTGGGAGACTGGGTCAGAGTGAAACTGGGCCACTTGAGGAAGAAAGCTGACAGCAATTTCAGCAAGCCCCTGTAAATCAGAGAACTCTATTCCCGTTTGGCCCTACTGAGCGACGGCAAAGTTATGGTCCCACAGCAGACTGGCGAAGTGCAACAAAGTCATCCAGTGGCAAACCAATGGCGCCACCTCAACGGCAGGATCCCATGGAGTAGACTTGGATCTCGATGACGACGCATCGCCTGACGGTGCCAGGACTCGTGGCCTGATGAGGGGGACAGGGGTGAGGAGTAACGAGGACTTCACACAGCACACACCACCTCAAGAACCCAATCACACAGACAACCCAGATATTAGGCAAAGGGCTTCCACCTCACACGACAGTGGCCAGGAAGAGTGTACCACGAAAATCAGTTCACACGTAAAGGAAACACACGAGGAGCAGGCCTCCTTTACACACACCCGCACAGGCAGGATAGTGGTGCGGCCAAAGAAATATAACGAGTTCACCATGTAGAATTATCCTGGGTGTCACCTCACCCATCATCCCTTAGCAGCCTCTGGGCAGTGTTACATATCTATCTATCTATATATCGCTTGCTCGCTCTCTCTCTCTCTCTCTCTCTCTCTCTCTCTCTCTCTCTCTCTCTCTCTCTTCCCCTCTCTCTCTCTCTCTCTCTCTCTCCTTCCCCTCTCTCTCTCCTTTCTCTCTCTCTCTCTCTCTCTCTCTCTCTCTCTCTCTCTCTCTCTCTCTCTCTCTCTCTCTCTCTCTCTCTCTCTCTCTCCTTCCCCCCTCTCTCTCTCTCTCTCTCTCTCTCTCTCTCTCCTTCCCCTCTCTCTCTCTCTCTCTCTCTCTCCTTCCCCTCTCTCTCTCCTTTCTCTCTCTCTCTCTCTCTCTCTCTCTCTCTCTCTCCTTCCCCCCCTCTCTCTCTCTCTCTCTCTCTCTCTCCTTCCCCTCTCTCTCTCTCTCTCTCTCTCTCTCTCTCTCCTTCCCCTCTCTCTCTCCTTTCTCTCTCTCTCTCTCTCTCTCTCTCTCTCTCTCTCTCTCTCTCTCTCCTTCCCCTCTCTCTCTCCTTCCCCTCTCTCTCTCCTTCCCCTCTCTCTCTCCTTCCCCTCTCTCTCTCCCTCTCTCCTTCCCCCCTCTCTCTCCTTCCCCCCTCTCTTTCCCTCTCTCTCCTTCCCCCCTCTCTTTCCCTCTCCCCCTCTCTCTCTCTCCGTCCCCCCTCTTTCCCTCTCTCTCTCTCTCTCTCCTTCCCCTCTCTCTCTCTCCTTCCCCTCTCTCTCTCTCTCTCTCTCTCTCTCCTTCCCCTCTCTCTCTCCTTCCCCTCTCTCTCTCCTTCCCCCCTCTTTCCCTCTCCCCCCCTCTCTCTCCTTCCCCTCTCCCCCTCTCTCTCCTTCCCCCCTCTTTCCCTCTCCCCCCCCTCTCTCTCCTTCCCCTCTCTCTCTCCTTCCCCTCTCTCTCTCCTTCCTCTCTCTCTCTCCTTCCTCTCTCTCTCTCTCTCTCTCTCTCTCCTTCCCCCCTCTCTCTCCTTCCCCCCTCTCTTTCCCTCTCCCCCTCTCTCTCTCTCCGTCCCCCCTCTCTTTCCCTCTCCCCCTCTCTCTCTCTCCGTCCCCCCTCTCCCCCTCTCCTTCCCCCTCTCCTTCCCCCCTCTCTTTCCCTCTCCCTCTCTCTCACCTTCCCTCTCTCTCTCCTTCCTACTCTCTCTCCTTCCCTCTGCTCTACCCACCATCTAGTGCAGTAAGTTCTCTAAGACGCAGCAGCAACGTTTACCTATGGAGCTCCTCCGTTGAGGGGTCACCACACACAGACTATGTGCAAAATTATTGTTCATGTAACTCATTGCTTATGTAAGCAAAGGCATTGTTTCGGTTACTCTTTTGTGTTGTTGTTTAAGAGGGAAGATGTGTGGTGTCGCAGTCTAGCGCTCGGCAACCACGTGACTGGCGTGGTGCCTGATGGGACAGCGCGAGAGCGCGCAGTGAGAACAGGGGCACTGAGAGGATTGTACGCACGGCTCTCCCACTCCATAATAAACCTCACATGTACAGCAGCTACAGTCTCCGTGACTTCTTATGGGGGACCTACTCACGACACTTCTTGTAGGGTTGCTATACTTTATTGGGGCTAGTACATTGACGTTTCTGCTTGCTCACTTTACTTGTATTTCAGCGGTGCTGTGTCCTTTGAAAAGGGACAGTATATCTGCTTCTTAACAGGGATGCTGTACCTGCAAGAGGACCGTGCAAGCAAACAAGAATTTCAGTGGATTGGTACTGACACTTTTCAGAAGTGGTTCTTAGCCAAACGTCACACCCTAAGTATATTCATCAACATCTGCCCTTGTCTAGAGGAGTGAGGTGGAGAGGGCTAGGAACAGAAGTAGTAGAGCTGAAAAAGCCATGTTTTCTATCCACTCAAGGAGATAAGAAAGTTTGGTACTTGGAGAGCAGGGGCAGGATTGGGATCCATTGACTGTAATGAAGTGTGTATTTACTATTCTAACTCCACGCGTGCTTTGATAGGGTAGATTATAAAGCGGACCGAGACAAATATAACTGCACTTTTAGTTTTTCTATACACGCCCTTGAAAATCCCTAAACACATTGGCGGTACTCCTAACGCACCGGTCTTCTCACAGATAGTGTTTGTCTGGTTCTGACAAGGTTAACCCTCGCTGTGAGGACCGAGTCAGTCCCCACAACCTGGGCTACACACACTCACACACAATCACTCTCTCTCAAAACATATTCATACACATTCACCTCGTCCCTCATGCTAAAATACACATCCACCCCTCTCTACAAAAACTCACATCCATACGTTACACATGCTTGAAAAACAGCTCTGTTGGCTTTATTGGTCCCTGATATTTTAGGATAACATTGTATAATATTTATTTTTGATATTGGTAAAGCTCTTTCACTTTGTAGCGTTTTCTGGTAAAATCAGAAAGTGATGTAATGCTAATAAGTCATAAATGGTGGGAGTTTGAGGAATGTCAGTACGGTTATACCTCAATAGGCGACCAATGTTCTTTTTTTACTTTATTTTAGTATTACAGGTTATGTCCTTTCTGGGTCGTAGTTATCACTTCATTATCGACCCCACAGAAGGTACACTACTGAGTAATGCTGCGCCTGGGAAAAAAAATAAACATTTCAAATGCCATGTGACGATGTTATCCTTTAAAGTGACATCTAAGAAAGAAACTGTTGTAGGTAATTTGCAAGTATTAAAAAAATAGTGCTTGCAGGTGATATGAGGTAGGCTGTGTTCTAGATACATTGTTAGGTTGATGTGTTAAAGGTTTTTAGGAGAAAAAAAGTAATGATTATCTTAACGCACATTTATCAAAATATATATTTATAATTTCCGGAATTATGCATTCTTGTTATAATGCATACTTTTGTAGCAATTTAAATAAGCGATAAAAAAGCGTGTGCTAGACCTTAAGCTGTTCTTCAGATCAAGAAACAACAGTAGCAGAGCACGTTTTGTGGCTTGGATCTGCTGATACCACTGAGCTGAATAGTAGTAGGAATTGTCTTTGCCACATCCATAGCTTATGCTTAAGTATCATGTCATGTCTGCCTTTTTCTATTTTTTGAAGTATGTTCTTTGAGTTTATGGAGGTAAACAAGCTTGTATTGCACTTATCCAAGGACTTGCCACAATGTAGATATGATGAATAAACCCAACTTGCAGCTATTGACTCCTAGAAAAAATGTAGTGCCATGAAACTTTAGCATAAAATACATGAAAATGTTTAGAACTGCATGATACCCAGAAAAATGTTGCAGGCATTTTTGTCTTAACGCGTTGATACATTTATTGTTCATTTCGTACCTGAGCCAAATCATGATTGCTTATCTATTGGTTGTATAATACAAAGTTTTTGTTTGTGGGTATACATTTAATTCATTTTATATATTTTCTCCTGTTTTTTAATCAGGTTAGTGAGACCAACATGTCGTTCACTGAGGAATATCCACAGAAGTCCACATACCAGACACTGACAACACCTCACACAAGAGACAACATGGACTTCAGTGGAATTCAAAGAACATTTCCTTCTTACTCATCAAGCCCAAAGTGTACGCTTAGCAAAACAATCCATTGTCCTACAAGATCCCCAAGATATTCTAAAAACCGTCTTTCTTTCACCCTTCCAGAAGCTTGCAGCCCACCACAGGAAAGGATGCGATCAAGGAGCATGTCCGCAGCCAGATATCCTTCTTCAGAAACATTTACACCTCGGTTTCGACCAAGTCGGGCAGATCTTGTTGATGATTGCTTGGCAGGCTCACGCAGACCAGTGCAACGTAGCTTTAGTAGTGCACTGGAAACGAAAAGTAGTTGGAAAGATAATCCTTTTCAGGCAGATTATTGGGCTTGTGCACTTCCTAATATTCCACCACCCTCACCAAACCGTGAATCTCCCCACTGGGATCCAGATAAGGAATATCAGGATTTACTCGATTATACATATCCTTTGAACTCGAAGCAAATACGATCAAAGGAGATCTCTGAAGAGTTTGTATCACCTGAACCCTTTTTGCATGATTCCGGCATAGGCCTTGATAGCATTTCAGTTTCACCCGATGATATGCTACAATCTGGTAGTATGTCTTATATTGATACTCAGCATGCCAAAGGAAGCCACAGCAACTTCGCTGGGAAGTACTTAACCTCCTCACAACAACTCTACACAAAACTATCAACTAGCACTGACTGCCTACTGACCGATTCTGTATACCAGCCAATCTCTGCTGGCAAAGCAGCCTTTGAAACATATTCCACCAGCAGTGAGAATATCTCCACAGATTTTAAGACCCCATTTTTTACGTGCACCTTCTCCAGTTCTGAAACATCGTCCAGTGTGGATGGCAGTGAATGGGGCGATAAGGATGAACACACTTGCACCAGTAAGCAGCAGAGAGATGTTTGTTTCTTACCTAGCACAAAGGTCCTTCAGTTTAAGAGGGAATGGGACAACGATGATGAATATCTTTCGCTGCCTCCCAGAGTTAAAGAATTGGAAAATTTAGCTCAACAATTGAAGGAACTTTCAGTTACTGGTTATGAAAATAAAAAAAGAGACCACCAACATTGCATCAGTAGCAGTGATAAACTCTCACTAAAATATGCGGATGGGATGAAAGGAAAATTTGTCTCTGATACCCGAGAGGACACTGAGGACAAGGTTGATTATGGATTTCGTTATGATGCACCACACAGGACTAGTGTAAAAAGTTGCAGTCTAGGCCAAGGTGACGCAGCAAGCGGCCTAAGGAGGTTATCCTCCCTGAGGTATATGTTAGACTCCGAGAAAGATGGACAGCAAATTGGAGGGAATGAATCACTTGTCCATTGTATCAAGGTAAAAGCACTATGAGCATAATAAACAAGAATTAAAAATGTGTTTGTTTACTCTTGCTCCAAACTGAATATTTGTTTTTCAATGTTCATGAAACAGGTAGTGGTTCATCTCGAGTGCAGTGCTCAAATGATGATTGTTGCTTCTTAGAGGGTATTTCTGGAATTGTTAAATAATAATGCTGATTTGGGATAAGCGTGGCACTGTAGTAACTTGAGGCCAATTTGTTTTAGGTATTGACTGACATACATGCGTAAAACCAGCCACTTAGTCATAAAGCTGACCTTTTGGACATTTTGCTTATCCTAGTTCAAGCGAAGGGCTCACTATGGGTCATTCTACATAGGAAATCCCAGAGACCAGCTGACTGGCTTAAAGAGTCGTCTTTTTGTGGCAACTTAAACAAATCTCGAATCCAAATGTTGAAATCTCCATTCTTCATGGACCACCATTTCAGATTGGTGTCTTTAGACATCCAATATACAGTGGTGGTCTAATCTGCTTCTGTTTGCCCAATCAGCGCCTCTTTTAGTTGGTAATAGTCAGGTATTCCCAGTAAACCACCTGACCATGAGGTTTGTAATCCTGTTTCTGTATTACATTATTGCCGTTGGAAATATTGTCAGGGAGCAATAGGAAGGCCTAGTAAGTAGTGTGTAGTATATTCCTCTGCTCAGTTACAGACGTTTCTTTGGTGGTACTATTAGTATGTTAAAAACAAGCTTGTTAATGGTTTTTACTAAATGTTTCTCAGCCTTTTTCCTTTGTGGAGGTCTTTTGGATCATAAACACGAGTGCAAGCACTTACACACCAGTAAGGTTGTCTCTGTAGAGGGGTGTGACCAAATATTCTTTATTGTCACTTATTTTGGTGGTTAACACTTCAACTCGTTACAGTCTAGCGCATGTGTGTTTCATTGTGTCATAGAGGACAATGACGTCTTCAGGGCTAAGAGAACAATATACAGAGTAATCAGTCCAAAGTAGCATTTCTACTGAGAATTTTCATTAAAAAGTCACTCTACTGTTGTGAGAGAAACCTTCCAAACACCAGTGAAACAGAGAGTACGTGGGTGAGGGGATAGTGCCATAAACTTGGGCCAAAGAGATAAGTAATATTATTAGTAAAATTAGTGAAAATTCACTGTTTCCAGTGTTAATTACATGCCCGGGTACAAATGCAAGACGAAAATCTCCACTATTCACTGAAGTGCGCGAACATTAAATCTATAATAACAATAGACAAATGTTTACCCTATATTGCCAATTTCATAAATCATGTGCCGTTCATCAGCAGTAAGAATAGTCCCTGATTTCTTAATCCCAGAGTCTCACCAGACAACAGAGAAAAGAGGGCCCAGCTCAATAGGGATTCTGATCATGATCATAGTACCTTCAGTATAAAACCCATTCTTGTAGACCTTGATCGTGGGTAGCCAATTTCTAGTACGTTCCTAACAGTGACTTGACTAATTAAAGCAAAGTGAGGTTCGCCATTATTCAATAGGTACTTCCATTGTCAATTACAATGTCTCACTGAATCAAAATGAATCACTTGAATTCACAAGAAACTACAGTTGAACTGAAATTGAGCTGTGGAACAGTAGGGTGGTAACGGGCTGACGATTCCGGGGGGGGGGGGGGGGGGGAGTGGGCACTCTGACCTAGGATGGTTGACTTGCACTGAGGCCGCTGGATGTGACAGCCCCCTAACTGCGACGTTGGCCCTAGGTATATGCACGCTGAGGACCGCTGCACACGCCTTGGCCTACAGAGCACTCCAGAACAGCTTATTGTTGATTTACAGAATTACGATACTTTAATGGCCCATTAGTGTGTAGGATATAAACGGGAAATTTTGATGTAGTCAGGGCCAGGAGCGTTATATGTGGCAAAAAAGTGACTGGCTAATAGTGCATGCAAGTGAATGGTTGGTTTATCTGACAAGAACTGCAAGGGGATCTGCAATATTAATGAGGAAGACGTTTTAAATATGTCATAACATGTGAATTATGCATAACTAACACCAAGTAACATACTGTTGAACATGTAAAAACCAATAAAGACAGTTAAAAAACAAAATAACTGCAATTCAGCTACCAAGTGGCCTATTAATGGATGAACAGCATGAGCTTGAGTCTTTTATATCTTCATCATCAATTGCAAACTCATTATAATATTTTTACATTAAGGTCATCCCAAAAGAGCACATCTCACCAAATGCCCTGTAATTAATGTGCTTTTTTGCAATCATCATATGAAACACCATCCTCCACCTATCCTATCTCAGCCAACATTTCACATAAAAACATTTGTCGGGAGGGCTATATCCCAATCCAGGCATTATTGCACCAGATATAATGTGTCGGTAATTGCAATGATACCTACGTCACCTTATGACATTATTGCCGGTCTTTCGCAAACTCCTCCAAAGAGCAGTTCGTGAGCTACTGTTAGCTCTCCAGCCACCTGTAAGAAGCACTCTTGGGTGCAGCGCAGCCTACTAAATTAGACGCTTTTGGTCTGTTGAAATACTATATGTGTACTAACATTGAGAGTGTGTAATCAAGATGAAAATGTGTTCTATCTGAAGTCATAAGCTGACATTTGGAGAAAAAAAGGCTGACTTTCCAAAATATGTTTAACACTAATGTTTGACTGGTAAATATTGTGGCATTGGGGAGCGTTATTACTAACACGTCCCATGATGGCAGGGACATTGCAACTATAACATTTATGTTTTCCCCATGTAGTGGCAGTCCAGATTGACAAAGCATTTTCTTTTTACATTAATGCTGGCAACCCTGCCTGGTGTACTAAGGTGCATAGGGTGACCTCTAAAGTAATCTTGTCTAATGTGGTCACTATTACAACTCTAATAATATCTCAGGATGGTTTTCATTGACCATAAGAAAACTCTTATTACAGAAATGTTTGAAGACACCCGTCATTGCTTCTTATTATGTAGACTGCAATCATTGGCATGCTTAACCTTGCAAGATACGTTCTTCAATTTATTATAAACATTCCTAAATCATTTGTATGTTCCTTCCTTTTTCCCTGGGATGCTGTTCTTGCTCTGACGATATCCTAGCGTGCAAATTTTCAGTTCTCTCTCTATATGATTTGTGGGTGATTTCCAAACCTTGCAGACTTATACACTGCATAGTCTCTTTCTCTTACACGCACCCTCTCTATCTCTCTCTCCTTCTCTCTGTCAAGAGAGCTAATCATTTCCCAAAGGGTACTCCAATTTTTCCAAAGCCAACCTTTGTTAGTAATGTCGATATTGTAACGTTGTCTAACCCATCAAAAACTTTTTCCATCCGTCCTAATGTTTCACTTTTTGTAAGCACTCTTACTTGGTTTGCCATGTCTTTTGTTCTTTACTATCATCCCTTAATAAGGGAAGTGACCTCAAAGAAGGTCATAAAATGTAGTCTGTAGAGGTTTTAAAATGTATTACTCTTGAATTAATGCAGCATTTGAACCAGAAGTTACATAGGTTAAATAATAACCTCGCAGCACACCACTTCTTATATAGAGAAGAAATTAAAATGAATACATTACATAGACATTGCTTTGCACAGAATAGCACACTGCGCACATTTGCCCTTTAACGAAGTATCACACAAAGGGTGATTTTTCCAGAGCCTCACAATTGTTGGGGAAGTGCTGAAGTTTAGAACTCTGGTCTCCATGTGCCAGTGATCGCACATTCATCAATAGACCACACCCTTTACAGGAGACAAATTCAAGGTGTAATGATTTGCTGGTGGTAAGTAGTGAAAGAACATCTAACTACTTCTGTTAGTCATAGATTGGAGGATGTTTGTTCACACATCTCCTAATGTCATTTTCTGTTTCAAATATTGATTATTGCTTACAAAACGGAAGGCATCCTTAATAAGAATACATTTTTTTTTTAAATAAATGAAGACCTAAAGCAGGAATGGTACTTTTAACAGGTATGTCACAAGTCTCAATCAGTTACACGGCCCGGTATGACGAAAGAGGAAGAACATGAATGGTGCCTGAGTGTGTGCAGCGGCTTGTCATTGAACTGATATTTATTGATATAATGTGTACTGATGTTAATTTGTGCCGATCAAGTTGTGGGATGGACTAAATTGTGCCTTTAAGGAGGGCGTAAATTCCTTGGTGGATCATTTGTTTTCTGTTTGTTGGAAACAAATATAATGAACTTTTTAAAAATAAGGTACGAGTTTTTGATTGGTAGATTGAAAACTTAGCACTGGTGAACAAAATATTTTATATTTTAACAATGAATTTTCAACACTCATGTCCCAAAAAGTCATAAGAAAATCATCACCCATATGAAATGTCCTTCAAAAAAAATCCAGAAACAATATATTTCTTTTTGCCTGCCAATGCATATGATTATTCCAATTGGAAAGGTGGGTTGTTGTTTCTTAGGTAAATGCTGTTGGGTGATTAAACTACCATTGTCATAGTTGATGTGCTTCCTTTTGAGATTTAATTGTTCCTACTTAATATATTTGTACTGTGCTTGTGATTACCTTTGGATAGATGTTCCATTATTTATATCTTGATTATTGTGAGTTCTTTGTATAGTTTCTTGCTTCCCCATTACATCTTGTGAGGTTAAGTCTTGTGCTCGGATGCACTATCATAGGTGAGCCAAGAGTGACTTTGGTTCTTTGCTTTCAATCGCTAGCTAAATTTAGGAGTTGTACGAACTGGACTGTATTATATAGAAGTTCCAGTGAAAGATTCCTGCTATGCATACTGCCTCACTTCTCAGCATGATGTATTATTATCATTGTCAAAAATAAGTAATCCACAAGCAATCTCAAGACAGACCCCCACTTACCACTCTTGCAGCTGTTTAACTCTTTTGTTTTATTGTCTCTCAATAGATGTTCTGCAGTAAGCTAGAAGATCTGATACAGTGGCTCTATAAAGTTGCAGAGGTGACAGAGAAATGGGTTCCGCCAAAACCTGATGTTGAAAGCATCCAGTCCGCCCTCCAGCTGTATCTTGTAAATATTATATTTTATTCTTGCACATGCATTCTTCTACTGGCCGATCTTTAAATTGTGGGAAAATGTTCATATACTGACTAGGAAAAGTTGTAAGTAAGTTTGCTTTTTCAATAAGAATGCTGAATTTATGGTTTGTTTTTCTTACCTTGAACACTGGTACCCCTAGTATTATAGAAAAAAAACACTTCACCAGCTGGCCCAGTGAACAAACCAGCACCATCATCTACGTTTTAGGTACGGATTGTCAGAGCAGCTATGTTTATAACCTCTTGTTATAGATTGGACAATCTTTATTTGATCTATATAGATCATAAAAGAAAAAAGCGCATTAATACCAATATTGTCATTAAAAGCACTGTATAACAGTGACAGTACCAGAAAAATTATTGATACATCACAAATGATAAAACACTCAAAAAACCATGCTTTAAAAACTAAAAATTAATTGTCATGTGCTAATTAACATTAGTTGTATACTCTAATCTACCATTCCTTTTCTTAACTGGATAGCCCATTTCAGAAAAGCACAGATTCGAAAACCGACTTCGGGCATACTTAAGACATAACTGGATTTGCATGTTAGGTCCCCTTACTCGCATATTGTTCTGTTAAAGGCCGTAGTCACTGATGTCAGATTTTCTCTATTCTTACACCGCCTTGCATTTCAAACATATATATATGTGTGTGTGTGTGTATATATATATTAAAAAGGGGGTTTTCACTTACCTGGGATATACTTACATTTTCATTGTAAAGGCATATGCGTGGTAAAGGCTGCGTGGTAATGGCATATGTGGTTCGTCATACATCCAGTATATGAAACAAATGGGCGAAACAACAAGAGACACATAACATTTCACTGACTTTCTCTACCGTATACAATGATGTTTTTCAATGTTATTGTATGTTAAGACTAAAACAGTTGGTTCTTTTATTACCTAGAAATTTAAGAAAGATGTAATTGGTCAACAGACAGTGGCCGATAATGTCGTAAAGATGGGGGAAATCCTTCTAGAGACCATGGCAGCAAATTCACCAGGTATTTTTTTTCAAATAATTTGTGTCCATCTCTGTCATGTTTGTCAGTTGTTTTGTGTGTGTGTGTGGTGTGGGGAGTGATAGAGAGAAATGGACAATGTTGATGTGCTTGAATATTGCTGCACATCCAGGATAAACCAAGGCTTTTTTGATTCTCGGGTTACCATGTTCGTGCATTTTGTTGCTTCTTTTACCTCAGTAGTTTACTGGCTGCTTCAGGTTGCATTGGTTTACAGTGGGACATCAGAAGGACTGTCAAGTTATTTCTAGAAAAGTGTCTCAAGTATTTTCCTCAAGTTAATATACCATTTAAAGTCATAGTATGAAATGTTAATCCTCATACTTAGAGAATCTCTGATATTTTCAGTATGAAAGCCTGCTTTTATTTGGGTACTTTTCAAGAAAACGCTGCTAGGCTGTGGGTTGGCCATAGGAATGTAGAAAAACAGGATTGTCTTCACTCTGAGAATCGTTACATTCAATTGTGTTATAGGTTTTTCTTTGGCCAGGTTTTGTTGTTTCATTTACTTTAATACGATACAATTCTTTGTATACATTTTTATATATATTGTACAGTAAGCATTTGCAATTAACTGGACAACCAACACTAGTTTAGCCCCTTCTGCCATGCAAGCCCGGGGCTTTCTCAAGACTTGGAGAAAGGATCAAGGTCAAATAGTCATGTTGGTTATCACTAAAGTGCATCCTGGTCCTATTTTGGGGTCCTGCAGAGCGGTAGGCCCAACTCCCTTGAAGGAGCCTTTTTTCACCCACGTTTTATGTTTTGAGAATTAATTATGCATACTCATAAGGCACAATGACTGCTGAGCCTCACTTGCAACATTAGAAAACAGCTTTTTCTTGAAACTTCATTAAATGCAAATCTCCGTTTTAATTGACACTAGTGCAAGGGGTTCGAGTTTTATTTCCATGGAATGATAATTGTCGGACGATTGTAGCATTTTCCTCTTTCCCTTACAGGGGTTGAGGTCTGCCACTTAGACTGTAGAGGTAAAGCCCTTGCTTATCCCTTGGCTATTATTTGTTTCAGATGGCAAGAAATTAATTGGAAGGAATAATCATAGACTTCTCTCCACCTTACTCAACTACCAATGACATGCCAAGATTCTCTGTGCACATGTTCAATTTTGAAGCCGAGGTTCATTAAATTTTGAGGTTGGATGGAAGGTAAACTCTTCGTGGCTAGCCCTCAAAAGCAGAATTTTTTTAGATTGTGTTCGGTAGTAAAGATTGACTTTTTTGTTTTGAGTTTACATTTTTAACAATGAGAGCCTCTATATAGAGACATCTTAGGAGCTTTCAAGAAGTAGGAAATTGGTCCTGGTTTTTTTTTGGTACTTTTGAACTGTTGGAGCAGGCATATGTAAAGATGGAAGAAGTTTATGGCATGGTATTGATCATCAGGTTTGGATTCCTGATGTCCTGCTGGTGACAGTAGGGTGCAGGTTCAGTATTTAAGGCGTTCCCTCATGTGTGGTGTGGTGTGGTGTGTAAACTGATTTAATACCATCCATACGATATTGACCTGAAAAAAGAGTAAATAAAATGATGAAAGGAAAATTGCAGTTTGTGTTAGTGGCAGGACTGTATTGAAGAGAAGAATTGTCTGAGTTGTTATGCACTACTTTTGTATGTCCCTTTACATTGAGGCATGAGTCCGTGCTCTAAGACCATGCTAGATTTAAAAGGAAAAAAAGAAAACAGGTAGATTCTTAAGCCTCGATGTCAAAAAGTAAATGCCAAAAGATGAGTCATGCAAGGCTGTAATTGATTATTATGGAAAAATCATATTATGATGGGAGGAAAGAGTTTGAGTTTCAAGAGTTAAGAGTAGGGTAAATAGAATCACTTTGGGAACTATGCGGTAATGCAGGATCATATTATGTGGCAGGGTTCACCGAGTATTGCAACAAGGAAAAGACCAAATGTTCAGTATGTAATAAAACTGAAGGCACAATGAGACACACTGTGTCCATTATTATCTAGCTGTTACGACTTAGTTACACACAAACCCACTTATATCAAATGGATTATAATGATTTATAAACTAGAACCAACGCTCTCTTGCTTAGCTCATTCTGTTCAAAATACTATTCACCAGAATTAAAGATTTAGGCCTGATTCAGAGTTAGGTGGATGGGTGACGCCGTCAGAAACGTGACGGATATTCCGTCTGCTGTATTACAAGTGCGTTATATACTATCCACTCGCAGACTGATATTGTTGTGTAAAACAAATATAAATTTGCATCAGCAGTACAGACTGACTACATGTATATGATTGTTGTGTGAAAAGAGGCGCCTCTTTAATTTTTGCCAATAAGGATATCTTTTGAAAGATCTTTTTGGAGCCTTGTGTCAGGCTTATTCTGTGTTCATGGTGTGGATTTGATAGAAACACCCATTTCCATCACAAAACAGAGCTGTACATTACCAATGTGTTGCACAAGTGTTTCACTAGGCGGCATTTAAAGATTCAAGACATCCGCGTTAAAATGATTATGGGGGTGGGACAGGCCTGTAGCCTTTCAAAATACCTGCTTCTTTTTAGAGATTCCGTGTAGCTCCTCGTCTGTGAGTCAGGCAACAGCCTACAGCATGTTTTTTTTATTGGACAATAGAGGATGGATGTGTTACAGCTGATTCTGTATCCCGAGGACAGATTGCAATAAGCCATCAACCCTAAATATTCTAAGAGCGCCTTCCTACCTGAGCAGGGCGCCTGCTGCAGTCAGTGCAATTTGCGGGTGGCTCTTTGTCAGAAGTTGAGCTGTACCTAAGGTGAGTGGTGAGGATACGATGATCTCTGAGTGGTCTCCCCTGCTTGGTATTTGAGAACTTTTTGGGGTTTATGGTTTTGTGTATCTTGGGTGCTCCCGTTCTCATCTCTGGCAGCGTATCCTTCATGGAGCAGGTTTTGAGAGATGGTAACACAGAGAGGAGTCTGGCATGCATTGTAATGGCAGAGACTTGCATTGGAGGACAGCAGATGCACTGGTACTTACCTGAGCAGTGTGGCACGGCTAACAAGGCCCAGCCACTCTGGTAACATCTTGTGATTAGGTAGGCAAAAGCATTAGAGGAAAATATGATGAGCACTTAATGGCCATGTTGTTAATCAGACAGCCCGTCTTTGTCCTCCTTTTGAAAGGACGTTACTTTAGCAAGTTGAGACAAATGAGAAATGGAGTTGAAGGAAGGGCCATCCCTTGATAAAACAGGTACTACTGGATACTACTTTAAACAAAAGGTACGCGAAAGAAAAACTGATACTTTTCTGACTCCATAGATGCAATCCAGAAAACAATGCAAGGTAAAACATATCTCCGGGCAGTCGTTCCAGGTGCGAGATCCCAGAAGTACTAGAGAGATTAGATGAAGCTTTGATCTCCAATCTGGGTTCTGAGTAAGATAGATTGAACACATTATGAAATTGGAAGTGAAATGTTCTAATGTGGAAGGAAAACTGAGATCTACATAAACGGGTTCACTGCAATAAAAAAGGGCAAAGGACAACAAATAAGTGCTATGATGAAGGATCACAGGACCATTGCTGCTTTTTAGACAAAATGGCTGCTATTTAGACATAGACAATGCCTACCCAAGTAAGAGTGCTGGGTCTACCAGTCGACTCGGAGGTAGATGAACCTGCATATTTTGGGGTCTGTTGATTGCTGGACTTGTAGTCCTAAACGTTGAAGAGTATCCTCTGGTGCTAGTGATGTAAACACTGGTAGGTAAGCCTAATGAAAAAGAGAGAATGAGACTGACTTGAATATTCCGCTTAATAAATGATAGAGGTAGGAACCTGCCAATGGCACAGGAATACGAGAAGCACAAATTCCATCTCCTTCGAGATCTGGCTTGGTAGAACAACAAAAGAAGACAAAGGCTTAAGGACATAGTAAGGGCTTTAGTGGGAAAGTGGTGCCAGAAGGACTCTTTGAATAATCTGGATAGACTGATGTTAGATTCACAAGTGTTTATGCGAGAAGTTCTTTTGTGCCTCTATTTCACTCATAATGTCTCTTGTGTTTTATGTACTTAAAAAGGAAGCAAATGAGAGCTGCAAAATATTTTGTGCATCTTAGGTAGTAAGTGCTCTCTTGACATAATTAGTGTTCTGTGAACATGTTAAGAAGATGTAAGTTGTTATTCATTCATGTCTCTCTTTTTAAAATATGTTTAAGAGTGTTGGGTTTTTGTTTCCTAATGTGGGCACAAAAATTGTTTCTGAGATTATCTGAATGCTCACTTGTTTAGTGCTACGCATAGCAATCAACAAGTGACCAGCGAATGTGTGCCTACTGTAAGGAAGCGTATTGCATTCTATCTGCAGTGTTCATCATAACTTGGGATCTGTTTAAGCTAAAAACATTTTTTAATATGTGTATAATATAGTAAGTTGCAGATTCTATAGCAAATCCAGACCTTTGTGGAAAATACTGCAGTTGTGAAATCTCATAATTCTTCTGAGGTAACACTGGTTTAAGGAGGGGTCAAGATTGTCAAAAGGTGTATCTTATTTCTCTCATCTTCAGAAAAGCTACAGAATATTTAAGAATACTACAAAATTGAATGGTGGAAGAAGTCTACATTTCATTAGGTGTGCTCTTTATGGTAATGTAAGATTCAAGATGGGAATTGGTCATTATGCTCATGATTCTTGTGGTGTTGTAAGTTCTTGTTGGGATTTAGTTCTGAGTTAGAGCCCTTAGGGGGCAAATGGAGGTGTGTTATCCTTTTGAAGTGAAGGTGGTAATTAGTGTGTGATGACTGTGTGGTTCAGCTGTGAGTGCCTACAGCTACATGGCTTTGCCACATTGAGCATTGTAGACGGTGTGATTACCTCTGGTAGTGAAAAATGTCCCACAATCAATGTGGGTCCTACCTGCAGTAGTTCAGCATGTGCCTTCTTCTGACACAATGTTGGGATATTTAGTGGTGCTCTTTGTTAGTTTTCCTTTGTATTTCGTGTTTGTTGTTGGTAGAAGGGGAGGAGTTCAGAGAATGGGCTTCTGTTTATTGAGAATGGTGTCACTATTGGATTGGCACTGTGTAGTGCATTCTCTGGGTTCCATCCTGTGTTCTGAACAGTTGGTCTGTGCCCTGCTTGGTGCTCAGATGGTGTTACAATACTTCACCTTAAAAGATTATGGTGCACAATTATACTGTAAAGGTATTTACATTTAAACCTCTAACATCCACATTTAATGAAACCTGCTCTTGGTTGTATTGCAGTCTGATGCTTTTTCTCAAATATGAGCCTCGGAGAAAATATAAATCTCTTACTTCTGCAAAAAATCTGCCGATGAGCAACCAAGTTTGATAGTAACTGCTCACTTGTGTTGAATTTATCCAATACTAAACTTCTACCAAATAAATTTGGTAATATATTCTACACAAACTATTGTGGGTTGCTGCTAGGGAATAAATGTTGATCGATGTTACATGCATGTATGTATGTTTTCTATCCATTTTATGTAAAATGAGCTTATTAAATCTGCTTCTTGATTATTTAAAATGTTATGCTTATTATAGAGTTTGGTGATCATCCTGTAAACCTCTCATTGTTTCCATGTTAAGTCCTCTGGCATATTTGGAATATAGTAACTTTAGACCTTATTTTGCTCACCATTTTGTACAAATAAGTTTGTATTCTGTTTTTCCGGAGGGTCACATCATTCAGTTTGGTGGGAAACTCATGTCAGGGTATCATTCCCCAATGAAAGACAGAGCAATTGCTTTGTGTTTTAGACTGTCGTGCTTTTTGCCTTGGGGATTTCTTCATGTATGAATCTCTTTGAGGCATTTAATAAAACCTGTACAGGATGTCTACATTTTTTTAAGCCACTGCATCTGAGGGAGTGGTAGGGGACAGTTGACATGGGTCATTCTACTGGCTCATTATACATCTGAGCTGCATGTAGGTGTGGGCAACAGGAAAATGTGCTGTCTTTTTAATAGGGTCTTGAAATTAATCTGTTGTTTATCACCCATCTTTGTTTTTTGGAGTAAATTTGACCTTTTATTTAGTTTTGTTTTTGAATCCTGATGTTTTTTTTTTTGTTTTTTTTTAAAAACCTTTATTCGTATAATTCAGATACACAGCTATTCAGCCGACAACCCGGAGGTTCGGCAGCTCCTCAATCGACACGTGCAGTCATCTACAGCTCTCATACAGGATAAAAACAAAGGTTCCAATTTTTAAAAATGAACACAACAAGCAAGGCAATATACATCATAAGTTCGCGTCAGCTCCCAGCGAGGGGGCGGCCCCATTTCCAACATCAGTTCAAGCCACCGATTGAGAGGAGGAGGGAGAAGCAGAGGCGCTAACATTCTAGCAGAGGTGCATCAGAGATACCCAAGTCGGATGCGAGGCTAGGGGGAAAGTTGCTCCTCTAGTGGTTCAGTGGCAGGAGGCAAACATATGTACCCCCTATACTGGTTCCAACCTCCCCATACCTTATGCCATTTCTTGGGCCTACCCCGCGCACTATACACCGTTTTCTCCCGGAACATGCACCAGTCCATGTTGTCCTTCCAAGCATCCAGGGTGGGAGGGCTAGGGGATCCCCACAATCTTGCAATATCTCGCTTAGCCACCATATTACCTAGGGTCACCCATTGAGTCTGCGCCGCGTCGTAGTCTGTAGGACCCCACACATTCAAGAGACAGCGCCGCGCCTCTGGGTGCAATACAATGCCCGTGACCTCCTGCATAACAACGTGAATCCGCTTCCATAGTTCCGCAATCACACCACACTCCCATATAATGTGCAGAAAGGTGCCCACCATCCCGCAGCCCCTCTTACACAGCCCGTCCTCGGAAAAACCCATATGGACCAATCGGGGCCCAGTGACATAGACTCTGTGGAGTATCTTAAGCTGGACAAGCCGCAACCTGGCGGGGATTGCGACCTCCTTAGGAGAGGAGACCGCGTACTGCCAATCCTCATCGTCCAGCTCAATGCCGTCTCTAGTCCACTGGTCCCGCACCCCCAGGAGGAGATCGGTCCGAACGTTCACAAGCTTTTTGTAAATTAGGGAGATTGTGCTCTCCGGCATATGGCCGTCCAGGATCCGGTCCTCCAATGGAGAGGACTCAGGCACCTTTTCCCCCTGAACGAGGACCGACTGCAGCGCATGGCGCACCTGCGCATACCGGAAGTATTCCGTGCCCTCAAGCGCATATTCCGACCGCAGCTCATCGAACGACTTAATCCGCCCCTTGGTCAGCATGTCCCCCACCCTGGAGATGCCGATCAGATCCCATTTGTCGAATCCCTTAGAGTGCCAGAGGTTCCCCAACATGTCCGAGTCATACAACGGAGTGGCGAGGGTGAGGCTATCCTTCCATCCCAGGGAGTTCGTGACTGTCTTCCACACGTGCACCGCCACCCCGGTCGGCCCCGTGAGGGACCCAGCCGATGGCTTCGAATAAAGTGCTCTATAAAAGCCACCACCCCGCAGCAACCACCGGTCCATAGCAAAGCCGGGGCCAAGCGCCGGACCGTAGACTCCATGATTGATCGCGCTCAGTTGGGAGGCCCAATAGTATCTCCGGATGTCGGGAAGCGCGATACCCCCGTCGTACCAAGGGAGAGTTAATTTTGCTATCGCTATACGCGGGCGGCCGTCCCACAGCAGCGAACGCTGCAGACACTCGACCTCCCGAAAGTAGCTGGCCGGAACCAGCTCCTGGGTGTTCTGCAGGACATAGAGAAAACGGGGAAGAGACCTCATTTTGAATAGCACCGCACGGCCAAGGAGGGAAAGCGGCAACCGCCGCCAGCCCGCCACATCCCGCCGCAGGCGCGCCAACGGAGGGAGCAGGTTCCTCTCATACCGCACCGTTGGGTCAGCAGAGATATAAATCCCAATATACAGGAACCCCTCCCGGGCAATCTGGATCGGGCAATTCCGCGGGGGAACCAGGACGTCCCCACACAGGGCATACAGATATGACTTACCCCAATTAATGGTTAGCCCCGAGTTCCTCCCGAAAGAAGTCAGTATGTCGCAGACAACTATAAGGGACTTCCGGGGTGAAGTAAGATAGAGCAGAATATCGTCGGCATAGAGGGAAATGCGGTCTTCGTGGTCAGGGGACCAACGAATCCCCCTCACGTCTGGGTGCCATCGTATCCAGGCCGCCAGCGGCTCAAGGGCGAGGGCGAACAACAACGGCGATAAAGGACAACCCTGCCTGGTACCCCTCCCCAGATCGAAGGGACGGGACGCCCTACCGTTGACTGCAACTTTGGCGAGAGGTTCTTCGTATAATAGCCTTACCCAGCCCACAAATCCGGGCCCGAAGCCGAATTTCGCAAGCGCAGCCCACAGGTATGCCCACTCCACCGTGTCAAATGCCATCGTTGCGTCGAGCGCAGCCACCATGGCCGGCTCCCGCATCGTCCCCACCCTCGCGATCACTCCATGGATGCGCCTAAGATTCAACGCGGTATTACGATGCGGGATGAAGCCAGATTGGTCAGGGTGGATCAGATCCCCGACCACCCTGACCAGCCGGTTTGCGAGGATTTTGGCAAGGATCTTCGGCTCGGCATTAAGGAGCGAGATCGGCCTGTATGAGCTGCACCGGTTCCTGGGCTTGCCATCTTTATGGATGACCACGATCGTTGCCAGGCGCTGGTCAAGTGGGAGGCAGCCCATCTCCCGCGCCTCCACAAACATAGCCCGCAAATGCGGAGCGATCTTGTCCGGTCGGAGTTTGTAAAGCTCAATTGGCAGGCCATTCGGACCCGAGGCCTTGCCCGGGCGCAAAGAGCGGATAGCCCCCGCAATCTCGTCGACTGTGATGTCACCATCAAGATCGTCTCTGTCTATGTCGGAGAGGCAAGGCAGGGCAAGATCGCGCAGGAGCTCACATGAATCCTCCACTGGCCTGTCAGACACTGAGGTATAGACCGTGTGGAAGTAATCCGCAAAGCACTGGACTATGCCGTCCGGCTCCGTGACCATAACGCCATCCTCCGTCACAAGGTCCGGCACAACACGATTGGCCCGCTCCTTTTTGTCTAGCCACGCGATCAATTTCCCGGCCTTGTCCCCGACGTCGTACAGACGGCCCCGCTGTTCCCTACTCAGGGCTTTGGCCGCATCCGTCACGAGGGCCCTGTACTCCGATTGTTTAAGGCTCAACTTGTGCAGCACCTCCGACGTGACCTCCCCTTCCAGAGCCAACTCTAGATCCGCAATCTCCGCCTCAAGCTGGGCGACCTCCGCGTCTCTACGATGCTTGGCCGCTGTTATCAAGGAGAGGGCCTCACCCCTAATCACTGTTTTGAACGCTTCCCACAAGGACACCGCCGACGTGACCGAACCAAGGTTTTCTTGAAAGTAACGGTCGACCGCCTTCAATACCGCACTACGAGTCGCAGGGTCCCTGAAGTACCACGGGTTAATTGGGGCCACCCTACCACCCACTCCTCTGCCAACATCCATACAGATCCACACCGGGGAATGGTCAGAAATACCTCGTGCCATGTGCCTGGCCTCAGAGACGAAGGAGGCGTGTGCAGCTAGGGTAAGGACATAGTCAATTCTAGAGAGACTGCCATGCGCCCCTGAGTGGAAAGTATATTGTCGTTGTGTGGGATGCAACAATCGCCAACAGTCAACTAGCCCAAGGGTATCTATAAAATCAGGAAGCCACTTCTGAGCCCCCCCCGAACTCCTCTGTGGGTGTCTGTCGAGCAGGCCAGAGCCAACCGCATTGAAGTCGCCACCCACCACCAACATTCCTTCTGGGAGATCCAACAATGTCCTCTCTAAGTCCGCTAGTGTAGAGGGCTGCAATGCAGGGGGGACATAAACCGACACCAGGACCAGGGTCCTGCCCTCCCACCGCCCCGCTACTGCCGCAAAGCGTCCCCTATCGTCAACGGTAGTGGAGTCAACCTCGAATGGCAGAGAGGACCTGACAAGTATTCCCGCTCCTCTAGAACCCGAGGAAAACCCGGAATGTGCAACAAATTTATAGCCTTTACGATTGAGTGCATAGCACGTGTTACCAATCAAGTGCGTCTCTTGCAATAAGACAATATCAGGGGTACATCGCTTCAGAAATTGCAGGACAATCCCACGCTTTATACGATCCCCCAAGCCATTTACATTCCAACTGAGTATTTTTAGGCCCCTACCCCCCATCCCAACATGTAAGGAGACCACCACCCCCCGCGTGGAACCAGACCCGAGTCACAGCAGCTTGCATCTTTACGCCTTGCATAACAAAAAACAACAACAACCCCAACAACAACCCACATCCACCCCCCACCCTGCACCCCTGCGTAAGCTCTAAAGCGCCCCCCAACTTGCAGTGTGCCTGTCGCCCCTTAAAACTACTAATCTACGAAAAGAACCCCAGAGGAGGAAAAGGCTCCCCTACTGCCCCCGCTACCCCCCGGATTATCAACCTCCCGGAGGAACCGGAGTCCTAGTACTTAAGTCCTGGCTCAGTGTTCATCTCCACCACCATCTGCGCCACCGGAGCGTTCCACGCCAGACCGTCCTTGGGGCAATGTGTCCAGCCAGTCTCCGACCATGTTAGGTGACTCAAAAAAGAAAGTCCGCTCTTCGAACACCACCCGCAACCTGGCCGGGAAAAGCATGGCATATTTTAGTCCCATCTCACGTAGTCTTCTCTTGACCGCCAGGAAGCCTTGCCGTTGCTTCTGCACCATCTGGGTAAAGTCCGGATAGAAACTTACAGTAGTGTTCTGGAATGGCAGCGGGCCGGCCACCCGCGATGCTTGCAGAATGGCATCTCGGTCCCTGAAGTTAAAAATCCTGGCGACAATCGGCCTCGGAGGGGCCCCCACCTTGGGCCTCCCGCCAGGGACTCTGTGGGCCCGTTCGACAGCAAAGAACTTACTGAGGCCTTTGGGCGCCAGATGGCTCACCACCAGGTCCTCCACGAACAGGTCCACCGACTGCTCCTCCGAATTTTCCGGGACCCCGATGATGCGCACGTTATTGCGCCTTGCACGGCCTTCGAACTCTTCCAACCGTCGGGCGAAGTGATCATTTGCCGTCCGCAGGGTACGGACTTCCTGCTGAAGGCCGGAGACGTCGCCCAGGAGGCCGGCAGTCTTGAGGTCCAAGGACTGAACCCGCTCATTAGTTTTCCCCAGGTCTGCCCGAACCAGATTGACGTCAATCGATATGGCATCCACTTTTTGTGCCAGGGTCTCAAATTGTTGCCCAATCGAGGACTTCATCCCTTCGATGGCCCCCATAATATCTTGCAGGGTCAGTTCTGTGGGGGGAGGTGTCGCGTCCTTCGAGGCGTCCAGTATCGGGCCCGATCCGCCCGGAGACCCCTTCTGGTGGGCATACCGGTCCATGTTGTTAGTCTGGGTGTAACTGCCCCGCCTGGTACTCTTGGGCTTCTGTTTGTCGGCGTCCGACTTGGTCGACATCGCAATCTGCCTTGTAGACACTCTCCTTGCCCATACAATCAACCATGCGACCAGTGGCTGGCACTACGCACGCCCCGTCCGGGCGCTGTGGAGACTGGAAGGCGAAAGCGAAAGTGAAAGTGGAAACACCCCCCCTCCGCCGACCCGTCCCCAGCCCGGCCGCTGTTGTTCAATTAGTGCACGGGCACTGTGCCAACGCAAGGCCCGGGCACCGTGCGGGGAGTAGGCCACAAACTTCCAGTCAGTACAACTTCAGTCTCCGGTGGACGATTTCGATCCGGACAGCGACTCTCGCCTCAGCAACAGCTCCCCTCCAATATTCCGGGCATCAAAAGCAGGATAATAGACAGGATAGCTGCCGGAGGGAGCGAGGGTCTCGGGAGCTCGAGGCTCACGCGGCCATCTTGATCGCGCGCTAAGCTCCTCCCCGAATCCTGATGTTTTGAATACTTGGGGAAACCCTCACCAATCCCGATTTTGTATTCCTCATATCTTCCATTTACAAACTGAGGCGTTGCCTCCTTCCAGATCCATGAAGCCTCTTGCATTTGATTTAGTTTAGAGCAGTTCTAAGACTTTCCTTACCCCCTTACCCTCACCTGCCTTCTGCGGGAGGGTTGCATTAAGGGAGAGGGATGCCTATGCACTTTTTTGTAACCAGCAGACACCCACCAGGATCAATGGTAGAAAGGAAGATAAAGTAGGAAGAAATTAATTACCATAAGTAATAAAAGCATTACCCCTCCCATATCAAATCCTGCTTCTTTGTACCATTTGTTTTCAAATTGAGGGCATATCCAAACTGAAAGGCTGAAGGAACAGCAAGAAACATCCCAGGACCTCATGCCACCAGCATTCACCGTTTACTTCTTCTATGAAATCATGGTGTAAGAAAATCAAAAGACCACTAAACAAAGATTGTACTAAAAAAGGACTGCTCCACTTGCAACAGAGTCCCATCCTGGAGTAGGAGGCAATAGTGACGAAGACCCAGTGACTGAGTGTAACAATGGAAGGAGAGTAATAAAGGCAGCATCCATGGAGGCCCCCGGACAGTTCTAGGAAAAGGGAACCGAGGTTTAGAGTTGCAGCCAACAGGTCCCAACCTGCTGACACTGACTCAAAGATAGAGCAAGGCAGAAGTCCTGGTACAAAGGGAAGACTGCTCAACTGGTTAGCCCTTAAATTCATTTTGTGCAGTCACAGATCCTACATATGGCTCCATATATCTGAAAATGTGTAATGTCACCATGGTCATGGTTGGAGTCCAAGTCCCACCTATCCCCCTGGCAATTTACTTAGGCCTTGGATATACACCAGGACTGGGTGAAGGTGGGGACGGTGGAGGGTTGCGTGGGAGGAGGGGAAGATACCCTAAGACCTCTTATGGCTTCCTTTGCTGATTCTGTCACAGTCTACAAGCCATGAACCTCCAGAGATGCCCAATATGCCACCCCAACATCAGGCACAGGCATCTGATGTCAAACTCGGAGAGCATGAATCGAAATATATCCCTTCCACCAAGATTTACATGTGCAACCACCAATGCAAAGCCAGATAAAGATGATACTGACTTGATCTCTGATCCCAAAACTGCAGAAGGTGGAGAATGGGGGTCTCAAATGGAAGCAGCTCCTCTGTACTTGGAAGATACTTGACACAATGTGACCCCGCAGACAAAGCCATGTTGTTGCAATGAGCAGAATCCAATATATAGTTGCACAGTTGTTTATTCATGCAGCACAGCATTGACCGCCTGCCTTAAGCCAGAGCAGAACTGACAGAACAACATTCTATATTGGTATATTAGTACAGCATTGCTTGAATTAACAAAAGTGCTTGTGGCGTGCTGCACTTCATTTGGTCACTTGGGAGCACGGACTGACTGTCTCAAGCACTCCGCAAGTCTGGAATTCAGTGGGATTCGGAGCACACACGCAGCATGATTTCTGATGTTCTGTACTAGTTGCACTGTGTGTGCTCATTGTTTAATTGTACGATAAGCATTATTGGCTCAGCTACTCTGAGCAACATTTTTATTGGATAATTTCAACTATCATTTGATTGAGCAGTTCCTGCTTCATGTAAGCTCATATGTTGGCTGCGGTGAAGAACATTTCTGTTGGCTTCACTTGTATACCTTTCAATTGGCTGTCATTGTTTCCAGGTTATTTCTCCTAAAACTATCTTTACAGCCTTAAAGTGTTACTTTGTTGTACTTGGATTCTGATGGTACATATTGCATTTATACTTAATAACTACTCTGTCTGTGAGTTAGGAATACAATATGCAGTTTGAACCTCCAGTTACATTTTTACAAAACAAGGAATGAGTCTATAGGTACATTGAACGATAATTCCTGTAGGATCAAAATCAAGAGGGGTGTTGTTAAACAAAAGTTGAGAGGGGTACCGATAAATGTCAAATGAGAACTAAAGAGCATGCTAAACGAGATGGTAGATGAAGACATTATTTAAGAGATTGAGTCCTCTGAATGGGTATCTCCTTTAGTTTTGGCACGTGAGGTGGATCAAAAATTATGGTTGTGTGTGAACTTGAGAGCATTAAATGCTAATATTGTAGTAGATTGTCACCCCTTACCTAACATAACTGAAGTTGTAAGTATGCTTGATGGTGCTAAGATATTTTTCACATTAGATTTAAGATCTGCCTATCATCAGTTTGAAGTTACGGAATACTTGAAACATTTGACTGCATTCCTTACTCCTCAGGAGCTAAATCAATTGAAAAGAATGCCATTTGGGTTTTCCTCTGTGGTATCAGTGTTTCATAGAGCAATGTTCTACGTATTTAAATATACAGACAGTTTTTTTTAATGTTTCCAAGATGACATTTTGATATTCTCAAAAGATGAACAGGAACATTTGGAACAATGAGATTTGCAGGAGGTTAGAAAAATATGGTCTGACACTGCAGACCTCTAAGTGCAAACTATTCTGCTACTCAGTAGATTATTTAGGTCATTCCTTGTCTGGAGATGGTGTTGTACCTAAGACCTATATTATTGATGCTATTATCAATGCACCTGCTCCAGGAAATAAGGAACAACTTCTACCGAAACATATAAAATTCCTCTAGCAAAGTTGAGTGAAACAACTAACACATCAATGTTGAAATATGAAATGAATCCAGATAGTAGCGGTTGTATCATTCCTACGCCACCGCAATGTCAAATAGAGCACCCTTCCTCATCTCCAATATTTACAGAATCCAATATATAGTTGAACTGTCCATTATTTATGCAGCCCAGCATCGACCGTCTGTCGGCAGCCAGAGCAGAACTCACAAAATAACATTCTGTATTCCAGTAGAAAACAGCGGTAACCATTTCCTAGGTTAAACATAAACATTCCAGTAACTACACTAAATAATAAAAAATAAACAACACATGTCCTCACAGTGCTGGTGCTGCAGTAAGAAGGAGATGCAGTGAAGAGGCGACGATCTCCAGTCAGGAAGAACCACTCTGGTCACAGAAGTTTGAAACAAGGCCCGATAGAACTTCACATCCTGTGAAGAGATGAGGTAAAACGTTCCCATCTTCATCAGTTATTCGTGCAGACAGAACATTGCACACTCTCTTTATGGTCAGCACGGTCAGCTTAATAGAGTAAGCACTTACCAATGAGTCGCTGTGGTAGGAAAGAACTGTCAGGCAATCTGATAATACTGTCTGCATTCAACAAACCAGAGATGAGATACTTCCAAAAGTTCTGAACCAGAGGGAGGTGGAGATGTGACATGGATATGTGCATCCTGAAGATCTAATGATGAATGGAAGACCTTCCTTGTGCATCACAGGTATTACTATAAAGTTAACTTCTTGAAATGAAGATTCTGGATACATATGTTCAGGTTTTCACATTAATCACCAACCAGAACCCATCAGCGACCTTCAGAACCATGAAGACCTGAGTTCAGAGCCTATAGTGTCCCTCCAGAGCAGAAACATAAACACTATCTGTTTTTGTCTTAAAGCGCCTCAGTACCCTCCTGAAAGGCTGGCAGACAACTTGTAATTCCTGGCGGTGTGATGCCAAAGAAGGCCAGATGTGCTTGAAGTCTCCAACATCCCCTCACTGAAGGATCCAGGGGCAGACCGGTCCTCCATTCAAGAGGAGAAATTTTTCTTCTCCTGCTGAGACAGGAAGTGAGAATGACCCGTCCCTCACTTGAGGAAAAAAATGAGTCTTTCCATTTTTGAGCTGAAGAGGAGAATCAAAAACAATGCTCTTGTTCCCTTTATTCTGTAGTTTCTGTCTTAGCCTTCTTCACCAACTCATCCTATTGTGAGCCAAAGAGTCTGTCCACCAAATGAAAAGTTTTTTGTTGAGCCTGTCCCTGACCCAAACATTCCTATGGGCCGCTGTGAGGATTTGGGTGTATTATATGATATGGCTGGGGGGCCTTATCGTGGAATACACTTGCAAAACCTATCTTGAGTCCAGTCAGGCTCATTTATAAACCTTAAGCTCAATCCTGTGTAGCTATAGCTTCAAGCAGCAAGACTATACAAAGGAACTTAGTATAAACTAGTTAATAGCACCAAACAACGAAATAACATCACTCAACAAGAAAGAGACACAACAACAATTTACAAAATATAGAACATATTTTTAAGAATTTATAGAGTCCTTAATCATCAAAATCCATCGGTGGGTTCCAGAGATACAGATTTTAGAAGAAATATATACTTTTTTTAAATGCAACCGCAAACTAGAATTGTTCAACAAAAACTTTGCAAACTTTTGAATAGTTTAAAACAGTTTGGCGACTCCGAATGTGCTTGGGTGACCAAATCTGACAGGGCGGAGGCTTAAGAGTCCTGTAAGGTTAATTTGGACAATTAGCTGTCCACCAGAGCCTTTTCCAGTCCAGTTCCAGCCTTTAGGAAATGACCACCATAGACGACAGTGGAGCGGTCCTGATGTTGAGAATGCATGCAGAAAAGATGCTCAGTGATGCCCCTGGAGCTGTGCGGTCGATGAGGGATGAAGTGTGGTTGATCCCTTGATCCATGGGTGGGTTGAGGCAACTCTGAACACAGCACTTGGGGTCCCATGGGTTCATCAGTGAACCTGTACTTCGATTCAGAAAACCATTTACATATGATAATCTGCACCAGTAGAAGGCCATCTGCGATGGGGCTTCCAATCTTGCGACACAGCGAATATTTGTGGTGGGGCTAGTGTCCCTCTTGGGTGATGAATACGCTCTCTGATAGTACTCCCGGTTCCAGCAGACATGGGTGCAACTTTTGGCTGTCTCGGATTTGTCTCTTGGTGTGCCAGTGGCGGCCAGTGACGATCCCTCCGGAGTGGCTACTGCTTTGGACTTCCTCAGCGTTGATGTCCCTGGTGCAGTTCTAGTGTGCCAGTCAACTGACTCTTGGAGTCACTGCTTCGATCTGGTGCCGGGAATCAACTTTTCCCTGAGCCAGGAGCCACAGGCATAGTACAATCTCACTATCCCAAAGTGCAGCAGGTGTAGTCCTTTCAATTGTGCATCCTCTCTTCGTGTAGCATCAATGGCTGCAGGTCACTCCTCTCTTCGTCCTCCCTCCAAAGGACTCAAGTTCAGGGAGCCAGGGGTGCCCATTATATCCTGGGAAGTGCCCTGAGGGGACAACGCGGTCACTAGCCAATGGGCTAGCAAGTTACCTCCTCTTTGACGACAAAATGCTGCCGATGTGTGGCATTTGATAATCTCATAGTGCAATATTTTTGCAACTCGGAGGATGTCGGAACTCTTCCTTCACTGTGTGGAGCTTGGTAGCACACCCCAGAGGAGTGGCTACCTAAGGGCTACATGGTTTGGGGACAGGTTTTTCTTATCTGTTCCTAACTCCAACTTGCCTATAGAAACAAAAGCCATCCTGCTGTACAGGCTGCCCTTCAAAAGCGGCTTCCCCTTTGAAGCTCACCTTTTGGGCTAATACCCCGAGTAGCCTTCTTGGGAGTGGGGTCACACTTCACTATGCGGCAACTGCCTTTGTTCCTGAGCCTGGGAGGAGTTCACATGTCACACCAGGCAGGCAGAAAGCTGTCTGAGTGTCAGGGCCTTTGTGAGGCCACTGGAATAGCTGGGGTACAGGGATGCAACTCTCTAAAGGTTGCTTAACTTTAAAAGTGGCATACGTCTCGACTTGGGCATCAAGTCGGATTTAATGCCACAATTAATTTGTTACCTTACAATATCCCGTTACTTATGCCCATTCAGAGGTTAGCCAGGCTGGGATGCCAGCCTGCATCCCTGTGTTAGCCAATGAGGCTACTAACTTTACTCAGCAAAACGACAACTTTAAGGGTGATGCTGCTAACACATATATAAACATATATGTCTCTTTTAGCACTATACAGCTCCCTACCATAGGGCTCTATAGGACTTCCTTAGGGTAGACTTGCATATACTGTTAAGGGAAGGGTCAGCTTTGCCGTTAATGGTAACGGCAAAGTCGAATTTGCAGTGTGAACACTGGCTTTCCAGTCTGCAGTGGCAGACTGGGAGCCATGTCGTACTTTGTCACACACAGGGTGGCACAAACAGTGCTGCAGCCCTGGGTGGACACTGCCTTACATGCCCTTGGTACCATATACTAGGGACTTATAAGTAAGCCAGCCCTTGCCAATTTAGGACATCCAATTCGACATATCTTTTGCAATGGATCACACTTGCACTGAGGTCTGGACAGCAGGCCACAGTGCACTCTCAAAGTCAAACAACCAGCAGCTAGTAGTCCAAATGGGGGCAAAAAGTGGGGGGGAAACCTACCAAAAGCCTGTTTCCTTACCGCGGCACTCTCTGAAAAGGCAAATGCCTTAATAAAATCTCATCAGCTAAGCGTTCAACTTTTTCCACATTGATAGATAACTTATTAGGACAAACTGCTTCATCGCGCAAATAATCATGCAAGGTAGCAAAGTTCTACTTGAGAGATTTGTCCACATACGATGCATAGACCCCAGCATGCACCTTCTCTGGGCGGTCAACAGTGTTCCTGAGAAATAGACTATTAACACTTGTATGCAGCTTCCCAGACACATTAGGTAACATGGTATCTACTGGAATGTTGTCTTAGAGACCTCATCCACCACCTGATTCATTTTGGGGGGAAAAGCTTCTCCCAAACCTTCTATTGGCTCTGTATGATAGAGTTTATGGAGTGAGGAACAGGAATATGGTAACAGAGAGTCTGATCATACTTGTCTAACAGGTCAACCTTCCCAACAGAGGGTTCCGGGGTTGAAAGAAGCCCCACCTTAGTTCTAATATGCTCCAGAACCAGCTTGCTCTATCCTTGGACATAAAAAGAGATTGAGAGTTCCCATCCATTTCAAATTTCAAATCCACCACGGAATGAGGAAAGGAATGATGGATCCCTCGCTCCCTGACCACCGCAGCCTCATCAACATCCGCTCTTAATTCTTCTGTGAGGCATCTGCTCCTTAGGAAAAGCAGTCAAATGCTGATGCTGCACTGAGAGAGAGCAGTGGTGCCAAACAGCAGGCCTCTTGCTGCAGTGAGCCCAGGGTCGGTATCCTACTTCCTTCCTCCTTTTCCTTCTTGCTCCAGATGACTTGTATACAGCTTTTAGCATATCAGAACATCCACTTGCAGCCCCAAAGAAACATGACCCCTCGGAAGTAGGCATCTACAGAGTACATCACCTGGCTCTTCAGTGAAGCCGGAGTACATGCTCCACCTCCAACCGAGAAACAGTCCACCCAAGCTCACATCGGATTCTGGACTTTTTTACCTCCTTGTCTCATTTTGCCAGATTCTAAAAAAAAAAAAAAAGAGGAGGAAGGTGTATGCACCCAGCGACCAGGCCTAACTGCTCCCCGATCGCTGCATCTATTATAAAGCCACAGGGAGTTTCCCAGACGGCAGGGACCCGTATTCCCTGATGACGCTTGTGGCCCTTCCCCAACGTGTCAAATACTAATCCTTATCGCTGTCGTGAAGGACAGACGAAAAAACAGGTTGTGTGTAGCTGTTTTCCCTTGTATGGAATTGCCATTTGCAGATAAGGGAGGGGCGCAAGGGAAGGAAACCAACAGTACTAAGAAATTAATTAAATGAAATCAGAATCAAGGTGCTCCAGGGCTCAGGGAGGAAGCAGAAGCCTCCACGTGAAAATGATTTGTGTGATCAAACAAGATGGATGTTGGGCAGTTCTCGTTACTAATATAAGTAAAATGTTTGCTGCCGAGTCCATGACATGCGTCCAGAGTCCAGTCTACTCCACTCTACTCCATTTATCATTGCACTCAAGCAATATATGCTTGGATTATTTTTCTCTGGCTTTAAAAACGCTTATTTAGGAGTGTGATGATTCATGAAGTGTTCGAAAACAGCGCAAAAAAAATTACTTTTGCAGGAAATCGAATACTCCCAAAAATCACTTTTAGTGCAAGAATTTCCAGTGAAAAATGCTTCTGGAGCAATATTTGCAGGCAGGTTTTGCAAAGGTGACAAACTTTGTGATTATGAAATTGAATACTTTGTCACCGTTACAAAACCTTATCTAAGAAATTATAAATGTGCACATTCCTAATTCAAATGTTGTGACGCAAATTAATGACAACGCGGTGCCATATCAGAAACCTGCTTTGCATAGCCATATAGAAAGGTTAAATCATGAAATCCACGTAGAAATATTGAACTTGAACATCGTAAAAATTGTGGCATCCTGCAGTTTCACTGAGGTGTAGCAGTGCAAATTCAAGCCGTGGAGATGACCCCATAAAGTAACTAGAACTCATTGTGGGATCGTATTTAGGAAAGTGAGTTTAGTAGGGTTTATTCTTGTTGTGGTTTCAGCACCAGTGATTCACTTCTCCGTCTGGGATGAGATGTGGTCTTGTGCCTGTTATTGATCATAAAATCTGAGACCTAAGTTCTAGTCCTAAATTCTCCATTTTATGAAAGTTGGTTTAAATCTCTAGATCCACATATGCTTCTATTCCCCTGTCAGGACATGGATCACTTGTGAACTTGGTATCACAGTATTTAGCAATAGGTGATATATGAAAAAGTGCATTTTCGAGGATCCCTTCTATGCTTTCTCTCAAAAACGTTGTGAAAATCTTAGGCGAAGCACTAAGATTAAGGGTCTCATTTATAGTTTGGAAGAGGAAGAACACGGAAGTAAAGTGGCGGCTCTTGGTTACTTAACTCCATTTAGAGCCTGGGGGTGGTCCTGGGTTTTCACCAGTGAAGCCTCAGCAGTCTCCACCAGCATAAGCCTTTGACCAGTTGGCCCGTCCCCCAAAGGTCCATTAAAGCAAAGTGGCCGTCACTTCACCCTATTTAGAATAGGGCAGCTGTTACTTTTCGCCTACTTCGGACCATTATGCGCTTCATGGCGGTCCTGGGTTGGAAAAACGCATAACGGCCCACGCTCAGGGAAGAAACTCCTTACAAGGCTGGGCCATGTTTTTGTTTTCAAGAAACAAGTTTGTTTCTTAAATACAAAAAAAGCTTTGCTGAGTGGGGCTTTCAGACAGGGCACCCACTTGGCAAACCTTCAGTGCCTACAGTGGAGCACTGGCGGCTCTGCTGAAAGTCCAGAGCTCCGCCCAGCCTGGTGGGATCTTTAAATATGACTGATGGCCCTACCCTGGGGAAGCAGGGGCTGTACCTTCTGCTGACCTGGCATGGCACTGATTGTCTTCCCCTAGAGAAGCTGGGTCTGTCCCCTCTGCTGACCTGGCAGGGCACTGATGGCCCTCCACTAGGGAAGCAGGGGCTGTACCCTCTGCTGACCTGGCAGGGCACTGATGGCCATCCACTAGGGAAGCAGGGGTTGTGCCCTCTGCTGACCTGGCAGGGCACTGATGGCCCTACCCTGTGAAGCAGGGGCTGTACTCTCTGTTGACCTGGCAGGGCACTGATGGCTCTACCCTGGGATGCAGGGGCTGTACTCTCTGTTGACCTGGCAGGGCACTGATGGCTCTACCCTGGGATGCAGGGGCTGTCCCCTCTGCTGACCTGGCAGGGCACTGACGGCCCTACCCTGTGAAGCAGGGGCTGTCCCCTCTGCTGACCTGGCAGGGCACTGATGGCCCTCCACTAGGGAAGCAGGGGCTGTCCCCTCTGCTGACCTGGCAGGGCACTGATGGCCCTCCACTAGGGAAGCAGGGGCTGTCCCCTCTGCTGACCTGGCAGGGCACTGATGGCCCTACCCTAGGGAAGCAGGGGCTGTCCCCTCTGCTGAGCTGGCAGGGCACTGATGGCCCTACCCTAGGGAAGCAGGGGCTGTACTCTCTGTTGACCTGGCAGGGCACTGATGGCCCTACCCTGTGAAGCAGGGGCTGTACTCTCTGTTGACCTGGCAGGGCACTGATGGCTCTACCCTGGGATGCAGGGGCTGTCCCCTCTGCTGACCTGGCAGAACAGTGGGCAATCCACCAAGGTCTAAATGACTCCCTAAATCTATTGTTGTAGAGAACTTGGCTCTCAGTCATCATGGCGCTGTACAGAAGCGACAACTATGCATCGTATCCTATATAAAAGTCGCGTTATATGCTGCACTGTGACAAGGGACAACATTGTGGGCTGCACAGAGACAATAATTCATGCAACGGTTACATAGGCAACCTGTCATACATTACTACTCGGGTCTTTATCGTTAACATTTATTTTCATACATAAAAGTAAGAACATTTAACCGTGTTTAGCACCTTAATGAGATGCAAAGATATAGGAGGCACGCCTGGTTCACTGGACAACACTATAGTTGCTATGGATACCGGGGCCATTGGCAATCTAAGGGGAGACTGATACCATGATCAAAACAGGACTGGCGCTTTGCTAACATTAAAGGCACCCTACTGTTAAGAGTGTTTCCAATTTTTTTTGGAGGGATTTTAAAGACATATGCACGGTATTTTGGGGAAGCGTGTTCCATATTTTGGGCATTTCATTCCGACTTTAATTTTATCAATTAGAACCACGTAAGTATGAAGCTAACGGTCCGCCTCCTAACTGCGCATCTCAAAGTGAACATTTCTTTGTTAGAGTTTAGAATCGCAGTGCTGGCGTGTACGTGTGCCTCCCGAGGGAGCACGTGGCTGCGTGTGTCGTTCCTGGGAGTGAATGGGACGCGTAGTTGTTGAATGGATAACTTGACCAGCTATCCAAAAAATCTCCGTTATTAACGTACCTGTTTCAGCATGTTTCGCTTCCCCTTTGACCGCTTGTACGCTCAAACTGTTTGTCTTAATTACTTTCCTAATTGTTAGTTCTGAAGGATGCCCTCGCGCTGATTGCGAAAGAGTCCGAAGCGCTTGAAAGACGCGGGGAGCGTCTGTACGCCTCGGTGCTGGGAGCTATGGATACCGCCGCAGACAACGACTCCCGGCTGAGGAGTGACGCGCAACAAGCCGTCTCCCAGGAAATGGATTGGGTAAGATGCAAGAGCTAATGTACTACTCATGCCTGGCATGCGGAAAAGGCAGACTGGTATGGGCTTCAGCTGTGCTTTAAAGGGGCAGGTACTGTGCAGTACTGAGTACCCGCACTTCTTTAATTTGAAAGGACAGTACCTGCTCCTCTCACCAGTTCGGCAATGCATTTAGGGAGAGAGTACTGGAACTACTCAGGAGGAGGAGGTACTCTAAATAGTGAGTACCTGCACTTCTATAGCTCCATGTAAAGCACTGGATTTAGTACCGGTTCCTCCATGTTATATATAATTTAACCCTGTATATTGCGTGCTTCTCATCAATTGCTAATTTGCCCATTTATTCAAGCAAGTCAATAATAAAGTTGCAGCTTGCATAGTTAAGTATGCAAAAAAGGACTGCAACTATCATTCTTGTATCTCTAATCGATTGGGAAGCCGTAAACCAGATAGAAAAAAAGAATGCGCTTGTTCATAGAATGTTAACTATGTGTTTAATGATAGTCATAGAGCACGATCCTAGAGCAGAGCCCCACTGAGTTCAAAGGAAAAATACAATAATAACACAACGGTAATAAAGTTACGTCGTTAACATTTTATTTTTTGTATGGAGCTCGAGCCAGGTTAGGGTGGGGCTTGGCTGTCCTCACAAGGAGTAGTAGTCGTGGCACCACTATAAGTGCGCATGACGGTTTGGCCGGCTGTCTACACCATCATGTGCACTTAGCATGTTCTCCACCCGGTTGTATCGCAAGGCCGGGTGGAAAACGTCCGAGCTCCAAACCAGGGCACTCAGACCAATCATGACGCTGCTGTCATGCTGGTGATAGCAGCTTCGTGATTGGCTAGGGGAGTCTAGGAGCCTGTGTGCTTTCTGCTTCCCGGAGACTACATAAGAGGACAGTAGGCGAGATGATGACCGGCAGGTAAGTGAGCTTTTCTTTTTTTTATTTATACATTTGTTTTTGTAATCCGCCCCCACCCCACCACAACCTTTCCCTAGCAGCCACTCCTGATTCTTACCTATGTCAATGTACCTTCTCAGTATTTTTGCCCTGGTATTCTGTTCACAATATTCTGGAGTCCAAGTTAAGGTGGAATACCCCATGCTTGATGCTCTGTTCCAGTGGGAGTCACTCACTATGCTGTTCGACAGACGGCACTAAGTGTCTGTTAAATCAATCAGTCTTTGAAAAGTGGCACTTCTGTAGAGGCATATGTTAACAATTACCACAATTACTCATAATGTTGAGAGTTTTATCACACTCCTAATGATGAAATGCTGTTAGTCTCCTGAATTCCGGTATTTCACCCGAATTTTACCCGGAAAAGGTAGTTTGAGTTCTATATGCGCCATGGCTAGATAAACCTATAGGTTATGTCAGGTGCACTCTGTCATTGCTTATATTGTTTCGTAGGATACATGATCTTCCTTTGCATGCGATGTAACTTTGTGCGTGTGACAGAGAGAGAAAGATTGTGTTAATTTGAGCATGTGTTGCATTTGTGTGAATTGAATACGGGTGCGTGGGTGTGCATATTGTATTGTATTGTAATTGCATTTATATATCGCTTACTACCCCTGACGAGGCGTCGAAGCGCTTTTTTGGCGAGTAGCATGCTACTCCGGAATCCATAAAGGATTAGTGTTGAATTAGTATAGTGAAATATGAAAGTAAGTTGAGTGGTGGATAGGTTAGTCAGTTATTTGGATTCAGAAGAATAGCGGAAGGATAGAAGAGGGAAAAAAGGTTTGTATTTATATAGCGCTTGTTGCCCCTGATGGGGTGTTGAAGCGCTTTTTTGGCGAGTAGCACTCTACTCCGGAAACCCATAAAGGATTAGTGTTGAATTAGTATAGTGAAATATGAAAGTAATTTGAGTGGTCAATATGTTAGTCAGTTATTTGGATTGAGAAGGGTAGGGGAGGGCTAGAAGAGGGAAAACGGTTGGCATTTATATAGCGCTTGTTACCCGTGATGGGGTGTTGAAGCGCTTTTTTGGCGAGTAGCACACTACTCCGGAACTCATAAAGGATTAGTGTTGAAAATTAGTTTATGGTTGAGTAAGTACACGTGAAATTTTGTGTTACTGTATGTGTGTGGTGAACGGATCACTTGTCCTGTGTAACCGGGGTTTTTTTCATATAGTGTACTGATAAAAAACCCTCATTCACGTACAGAGGAAGGGATGGCGGTACATCTTGATTCTCCGCCTTACTCTTGGTAACTTGACAGCATCATCATTGGGTTAGTTATGTTTCCTCCATCCGGAGGTTAACCCCTGGTTAGAACAGTAGAGATCAGTGATAGAGGGGTTATGTACAGTGACTTAAAATAGGTGATTGATTTAAAAACTCATAAAGCCAGGTAGGAATATTTTAATAGGTCTCTAACTGGCACAGTACAATCTGTTATGTGAGAGCTCATCCGTGCGCCAAGTTCATGGCTCATACTGGGCCTAGTGCCAACGCCATATTTAATTGAGACAACTTCTACCTACAAAAGCTGTACCTGCTACCATATCATGGCTGCCGATGCTTTCATGTTTAGAGAAGTCAACAGTAAGATAGGAAATTTATTGGAGCCATAGGGACAGTCTGTGAACATAGCCCTTCATTTGAACTGATGGACCTCAAGTAACAGCTATACGGACTCGATTAATTTTCATTATGAATCACTGTGATATTGCCTTGTGGAGTGGGGAACTTCAGTTTTCACCATTTTTGTGAGTTTTTGTTACTGACACCTGCCATTAGTGCAACTTTAAGAAAATGCCGACAATGTATCAGCACAATAACATTTTGTCAGTTATTCCTATTATAATTAACCATCCTGATTAGTTACTATTTTAAAATACACTCATAGCAGACTTGATAAATGTTATGCCATCATTGCATGCCCTCCGAAACATACTTGCAGTGTGCATGCTCAAAATCATGGCAACAACTCATCTACTCAAAACACATGCTAGGGGAGAGGATACTCTGAAAAATCCTGATGCGCCTGCTCTGAAACTTGACTGCAAAATCACACACTCAAAAATATGATGTAAGTGAATGTGCTCATTAAGATGTCAGCAGTGCCCCACTTAAGACACAGCAGTGGCTCTAGTCCAAATCACCCAAGTAGGAGGGAGTGGGGCCCTTTGCATGTCGACAATAAAGTGTGTGTATGTCTCAATGTGTTGGGCATATTTGTAACAAATCAGTGCATGGCTGAGTGTAACAGAAATCTGTATAAGAAGAGAGCACCTTGATTGTGGCAGTGTGCAATTTTGTTAGTGGAAGTTGTGTACTATTGTGTACTATTATTGTGTGCCTGAAATCTTTCTACAGCTAGTGATGTAAAATTGCAAAATGTGCAGTCACCAGTGTTTGTGGGCAGTCTGCTTATGCATGTCTTACTGTTACATGTTTGAGCAGGTTGTTTCACAATATTTTGTGTGTATGTGACCACAAACAATTTGTGGATGGCTAAATGCCACTCCATTTGAGAAAAGAACAACCATAGGCAAATATTAGGCCACTTCTAATATACAGACCTACATCAAGTGAATTGATATTAACATAGACTCAGTGTACTTCCATTTAGATTTAAAAAAAATTCATTTTTTAATACAAATTCATGATAAAAATTAAATTGTGTCAGACATAAAATATCTGAGACCTATGAAACAAATAAGAAATCCTATACTCATCAAATAAACATACACTAGACAAACACATATTAGACAATTCAATAGAAATGTTTCAAACTTTAACACAAAAACCAAACAGAACTATAAATGTTGGTTTCATATTGAAACATCGTGGCTCAATGTTGGAACATTCTTATTATCTGCGCGCGTTTCGGCGTACTTAGCACTTTCTTCAGGACAGCCATAGACATTCCTAGATTATGCTAATATATGGGACCAAAATGGATGTTTGGAGCCAAAGCATGTAGGGTATAAGGATGACCTATTCTCCACTTGCGCACAGAAGGGAGACACTGTATAAAGTCGATTGGTTGAGAACTTCCCTCTAATAGATTTTCTAAAATTTGTGTGATTGTTAGAATAGTTGGTCAATTGAATACTGGTACTTGAGCCCAAGTCTCCAGAAAAAGAGGAATCAACGAAGATGTGAGGATCGTATTCGCTAATTCTAAAGCTTGCTGTATTTAGGTTTCCGATAACTTTGAATATATATATGTAGTTTTCAGGTCCGGGATAACATCTTGCAGGTGGGCCAGAAGATAGTCAATATCTAAAGAGGCCTCCATCCGCTGCAAATGAAGGGAAGTCCGTCTATTCCACTTTACTTCACTCTATTCTATGATACACTACTCCACTACTCAATGCCACTCCGCTCTATGACAATCTACTCCGCTCTACCCCACTTTACTCTACTCCACTCAACACCCTCTATGCCACTCCACTCTGCTGTACAACACTCCACAACACACTATGCCACTCCACTCAACTCTGACACTGTACTCCACTCTACGCCCTCCACAACACTGAATGCTATACGATGACACTCCACTTCACCACTCAACTCTAATGCACGCCACTCCAGAACACTCAACTCTACTCCAGTTTGCGCCATGCCACGCTACGCCACTGTTCTTTACCCCACTATCTTTGAGCAATGCTGATCAGCATCCACCCAGGTGTACAACATTGCTAAAATATATTGGCAAAGCAAATAGCTGTTGCATAGGCGAGAACTATTGGCTTTGCCTGTGTTTGTTGGTATTATGACTGGAATTAGCATGTACAAGCACCATCTGGGAGAAACACAAGCCCTCTTCCACTCTATATTAACCTTACTAATCCAGGCGAGGAGTCACGGACGGAGTAGGGAGGCGAAGATGTGCTGAACGGCACAAATCTGAGGTCTCAAGTCATGAAGAATTAAAATGCTTTCATGGATTTCTGGAGAATTCCTATCCCTTCCTCCCCTGCCCCACCCCCCGTTCCTACAAATATTAGCAATGCCTTTACATTTACTCTGGGTCTGCCGCGAGCCTCCATGTCACCATGGATTTCATGTTTCTTCTGCCCAATCAAAGGGATATTCAGACTACATCTTCCAGACTGCATTGTGTTTTTAAATGAAAGCCCAGGGCTGGAAACATGGTTTCACTCTGACAGTTATCTGGTACCAAATCTATCACCTGTATTAATAGGGAGATATTTTTGTTATGTTATGTAACTTATAGTCACTGCTGACATTTTTGCAAAGCCTATATGTTACAGGTTTGATGCCAGATTTGTGTGCTCTGCCTTTCACATTTCTAGGTTGACAAAGCGAGCAGAATTGAGTTAGATAATGGTAAAACATGGTATTTATAGTGCCAAAACATATGGTAAAAGTGGTAAGTAAAACATTTTATCAGCATTACTATTCTTAATTGTTCTCATTATGTTCTCCTTGGAGACACGAAAGTCTTAGGAGTTTGAACCAGTGGTGTACAGGTAACATATAAATGCCTACCACAGGCCAACCTGCTAAACTATGTTGCATGCTTTCTGGTGATCCTCAAACCTACTGTGACTGCGGGAAGTTAATGCAGCTTTTTTTTGTTTTACTTTGTCACGCTGCTGGACAGCAGGACTACAAAACATTGACAAAGCCAATAGCTGTCATAGGCGAGGCATATTGGCTTTGCAATGCTTGTTTAAAGAGTAGTCCAGGTTACTTTAAAGGAACACTGACTGTATTTAGAAATAAAGTTTACAGTAGTTGAATCATATCGGATGATCAAAGCTGCATGTTAAGATTCCCAAAGGGGAAGCTGTCCCACCGGCACAGTAAATGATCAGTGGTTTGTAATCACAGTTGTGGTCTGAATCTATTTTTTTTTTCTTTAAATCTGTTTTACAAGAAGTTTCATTAACAAAAGTAGACATTCACAATTGTCATTACAGGTTATTACATTTTCTTTGTTTGAGCATATGGTACAATATACGTAATCATGCAATACCTGTTCCAGTGCAACAGTTGCCTGTATATTTCATTTACCAGTGCCTTCTGGGGTTCTATATAACTCTCTTGTTCGTCTCTGTTACCCCAGGCGTAGTTCTGATCTCTGTCAATGTCCTGTTGAGGTGCCTGTCCAGGCATCTGCGTGATGGTCTACTAACTTGGAAGGCGGGCAATTATGTGTGGGACAAAGAAAAACAAACCGGTGATAGTGTAACATGACTGGAGCAACACCCAATACCAAACCAATATTTCTATTTACTACTATGTTCTGGAATGTGTAGGCACATGTGCAGATGTGTACTGCGAGTGTCTCTCAGGCGTGCGCGCTTGTAACATCCCCCATGTCTGCGATGGTGCTATGTTCGCCCTGGAAGTCTCTTAGGATTGTGCCCCAGTTTGCTGTAATTGGGATCTTGTGGAGGCCCAGTGTGTCTTCCCGGTGCAATGCTACACTTTCCGCCCTTGCCTACACCTGTAATGAGCCCTGCCAGGCTAGAACCTGAGGGGGCTCAGTGGATTTCCACCTTTTGTGATCATCCGCTTCACCACTACCATTCTAGGTCGATAAAACGGGAGGTCCCTCTATGGCGCTCGTTGTGGTCTGAAACTATTGATACGTTTCATTGCAACTCGTATTTAGAAGATGGATGCCCTTCAGCACTTTAGTTTACTTTTTTCAACTCGTAAAGTAACTTTTTGACATAGGATATAGGTTTTTACAAGCTCAAACCATCCAATTTTGTAAACCAGAGGCTTTGCCACTGCAAAAAGGTGTTGTACATCTACATATACGACCATTACACAAATTGCGTTGTTGAGCGAGTGGCAAAATGAAATGTACAACAGTGTGTCGGACACTGTTTTTGATCCCCTAATGGGTTGCAAGGGACCTGCTACCCATTGGGAATTGCCAGCACTCACAGGGGTGGTGGCCTGCTGGGGTCAGCAGACCATGTCTATAACTGCTTTTTTTAAATTTATTTTTTAAATAAAGCTTTTGTTTTCTATGCAATTAAAAAAGAAAAATGAAACTTCTCTGTTTCATTTTTTTAAAATAGTCAGTGGTCCGTGGGACCACTGCCTGTCACAAATCCCCTGGGGATCCCTTCCCGTTTGCGACTGGCTTGCCACCTACTTGAAATAAGTGGTAAACTGCGAAAGTTTTGTGACCGCATTATAGTCACAAAACAATCGTACATGGCCTTGCAACTCACTATTAGGAAGGGATGGTGTTAGCACGCCCCTTCTTAATAGCGACTCACAAACCATATTTTGCGAGTAGGTAAAAGGTTACTGACTCGCAAAATAGGGTTGATACATGCTACGACCTTTTTAGCATTCACAAACGTCCCAAATCTCTGTTTGCGACCACTAAAAACATTCGTACATGTGGCCCCTAGTCCTCTGTTTCAGTTGAAACCTAGGAGCGACTGAAGATTTCAGAAGAGCTGAGAGTGGAAGAGGGCCTCTCGGCATAAGGATAGCTGAGGACATTTTCCTTTTATCTCTGTGGTCCCCCATCCTCAATGCTCGCCGTATTCTGATCGGAAATATCATTATTGTAACAAAAACTGCTTTTCTAAAGTAGTGCCATGCACAGAATCTATTAAATTGTATTATGAAGGTTAGTCTCAATATTTACCAAAGCATGGTGATAGCTTGCATGTTGTACATGCTTTTTGTCTTCAAGCATGTTGTTCACATAGGCTGGTAGTACAGGCAATATTTGTCAGCATTACTTTAAAATAATAATACTGTTTTTCATCTTTTACAGATGCGGACATTAGAAGATAAAGCTTCAACATGACTGACCTAAAATATGTTTGAAGGATCACACTGTCGTTGCACTTGAAAAATATCAACTGAAAACCAACTACTTGATGGATTGAAAATTTGCGACTGTTCGATTTAGACGTCGATATTGAAAAGACTGCGTCAAGTAATCCCATACCCTGACTTGTCACTAACATTATGTTCTTCACAAAACAAAAACACCTGGTTATAGAAAACACATGAGAACTTTAAACTGTCTCCATCAAATGGGTATAATGTATTACTCCTAGATGGGGCTATGCTTACACTTACCAACATTATGTAACCAGTGATTGAAACTGAAGATAGCAATCTATTTCACTCAAAGGAACAACCCACCGCCTGCTTACCTGCAAATTGAAGACCTGGGGTGAAAGTCAGTGTATCTCATAGTGCCTGTTGCTTGTTTGGACACCTAGAAAAGATTTGAGAAGGAAATGAACGAGCAAACGAACATAAAAAAATCGATAGCAAAATGGTTTATTTTTACTTGTATGCAGTAAAACGTGTGGAATGCTAATCTGGGATAGCCAGCCAATATATGCACCAGTAAGCAATATAAAGGAAACATTATTCCGCATCGAAAAGTTTGTCGGTGGCAAGCAAGGCACAGTAGTTTGCAGTTTGTTTCAGAAGCAAATGAGCCCTCTTATTTTATTCAGGAAAACTACATCAAATTTGTTGAGTGTAGTGTGTTTTTTAATCAGTTTTCTATATATACGGGCCGCTATTAATTTAATGACATAATCTACAATTACGATTTATTTTATTTTTGTATTTGATACTTTATTTTGTGTGTTTCATCCGTATATAAACTGTTTTCATATATGCCTTAAAATTTGATCTGTCACCTTGGAACATTCACAGCTTTCTTTTTCTGTGCTGTTCTTGAAAGGGATGTCTTTTTTGCACTGCAAAGTTTATATGTTTATTCATAATAGCATATCAGTCCTTTTAAGGCCACATTCGCAGTATAGATGGCTAAATGTAATATGCTGTGTCATCACAATAGTTGCTGATAAGATATCTGTGTATTATCAGGAAGCCCTACGTTTGTGACTTTGTTTCGTAAAGTTATTGTTGCCTTCCTTTTGTCTCGTTTACCAATAGTTACAAAAATGTTTAACTTGTTGAAAGATGAACCTCACGTTTTTGAACATTGATGAAAGTTGAATTATGTGTGCAACTTGTGAATAAATCAAGAGGAATTGGGGCACCACCGTAGCCAAATCTTTGAAAATTACTTAAACATCTTGGTGCAAAAATCACAAATAATGGATTGGGCTAGACAAATTGTAAATATCGAAACTTTTTCACTTTTGGCTGTTCAGTCCTATCTCGATTTTGTCACCTGAACTTTCATAATGCCTTTCAGACATCCATTGAAGCACTGTATTGTGTTTTCTGTAGAACTATAGCTTGTTGTTTGTACAGCATCTAATGAGATATCTGATCAAATAAAAAGGCAAGCATGATTTTCGTGTGCTGAATTTATCAGTGATAATTTCTTGTATAAGTGCCTAGTGTAATATTGACAAGCTTCTTAAGTCCGACAATTATACTGCTTGAAAAGAACAACAGTTGAAGGGCATTATACCATTAAGTAAACATCTGAAAACCACAGAAGTTCACCAGTTACAATAAGCTACACAACCATAATTCCCTATGTGTCTGCTATATGGAAGTGTATAGGGCACATCGGTTTGTAGCACATAATAGGACGTTTTCTTCGGCCATACCATGTTCCCATTCAATAATGAGACAAAGGACCTAGAGACTATTAGGAGTTTTTGCCAGGGTTGCTCTTTTTTCGTTTAAAACTTTTTTTTAAATTGGGTAACATCAATGATAGATTACACCAAAGGCAACAACATTCAGTGCCATAAACTCCGACTCATCTGACTCGCATTTACGACACCATCAATAAGCAGAGTTTATTTTATACGTTTACCCTTTATAAACACGTTATTCTTCTCCCCTGGGAACCCTCAGGGTGGTAGAAATGGAGAGGGAGGGGGAACATGAGCTTTTCAATTTGGTCAAATAATCTGCAAAATGTAAAGTCACCTCATGCTGACCATATGATAGGTTTAGAAATATATTCATCACATCCCTGTTCATAAGGACATAACAATGAATAGTTCCAAACTAATATGATTCCTAAACAAACACTGAGTCTCACAACAAATGCGTAGGTTTTCTGATGGGCCCGCACTTGTGGCTTTGCCGCGAAACACAGTGTTAGTTCATAGCCATTGACATTTAACTGGTTCACTACTACTTTCATGTGCGGTCTGTGCCTCAGGCTAGCCAGGCTCATCTGTGGGAAAATGTGAATCCTAATGCTGTTCAATTCCATTTTGCCTTTCTTAGCAGCTAGTTCAGTAATCCGCTCATGCTGACCCGAGCCTACCAGTCCTGCCACCTAGTCCTTTCCACTGCTCGTTGAATATTTAGTAGCCACACATAAGATTTTCACCACTGATGATGCAGAAACATTTACAGACTCTGTCATAACATTTGTAACGTGTTTTGTACTGCTGCAGGAAGACATGGCTTGGCTGTTCGGGCTGGACTGTTCCCATGAGGCACAGGGGCTAGACTGATTTGCATATAGCTGTGTCTGAACTGGGATGGCGAAGTGAGCTAAAGAACGCTGATGGATTCAACCCAGATCTCTGACTGGGGGTGAGTGTCTGAAAAGATTCAGCGCTCCGTACATCATCTCCGTGTGTGCTTTGTTTGCCCTAAGTTGGCAGTGTATGCCCAATGTGGGTCCCTTGCTCACTTTGCCACTGGATTCAAGCTAACCTGGCTGATGAGAGCTGTTAGCCCGAAACAGGTCCCAGGATGCTTGTTTCCTGTCCAGGGAAGACATGGCTTAGCAGTTTGGGCTGGACTGTTACCATGAGGCACAGGGTCAAGACCGATTTGCATATAGCTATGTCTGAACTGGGGTGGCAAAGTGAGCCAAAGAACGATGATGGATTCAACCCAGATCTTTGACTGGGGGTGCGTGTCTGAAAAGTTTCAGCGCTCCGTCCATCATCTTCTTGTGTTTGCTTTGTTTGCCCTAAGTTTGCAGGGTATGCCCAGACGTGAGTCCCTTGCTCACTTTGCCACTAGATTCAAGCTAGTCTGGCTGATGAGGGCTGTTAGCCCAAAACCGGTCCCAGGATGCTTGTTTGCGGTACAGGGAAGACATGACTTGTCAGTTCGGGCTGGACTGTTCCCATGTGGCACAGGGTCAAGACTGATTGCATATAGCTGTGTCTGAACTGGGGTGGCGAAGTGAGCTAAAGAACGATGATGGATTCAACCCAGATCTGTAACTGAGGGTGAGTGTCTGAAAAGTTTCAGCGCTCCGTCCATCATCTTCTTGTGTTTGCTTTGTTTGCCCTAAGTTGGCAGGGTATGCCCAGATGAGGGTCCCTTGCTCACTTTGCCACTGGATTCAAGCTAACCTGGCTGATGAGAGCTGTTAGCCCGAAACAGGTCCCAGGATGCTTGTTTCCTGTCCAGGGAAGACATGGCTTAGCAGTTTGGGCTGGACTGTTACCATGAGGCACAGGGTCAAGACCGATTTGCATATAGCTATGTCTGAACTGGGGTGGCAAAGTGAGCCAAAGAACGATGATGGATTCAACCCAGATCTTTGACTGGGGGTGCGTGTCTGAAAAGTTTCAGCGCTCCGTCCATCATCTTCTTGTGTTTGCTTTGTTTGCCCTAAGTTTGCAGGGTATGCCCAGACGTGAGTCGCTTGCTCACTTTGCCACTAGATTCAAGCTAGTCTGGCTGATGAGGGCTGTTAGCCCAAAACCGGTCCCAGGATGCTTGTTTGCGGTACAGGGAAGACATGACTTGTCAGTTCGGGCTGGACTGTTCCCATGTGGCACAGGGTCAAGACTGATTGCATATAGCTGTGTCTGAACTGGGGTGGCGAAGTGAGCTAAAGAACGATGATGGATTCAACCCAGATCTGTAACTGAGGGTGAGTGTCTGAAAAGTTTCAGCGCTCCGTCCATCATCTCCTTGTGTTTGATTTGTACTGCTGCAGTGAAGCTAACAGACTCTTCCTTGTCTGGGAACACCAGTACTATAATTGTGTTGTACCTGGTGTCATTCTCTAACCCTTCAGTCTTGGACTTCAGGTTTACTAGTGACTCAAGCATCAAACCTCTGACATCACTGGTTAAATTCTGTTTGTCCATCTATTGTTTTTTCCACAGTTTGCACATGCTGATCTATTGCACCCATATCTCGTTCTTGAACTGAGATATGATCCTGGATGTCATTCTGACGTCATTGTCTTGGCTAGACAGTGAGTTGTATGCTGCTGCAAATCATTTAAAGTTGCCATAAGGAACTCCTCTTGGTTTGAGGTTTAATCCTAGTCCCTCTGGTTCATTGGCCTCTTCCTCCTGTGGACCGAAGCCGCTCTTGTATTTCTACGTGAAAAATTCCAATGTCAGTGTGGCCTCGACAATATTTAGGTGGCATTTTACCTTTTCCATTGTAGTTCTTTTTCCGTGGCTTGTTCAAGGTCCAGGCCTATATCTGGACCGGTCATCTTTTGTGAGGAGGGAATACTCTCTGCAGTTAGGTTCCCCGTGCTCTCCTTCAGCAAACTATCTTTCTGTCACACCTCACTGCCACACCACAGTAGTACCCTGTGTGCCTCCAGTATCCAGTACTTCAAGCGGGCACTCGCGCACCACCGCAAGAGCATCAGACTCTTCAAGCCAAGCCTAAGCATTGGCAGGTCTGAGGACTCAGGCCGAGCTTCAACAAGTTAATGGAAGTTCTCATCTCATAGGAGCAGCAACGTTAACTAGCCAAATTGCTCCAAGCATCAAGTGCAGAAAGGGTTCAGCCAGTAAAATCATCGACATTTCTGACAAAAATTCTTGTAAAACAAGGAATCTTCCTTGATGGCTTAGAGTTATGCTTTCATTTTAGTTGAGCCCTACTCATACGCTCAAAACCCTATGAGATCCTGAAAGAGAATGGAAACAATTCAAAACAACAGTGCTAGTGTTCCTTGTAGGTGACTTGGAATTCATTATGATCAATATATAGAACATAGGCAACAAGCTCTGGGACGAACAGTACATAAACATGCATGTCATAGTGATGCGCCACACGTTTTTCAGAGTGGTGAGGTAATAGCTACTACAGTAATACAAGCCGAAATAGTGGAAGTCAAGTAATGTGAACCCAAGTGGTTGAGAAATGCTAAACTCTTTTCATAATAAATTGCCATTCAAAATTAAGACTTTTTCTCAGAGTGGGTGTAATCAGGGCTAGTTTAGTCATAAAACGTGGAACAACCAACATCCTTTTGACATAGTAAAACTTGTGCAAAGTACTTCACACACAGCCAGGAGCTTCATAAACTTAATACAGAAAACAAACAAACTCACCAACACAATTATTCAGGGATATAGCTTACAAAGAGAGGCAGAAAAGGACCCCCCAGGGACAGGTAGGCTCCATCATGTCTACCAAGGTCTTGGAACTGTAGTTTATTAGAAGGCAAAACTAGCTGTGGCAGAAATCCTGAAATGAAATTATCCTAGCCAAGAGTTATTTTAAAACCCCGTGCAAGGTGCCCTTCAAAGTCATCGTATAAAAATGACATCTTTAACAGATGAGTGTCCACTGCTTCACAATAGATGTCTCTCTTGGCCATCCCTTCCCATCCTCCAACCCGCAACCCTTTTCTTCTCAATACCATTGCCCCTTTCTTTTATTGCACTTTCCTGTCAGACCTCCTCCAGCCCTCTTCAGAGTCAGCTCAGAAGGTCTCTGCAGTCCAGGGCCATTTTAATTTCTCTCTTCAAACATTCCCAGGAACAAGAATCTTTCAGGAGGACTGCAATTGTTTTTTTTTTGCATTAGACCCAGGTTCCACAAAATCAGACCACTCTAAGAGGCCTGTAAACTGCCTGATGACTGCCATTGAAGCCTTCCAGCTTGCTCCAATGTGTGCCCAGTCATGGAGGTCCATTGGAAAACTTTGTGTTCTGGGAGTTGTAGTCTTGGTTTGCTTACAGTCTGTGCTTGAAATGGATAAATAGAAGTGTCCCAGAGTACCTGCTTGTCTCTGATAAGTGCTGGTACTCTACAATTAAAAGTATTGCGTCTCTCTTGAAAAGTGCAGGTACTCAGTACCGGACAGGACCGCCCCATTTAAAGCACTGCTTACAGGTAAAGAATTAAACCAACCGACCTGATTACAATGATTTGAAACAAAGAAAACCTCTAAGGCTAGTCCAGGAGGCACGTGTAACTATCTCTGGACCTGTTGCATGTGGTCGAACTAGCTTGCGGCAGTTCTACCCTATTGTGTGTGAATGACGTTCTCAACTGCTCCATTTTTAGGTCTCAGCTGGCGATAGCAGCGCTGCTCTCGGCATTCGAGAGCTTCTTGGAATCAATACAGATTCCAAAGTGTCTGACAAGCCACACAATTTGCAATTCTGGTACTCCTATGTTATGGAATGGATAGTAAAAGCAGAACCTGGCTGGGAGAGTTCAGAGATAAGGCCCGGAGAGGGCTGCTCTAGCCCGAACGAAAAGTATTCTTGTATTGTATTGTATCGTAATTGCATTTATATAGCGTTTACGGCCCCGCCCAAGGCTCGGAAGCGTTCTTGCCCCCTCACAAACTTCCGGGGCTGTCGAGTCCCACCTAGTGTGGGGGAAAGGAGGCATTGGTTGAGAACAGCGAATGCGAAAAGCTGTCCCCTCATTCCACGAGACTCAGCAAAAAACAGCAGAGCAACGAGCCACCAAAATATCACCAGGCAAACACAAGACAACATGGACGCCAACGATAGCCTGGATACGGAAGGTATTGCTGGAGAGACCAGAATATCGTAAGCCACCATGCAGGCAGGTGCACCCCCGGCAAGAGATGACTGTGGGGCTCTCCGATATTACAGATGGGTAAAAAGGTGAGAGGCAGTGAGCTATGCTGAGGGTGCAAGAAACACAGCTGGACAGTTTTAAATAAAAAGCAGCATAACTGGGCAATGGTAAAACGAGTGACACACCTGAAAAGAGTGAGAGAGCAGCAGTCAGCAGGAGAGTGCTCAGACCAGATGTAAAGCCACAGCGTCACACTCAAGTCAGCAGCAGCCTGGTCTGCTCTCCTAGTTTGCCAATTTTCGGTCTCACCTGAGACAGCACATGCGCTGTCGATTGCAAGACATGTTGTCTACTTATGGTGGACTTAGAGCCCGTCCATTGCTTACTATTGGTTGGTTCGATCGTCTCTCTCGTTTCCTTGCTTCTCTATGGCCAGCGCATGGCAGCGTCACTTACACTTCATGTGTTTGTCCCTCACCAGGGCATGGCCCAAGCACTCCTCCTAGGGCTCAGTTCCCTTCCACTGCTCATGCTTTCGGGGGTACTTGTTTCTTTTAGGTGCAGCACTCCAAAGAGTGCCTGAGTTTGCAGAGCACTGCCCCCACCACATTGTTGCTTGCCAGAGGTGTTGCTTTCCCTTCCACCATCCAGTCCTGCCTTGTTTTTCTTGTTAACCCTCACACTTCTGCACTGCACTGGTGCTTGCCCCCATTGCTCCTACTGCCCTCCGTCCCGCACAGCAGCGTTCCAAGGATGCCAGGGAAAATGGCCCCTTTAAATGCTGTTGGGGCAGTAGAATACAGCAATTAACATGGTTCAATGTGTCACGCAAGGCTGTGGGACCCGGTACCACAGCATCTGCTGCACTAATCGTAGCTATACAGCTGGCCCTGCGTTGTTGCTTGACCCCCCATAACGCATTGTTGCTTTAATCTTTCCACCATCCCACAATGCTGCTTTCAACCCCCACCCCGGTCCCACAGTAAAACAAGCATTGAAAATACATTAGGTCTCACCTTTGATTAAGTTAAAGCCATTTGCTTTGCTAATGGTATTGTATAGCAAAGCAAATGGCTTTAACTTAATGAAAGGCGAGACCTATTGCATTTGTAATGCTTGTTTTTAAAAGTATGTAGGTACCTTGTATGTGATGGTGCGTTGCCCTTGTGCTGCTTTTTCTCTTGCTCTCCTTTGATGTCCTGGCACTCGTAGCTGCCTGTGTCATTATCACCTGCTTTCCCTTTTCTTACTTTTATTTTCGCCTCGCATCTCTCATTCAAAGCTCTGGTTATTTTCAATCATTTGGTCCATATATCCTTCTTTCTCTCATCCTGTCCTTTTCACCTGTTTTTCTCTTTCCTGTTTTACTTTCGCCTCTTTCCACCCACCTCTTCTCCTCCCCTTTCTCATCCTATTCTGTTGTCTGTTTTTTCTGGCCCTCCTTTCTTCCTCGTCTTCTTTCCATCATCTTCTCTTGCCCCGTCTGTTTCCCATCAGCTTGTCATTATTTTCCTTTTCACTTTCCTCCTCTGACGATCTTTTTCTTTCTTTCTTTCTTCCTTTCTCTCTCATCATCGATCCTCTAGTTCCTTTTCAGCAATTTATTCTGGAGTGTCTGCTGGTGTTTACTTTTTTGGTTTTCTCCGTTCTGTTTTTCACTCTCAATTCTCTTTCTCTCAAGTTACTTTCTCTATATATTTGTATTTCCCTCCAAGCCTTCCATTTCTTCCCTTCTCATCCCTCTATTTTTAATTCCATCTTTGGTACTCGCCTGCCTTCTCCGTGCCGCTTTCTTTTTTCCCCTTCAACCCTTTTTTTAGGTCTCGCTGAGTCAGCGCATGCGCTGCACTGCGAGACATTTAGTCAGTGGCTTTTGGAAATGATTCCAAAGGCTGTTGCCGGCCACCAGCTTTCGGTTACGCGCACAAGCGCACGCGCCTCGCACCGCCCCTGCAACCAACGCTGCTGCGCGCACATCCCTCACGTGCTGAGCACAGAGCGTGTCACGCGATCACTTTCGCTTTCACCGCGATCGCGATCACTTTCGCTTTCACGGCCGCGTGGCGTTACTTTTAAGGCCGCGCGGCCAATGCTTGTTCTCTCTGCTTTCATTTACATTCTCTCATTTTGCTCTCTTCCATCTCCCCGACTTTATAACACTTTCCCTTCCTTTGTATCTTTCTCCAATTTCTCACCTTCCCTCTTTCTAATTTCGCCCCAACCCTCTTCCCATGTTTCCACTTTTCTTACCTCTCCTCCCTCTGATTTCCCCCTCTCCAATCTCCGTCCGTCTTCCCTCTTTCCCTTCCTCTCTATTCTCCCTCTTCCTGACGCCCTCTTTGCTTTATATCCATCACTTTTCTGAGCCTTCACTCTGCCGCCAAAACAAATCTCCCCGAGGTGTTTTTTCTGTCCCACCAAATATTCACAACTCTTTCATCTGTTCCTGTACCTTCTCCATTGACTTCTCCAAATATAACCCATTTGCCACCAGCAAAAGTTGTACCCCGCTATGCCCAAATAATACTTATTACACATGTACACAACCTCACTATGCCTCATCGCCTTGACCCCTTTGGCTTTGCAAGATATCCAGAAAAAAAGGAAAACGTGGCTCTTCATGTAGGACGCAGCCAAGGCAGCAAACCCCAACTCATTGACACCAGGATACCCTCCCTGGATAGATAAGCACTTAACATATCCTAACAAGATGTCACATGTCATTCAATAATATACAAAAGATACTGTGGGTCTAATGTTCAAAGTGAGTACAAACACTGATGTAACAGAGAAAGTAAAGGAAAACCAAAGTAAACGTGTGAAACCTCAAGCGAGGTTTAAGTTCCCATCACCCACCGGAGGTGGCTTATCATCTGGGAACTGTGGACAATACCAAGAATACCAACCACTATGATGATTGTGGTGGTTCCGCGGTTGTCCCAGGCATGAGTGCAAAATCGTTGCAAACGGTAGGGTGACAGTTGAAGTGCAAAATATGTGATGAAAAAGTGCAATTAAAAATGGCTAACAAGACACATATAAATGTTATTCTGGCGCTGTCTTGGTGCCACTTAAAAACAGTGCATAGACAGCATACACAAATAACTGTCAGATTTTTGGTCTACATGTTTCGGCTTCTGGACAAAAGAGTCCAAGCTCTCATCAGGACCATGTGAACGCTACTGCAATAAGTGTTTAAAAAAATGAACATATAGATTGATTACAAGGTTGGTACCCAATACAACCTGATTAATCCTGTATGCCACGTTGGAACTGTTACAGGCAATGTCTTGTAATAGAGACCTGAACAGAATCAAACAGAAACAATGATAAGGACACTCAACTTAGTCATGTATAACATCAGTGTGAATCACAGAACCATGTTATATGCATTATTCAGTATAATACAAAGACTTTTTTGTAGCAATACTCATAGGTGTATAATGTGACGATAGTTGACACAAAAACGGCACGTGCACTTACCCGAATAGTTGTGGGTACGAACCTCGCCTCACCTGGCATCCGCTCAGGAATTGAGGCACCGCTCTAAAAGATGGGAATTCCAAAGGAAAGTATTACCCCAATAGCCAGGACCAACTTCAAACCAAAGGGGACAATTGAAATTACCAAAATTGGTACTCGTTAGGACAGTTTAAAAACCAAGGCAGAGAGGGTCTATAAAGACCTGAGGTCTTTCTTAATAAATGAGCCCGGGTGTGTTTTATTCCGAGCTGAGAGTAGAAATAGTCGAGAGGCATGGTTTATAGCTACTGTTTTGAGGTCCGTTGTAATTAAGTTCAAAACTATGTAAAACACAAACGGAACTAAATTATATTCAACCACGTCTCAGAAGGGGCATAGTAGTCCGATGGGCTGGGCATACAAACAACGGGAAAGCCAGAAAACCGAGCATCATGTCAGGAAAAAAATATGCTCGCTCTGGTAGCTAATTAAGCCCAAACTAACGTGGTATGTGTAGATGCATCTGGTAGCTGCTAAAACAGCATGAAGTTAAAATTAAAGAGCCCAGAAAGGAAGCTTACCTCTCCATTGGTACCCCGCTCCAAACACCAGAGCTGGAAGGGGAGGTGTCGAACGGGCCGGGAGAGTGTCAATTAATCAGTTTCAAGTCCGTGCGTACTTCCGTGTCGACAACTACGGAGCGCGCAAGTGCTCAAAAAGCAACCTCCGAAATTTTTTGTCCGAGTGTTGCTGGGAGATGTAGTGAAAAATGGAAAGCCACTCAAGGATAGCCTCATGATCGTATAGACCTAGGCAATTGGGAGTGCTTGTGCTAGTAAAATAACATATACAGAGCAAAAACCTCTAGCACACCGAGATTTGTAGAAAAAGCATCTGCTTAAAGACTATGATATATTCCTATAGCGCTAGTCAGGCCAAGTAATGATGAGGCAGCCAGAAAAAACCAGAAAGGCATGTGCATAGTAAATCGCCTTATAATTCAAGCTCTCACACGTCGGATGACTGACTAGCTTGCCAAAGGCGCAATTATAGAGCGCTCAGAATGGAAATCACTCCTTTGTGCTACGCACCAAGATGCCTTAGCCTCAGGGAGAAGCTAGTTAAAAACCTTCTTAAAGGGATACAGTTCACCAAACCATTTATTATATAGTTGACCACGGAATGTCGTCATTTAAACCTTGCTGATCACTCTTTAATTTGAACACCCATTTTTGTTCTTTAATGAACAAGAATTTTTTTCTTTTTTTTTTTCTGTTATGGACAGCTGCCATTTAATGATTTTGTACAAGAAAAAAAAATCTACCTACTTGCATTCGTCACATCCGTCATACCACCATGTTCATTCCCTATAGCAAAGTCAACCTAAATAGTGACGCTGCCAATGTACTCTATTCCATCACCATTACAGGTATGTTACTTAAGTATGCTACCATTTTAAGCTCCTTTTGGAAATCAGATGTATACAAAGAATTGAATCACCGCAGAAATACCATTCAATACCAACGAGGTGCATGTGATTAGAACATAATCAATAAGGCTCGTTTAACTATTATAATGCTACCAAATGAGATACCATGCAATTTAGAATTTGGTTCCACTTACCTAATTAACTTTTAAATTATGGCTTTTAGCAAGCATCTGTTCATCTACCGGCCTTCCAGCTTTATTTAGGAAAGGCAATCTAAATTTGCATCAAAGTGTCACAAGTAAAAACTAACATGAACTGGTTGCAATGATCATTTACATAGAACAGGTGAAGGAGGGTTAAGATGTGATGAAACTGCCAATTTGCAAATATACACAAAATTGCTTTTAAGTGAAAAAAAATCGGCACAAAGACGCTTTCAGGGCTATTGCCGGTTTGCACATGCACAATTCTTCAAAGCTTTTCCAAACCACCTTATGTCACACATACAGTTTTAATTTAACATGTGGAAATCCAATCACGCAAACATTGAAACTTAGACTGAAACAAGTAATGGTTCAAGAAAGGAAATCATGTTACATGTTAACGGGTGACAATTCTGCATGCAAACCACAACTCATCTGTTTGACCTGTTTAAAGTATACATCGACTTCTACTGAAGCTCCCTAATAAAATAGTGTTTCCTGTATATTAAACATTTGCCTTTTCATTAACAACCCCTCCCTAAACAAGTTTGGAACGAACCATGTAGAATCCAAACATTACATCAAAAACACTGGAAGCACTGCAAACAAATTCCTGGGAAGTCATTTACTCTTTTAATATTTCAAGATAAATACAATAAAAGAAAAAAGCAACTTAACTGCATTTTTTATTTTTATTTTCAGTCTGATGACAAAGGCCTGGAGTGAAAAATCTGTTAACTGCCCCCCCCCATTTGTGCCATTCTGTACCTGCTATGCCGCATACACCGAGCAATCCGACTACCTGCCTAGCTCAAAAGCAGGTTCAGACACCATTAAGGTTACAAAATGTAGCCAACAAATTTGGCATAGAGTACAACAGAGGTAATACAGTTCGTTGCACACAGCCATCAGATTTTTTTGGGGGGGAGGGGCCAGGGAACTGGGAATGGGCAAACTAACTGGCATTTTTAAATCACTTGTGTATTTGTAGGCCACGGATTACACTGAATATTTTAATCCAAATTCAATTATAAATCAGTTTCGTAGTCGATACATTCCATAGTTTATCCTTCTTCTTTACATATTAGAAAGACTTCTTGCCAACATCTTAGAAAGACTTCTTGCCAACATCTTAGTACGGTAGTTTAAGTAATACAAATTTAAACATTGTTCAACTAAAGTTACCTTCTGCCTCAGGTGCCATTTATCATTTTTAAACTAAAAGCCCAATACTCCCATCTGTCCATGTGAACAAGTACATTATAATCCGGAAAATACTGTAAAACATCCACGAATGACACTTCATCTGGTTTCTTGGACCCACAAGCTGACACCTACAGGAATAGTAAAGGTACAACTTTCAAGATTTCATAATAAATTAAAACCTCAGTGATTTCGAAACTGCCAGTTAACCTGCAACACTATTCAAGGATCCAGCTCTATTTTGAAACAATCCAAAAGGAAATGAGGTTGTTTGTGAAGGCCATAGCTTTGGTGACAATCTGAACCAAATTCTTTAGATCCTTTTTTCTGGACTGCGCTGTTGACTCCAAGTGGGCGATTATTTGGTCATGGCCTTGATAGCAACAGCACATTCCTCCTGCATGGCGCACAAGACAGAGACCATAATCTCTTCTCCCGCCTCATATTTTGACTCAATCTCCTTTCCAAGGTCACCTTCGGGTACCTTCAGATCGTCACAAACATCACCGGTATCAGTAAGAAGAGACAGGTAATTGTCACAAATACCAATAAGTTGGTAATCTTGTCTTTTGATATTTGGAACATCCATGTTGTGAGTGGAAGGGCAGATATCTTCATATTTCTTACCACTGAATATATCAATTCCAACAAGGTGAACCTTGGCATGTCCGTGCTTGCTAGTTTTGGAAGTTGACATTTCAACGATCTTGCAGGGACGTCCCTTCAGTACCACAAACCCATTTTTGCGCAGTGCAGAGCACTGCATAGGGAAAGTGGTGGAAGCCCCAGCATCTCCAGTGGTGAAGTCAATGTCATCAGCCATGGCGAGGAGTTTGTACCAGTACTTCCAACAAAAAAAAAAAACAAAAAAAAGCAACAACAACAAGAATTTTTTGATGTCAGTCACATGTGTGGGGATAAAGGGCTGTTCCAAGACCACCCATCTCAAGTCTTCAGGTTTGTGTCTGAGCGACAAAAAATGATTGGTGAGTTTGGTAGCCTGTTTATTCCGCCTGATGGTACTTTTGTGTTCATTGATGCGTGTCTTAATTTTGCGTGTGGTCATGCCTACATAACGCAAAGAGCATGGACACGTAATAAGGTAAATAACTCTTTCTGTGTTGCAATTAGTATGCTTTTTTAGGATCCAGGGTGTCCCTGTACCTATGTCAACTGTTTTGGTGGGCTGGGTTTGTGGACAGACTGAGCACTGACCGCATGGAAAATGGCCTTGTACTGGCGGTAAATCCCATAAGGTATTTGTTGTGATGGGGGATTTAATTCTGGGTCTGGTATGGATGAGGCTGTCTCGGAGGTTAGTTCCTCTTTTGAAAGAAAAAAGGGGGGTGGAATGTCCTCCTTCCCTACATTCAATATTCGCCAGTGTTTTCGCAAGTCTTTTGTACCTGGTTAGACCATGTACTGAACGTGTTTACAAAAGTCATTCTGGACAGAGGAGGCTTAGGCACTGGGGGTTCCAAAAGGGCTCCCCGATTATTGTTGGAGGCTCTTTTAAAAGCCTGTCTTACCAAACGTTTGGGATATTGTCTGTCTCTCAGTTGGTTAGACAGATCCTCTGCATGATAGTTGAAAGTAGTCACATCTGAGCAGTTTCTGCGAATACGCAGGAACTGGCCAACGGGTAAGTTATCCCGAAGGGATTTAGGATGGTGGCTCTTAAAGCTAAGAAGAGAGTTCTTAGAAAGTGGTTTCCTGTACAGTTCACTGCCCAGTTTGCCCTGGTTAGGACATATTAATATGTCCAAAAAGGGGAGTCGGTGTTTGTCACAGGCAACTGTAAAACGCAAGAAATCGTTCTTGGTGTTAAGCCAGGCATGAAAATCTAACAAAGAGGCAGCAGGTCCCTGCCAGACAACCAGGATGTCGTCAATGTATCTCTTCCAGATTTTGATCTGATCTCTGATCTAATATGTCCCCTAACCAACTGAGAGACAGACAATATCCCAAACGTTTGGTAAGACAGGCTTTTAAAAGAGCCTCCAACAATAATCGGGGAGCCCTTTTGGAACCCCCAGTGCCTAAGCCTCCTCTGTCCAGAATGACTTTTGTAAACACGTTCAGTACATGGTCTAACCAGGTACAAAAGACTGTGCGGAAACACTGGTGAATATTGAATGTAGGGAAGGAGGACATTCCACCCCCCCTTTTTTCTTTCAAAAGAGGAACTAACCTCCGAGACAGCCTCATACATACCAGACCCAGAATTAAATCCCCCATCACAACAAATACCTTATGGGATTTACCGCCAGTACAAGGCCATTTTCCATGCGGTCAGTGCTCAGTCTGTCCACAAACCCAGCCCACCAAAACAGTTGACATAGGTACAGGCACACCCTGGATCCTAAAAAAGCATACTAATTGCAACACAGAAAGAGTTATTTACCTTATTATGTGTCCATGCTCTTTGCGTTATGTAGGCATGACCACACGCAAAATTAAGACACGCATCAATGAACACAAAAGTACCATCAGGCGGAATAAACAGGCTACCAAACTCACCAATCATTTTTTGTCGCTCAGACACAAACCTGAAGACTTGAGATGGGTGGTCTTGGAACAGCCCTTTATCCCCACACATGTGACTGACATCAAAAAATTCTTGTTCATTAAAGAACAAAAATGGGTGTTCAAATTAAAGAGTGATCAGCAAGGTTTAAATGACGACATTCCGTGGTCAACTATATAATAAATGGTTTGGTGAACTGTATCCCTTTAAGAAGGTTTTTAACTAGCTTCTCCCTGAGGCTAAGGCATCTTGGTGCGTAGCACAAAGGAGTGATTTCCATTCTGAGCGCTCTATAATTGCGCCTTTGGCAAGGTAGTCAGTCATCCGACGTGTGAGAGCTTGAATTATAAGGCGATTTACTATGCACATGCCTTTCTGGTTTTTTCTGGCTGCCTCATCATTACTTGGCCTGACTAGCGCTATAGGAATATATCATAGTCTTTAAGCAGATGCTTTTTCTACAAATCTCGGTGTGCTAGAGGTTTTTGCTCTGTATATGTTATTTTACTAGCACAAGCACTCCCAATTGCCTAGGTCTATACGATCATGAGGCTATCCTTGAGTGGCTTTCCATTTTTCACTACATCTCCCAGCAACACTTGGACAAAAAATTTCGGAGGTTGCTTTTTGAGCACTTGCGCGCTCCGTAGTTGTCGACACGGAAGTACGCACGGACTTGAAACTGATTAATTGACACTCTCCCGGCCCGTTCGACACCTCCCCTTCCAGCTCTGGTGTTTGGAGCGGGGTACCGACGGAGAGGTAAGCTTCCTTTCTGGGCTCTTTAATTTTAACTTCATGCTGTTTTAGCAGCTACCAGATGCATCTACACATACCACGTTAGTTTGGGCTTAATTAACTACCAGAGCGAGCATATTTTTTTCCTGACATGATGCTCGGTTTTCTGGCTTTCCCGTTGTTTGTATGCCCAGCCCATCGGACTACTACGCCCCTTCTGAGACGTGGTTGAATATAATTTAGTTCCGTTTGTGTTTTACATAGTTTTGAACTTCATTACAACGGACCTCAAAACAGTAGCTATAAACCATGCCTCTTGACTATTTCTACTCTCAGCTCGAAATAAAACACACCCGGGCTCATTTATTAAGAAAGACCTCAGGTCTTTATAGACCCACTCTGCCTTGGTTTTTAAACTGTCCTAACGAGTACCAATTTTGGTAATTTCAATTGTCCCCTTTGGTTTGAAGTTGGTCCTGGCTATTGGGGTAATACTTTCCTTTGGAATCCCCATCTTTTAGAGCGGTGCCTCAATTCCTGAGCGGATGCCAGGTGAGGCGAGGTGCGTACCCACAACTATTCGGGTAAGTGCACGTGCCGTTTTTGTGTCAACTATCGTCACATTATACACCTATGAGTATTGCCACAAAAAATGTCTTTGTATTATACTGAATAATGCATATAACATGGTTCTGTGATTCACACTGATGTTATACATGACTAAGTTGAGTGTCCTTATCATTGTTTTTGTTTGATTCAGTTCAGGTCTCTATTACAAGACATTGCCTGTAACAGTTCCAACGTGGCATACAGGATTAATCAGGTTGTATTGGGTACCAACCTTGTAATCAATCTATATGTTCATTTTTTTAAACACTTATTGCAGTAGCGTTCACCTGGTCCTGATGAGAGCTTGGACTCTTTTGTCCAGAAGCCGAAACATGTAGACCAAAAATCTGACAGTTATTTGTGTATGCTGTCTATGCACTGTTTTTAAGTGGCACCAAGACAGCGCCAGAATAAAATTTATAGTGTCTTGTTAGCCATTTTTAATAGCACTTTTTCATCACATATTTTGCACTGCAACCGTCACCCTACCGTTTGCAACGATTTTGCACTCATGCCTGGGACAACCGCGGAACCACCACAATCATCATAGTGGTTGGTATTCTTGGTATTGTCCACAGTTCCCAGATGATGATAAGCCACCTCCGGTGGGTGATGGGAACTTAAACCTCGCTTGAGGTTTCACACGTTTACTTTGGTTTTCCTTTACTTTCTCTGTTACATCAGTGTTAGTTGCACTGCCCCATTCGGGGTGGTGTCCCTCTATGCGCACAACACTGTGGGGTAACGAAGTTACCAATCTTCACAAGTATAAGTTTGAATCAAAAGTTCATTTATTCATGATGAAAAGTATGTTGTCATATTGTGAACTTCAAATGTTAAATCACAACGATATCAACGGATATCCTCTATGCATTTCGGGTAAAACCCTTCATCAGGAGAAATCCTGTAACAGAAATAGGAGAACATGTTGCTAATCCCCTTAAAATACAATAATTAAACAAAGCATACTGGAAGGTAAATGACATTGCCCTTCCATAAAAGGTCAAAATTAAGCAAAATAGAGTTACTCGAAAAAGTATATGTAACGGTGTTGCAGTAAAGAGTGAAACGTAAAGAAACACAGTAACGGTCACATTTAGAAGATAATGACGGTGAAAAGTGAAAGATGAATGCAAGGAAGCTTAAATGGTGAGAGACACCACGCATTGTAATGCGATAGTACCTACAACATCCATGCGTGAAAAATCAAACTTTGAATAAACCTGGGACAAACACAGGTACGTGAGTTAATATGTAAAACTACGTGTGTAAAGTTGTATGTTTGAAGCGCTGGGGTAAACGCTAAAAATAGTGCTCAAACGTTGTACCCAAGCTAATCACCGTGATGGAATCAAAGATGCGGGGTCAAAAGAATCAGGGTTAGAAACGAAAATTACCTCGATTCGTCGTTGAAATGGGCATGATGAGAATGTGCCGATCCGGGAGATCGTAAATTGTAACGGTCACCAAGTTAAATAGGAAATTGGGTGATAGACAAAAAAAGAGGACTCAAAGTACGGCGGCCATCTTAAAGATGTAAAGTGTGTTCGTAGTTGTGCTGCTAGTCGGCAAATGTAAACCAAAGAAAAAACAAAAGATTTACGTGATGAATTGGAACGGGAATGCTGAAAAGAAAAAGCATGTCAGGAACAATAAAGTTAGGAAAGTAAATAAAGTTGAAAAGGATAATAAAGTTCTAGAAAATAACGTAAAGTGCGGAAAGAAGTGTTAAAAACGTTAAGAACGAAAGTATGAAAGTATGAAAATTAAGAATTTAAGAAGATTAAAAGAAAAGAAAGCTTACAGAAAAGACATTGACAGGTAATGAAAACATTGTGAAATTGAACGTAAATAAATAAGTTTTCGCACAGGCATCGGTGCAAAGTCAAATAAAGCAACTGAGTTCAAGGCGGTCATTCAGACCATGTGGTACCATCGAGTTCATTTTATATATCCAAGATGTTTCTCTTTGGATCAAGAATTTTCGATTGTCACATCCATCTTTTAGTGGAACTGTCTCGCACACCAGAAAGCGTAGTTGACTGACATTATGTTTGTGTTCATTGAAGTGTACTGCTACTGCAGATTTGAGATTGTTGTTTCGGATGTTACTCTTATGTTCATTTAATCGTATCTTCAACTTTCTTTCCGTCTTCCCAATGTATGGAAGACCACAAGGACATTTCAACATATACACAACGTTTTTGGAATCACAAGTTGCTGACACAAAAAGTTTGATGTTGTGACCCTTGGTTGGGTGCTGTATGTTATTGCCTTTGATAATGTTGTTGCAATTGCCACAGTTATGACAGGGTATGGTGCCCTTGTATTCAGAAATGCACTGTGGTGAGCTCGTTGGTTTCAAAAGATCCATGAGATTTTTGCTTCTTTCATAGGCGAACAGTGGTTGATCTGAAAAAATTTGGTTGAAGTCAGGCTCCATACGTAACAAAGGCCAATGCCTAAGGATTGATTTCCGTATGTTGAAACTTTCAGTTGAAAATTTGGTCACCATGACCAATCTCGCATGTGGTTCTGAAGTTGTTAGTTGTTTGTTTAATAGTGATCTCCTTGGTTTGTTTAGAGATTTTTCAATTGCCTTCTCTAAAATTTGTGGTGGATAGCCCCGCTCAGTAAAGCGTCGTTCCATGTCTGAAGTATGTTGGTTCAGTTGATCCGGCTCAGAGATGATACGTTTTATCCTGAGGATCTGTGAGTATGGTAAATGGCGTTTCAATGATGGCTGATGAAAACTGAGGTAGTGTAGTAAGTTGTTTCTGTCAGTGTCCTTCCTGTACAGGGTGGTTTGAATGTGTTGATTGACAATATAAATGGAAACATCAAGGAAGTTTATGTGTGTATCACTGATTTGAAAAGTGAATTTCAATCTGTCGTTGATGGTGTTAAGATCCTCAATCGCTTGTCTCAGGATGGGCTTGGGACCTTTCCAAATTAAAAAGATGTCGTCAATGTAACGAACAAACAATAACAAGTGGTTTACCCATGGTGCGGTGTGTAGAATGTGATCCAACTCAAACTTGTGCATGAACAGGTTAGCATAGCAAGGGGCTCCACAATTGCCCATCGAAGTTCCATTCAGTTGAAGGAAGAATTGATTATTGTAACAAAAATAACTGTGGTAAAGTGTGAAATGTAGAAGCGACAGAGGCGCGAAACATGTTGACCGTTTTAATGACACCGAGGCACAATGTGTCCTTGGGGACCATACTCAAAATGAGAGTTTTTTGTTGACAGGAGGGTAACTAAACCAACATAACCCCCAGTCATTTTTAATTCACATTGCACACTTTTTACTTACCCTCTTTAGAACCCACACCCCACACACCCTCATACACCATCCGGCATGCCTCAAAAAGATCTCAGAGAAAGTGACCCTTCGGGGGCCCGTTGGGAATTGCAGCGCCGGCCCGACGAGGAGCATAGCCCGATGATGAAGCATGACATCCTTCGGGGTGTGTGAGGGCAACAAGAGGCAATATATGTGCTTTCCCCCTTGTGGTGGGTCTGCCTAACCCAGGACCTCCCCTCTTTTCTTTTTGTCTTTTTTATAAGACATATGGGTCAACCTCTGGACCCTATCCTTGGAACAGTGTCCAACCTTTGTTTGTGGTAATATAACTTTTGGGAGCATGGACACTGGACCATTAACCGGCTCCTTGGTCCCCCCCCCCCCCTCTTTTTTGATGGAATATTTGCACGGCAGTTCTGCCGAGGGACCGTTTATCTTTTCTTTCCCTTCTGTTCTCCATTTCCTTTCATATACGAGACCTACATATTCTCAAGATGGGGTGCTCCAAGGCTCATACTCGAGTGATACTTCCTCCCCGCAATGTGGCTGTTCACTACCCACCCATCTCCTTTGCTACAACATACAATATGAAGTAACTGCATTATCCCTGACAAATGAGTGGTATGGGCTATTCTCCTTGTGTTTTCATCACTAGTCATTATTATTAAGCCTCTTGTGATTTATGTTTAGAGTCCAGTAGACGCTGTCATTAGGAGGATTTTACCTACCACGATTGTGACAAGACCGCTTCACCCTGGCGTTGACCGGTACACGTTTCATGAGCTTTGTTTTGACTGTATACAGAGTGCCAGTAAGAATTAGCCTCCATTCGGGACGCCCATGCTCAGGGGATCACTAGTCCCGGTCTGCGCATGCACAGTAAGGGCGCAGCTGCACGCATGCGCTTCTTCAATTTACAGCTAGGCACGCCCCGGAAGGAGGATTTACCTGGGAACCTACGAGTTTAAAAACCTCCGTCCCGCTGCCTCCAATGCATCACTGGCTTGGCGGTCGGACGCGTAGGTTCAAGAGTGCAGGCACCTGCCATCTACAGTGAGTACCCGATAATGATAGGGGGTCAGGTCACGCAACCGATGGCACTGGATGTGATGGTTGCACCTCGTGTCCATTTGTGCTTATTCTTTCATTATGCCTCTGTCCTAGCAACCCGATACGGTGCGGGCGACTTAACGCCAACAGCCATTGAAGTGAGCCCTGTTCTTTGGGAGGTAAGAATACCTCAAGGGAGGATGGTTATGTATGTCTAGTTAGACTTGTTTAGGGTCTCATGAAGTGGAGATGCCCCGCTAACAATGGAACGTATATTATTACGAACAGGGAGTGTCTCCGCTCGTCATATAAAGGCATTTCCTTATAATTTTGACACGCCACGAAACACCTGCCTGGGTATCCTCCTTATCTTGAGCAAAAACAGATGAGGGAGTTGTGTTTCCCCACTTGGTCCCGCCTTTTTCCTTTTTATCTGTATGACACTGGCATGTTGTGCACACGATTGTGGCACACTACGTTGCATTAAGTTAGTCTAATGCACGTCCTTTGTAACTATTTTTTCTTCTGTTTCTGTGTCCTAGGTCATGTTCAGGAGCAGTACAATTGGCCCGCCCTGACATATATTGTGGGTATTTATTCATATATTTTTATATTCACGTACACACTCACGTGCATTTCACTATTCTTTGCACTTCTTTGGTCCTGATGAAGCGCCAACGACTCTAGCAGCGACAGAGGCGCGAAACATGTTGACCGTTTTAATGACACCGAGGCACAATGTGTCCTTGGGGACCATACTCAAAATGAGAGTTTTTTGTTGACAGGAGGGTAACTAAACCAACATAACCCCCAGTCATTTTTAATTCACATTGCACACTTTTTACTTACCCTCTTTAGAACCCACACCCCACACACCCTCATACACCATCCGGCATGCCTCAAAAAGATCTCCGAGAAAGTGACCCTTCGGGGGCCCGTTGGGAATTGCAGCGCCGGCCCGACGAGGAGCATAGCCCGATGATGAAGCATGACATCCTTCGGGGTGTGTGAGGGCAACAAGAGGCAATATATGTGCTTTCCCCCTTGTGGTGGGTCTGCCTAACCCAGGACCTCCCCTCTTTTCTTTTTGTCTTTTTTATAAGACATATGGGTCAACCTCTGGACCCTATCCTTGGAACAGTGTCCAACCTTTGTTTGTGGTAATATAACTTTTGGGAGCATGGACACTGGACCATTAACCGGCTCCTTGGTCCCCCCCCCCCCCCCCTCTTTTTTGATGGAATATTTGCACGGCAGTTCTGCCGAGGGACCGTTTATCTTTTCTTTCCCTTCTGTTTTCCATTTCCTTTCATATACGAGACCTACATATTCTCAAGATGGGGTGCTCCAAGGCTCATACTCGAGTGATACTTCCTCCCCGCAATGTGGCTGTTCACTACCCACCCATCTCCTTTGCTACAACATACAATATGAAGTAACTGCATTATCCCTGACAAATGAGTGGTATGGGCTATTCTCCTTGTGTTTTCATCACTAGTCATTATTATTATGCCTCTTGTGATTTATGTTTAGAGTCCAGTAGACGCTGTCATTAGGAGGATTTTACCTACCACGATTGTGACAAGACCGCTTCACCCTGGCGTTGACCGGTACACGTTTCATGAGCTTTGTTTTGACTGTATACAGAGTGCCAGTAAGAATTAGCCTCCATTCGGGACGCCCATGCTCAGGGGATCACTAGTCCCGGTCTGCGCATGCACAGTAAGGGCGCAGCTGCACGCATGCGCTTCTTCAATTTACAGCTAGGCACGCCCCGGAAGGAGGATTTACCTGGGAACCTACGAGTTTAAAAACCTCCGTCCCGCTGCCTCCAATGCATCACTGGCTTGGCGGTCGGACGCGTAGGTTCAAGAGTGCAGGCACCTGCCATCTACAGTGAGTACCCGATAATGATAGGGGGTCAGGTCACGCAACCGATGGCACTGGATGTGATGGTTGCACCTCGTGTCCATTTGTGCTTATTCTTTCATTATGCCTCTGTCCTAGCAACCCGATACGGTGCGGGCGACTTAACGCCAACAGCCATTGAAGTGAGCCCTGTTCTTTGGGAGGTAAGAATACCTCAAGGGAGGATGGTTATGTATGTCTAGTTAGACTTGTTTAGGGTCTCATGAAGTGGAGATGCCCCGCTAACAATGGAACGTATATTATTACGAACAGGGAGTGTCTCCGCTCGTCATATAAAGGCATTTCCTTATAATTTTGACACGCCACGAAACACCTGCCTGGGTATCCTCCTTATCTTGAGCAAAAACAGATGAGGGAGTTGTGTTTCCCCACTTGGTCCCGCCTTTTTCCTTTTTATCTGTATGACACTGGCATGTTGTGCACACGATTGTGGCACACTACGTTGCATTAAGTTAGTCTAATGCACGTCCTTTGTAACTATTTTTTCTTCTGTTTCTGTGTCCTAGGTCATGTTCAGGAGCAGTACAATTGGCCCGCCCTGACATATATTGTGGGTATTTATTCATATATTTTTATATTCACGTACACACTCACGTGCATTTCACTATTCTTTGCACTTCTTTGGTCCTGATGAAGCGCCAACGACTCTAGCAGCGACAGAGGCGCGAAACATGTTGACCGTTTTAATGACACCGAGGCACAATGTGTCCTTGGGGACCATACTCAAAATGAGAGTTTTTTGTTGACAGGAGGGTAACTGAACCAACATAACCCCCAGTCATTTTTAATTCACATTGCACACTTTTTACTTACCCTCTTTAGAACCCACACCCCACACACCCTCATACACCATCCGGCATGCCTCAAAAAGATCTCCGAGAAAGTGACCCTTCGGGGGCCCGTTGGGAATTGCAGCGCCGGCCCGACGAGGAGCATAGCCCGATGATGAAGCATGACATCCTTCGGGGTGTGTGAGGGCAACAAGAGGCAATATATGTGCTTTCCCCCTTGTGGTGGGTCTGCCTAACCCAGGACCTCCCCTCTTTTCTTTTTGTCTTTTTTATAAGACATATGGGTCAACCTCTGGACCCTATCCTTGGAACAGTGTCCAACCTTTGTTTGTGGTAATATAACTTTTGGGAGCATGGACACTGGACCATTAACCGGCTCCTTGGTCCCCCCCCCCCCCCCCCCCCCCTCTTTTTTGATGGAATATTTGCACGGCAGTTCTGCCGAGGGACCGTTTATCTTTTCTTTCCCTTCTGTTTTCCATTTCCTTTCATATACGAGACCTACATATTCTCAAGATGGGGTGCTCCAAGGCTCATACTCGAGTGATACTTCCTCCCCGCAATGTGGCTGTTCACTACCCACCCATCTCCTTTGCTACAACATACAATATGAAGTAACTGCATTATCCCTGACAAATGAGTGGTATGGGCTATTCTCCTTGTGTTTTCATCACTAGTCATTATTATTATGCCTCTTGTGATTTATGTTTAGAGTCCAGTAGACGCTGTCATTAGGAGGATTTTACCTACCACGATTGTGACAAGACCGCTTCACCCTGGCGTTGACCGGTACACGTTTCATGAGCTTTGTTTTGACTGTATACAGAGTGCCAGTAAGAATTAGCCTCCATTCGGGACGCCCATGCTCAGGGGATCACTAGTCCCGGTCTGCGCATGCACAGTAAGGGCGCAGCTGCACGCATGCGCTTCTTCAATTTACAGCTAGGCACGCCCCGGAAGGAGGATTTACCTGGGAACCTACGAGTTTAAAAACCTCCGTCCCGCTGCCTCCAATGCATCACTGGCTTGGCGGTCGGACGCGTAGGTTCAAGAGTGCAGGCACCTGCCATCTACAGTGAGTACCCGATAATGATAGGGGGTCAGGTCACGCAACCGATGGCACTGGATGTGATGGTTGCACCTCGTGTCCATTTGTGCTTATTCTTTCATTATGCCTCTGTCCTAGCAACCCGATACGGTGCGGGCGACTTAACGCCAACAGCCATTGAAGTGAGCCCTGTTCTTTGGGAGGTAAGAATACCTCAAGGGAGGATGGTTATGTATGTCTAGTTAGACTTGTTTAGGGTCTCATGAAGTGGAGATGCCCCGCTAACAATGGAACGTATATTATTACGAACAGGGAGTGTCTCCGCTCGTCATATAAAGGCATTTCCTTATAATTTTGACACGCCACGAAACACCTGCCTGGGTATCCTCCTTATCTTGAGCAAAAACAGATGAGGGAGTTGTGTTTCCCCACTTGGTCCCGCCTTTTTCCTTTTTATCTGTATGACACTGGCATGTTGTGCACACGATTGTGGCACACTACGTTGCATTAAGTTAGTCTAATGCACGTCCTTTGTAACTATTTTTTCTTCTGTTTCTGTGTCCTAGGTCATGTTCAGGAGCAGTACAATTGGCCCGCCCTGACATATATTGTGGGTATTTATTCATATATTTTTATATTCACGTACACACTCACGTGCATTTCACTATTCTTTGCACTTCTTTGGTCCTGATGAAGCGCCAACGACTCTAGCAGCGACAGAGGCGCGAAACATGTTGACCGTTTTAATGACACCGAGGCACAATGTGTCCTTGGGGACCATACTCAAAATGAGAGTTTTTTGTTGACAGGAGGGTAACTAAACCAACATAACCCCCAGTCATTTTTAATTCACATTGCACACTTTTTACTTACCCTCTTTAGAACCCACACCCCACACACCCTCATACACCATCCGGCATGCCTCAAAAAGATCTCCGAGAAAGTGACCCTTCGGGGGCCCGTTGGGAATTGCAGCGCCGGCCCGATGAGGAGCATAGCCCGATGATGAAGCATGACATCCTTCGGGGTGTGTGAGGGCAACAAGAGGCAATATATGTGCTTTCCCCCTTGTGGTGGGTCTGCCTAACCCAGGACCTCCCCTCTTTTCTTTTTGTCTTTTTTATAAGACATATGGGTCAACCTCTGGACCCTATCCTTGGAACAGTGTCCAACCTTTGTTTGTGAAATGTAGAAGCTCCATTAAAAAAATTTGTAAATCGTGAGGAGTCTGTGATTGCAAAAGAAAATGTTCCGTGGCCTCCAGTCCCATGTCATGGGGAATTGAGGTATATAAAGAAGTCACATCTATAGTGCAAAAGTACATATCAGTTTCCCATGGAATATTGAAGTTCAAAAGGATATTCAAAAAATCCGTGGTGTCCTTAACAAAGGTAGACATGGCCTGCACTAAAGGTTGAAGATGTCTGTCTATGTACTTGCCAACTGGTTCATGGAGCGAGCCTCTGGTGGAAACAATAGGCCGCATAGGAGGATCCAATAGGTTCTTGTGTATCTTAGGCAGCATGCGTAAAGATGGATTCTTTGGGAATCTGGAAATCAAAAATTTCTTTTCCGTATCTCCAATGGTACCAGATAGGACTGCTTTGTCCACCAAGGTCTGTAATGTTTTCAAAATTGCCGGTGTAGGGTTGTAATCCAGTCTAGAGTAGGTGTTTGAATCTAGCACATGTTCATCCAATTTTCGAATGTAATGTGTAGTATCCATGGCGACTAGTGCGCCGCCTTTGTCAGCATCGAGGAAGGTGATATCAGGATTTTTTGCCAGTTGTTTGAGCAATGATTTGTCTTTTGTCGTAATGTTAGGATGTCTGGGTTTGCGATGTTTGAAAACCGACTGAAGATCTTGTTTTACCAAAGTCTCAAAAGTATCAAGAATCTTGTGGCTCACTGGAGCCACAAAAGTGCTTTTTGATGATAGTCCTTTCAATGTGTTTTCAATTTTTTTTGTAGGTTCAATAAGGACGTTATCAAAAAAGTGTCTAAGTCTGAGTTTCCGCATGAATTTATGGAGGCTTACCTCTGCTTCCATGAGGTTACTGGAATAAGTGGGAACAAAAGATGACCCCTTCTGTAGTAGGCGTAATTGTGATTTGTTGAAGGTACTTGTAGAAATATTAATAACCAAGTTATCCTTCACCGCTGGCTCCTTGTAGTTCTCTTGTCTAGTGGTGGAACTGCTTTTTTTGCCCCTCCTGGGTCTCCTTGATCTTTTTGGCCTGTCCCTAAAAAAGGGACCGCAGAAGATAAAGGGGTGGAAGTTGAGGTTGAAGGAATTTCAGTATCTGTTGTGGTTTGTGGTTGTTGTCGATCTTTTTGAGGTACATTTCTTGGTTTTCGACGAAAAGTATCTGAGTCACTAGAAACTGGAGATGTATCAGTATCAGATGCTTTTAACGTGGGTTTGAACTGTCTTCTTCGGGCGTATATCTCCGCCCAATTATAAACCTCTCCCAGTTTATAATCGATCGTGTCACGTCGAAACTTTCGAATTTTTCTCTCGTTCACTTCTTGTTTATGTTTCTCGAGTTGTTCATTGATATCATTGAGAGTTTGAGATAGATCATCTGAAGACATTTTTGTAGCCAATTCATTTTTGAGTTGAGTGATTTCTATATTCAAGTCTTCTAGAATGTTAGATAGTTCCTCGATTATTAGTAATATGAGATCCAGAGAGCATTTATTAAGGATCCCATACCATCTGTCGACAAATTTTGGGTCATTTTTGCACAAGGATGGTTTGAGAGGGATGCGTAGGCCTCTCGGAATTCTTTGTGCTCGGTGATATTGAATCATTGTGCTAGCGTGCAAACGTTGATTGATCTCACGTTTTGTCAAGTACAGAAGTTGCTTGATGTTACTTTGTATGGTGCCTGTGCCTGAGGGAGTTGCTTCGATGTCTCCTATTAATGAGTAAATTCTTTGAGCTTCATCATCGCCGAATGCGAACGTCTCGGCGCGTTTATCCGTGAGGTTGGTGATGTCTTGATAGGCCATGGGTGCTGTGATAGTGGTTGAGCGATGCAGAAAGTCAAGAGATATATATCACGCACACCAATTGTTTGTCAAAAAATTAAATCAATCCTTAACAGGTAATTTGCGTGCAGCTAGAGGAGCGACCTCTGAACCTAGGTCGGTAGATAAATGTTAGTTGCACTGCCCCATTCGGGGTGGTGTCCCTCTATGCGCACAACACTGTGGGGTAACGAAGTTACCAATCTTCACAAGTATAAGTTTGAATCAAAAGTTCATTTATTCATGATGAAAAGTATGTTGTCATATTGTGAACTTCAAATGTTAAATCACAACGATATCAACGGATATCCTCTATGCATTTCGGGTAAAACCCTTCATCAGGAGAAATCCTGTAACAGAAATAGGAGAACATGTTGCTAATCCCCTTAAAATACAATAATTAAACAAAGCATACTGGAAGGTAAATGACATTGCCCTTCCATAAAAGGTCAAAATTAAGCAAAATAGAGTTACTCGAAAAAGTATATGTAACGGTGTTGCAGTAAAGAGTGAAACGTAAAGAAACACAGTAACGGTCACATTTAGAAGATAATGACGGTGAAAAGTGAAAGATGAATGCAAGGAAGCTTAAATGGTGAGAGACACCACGCATTGTAATGCGATAGTACCTACAACATCCATGCGTGAAAAATCAAACTTTGAATAAACCTGGGACAAACACAGGTACGTGAGTTAATATGTAAAACTACGTGTGTAAAGTTGTATGTTTGAAGCGCTGGGGTAAACGCTAAAAATAGTGCTCAAACGTTGTACCCAAGCTAATCACCGTGATGGAATCAAAGATGCGGGGTCAAAAGAATCAGGGTTAGAAACGAAAATTACCTCGATTCGTCGTTGAAATGGGCATGATGAGAATGTGCCGATCCGGGAGATCGTAAATTGTAACGGTCACCAAGTTAAATAGGAAATTGGGTGATAGACAAAAAAAGAGGACTCAAAGTACGGCGGCCATCTTAAAGATGTAAAGTGTGTTCGTAGTTGTGCTGCTAGTCGGCAAATGTAAACCAAAGAAAAAACAAAAGATTTACGTGATGAATTGGAACGGGAATGCTGAAAAGAAAAAGCATGTCAGGAACAATAAAGTTAGGAAAGTAAATAAAGTTGAAAAGGATAATAAAGTTCTAGAAAATAACGTAAAGTGCGGAAAGAAGTGTTAAAAACGTTAAGAACGAAAGTATGAAAGTATGAAAATTAAGAATTTAAGAAGATTAAAAGAAAAGAAAGCTTACAGAAAAGACATTGACAGGTAATGAAAACATTGTGAAATTGAACGTAAATAAATAAGTTTTCGCACAGGCATCGGTGCAAAGTCAAATAAAGCAACTGAGTTCAAGGCGGTCATTCAGACCATGTGGTACCATCGAGTTCATTTTATATATCCAAGATGTTTCTCTTTGGATCAAGAATTTTCGATTGTCACATCCATCTTTTAGTGGAACTGTCTCGCACACCAGAAAGCGTAGTTGACTGACATTATGTTTGTGTTCATTGAAGTGTACTGCTACTGCAGATTTGAGATTGTTGTTTCGGATGTTACTCTTATGTTCATTTAATCGTATCTTCAACTTTCTTTCCGTCTTCCCAATGTATGGAAGACCACAAGGACATTTCAACATATACACAACGTTTTTGGAATCACAAGTTGCTGACGCAAAAAGTTTGATGTTGTGACCCTTGGTTGGGTGCTGTAGAAAAATTCGAAAGTTTCGACGTGACACGATCGATTATAAACTGGGAGAGGTTTATAATTGGGCGGAGATATACGCCCGAAGAAGACAGTTCAAACCCACGTTAAAAGCATCTGATACTGATACATCTCCAGTTTCTAGTGACTCAGATACTTTTCGTCGAAAACCAAGAAATGTACCTCAAAAAGATCGACAACAACCACAAACCACAACAGATACTGAAATTCCTTCAACCTCAACTTCCACCCCTTTATCTTCTGCGGTCCCTTTTTTAGGGACAGGCCAAAAAGATCAAGGAGACCCAGGAGGGGCAAAAAAAGCAGTTCCACCACTAGACAAGAGAACTACAAGGAGCCAGCGGTGAAGGATAACTTGGTTATTAATATTTCTACAAGTACCTTCAACAAATCACAATTACGCCTACTACAGAAGGGGTCATCTTTTGTTCCCACTTATTCCAGTAACCTCATGGAAGCAGAGGTAAGCCTCCATAAATTCATGCGGAAACTCAGACTTAGACACTTTTTTGATAACGTCCTTATTGAACCTACAAAAAAAATTGAAAACACATTGAAAGGACTATCATCAAAAAGCACTTTTGTGGCTCCAGTGAGCCACAAGATTCTTGATACTTTTGAGACTTTGGTAAAACAAGATCTTCAGTCGGTTTTCAAACATCGCAAACCCAGACATCCTAACATTACGACAAAAGACAAATCATTGCTCAAACAACTGGCAAAAAATCCTGATATCACCTTCCTCGATGCTGACAAAGGCGGCGCACTAGTCGCCATGGATACTACACATTACATTCGAAAATTGGATGAACATGTGCTAGATTCAAACACCTACTCTAGACTGGATTACAACCCTACACCGGCAATTTTGAAAACATTACAGACCTTGGTGGACAAAGCAGTCCTATCTGGTACCATTGGAGATACGGAAAAGAAATTTTTGATTTCCAGATTCCCAAAGAATCCATCTTTACGCATGCTGCCTAAGATACACAAGAACCTATTGGATCCTCCTATGCGGCCTATTGTTTCCACCAGAGGCTCGCTCCATGAACCAGTTGGCAAGTACATAGACAGACATCTTCAACCTTTAGTGCAGGCCATGTCTACCTTTGTTAAGGACACCACGGATTTTTTGAATATCCTTTTGAACTTCAATATTCCATGGGAAACTGATATGTACTTTTGCACTATAGATGTGACTTCTTTATATACCTCAATTCCCCATGACATGGGACTGGAGGCCACGGAACATTTTCTTTTGCAATCACAGACTCCTCACGATTTACAAATTTTTTTAATGGAGCTTCTACATTTCACACTTTACCACAGTTATTTTTGTTACAATAATCAATTCTTCCTTCAACTGAATGGAACTTCGATGGGCAATTGTGCAGCCCCTTGCTATGCTAACCTGTTCATGCACAAGTTTGAGTTGGATCACATTCTACACACCGCACCATGGGTAAACCACTTGTTATTGTTTGTTCGTTACATTGACGACATCTTTTTAATTTGGAAAGGTCCCAAGCCCATCCTGAGACAAGCGATTGAGGATCTTAACACCATCAACGACAGATTGAAATTCACTTTTCAAATCAGTGATACACACATAAACTTCCTTGATGTTTCCATTTATATTGTCAATCAACACATTCAAACCACCCTGTACAGGAAGGACACTGACAGAAACAACTTACTACACTACCTCAGTTTTCATCAGCCATCATTGAAACGCCATTTACCATACTCACAGATCCTCAGGATAAAACGTATCATCTCTGAGCCGGATCAACTGAACCAACATACTTCAGACATGGAACGACGCTTTACTGAGCGGGGCTATCCACCACAAATTTTAGAGAAGGCAATTGAAAAATCTCTAAACAAACCAAGGAGATCACTATTAAACAAACAACTAACAACTTCAGAACCACATGCGAGATTGGTCATGGTGACCAAATTTTCAACTGAAAGTTTCAACATACGGAAATCAATCCTTAGGCATTGGCCTTTGTTACGTATGGAGCCTGACTTCAACCAAATTTTTTCAGCTCAACCACTGTTCGCCTATGAAAGAAGCAAAAATCTCATGGATCTTTTGAAACCAACGAGCTCACCACAGTGCATTTCTGAATACAAGGGCACCATACCCTGTCATAACTGTGGCAATTGCAACAACATTATCAAAGGCAATAACATACAGCACCCAACCAAGGGTCACAACATCAAACTTTTTGTGTCAGCAACTTGTGATTCCAAAAACGTTGTGTATATGTTGAAATGTCCTTGTGGTCTTCCATACATTGGGAAGACGGAAAGAAAGTTGAAGATACGATTAAATGAACATAAGAGTAACATCCGAAACAACAATCTCAAATCTGCAGTAGCAGTACACTTCAATGAACACAAACATAATGTCAGTCAACTACGCTTTCTGGTGTGCGAGACAGTTCCACTAAAAGATGGATGTGACAATCGAAAATTCTTGATCCAAAGAGAAACATCTTGGATATATAAAATGAACTCGATGGTACCACATGGTCTGAATGACCGCCTTGAACTCAGTTGCTTTATTTGACTTTGCACCGATGCCTGTGCGAAAACTTATTTATTTACGTTCAATTTCACAATGTTTTCATTACCTGTCAATGTCTTTTCTGTAAGCTTTCTTTTCTTTTAATCTTCTTAAATTCTTAATTTTCATACTTTCATACTTTCGTTCTTAACGTTTTTAACACTTCTTTCCGCACTTTACGTTATTTTCTAGAACTTTATTATCCTTTTCAACTTTATTTACTTTCCTAACTTTATTGTTCCTGACATGCTTTTTCTTTTCAGCATTCCCGTTCCAATTCATCACGTAAATCTTTTGTTTTTTCTTTGGTTTACATTTGCCGACTAGCAGCACAACTACGAACACACTTTACATCTTTAAGATGGCCGCCGTACTTTGAGTCCTCTTTTTTTGTCTATCACCCAATTTCCTATTTAACTTGGTGACCGTTACAATTTACGATCTCCCGGATCGGCACATTCTCATCATGCCCATTTCAACGACGAATCGAGGTAATTTTCGTTTCTAACCCTGATTCTTTTGACCCCGCATCTTTGATTCCATCACGGTGATTAGCTTGGGTACAACGTTTGAGCACTATTTTTAGCGTTTACCCCAGCGCTTCAAACATACAACTTTACACACGTAGTTTTACATATTAACTCACGTACCTGTGTTTGTCCCAGGTTTATTCAAAGTTTGATTTTTCACGCATGGATGTTGTAGGTACTATCGCATTACAATGCGTGGTGTCTCTCACCATTTAAGCTTCCTTGCATTCATCTTTCACTTTTCACCGTCATTATCTTCTAAATGTGACCGTTACTGTGTTTCTTTACGTTTCACTCTTTACTGCAACACCGTTACATATACTTTTTCGAGTAACTCTATTTTGCTTAATTTTGACCTTTTATGGAAGGGCAATGTCATTTACCTTCCAGTATGCTTTGTTTAATTATTGTATTTTAAGGGGATTAGCAACATGTTCTCCTATTTCTGTTACAGGATTTCTCCTGATGAAGGGTTTTACCCGAAATGCATAGAGGATATCCGTTGATATCGTTGTGATTTAACATTTGAAGTTCACAATATGACAACATACTTTTCATCATGAATAAATGAACTTTTGATTCAAACTTATACTTGTGAAGATTGGTAACTTCGTTACCCCACAGTGTTGTGCGCATAGAGGGACACCACCCCGAATGGGGCAGTGCAACTAACATTTATCTACCGACCTAGGTTCAGAGGTCGCTCCTCTAGCTGCACGCAAATTACCTGTTAAGGATTGATTTAATTTTTTGACAAACAATTGGTGTGCGTGATATATATCTCTTGACTTTCTGTTACATCAGTGTTTGTACTCACTTTGAACATTAGACCCACAGTATCTGTTGTATATTATATGTTGATCTGGGGATTTCATACTGTTGCAGGTCTCTAAACATATCCCTTGGACCCTCCTTCGTATGAAAGTTTTGTGTGACATGTCATTCAATCCCAGAAATCGTGAACGTCAACTCAGGAGAATTTCACCAGCACGTTTCCTCAATCGCATGTGTGACATATTCCCACTCCTTCTGCCAGATTAAGGTAATTTTTGTACTGCTCTCAGCCAACATTACTTTGTGGGTTTTGGGATTTCAAGTTCACAAAATAGCCTTCCGGTTTTATCATCCCTACAGCCCTTACACATTGTCCCGTGTTGAACGAATTTACCCCCTGGAGGAATCTACATTCCAACCTTACTCTGTGGGTAAACCAGCAATCCCATGTACCCATACCAATTCCTTCCTAGATGGTGCAACTTCCTTACCCAGCCTCTTCCTTATCCTGTAGGTATATGACTTATCCATTGTACCTGCCTCTGGTTGCCCCCCCCCCCACAGTCCTGAAGAAGACCCGCATGGCCGAGGCCTAAATTACCCTTGGAGCCCCTAAGACGGGTCGAAACGTCGTCGCCCCTCAATAAAACCTGGAACACGAGTCATATTCCATTGTGCTAACACAAACGTAGCTGTTTACGAATTATACCAAAAAAATTCTTTTTATGAATCTACGTGGCCAGGCCCACAAAAACTGGGATGTATGACCAGTTAACCGCTGAAATGTTCTAATTTCTCCTCTACCTATACTATCTTTAATCTTACCTTCACCCCACAAACACCTTAAGCACTTTTTCCTGCACGTTCTCTAGGAGCAACCTTCCCCTTTCACATTGATTTAACAGTGAATGTTTAACTGTTCGCCATATGATATATTATTAAATCTTTTGGCAAAAGTAATTTGGTTGTTGCACTCTCTCTCTCTTTTAATTGAAATTACTGTATTGATTACTCTGAGCGGAATTATGTTTTGTGCTCAGAAAATGATTTATGGAAGTCTAGACTGCGGATTGGATACATGCCAATTGTTTTGAAACTTTAGGTCTAGGATCATTGTTTTTTGTAAGGTCCTTATGTGACAAATCTTAGAAAGGTAATGTAGCACGCATGGAGAGCATTGAATGTTTCATCCACCTTGGAAAGATATGTACACAACTGATACATTGATTCACAATCAAACCAGAAAACCAATGAAGATGTTAGTCATAGAACAAAGAGCATCTCATGTAGTGTCAACATTTCACCACCACACTCTCAGGCGCCTGGGTGCACTCCTGCTTGCCTTTCTTTTGTAAACTATCTTGAGCTGTTGTTTATTCTCTAATTCTTCTACAACAGTTACACTCAAAGTATGGCCCGGGTGCCACATGCGTCCCTCCCAACCTTCACATGCGGCCCCCTAACCTTCACATGCGGCCCCCTAACCTTCACATGCGGCCCCCTAACCTTCACATGCGGCTCCCTACGGAACGACCGCACTGGCCTGCATTTTACTAGAGAGAGACCTAAACTATGTATTAAACAAGCATTGGCATAGGCAATAGGTCTCGCTTTTGGGACCTTATAAGTATTTAGTTTTGCAGCACAATATCCTTGGTGCAACAACATCAGCTGTTGCATGGCTAAACCTTGTACCTTATAAGTGTTTAGCCATGCAACAGTTGATGTTGTTGCACCAAGGATATTGTGCTGCATAACTAAATACTTATAAGGTCCCAAAAGCGAGACCTATTGGCTATGCCAATGCTTTTTCTGCTTGTGTCTCCCTCTCCTTTTATCATCCTTTTCCTCATCCATATTTGGTATTTTTTGTGCCTGTCTTGAGAGTGTATCGTGGTCTCTAGAGCAGCGCCTGCTTGGCCTCTACGACATGCAGCAGCCCTTCAGTATTAACGGTACTTGAACTAAGCCACTAATTGATTCACTCTGCTTTCCCAGCTCTAAGTGTCCCGGGGAGTGTTACTTAAGGTGTCGCCCTTGTTACAGTACAGCACTCACCGTCCCTGTTTGCCTTCTCTCTTTTCGCACCTCAGATGTGAATCCACGAGCACAAACTTACTCCTAAACTATATTTCGTTCCAAGTTACGCCGCTAGAGGGCAGACTTTCATTAAATATGTGTAGCCTATGTGCATGTAGTTTTAGCTCGAACTCCGCGCGAGGGAGTAATGCAGATCAGAATGGACACGAGCCTAAAGATTAATGTATGTGTTTTTAAAAATTGTACAGTGCCCGCCGTGTACCACACCACATCTAGACACGGAAATGTGCGATGATAACAGCAGCCAGTATGAGAGCTTCGAGTTACTGAGCGCTCCTTCTGAGGCTAAAGGTCACAGTATCCTTTACAGCTGTCACTCCTTAAACCGCCACTCCCAGAGGTAGAGTGTTCATGGGGTTTAAGGCTCTGGTCGATATCCCAGGAGAGTGCGACTTCAAGATCCTTAACCCGGCTTTGTTTTGATTGGGGGGCCAGATATAGAAACAAAAACGCCGGGACAAGTCACAGACTTGAAGTAGGATTAACATTTGACTCCGATTAAGGACCATTTCCTTTTGTGACTCGCAATTTGCGAATTTTAAAAGGAAATGTCCTGGTGTGCCATACACATTTTTCGATTTCCAATGGGGTCGCAAATGACCTGCCTCGTCAATATTCACGAGGCAGGTCGCAATTTGCGACCCTTTGGGAATAGGCAACAACACAGGGATGGTGGCGTGCTGAGAACAGCAGGCCGCCATGTCTGTGTTTGCTTTTTAAGAATTTCTGTAGCTGAAACCTAGCCAAAAGACAGTGGAGCACTGTGCATGGTCAAAGACAAGCATAAAGACAATGAGTAATAGGAGAGGAAGCTGGGTAGAGGGTGGTTAATGCATTGTGATGCAGGGATGCTGTTCCAGATCCTGGGTGCATAGATGGAAAAGGCCTGCACATGCAAACAGGCCACCGTGTAGTGAGATTAGGCTAAAGGCACAGTCATTGGAAGAATAAGGCTTGTGATGCATCAATGTAAAAGCTATGACCGTGAGGGCAAGCGGCCGAGCACTCAGAGAAAATTAATATGTACTCACTCAGGTCTCTGCATTAGTATCATCAGGCCCAATGCACTTTGTAGCGAGCGCAGAGGCCTCACCAGCTCAAACAAGACCAGGCTGCGGCCCAATCATAAACAGTCTCAAGATTCAATACATCTGATCAATTCTCCACCACCCTATCGCTGCTCGCATTCAAATCTGCATCATGGACCCTTTGAAAGAGATCGCTAACAGTCCAGATCTACACTATTCTAGCTCCATCACATCTAGCAGCAGGCTCGGCTCCAGGACTTTTCATTTGGATGGGCCAAGGGTGCATTCGGGTGGGCCACTGTGGGCCCGATTTGTCTCTTCTGGCGGTAGCCTACAAGCCCTAGATTGCTTCATGTCTACTTGCAAACAGTGACCATGATACAAAGGATTGCTTCTGTGTGTATACAGAGCATGTGGAGAGTTATTCGAAAGTAAGAGCAATATCTGGAACTAACTGCAAACCCTCGAATTCCAGCAGGCCAGGCTTCCAAACAAGTACTTGAATGCCAAGCATATTATAATAGTTCAAGATTAAGGAAGTTTCTATTACCACACGAAAGCCTTGACGTCATTGTACTAGAAAGGCTGGCTATTTACTCATTGCAATTAGTCCAACACTTATTTATCTGCACAAATTCCTCATGACTGCCTCCTCAGACTCCCTCACTACCACCCTCCACCAGTGCCCTTCATCTCTCTGTAGCTCCCTCCTCCAACCCATGACCACCTCCTCAGATTCCCTCATTACCACTCTCCACCAGTGCCCCTCCTGTCACGACCTCCTCCTCGGATACCCTCACTTCCACCCTCCAACAGTGCCCTTCATCTCTCTGTAGCCTCCACCCTCATGACCTCATCCTCTGTCTCCCTCCCTACCACCCTCCACCAGTCCCCCATATCTCTCCATAGCCCCCCTCCACCCCATGACCTCCTCCTCAGATTCCCTCATTGCCACCCTCCAACAGTGCCCATCATCTCTCCGTAGCCCCTCTCTTATATGCATTTCATTTGTTGTTTAGCGCTACTCGTAGTGTAGGGTGTCGCAGTACTTTACATCGATCACACATTATGCAGAGACAATGAATCATACAAGTATGTAAATCAGCATATAGGGAATGTCACATAAGCTAAAGAGGATTACCAGGTGTAGGAATCGCATGTCATCCATACTGGTGGGCAGTGTGTTTTAAGAGGGTTAGGTCTGGAGAAGCACAAACACTGGATTTTAAGCATACCCCAGTGGTTGGCTTAACTGATTGAAATGTATATCTGCTCAAACAAACTCTTTATAGCAACATTAGAATAATGAAAGACGGGAAATTCTATCTCTATTGTAATACAAAAAAAAATAATTATACTATTCAGGTTTGTATGTAGCTCTTTGATGGCAGTTCATAGGTCACTGTCTTATGATAGGATTGTAACTTCTGAACTGCAAGTAACAAAAGGCTCTCTGTAACAAAGGTAGTAACCCACTGAGCTATCCACATAAACTACAGTTTATCTGAATTTCCAGACTACCTTCAGACAAAATATTGCTCTCCAGCAGGATCATTAATCACCAAAGTTATCTGGACATTTTAATAGTTGTCTTGCAACTGTGGCAGAACCAGTCATGATCATGATACAAACGATTTAAATGAAATATACACGGCATACACAAAGTATGTGTCTTGCTGGGCAAACACAGATTTAAAAAATATGAACAAATAGCCACACATTCTCCAAGCATACACGAAAAATTTATCTTGCTGGGCCTTTGCAGATTGAAAAAAAACGGAAGAATAGCCACATATTCTCTTACCTGCTCCGTTGGAACTCTGTCTCACAGCAGCCCGATGTAATAAGCAGCTGAAGGGGTCAGGAAAGGTGAATCAGCATAAACAAACTCCTTTTCTCCAACACTGAAAAGAAGGAAATATCCACGCAGCAGGACAGTACGCAAACCGGGTGCCAAAGAAAGTATTTGTCCCCTTTGCCATGCCCCTATTTTACCTGCACCAGTGGGCTAGGCCAGTGCCACAGCCCACCTTTCGAAAAGGAGATGCCCAGGCCCAATCACGCAACTCCTAGAAAAATAACGTTCAGACGAATGTTTTAAATTGCTTTGGCCATTTTCTGTTGGCCTTCCTGACGTCACTGCAAGTACCAAGGTTCATGTTTGGGTGGGCCAGGCTCATGTTTGGGTGGGGCTGGCCCACCCGCTAGAACCGGGCCTGCCAAACATGTACTCATAAAGTGCAGGGTCTGTCAATCCACTCCAGCAAGGTCACTAAGACCTCAAGGCTCCACGTGCCTGAGCCTGGAGCCCTTCCGCCCCCAGCACCTGGCGCTTGGCACCCAGTATGGTGATATTCAGAAATTGCGGGTATTGCTTACACACCATGAGTTTCTGTTATAAAGGCAGGGTTCCCTGCGGATGGATGGCTTCTCATGTTGTGAATTTGAAGCAGAAGTTTACGGTGCAGGCAGGACAAGCAGGCTCAAGTGGCCGGTCATCTTGCCTGATAGTCCGCTACACCCCCCAACATATCAAATCTTGACATGAACAGCTGAGTCCAGGAGTACATCCTGGAACCCTCAAGAAGTAATTATGCATCCAGTTTGTTAATGCTACAGCCTTGCCAAACTGCACTGCCATATAAGGGTGCGCTTTCCACTTTTGGCAGAATAAACTGAAGGCTTAGCCCCTGATCTGAAACCGAAGCATAGCCGCCCCCTCCCCTTTCAACTCACGAAGCCTTAACAATACTGCCAAATTGTTTAGTCCACCTGCCATTGTTGGAAATGGTGATCCTACTGTAGCACATTTGACAGTTTCTCTTTCTGAAATTGAGAGGCAAAATTATGTTTTCCAACTAGCCATGGCCCTTAACCAATCCATTTTGAGTTCCTTTGGTAAGTAAACTGAGCTACACTGAGTTGTCAGTGTACAATTACGCCTGTGTAAGATCCCTAGGTCCTAACAAATCCCTACTGGCTGCCCTGGATAGATACATCGAACAACAGTGAGTAATTGGTGTACGATAATGTCAGTGTAAGACCCATGGGTCTTAACCAATTCGTACTGAATGCCTTTGTGCTATAACTATAACACCCGGTTAAGAGGGGGCGCATTAACTAGGCCGTGAGGATCAAGAAAGCTGTCAAAAATTCGATGGAAATTAAAAAAAAGAGTGGTTTCATTAAAGATCCTTTCCTCCCGTCTGCCTTTAATGTGGAAGGGTTTAGTTGAAGAACATATTTTGTCATACCTGTCAGTGGCCCCCACATAAACTATCTGTATGGGAGTCAAATGGTTTGGTCGAACTCCTAGCCTTGAAAATTTGCTCGACAGTAGATTTCTGTCCACCATATCATTTGGGTTACACAGGTCCAAAAAGGAAGCATTCAGTTGGCCCCTTGTAATGCCTGCAGACTTTTTATATAAGATTTGTAACACCATAGCGAAGCATCATTCTCTGAAACATGCCTGTTTTGGAAAAAAAATAATTGCACTCACCCAGTTTTCCCGGTAACCCCAGGGTATGAGAAAAGGCACGGGTAAGCCTTACTTGCAAGTCTAGGAGAGAGTCTGCCATAGACCTTGTATACAGCCATACAGAGCCACAATTCTGATCTCTCTAAGATTGTAGGGTTGCCCAGCTATTAGGCAGATCCATGGCTTTAAGTGGGATGAAAAAACTTGGGGGGGTCTCTCAAAGGGGCGTGGCCAATGTAATTAAGGGCGTGGCTTAAAAACACAAGCTAAAAATCTGTGCTTAGCATAGTGTGCCGCTCAACTTGTATTTTGCTGTTTCTGTCATTACATCCAGATATATGACCTACAACAAGTCAGGACTATTGCCTTTGTCAATGGTTGTTATTTGCATATGATAAATAAGCAGCAACTCTCGCTTGTTGTATTTAATATTGAAAAAGCTTCCACTTAAAGCCCTGGTGACACCACAACAATGTTGCTGCTCCTGAGTTTCAAAAAGAGAAGGGAAATCCAGAGAGAAAATGACTCTAAAGGATTTCCCTTCCCCTACAACGCTCACCTGGCATGACGTCATGCCGTAACTTCTCCACTAGTGAGAAGGGAGCAGTGTGAGCAGCGCACATGGATGTGCCAGCTGTCACTGCAGTGTGGGAAAAAACAGACAGCGTGTGCCAGGGCACAAAACAGAGCCCGATCGAGACCCGTTTCGAGGCCCCTTTAAACAAGCATGTGCAATGCAATAGGTCCCGCATTTACGTGAGTTTGAGCTATTGACATTGCAAATGACAATGCCTTTTATTTTTGTTTTTAAAACATAAATCCTGCCTTCCTGTCCCTGCTTAAAGGGCAGCTAAGGAATGAGCTTCCCGGAGATAAGCACCTGATCTTTCACAAGGTTTTAGAGCTCCTCATGAAGGTCCCTTGATGTTTACAATCCCTTGTGTTCGCACTGAAAGGGGGGGTTTTATGGCCTTTACAGTCGCCTACCAGAAGCTTCTTAGATGTTAGCTGTATCTGGACCCCTGTTGTAATTGTGCTGCGTGCAAAAAATAGGCTTGCTTGTCAGCCAGCCATAGCGGTATTTGGTTCTTCTATTAATGTTTTGTATGCCAATGAGTTAAATAGTAGGGAAGTAACTCTCCTGCTGGGTCAACTATTGTTCAAAAGACCCCTAAAGTCTCTCTTTAAGCAAAGCCCCACAATTTTTCTCATAAGCATATCACGTTTGAGCTGAGTTCTCAGCTATGTTTCAAACAAAGTAAATTCTGGGAATAAGTCCTTCCCTAGATGCACCGTGGTGTATGAAAGAAGCACTCTTTTTATAGGTGCGTTTGAAATGCTCTACTAAAAACCTGTATATGCTGCAAAGCAATTTAATAACCCACATATGAAGTGTGTACCAGCATGTTGCCGTACGCACATGCACGTTAGATAGTCTGGTATATTCCGAAATGTGGCTTACGTTCTTTAAAGATCTTGCACTGGTGTGGAGCATTTCATCAGCTTATAATAATTTTAAAATGTAATTCTTACCTCATTTTTGGATGAAGCATTCGCTCCCTGCAGAACATTCCCCAACAGTTCGGGGACAGTATTGAACAAGCTCGCAACTGCAAGTAAATATACTAAAATGCAGATGCTTGAAGTTTGTCAGACACTGGTAAATATAAGGAGGCCTGCAAAGAAAGGATTTTGAGCAAAGGCAGTTAAAGCAGCACACGCAGCTCTTAACACAGCATGCCTGGAAAAACAAGCTCATTCTCTTTTGTGTTTACGCATCCCAAGAAGCCAGTACAAATCAACTCAATTTTAGAAACATCCCGCCTAGCCTCTGCAACCCACCACTCCTTCTGTACGTACCACAGACTGGAAGTCTGCCTACTTCTGAAAATGCTCCATGGTTCCGCTCACCTGCTTCTACAGCCAAAGCACCCTCCTGGACTGCAAGCGTCTGCCAAAGTAAAGCACACAAGTCAATACCAGCGGCAACACAAAAGCTTCACTGGCTGAAGCACTCAACATGGCGCGGTCCAGAGTCTGCCGAAAGTGATCGCGATCAAAGACAGATGGCAGCTGCGTGCGTGCACGCTCGCGTGAACGCAAGCGCTAGGCCACCAAAAGCCTGTGGCAGCACTTTGAAAACCCACACACTAAAAGTCTCGCCAGAGCAGCGCATGCGCTGGGTCAGGCGAGACCTAAAAACTGCCGGTGGTCAGACCTGGTGAGACCCAGCCCACTTAATGCCCTGGGCAGATCCTTGATGGGCACAGGAGGATCATCAGGAATACGCTGATGCAACCACACTCTTTTCTCTCTATATTATAGTTAAGGCAGCCAAGAAAGGTTAGTTATCCCCCTAAGACCATGATTGGGAATGTAAGCGACCCTCCAATGCCAACAGGTAATGTTTTGGTGCTTTTATTCCACAAAATACAATATTATAAAGCCCCACATTTTAGAGGGCTGCGAAAGACTGTTGCACACTGATGTACACACATGCTGGTGTGCACACCCTGCCTAAGGCACCTTAGCCCATTCTTGGAAAAACAGGTGAAAGCCAGTTGTGTTTTGTCCTCCTTAAAATTCATGAGATCGTGTGTACCAGAAGGCAACGCTTATATAGTGCCATGTAAAAGTCCTGTTAGTCAAAGCACGTACATATGCATAGTCTAGCATAAATCACTCTTCCCTTGGGGCAGCCCGACCCAACCTGCTAGATCGCATTCTCGACATAGAAGCTAAGGACGTCGCCATGTATTTTAAGTTACTGGGCCTTTGTCAGTGCAGTGTAACTTGAGTTCCTAAGCACAATGGGGCAGACTGTTTCTTTTGGAGCGTCTGCAGACTCAATAGCTCATAGAAGGTCTTCTCTATCGTAATGGGCACCGGAGTGATAAAAAAATTTGTTGAACGTAGCACGGAGGCCATAACCCAGGAAGCATAAAATGCAAATTTGGAAGCATTCCATTCACACATTTTGGATGTTCTTGTATCTCAAAGGGATAGGGTTGGAGTATCCAGTCCGATGGAGTATTCATTTGTGTGACTCTGAGTTCAATGTCCTTCAGAAATAAAGATGCATGAAAGTCGAAGAGGCCAAAATACATTTGGGTTCATTTGTTTTGGGTAGAGGATGAAGACTGAACTGCTCCTTCGGAGCAGGTTCAGTGTTATTTTCATTTGGTTGACTTTCTCCCGTTGGAGCTCTACATGATGCCTAACAGCTTACAACGTACAGAGTCACAACTTTTGGATTTTAATACACTGGCCATCTCTGGCACACATGAGGGCATAGGCCCTCATATATGATGCCAGATATTTAGATGTATTTATTTATTTATTTGAGTTTTATATAGCGCTGGCTAGACCTGGAGGTATCAGAGCGCTTTACATAAGGAAACAGCATGTTGCAAGTTACAAAAATTTCACATTAGTTACAGCATGATTACGTAGTCAAGACAGGAGTTAGCGAACAAGAAAATCAAGACCCAAAAAAGACCAAGGAGAGTTGGGAGACCATAGGAAGGAGACAGCAGCGGAGAAACTGACGAGACATATGTCCGAAGTCCAGCTGGGTAGGTGATGGCCATAGCGGTGTGCCAGATCCAATCCCCCTATAGCTGTCGGAGCAGCTCCACTGGGAATTGGCCATGTGATTTGTGCTCGGCCGGCTTAGTGTAGATTCTAAGGCTATGTTCACTGACACTCAATATATATTGTCATGGCACAGGATTTAAAAGTAGATTGATGTTTTCTGGCACAGGATTTGCAGTGGCTTTTTTTCTTCTACGGTTCAGTGCAACACATACTATTTCTACTGCCAAAAATCATGTTCCTCCTTGCAGCCAGTGTTTGGGACTGTCATACTGGAACAATTTTCAGAGTGGGGGTGGCGCCATCAATGTTACAGTCACAGAGATTTAGAAAAATCCATGTGTCACACAAAGAACAAGAGTATCAAATGAGTCACTCCCATTCAGCAGGAGTGGTTAGGGTGTGGTATGTAATCAGGGGTGCATTTTGGAGCACACGTCACAAATATATTACTGAAGCATGGTGTGGTAGCGCACCGTCATTTACAGAGACCACATTTTCCATTGAAATGGCCGCTAAATGTGCACAGACATGCATTTGTACTGATAAAACTATATGGCGCACACACAATTTCAGTGAATATGTATCATTTCCGCATCACTGATTAAAGTGTCTTATTTTCCTTTGATTCTTCTAAAATCTTTGTTTCTGTCTCAGTTCAGAATTTCAAAATGTGCTTCATATTCACTTTCTGAACTGCTGATCCATTTTGAAATATTTCTACATTTCATTTACAAGTATGTACATTTTGTTGTGTGAGAAATACATTGATGTCTTACAACCTTTCCTTTCACACTCCCCAGTCCCCCAGGAACATTGACACATAGTTCACTTTACAAAATCCTCTCACTTTACAGTCAGAGAAAGGAAAGTTAACACCAATCTCCGTGTTAAAAGAATAAATAGCAGTTGTCAGAAAACACAGCCTGACATTTGAACCATGTCTTTGAAAGCACACCAGATGTAACAAGATAAAAATAAAATGTAAAGGCATCTTAATAGATCAATCACCTTCTGAACTCCGGCATGATTATTTTGAGGGGTGCTGCAGCGCCCCCAGGATTCCTACTTCCAGCACCTGTGGTTATAAGCTTATTAACTCCTCAGAACCCTTTCTAAATCTTGAAGTTTCTAAATAAAATGTTTGAAGATGTATTTTACTTTGTGCCGTGTGAACTGCACACATGCCTTGAGGCTTTGTTGAAATGCCCTTGACGTTATTTAGGCGCATATTTTCAAGAAGAGGCTATAATGGGCTTGATAAAATGCCCTTGAGAATTCCCATAGAAGCCCATGTTCTGGTGTCAACATGGGCTTCTATGGGAATTCTCTGCGGCATATTATCAAGCCCATTATTGCCGCTTTAGAGGCAGTTTTCTGGCGCTAAAGCGGTGATAATTTTAACGCCGTGCTTGATAATATGCCCCTAAGTGCGCACCTCAGATCTTGGCAGATCTCGGGGACAAGGGGATGTTGTGCAGTTTCTTGTTGGTGAAATGTGTTTAAACCAGTTGGAAAGAAAAAGTTAAAAAACAGCAGGAACACTTGAAGCATGTTGTCTGGGGAGAAGCTGTATATGACACCATTAGTCCAGATCACTGTACACTCCTGTGTGTGTCTCTATCCATCCTAATATTATCCAAAAAAGGTACTCTTGGAGAAAGTGCTTCTAATGTTTTAGATGACGACAATAGACACTCTCTCCGGTTTGTTATAGCCTGCTCCCCCCTCGTATTTCATGTCTTAAGCAAAGTTTTAAACACTCGTTCCATCTCCCTTCCTTCGTCTGGTCCCCGTTCCGCCACGGCTTGTGCCGATTGTTGCGGAGGGACAATCAGCCTTTCCGGACGCTCAGGGTCATAGAGCGATTTCCGGTTCCTAACCCGGTAGTGTTGCAGCTGTGTCGGCCACGCCCCCCCTGCCTTCTTAACACCGACCGGGGCGCGACGCGCGCAGCCTAGACACTCTCTCCGGTTTGTTATACCCTGCTCCCCCCTCGTATTTCATGTCTTAAGCAAAGTTTTAACAAAGTCTTAACTCTGTTTTTATATTGCCAACATTTTAAATATTGTGTATTGTATATTGTGTTGGTGTATTGAACGACGTTACTCTGCCTCACTGTATTTTATCTTGACTTTGAAGCAATCTTATTTTTATTCTTACCTGCACTCGCTGCTTTAATCGTTCCATCTCCCTTCCTTCGGCTGGTCCCCGTTCCGCCACGGCTTGTGCCGATTGTTGCGGAGGGACAATCAGCCTTTCCAGACGCTCAGGGTCATAGAGCGATTTCCGGTTCCTAACCCGGTAGTGTTGCAGCTGTGTCGGCCACGCCCCCCTTGCCTTCTTAACACCGACCGGGGCGCGGACGTGCGCAGCGGCGCGCCTTTGGCGTGCCAATGGCCCGCCAAAGGCAAGCCCGTCTGCGCCCGTCCGCGCCCGACTGCCGCCTGACAGTCTGACCCCTGAAGTAAGTGGTATATGCTGGCTGACACTATGCTGCGTTACTCTAGTAGGGAACTTCACATGTTAAATTCTGACAAGAAAACTTCCTCTAACACCTACCTGCATCCATCTGTGCGCCTTAAGATCTCTGAGCCTGTCCTTACTAATAGAGGAGAGCTAAGCACCTGCACTCACAAAATTGGTAAATCTCTGCTTAACGATCTCAATCCTTGCACAAATTCTGTGTCTTCCCTATATTTGAATACAAGATCTCTTCCTAAACATGCGACTGAATTCTGGAGCCTTTTAGATGAGGAAAAGCCGGAGATATGTTTTATCACTGAGACTTGGCTCCAGGACTCCTCGTCAGTGAGCGTAGCTACCGCGTTCCCTCCTCAATATCAACTGACCCGACTTGATTGGAAAAATGGACGAGGTGGCGGATTGCGATTGCAACGGTGGCCCCTTTTAAGATCCGCGTTTTAGATTCCCTTTCCTCTATTAAATTAGAAATTTTAATCTTTTCTATTGAATCGCCTGGCCCGGAATCCTGGAAGGGGGCCCTGATTTATAGACCCCCTGGTCCCAAGGCAGATTGTGTTAATACACTGTTAGAAGTCATCGCCCGTATGTTTTAGCTGCAGATTACTTTATATTACTTGGTGATTTTAACTATCACGCAGAAGTATTATCAGATTCAGCCCTTCTCCTTGATGCAATGTTCACTTTGGGACTTACACAGCAGGTGATGGGACCCACCCATATAGCTGGCCATACTTTAGATTTAGTATTCACTAACTCCCTGAATGTTAATATTGAATCTCTTTGTCCAGTCCTATGGACCGATCATTTTACTCTTAAATTTAGCATGCCTTTTAAGACCTCTAGCATAATGAGCCCTAAAGGCAGTACTTGGATTCGGCCCTGGTGCAATCTCTCCACGGACACCTTTCTGCTCCACTTTGAACCTCTATTGCGCGATAAGAAGGCCGACACGGTAGAATCAGCTGCCCTTAATTTGGAATCTTCTATAATGAAAGCCTTAGATATAGCCCTTCCTCTTATTAAGGTACAAATAAAAAATAAAGCCTCTCCATGGTTTTCTGCCTCTTTAAAAAGGTCTTAAACAACAAACTCGGGCAGCCGAACGTCAGTGGAGAAAATCCAAATCTGAAGAACACCGCAGGAAATATCAACAACTTCATTTAACTTGTATTAATAATATTAAATCCTCAAAAAAGGCCTACCTTACACAGCGCATTAACAACGCGGCCCATTCTAGTAAAGAATTATTTAAAATACTAAAGGAATTCACCATTCCCACGGCTGAACAATTCTCCTGCGTGCCCACTCAGGAGTGGGTTGAGTCCATCTCACTGTTTTTTGACAACAAGATCTAAACAATTTACGCCTCTTTTTTGCCTCCAGAACCCATCCTGAGTGACCCTACGATCAATACCAGTGAACTGCCCCTATTCATTAAACTCACTAGCCCTCTCTTCCTTACTGAATTTGATCCGATAACAAGTTGTGAAGTTTCTGAAAGCCTAGGTAGGATTAAATCTGGCTCCCCTGCCAACCCTTTTCCTCCCCGTGCCTGTGCCAAAATGTTACCTTTATTTGTGGATGTCCTTACATCAGTCTTTAACCTATCTCTGGATCAAGCTACCTTCCCTCGTAAATGGAAATATGCACTGGTTAAGCCTATACTTAAAAAGCCTCGAGCGGACCCAAGTTTGCCTGTTAATTATCGTCCCATCTCTCTGCTTCCTTATTTTGGGAAGGTCTTGGAACTGCTAGTGAATAAACGCTTGACAGCCTTTCTTGAGACAAACAGGCTTCTTGATCCCTCCCAGTCTGGTTTCCGTGCGTCTCATAGTACTGAGACTGCTGTTGTTGAAGTAGTGGACAATATCAGGTTAGCTCTGGACCATCAAGAATCTGCAATTCTAGTCCTTTTGGACTTGTCTGCAGCTTTCGATACCATCTCCCACAGCATCCTTACACACCGGCTGTGGGAGGTGGGTATCAGAGGGAAGGCCCTTAAGTGGTTTGAGAACTATCTGGCTGAACGTTTTACTACGGTATCTGTTAACGGTATTGCCTCTAAAACTCACCCAGTTACAATCGGGGTTCCGCAGGGTTCTATTCTTAGCCCAATGTTATTTAATGTCTATCTAACCCCTCTTGCCGACATCATTAGGACTTACGGATTTGAAACAATTTCCTACGCTGATGATACTCAGCTGCTTGTTACCTGCAAGTCGGATCTAACGGATGTGCAAGCCCGTTTTAAAAACTGTCTGATCCGTATAAATGACTGGATGAATGAGAACAAGCTTCAACTAAACGGTAGCAAGACAGAGGTCATCCTATTCGGAAAAGCGGAACGGCTTTGGTCCAGTGATTGGTGGCCGGAAGAGTTGGGTATCTGTCCGCAGCCTAAGCAATCAGTGCGTAATCTCGGCATCATGATTGACAAGTCTTTGTCTTTGAAGACTCATATAAATCAGGTGCTTGGGACCTGCTTCGGGATTATGCGAATGCTGCGGAAGATTTTCAAGTGGCTACCCCCGGAATCAAGGAAACCTCTGGTTCAGGGTCTTATAATTAGCCACCTGGATTATGGTAATGCCCTATTCACTGGGCTTAACCAGGATCTGCTTTGTAAACTTCAGATCCTACAAAATACGGCCGCCAGACTGGTTCTTGATCTTCCCCCCTCGGTCCCCCTCCGCCCTCACTCTCAAAACACTGCATTGGTTACCTGTCCGCCTAAGAGGGTGTTTTAAAATTCTCAGTCTTGCCCACAAGGTAATGTATGGAGCTGGTCCATTGTATCTTGCTAAGAAGCTGCGATGGTATGTCCCTGGACGCTCTCTGCGATCTAGTTCTAGATTTTCTCTCGCCCAGCCACGTATCCGTACGGTACGTAATGGAGGTCGATCCTTTTCCTATCTTGCCCCTTTTTGGTGGAATCAACTTCCTGTGGAACTAACCTCTATAACTAACCATCTACTTTTTTGCAGAAAGCTTAAGACCTGGCTTTTTGCTCTCTAATTTAGGCTGTGCTCTCAGTTTGATGTTCTTTTACCCTTTTGTCTTTGGCTGCAAAGCGCCCTGAGACCGTTTGGTGATATGCGCGCTATATAAAAATATCTGACATTGACATTGACATTGACGATACCAGGTGCTAAAAACTATCATTATTAAATGGTAATTGTGTTTGTGTGGCAAATCAAAGTTTAGGCAAAAACGTGCCCAGAGATCACCACAATCTATGCACTCATGGATATCTCTTAAATGCACTGACCTGCACCATCACAACCCACCTTCTCACACAACCACACACTTTAAGGACACTCACTGGGACTGTCCGCTACCCACAATCCAATCAATCTAAGGTTTATTGGCAAGGCCGAAGGTCTTAACAGCTGACACTCATGTAGAGCCCCCTATTGGAAAAGCCCACAATCTACTAATGACAGCCTACACGCAGCTGCTTGACACTGATCTAGATTTCCAAGCAATTGATGAACCTCTGCTATACAAAAGCTATTTAACATAAGGACAATATCAAGGCACTACAACACCCTAAACCTGAACTTGAGTTACGAGCTACCCTTCTCACACACAGATCTACATCAAGTTACAGTGCGGTTTGACGTCAGGAAAATGTATTCATCCCCCTAACATACACTGTGTATGATACGCATAATAGTAGCACAATGTAAGGACCCAGGACGTAAAGCCTGAAAAAAATCCCTTAAAATATTTTCCAGAATATAAGCTGTTCACACTTGTGCAAAATATCAAACAAAACAGCATTGTTAGTCCTGCTAATGAATTAAGAGCTGTCCACTGTGGCAAGTATCAAAAGGACAGAGAATTGCCCTTCTTGAAAACCTTCCGAATTAGACCAAGTAAATGTACTGGCTAACTGAGGGCACATGAATCAAAACATTACAGAAAGGTTTTTTTTTCCTTATCAGAGTTAATCACAGAAAGGCTTTTGGGAAATTAAGGCAATATTCAAAACTAGGCTTCTCTTGACCTATTTTGCCCATGGTCCTGTCCCTACAATCACCTGTTTTTTTTAAAAAAAAAGTTATTTTTATTAGTATTCTGCATTTTAACAAGTTACAGCATACAGTAGTAGGCCTTTCCAAGTTCAAATTTTTGACCTGCAAGACTTGTGTTTGATCACATTTAATGGTTTTTATCATTTTACACCACTGCTATTCTCAGATAGTATCCCCTTGCTTTTATGAAGGAGAGTATGGCAGCGTAACAACAGCAGAATGATATTGCGTTTGGAGGAAATTGATTTCCCACTTATTTAAGAAGGAGTGGGAAAATATAGTGAACAGAAAAAGAAAATGTGTGACCCTGCACAATGAGAGGACTCAATCAGCTATGTATCGCTGGCCTGCAATGATAGTGGGCAGCGATTCTTAACTATTCAGGGGGAAGGCATGTGGGGAGGGACCTGGTAGCCATCACCTGTCAGCATCTTTCTAGTCTTATAATGAACGCTCTCAAAGCAAACACAAGGAGATGGGTCTGAACTGAGGTGGCAAAGTGAGCTAAAGAATGATGATGGATTCAACCCAGATCTGTGACTGGGGGTGAGTGTCTGAAAAGTTTCAGCACTCTGTCCATCATCTCCTTGTGTTTGCTTTGTTCGCCCTAAGTTGTCAGGGTATGCCAAGACGTGGGTCCCTTGCTCACTTTGCCACTGGATTCAAGCTAGCCTGGCTGATGAAGGGTGTTACCCAGAAACCGGTCCCAGGATGCTTGTTTCCGGTTCAGGGAAGACATGGCTTGGCAGTTGGGCTCTACTGTTCCCATGAGGTACAGGGTCAAGACTGATTTGCATATAGCTGGGTCTTAACTGAGGTGGTGAAGTGAGCCAAAGAATGATGATGGATTCAACCCAGATCTGTGACTGGGGGTAAGTGTCTGAAACGTTTCAGTGCTCTGTCCATCATATCCTTGTATTTGCTTTGTTTGTCCTAAGTTGGCAGGGTATGCCCAGAAGTGGGTTCCTTGCTCACTTTGCCACTGAATTCAAGCTAGCCTGGCTGATGGAGCGTGTTACCCAGAAACTGGTTCCAGGCTGCTTGTTTGCGGTTCAGGGAAGACCTGGCTTGGCAGTTCGGGCTGGACTTTTCCCATGAGGCACAGGGTCAAGACTGTGCCCACTGACGTTCACAATGATCCCTTTCAGCCCAGCCCTGGCTCCAGACTATGAGTAGGGGATAAATCAGCCCTTTGTGTGAGGACAGGCCACAACCTATTCAAATGAAAGTGTGATCCACCTCTCCCCCTTCCTGCCCAGGAAGGCTATCAGCATGCAAATGAATGCAGATGTATCCTCAGTCACACCCGTCCCTTCCTGTGTTGTGGCTCTCTAGAAGGAATGCACAAAGTGTAGTTGTCGGCCAACCGAGACGTGTACTGGAGACATGCTGTCAGGCACACAGAGTTCTAAGCACAGAGAAATGCCCACTTTCTAAAAATCAAGAAACTGTGATAACCCCAGTCTGTAATTATTCAATAGAGATGTTTTGATGAGATCAGGCAAATTAATTAATATAATCTGATTTTCATTTATAGCTTTTTCATATTTGTAGGCCTTTTACAAATACTTAACCATATCATTCAGACAACATTTCTGTGCAGGCTATTAGTTACAGACCAATCATTTACTGAAAATCAATTATTGCGAAGGAAACTTAAATCAAATACATTCATTGTTTTAAACATGTTTCAAACATTGTCAGACTTTTAAAATTTCAAAATGAAGCTTCCACCAGTATTATGGTTTTAAAATGTTGAGATCACTATTCTTAGTCTTATGGTTGACCTCTTATTTCAATTGTCCCATGGGGGTTATGAACACGCACTCAGTGTAGGCTACCAATGTCTCTTGTGGGGGTTGCCTACATTAGGTACTCACATTAGTTGTAATAACTTTCCAGGTTTAGTCGTTGACGAGTTTCTAACCTCACAATTATTTTAGGGTTCTCATCAGGACCCTGACTGGTTGGTCTGTGGAATAATAAATAAAGTGAATATCAGATTACTGTTTGTTTTATTATTGTGTCCAGGCTGTAATTACTTTGAATTATAGAGATTGTTACCTCTTCAACTCTCCTAGCATTTATTTCCGCTATGTTGTTAACAAATATCGCTCAATACTTTCTTCTGTGTGAGCAGATCGTGTTACGGTTGGTGCATCCTTGTTATTTCAGTGAAAGATAATAGTATTAGGTGTTGGAAGTGTATTTAATCCAATTTTTCTTTTTCTTTGCTGTTGATTGTGTGAGTACTTGTTGAGATACGCACTAATCCATTTAATTCTCATTAACAGTTTTCTGCCTTAAAAAGCTAATCGCTAACCTGGTTGCCAATTTCAGCAGTATTATGCCTGTCTGTTTGGTACATTGTGAGCTTTGTGCCTATTTGCAACTGTTTTCACAAGTCTACAGCAATAAACTTGAGCCTAAATTGTTTTGACTCATAGACCTTTATAGAACATTGTTTCCTTTTTGTGAGCAGTGCGCTTATTATCTGTTCATAATTTTGCATCATTGTAACCAAAGCTTATTCATAAGCAGTTATGCCGTTTTACAGCTGCGTGCCTCACATTGTGTTAGCGGAAAGTTTAGTCGTGCTTACGATTAAATGTTCTTTCGATTCATACAATGGCTTATGTAAAACATTTTTTTATCCAACTTACTTGGAAACGTTTCTTTTAGATTCTCAAGTGTTTCTTCAGCTTTGTGTGTCGTGTTTGGCCGTTTGAAAGTGTAATTTGTGCTTCGCATTCTTATGTAGTCCATTACCTATTGTTGGCCCCACAGCATCACGGTACTTGTAGTACTGGTATGCTTGTCTGTTTAAGATTGTCAGATTAATTGTATTTTTTAAGTCTGTTCCCGGTCCATATTTTGAATATAAAGGTTTTCAAACCATTATAAAGATTGTAAGGCATATTCACACAGAAATGGTGCAGCACTGCAAGCAATTTAGCAGTGCCGCGCTGCATCATTTAAAAAACGCAGGGATGTGCCGTACAATACGTAGAATACGGCACACTCTTGTGTTTTCCCTTGTGCTGGAGCTAAAAAAAAAGCTGCCTAGCGCAACAAAGACACTCTTACGCCATCGTACAAGGGTGCCTGCATTCCAGGGAGGATTGTTTATGTGCAGGAAGGTACACTTTCCTGCGTATAAACAATCAGTAAAGATGATTTACTCCTTCCTTAGGCTGGCCAAACAGACATGCACACTTAGAATGTCTCAACCCGGCTGTATTGTACAGCTGAATGGAGAAATGGCACAGGCTCTCAGTCCCTTTGTGAGCGCCTAACCAGGCCGCTCAGACTAATCCAGGCACTGCTGTCACAGCAAGAGAGCAGCATCTGGATTGGGTGTGGAGTATGGGAGCCTGTGCTGGCCCATGGACTTCTGCAGAAAAGGAGCACCAAGGCTTCTGGCAGACAGAGCGGCAGTCGGAGAAGCAGGTAAGTGCTTTTTTGTTTTATTATTTGCCCTCGTGCTGCCCCACCATTTTATTTTGGCAGCAGCCGCTATTGTGTAATAGCGTCTAATCCATGAAGCAATCTTCTGACTATATCTTTCGACAAAAGCATTCGCCTTCTACAGTATGCCCATACAATCAATTGCTGTTATTTTTTGCACTGATATTTTTGTATTATATTCTGTTTTTCATTTTCTATGCTGATGTACTGTATTTGGTTTTAAGGATTCTTGAATTGAGAAACAAATAAGTTATTTTGTTCCTCTTCAGTGCGGTGTCAGCTCAGAGCATGCTGCATGCTGCAGTGCCTTAGAGAGACGTACACATGTACCAGGCTGACAAGTTGAGCGGGCCCCTTCATGTATAGACGACTTGGGGCCCCCACATGCAGGGGCTGTAGGGTTGTTCATTACCGCCCTGCTCTGAGGTACAAAAGGAAGTGGTGATGGACGGAGCATCAGAACCAATCAAACACTCACACCCAGTCAACAGATCTGGGTTTGATCCATCACCGTTCTTTAGCCCACTCTGCCACCCCAGTTCAGACATGGCCATATGCAAATCAGTCTGACCCTGTGCCTCATGGGAACAGTCCAGCCCGAACTGCCAAGCCATGCCTTCCCTGGACCGGAAACAAGTTTCCTAGGACCGGTTTCTGGCATTTCAGCCGTCTTCAGCCAGGCTTGCTTGAATCCAGTGGCAAAGATAGCAAGGGACTCACGTCTGAGCATACCCTGCCAACTTATGGCGAACAAAGCAAAAACCAAAGGAAATGATGGACGGAGTGTTGAACATTGCAAGCACTCACCCCCAGTCAACAGATCTGGGTTTGATCCATCACCGTTCTTTAGCCCACTCTGCCACCCCAGTTCAGACATGGCCATATGCAAATCAGTCTGACCCTGTGCCTCATGGGAACAGTCCAGCCCGAACTGCCAAGCCATGCCTTCCCTGGACCGGAAACAAGCTTCCTAGGACCGGTTTCTGGCATTTCAGCTGTCTTCAGCCAGGCTTGCTTGAATCCAGTGGCAAAGTGAGCAAGGGACTCACGTCTGAGCATACCCTGCCAACTTATGGCGAACAAAGCGGTACAAAAGGAGGTGGTGATGGACGGAGCATCAGAACCAATCAAACACTCACACCCAGTCAACAGATCTGGGTTTGATCCATCACCGTTCTTTAGCCCACTCTGCCACCCCAGACCGGTCCTAGGATGCTTGTTTCTAGTCCAGGGAGGACCTGGCTTCGCAGTTCGGGCTGGACTGTTCCCATTGGGCACAGGGTCAAGACTGATTTGCATATGACTGGGTCCAAACTGGAATGGCATGGTGAGCAAAAAAACGATGGATTTAGGCCCAGATCTCTGTACTGGGGTGAATGTATGACATTGTTCTGCATTCTGTCCATCAATAGTTTTTTTTGCATTTGTCACCCCGAGTGGGACGGTATGCTCAGACGTGAGTCCCGTGCTCTCCATGCCACTGGAATCAAGCTATCCTGGCTGAAGAGGGGTGAAACCACGAAACCGGTCCTAGGATGCTTGTTTCCAGTCCAGGGAGGACCTGGTTTCACAGTTCGGGCTGGACTGTTCCCATTGGGCACAGGGTCAAGACTGATTTGCATATGGCTGGGTCCAAACTGGAATGGCATGGTGAGCAAAAAAACGATGGATTTAGGCCCAGATCTCTGTACTGGGGTGAATGTATGACATTGTTCTGCATTCTGTCCATCAATAGTTTTTTTTTTATTTCCTGCTCTGAGGGCAACGGGAAGAAGAGGCGGTGGGCAGAGAAGACAGTACTGGAGAATTTGGAAGGTGTGGAGGTGGTGGACAGGGGCGTAACACAGGCCCCCGCAGCACCTCAGAAGGGCACTCAAAGGGTGGGTCTGTGACTAAATGGTAAAGGCAATGGGAAGGCTTCTGGGAGGGACAGATGTGGGTGCCTAGAGGCCCAGGACAATGTACTGGGCCTAAGGAAAAAGACAGAAAGGGTCAAGGTGGACAATGGGGAGGGAAAGGAATATGTCTCAGAGGAGAGGCAGCAGGAGATAGAGGAGAGCGGCATCAGCAATTAAGTCCTCATACATGTTTATCAGGTAAAACATGAGGACATTTAAGCACATTATGAGATTTAACAAATTAGATTTGGTGGTGGAGTTGTGCCAAAAAAGTAGCGCATTCCCAACGCAAAATTTTTTTAAACCCTGTCACAAAGAAATTGACAACAAGGAGAAGCATGGCAGTAGATCTGTTCTGTTTAATTGGCTGCAAAGTCTGCATTTTAAAATATTTATGGGTTAAGGCATGTGCTGTAAAGGTGCCCAGTAAATCTCAGGGAATAATAGTAATGGTGTGATAGCTCTGGAGGTTAATGCACTTGCTGGAGAGATCTGTGTTCAGTGAAGTCCCAGATTTGAATCAAAGTAGTATAAAAAGTTAATGTATTTCCTGCAAAGCACAATCTGCAGCACGCAGATTAAAGATTTTTATTTTATGTAGATAGTAAAGTGGGTTACTGCTCTGAACAGAGATCATTTTGTTACCTGCAGTTCATAAAATGTAATCCTTGTAATATAGCACAGTGAGCTATGAAGGACATGGGACTCCTACACTTTCTAGCCCTGTCTCATGTAACTCATCTTGTACATTGATTTACACATGTACATGATTTATTGTCAATGTATAATGTGTATGTTAAGTAAAGAGCTCTGACACCCTAGAATGGTTTGCCTAGCGCTATAAAAGAAATAAAATAGTGCTATTGAAATTGTTATTTGTGTAAATACTGGGACAGAGCAACACACCTGACATTATTAAGGCGTCTGCATCTCTTACATAGAAGGACTGAACAAAGGCAGAGCAGGCCTCTTTTAAGTACCTGTGAAGAGATAACAAGCGGTGTGCCTTTGTTTCCCCTCTGTGGCATTTACATTTAAGTGTGAGGTTCCAGGCTGCCTCCAGTCAGGATATTCAAACAAAAGGAGGCCTGATGGCCCCTTTCACTCTGGCCCAGCTGGAGGTGAAAAAAGCTCCCTCCCTGCCTGCACCTTGCTGCTGGAAACGAAAAGCAGACAACGCGCAGGCGCAGCTGAACATATCCCGGTGTCTGAAAATTACACCTGGACAAGTTCTTGGCAGGGGGGACAGCGTCCACCCTGTAAAAATAGTGGGTGGACGCCGTGTACCTGCGTGTACCCCCGACTTGTGCCCTGTAGAAGGTCATGAACTTGCAGTATTTACCTTAGTTTGCAGTACTGACCGCAGAGGAGGCAGAAGGAGTGGTGGCACAATATAGATATGTGTGGGTTGAGGACATTTGCCAACTAGAGATAAAGACTGGCCAGCATGATGCACATATTGTGTGAAGAGGGTTTTAATTTGGCATCAGAGAGAAAGTTTGTAGTTTGAAAAGGGCTATGGGAGCAGAATGTATTGTCTTATGATGAACACAGCCGTCGCAAAATTTGCAGGGCTGACTTGCATTCAGCCCGGGTGTATCTGGTAAACCAGTGTTGTAGGGTCACCCCACCTGCCCCACCTCAGGTGGCGCACTTCACCCTTCCTGACTGAATGCATCCCTGGCGCCTCATGCCTAAGCCCTCTGATGCCCAACTCTCTTTGCCATTCAGTGAGAGTGGCCCTTTCCAAACTCGTCACAGGTTGGGGTGGGATCACCAAGCCTTACCGACCGCACCTCACACTGTAACAATTAGGGAAAAGGAGGGGGGTGGGGGGGCAGGCGAATCTGCAAGTGACTGGCGTCATTAACCGTTTACGTGCTGTATGTAAAGAGATACACTGCAGCGTATTTTGGTGAGTGCCAGCTTGCCCCCTTCTTGCTAACTAGGGATATCACCAGCTGGTATCTTACTGGCCCATCTGCTGCTCTGAGGTGGATGTTGGTAAGATGGTAACCTGATTCTCCCAGCATGGCATGCAGACCCTATTCTGTTCCAAGGCCTTGGATCAACTGGCTTTACTTCGGCCATAGTTCTCCTCATCCTCCTCCAAGCACCTGAGGGGAGACGATGCTCATTCTTTCTCGAAGCCTGTGGAAGACTTCACACTGGGGCCTACCATCGACACTGTCTATACAGCAACCCAGGGAGCTTTCTCATTATGCAGGCTTCAAGGCAGGCAGTGGCACACACACCAGGCCTGTGAACATCAACCTCTCGTCGGCCTTAAACAGCCAGAGCAGGTACGAGTAGGAATTAGAACCAACTACCTTGCTTTTCACTAATGCCAGGTCGCCATTTTGCAAGCCTAGCTAAAGTTGGCGAGAAGGAAAACTGAGGTTTTGATCCACCGTCTTTCAATATAAAGTCACAAATTTCATTCCCTCACGAAGGATCTAAGTGCAGTCATCGCTTAGAACTGAAAATCTGCTACTATTCAGCTTCACCATCCAAATTTCCAATAAACACAGACTTTGTTGAAAGATGCTCCACCTCTTAAGTCACGTTAAAGCCCCTAAGAAATCACCCAGCCCTGGTCCTGAGGAGAACCTATTACGATTGTGGTTCGAAACACGTTGACTATTAACTTGGGGTCTCCATGTTCAACCAACACTAATATGGAGGATGACTAAGGACTTCCTATGAAAATACATTTTGTCTTTCTTTTTCCATAATTGATGCTTTTGGAACCCTTCACTGATACCAATTTCATTAAGAGAAATCGCTCTGTCTTATAACTTTGGACTGGTTGAATATTGAGTTATTCTAGTTTTGATTTGGGTCATGTTGTTTCACCAATGTGAATTATTTGTGACGAGAAAAATGTTTGTATAGGTTTGTAATTTTTTAGGTATCACTCTTTGTCACAAAATATTGAGTAATGCATGTTAGCACGGTAATATGTCTTGATTTACAGGTCATGTTTATTAAGTAGAATGATCTTGAGAAAAAAAGTAAAAAACAAAAAGAAACACAACCACCTACTGTTTAGGTCTCGCCTGACCCAGCGCATGCGCTGGTCTGGCGAGACATTTTGTGAGGGCTACAAAAAGTGCTACCAGGCCAGCCTAGAGCTACAGTGCATGTGCGCGGGCGCGCGCGTCGCGCTTTACCGCAATTACTTTCACTTTCGCGGCCGGTTTGATGTTTGATCGCGATCACTTTCGCGACCGCACAGCCGCTTTGATGTTCTCCGTGAGGCTTCAATAGATTGCAGCAGTTAAAACAAGCATTGGCATAGCCAATAGGTCTCGCTTTTGGGACCTTATAAGTGTTTAGTTATGCAACTGTTGCATGGCTAAACACTTATAAGGTCCCAAATGCGAGACCTATTGGCTATGCCAATGCTTGTTTTGGTTTTTGCATGTGGATAAAGCATTCATCAGCGGGCCAGAGCCACTGTGATCTTCCCACTGAAGGCAATGAATGCAAAAGAAGGTTTCAAATACCATGTTTAAACAAAAATCGGAGTCTTTTTTGTTGAAGTGAAACATTTCATGTCAATTTTGAAGCGGTGAAAGTCCAAGGTCTCGGATTTGACAGTGACGAAACATTTTCAAACCTTTTCTTTTTGGTGCAAAAATTATCTGCTTCTCTTTGATGAAGGAAGTTTGGTAGATAGGACATAGGAAAAGAGATGATGTGAGGGACTGAATGCGAGAGGTTGCACACTTGTGGCCTCATTTACAATATTTTGACGCACGGCAGCACAGCAAGCCTTCCTGCTGCGCATCCGTGCATCAAATAAAAAAGGCAGGAATACGCTGTATCGACAATGTATGGTGCATTCCCTTCCTTGCCCTGTGCCAGCGCACAAACAGCTGTCGTGTGCCAGTGCAGACACCCTTGCGTCATTTTGCAAGGATGCCTGGGCTCAGGGGATGATTATTTTTGTGCAGGAAGGGACACCTTCCTGCACAAAAACAATCATTAAAGGCATTTACCTCTTAGGCGTAGGATTCTGATGCATTCATGCAGAGTTATGCTTGAAAGGAAAACGTATTTACATGACCATGAAAAGTCATACAGGGTGACTTTACATGGCTTTGTAATTATGGGCAAGCCCATTGCGCTGCCAGTGCGTCAATAAAAGTGACGCACCGGCGGCACAGTGAGCTTGTTAATTAGCCGCTTGGCATAAATGATTGGGACTGAAAATGTAGCAATTTGAGAGGTCAAGGGAGGTGGATGGAGAGGAAAGAAATTGAATCAGCTGGTGGGGGAGAAGGGGAGATAGAGAGAAAAGGAATGTAAGAGAAGGGCACAGAGTGCACAAGGGAGGGACGATGACTCTTTCTCCACCCTTGCCAACCACACCAGTATGAATCCTCAAATTAATTTTTCTAGGGAGAAAGGAATTAGAGATGAATTTCTCCATTCTTCTCAATTTTCATTCTCTGGCCCATGCATGGCACTGCAGAGGAAGAGGGCCCCGTGGGAGCTTGGTTGTGAATTTATGATAGCAATTGTGGGTGTAAATTCAAAATTTTAGTAGGCATTCAAAAAGCACTTCTTAGAAAGAGAATACCTCTGAACCACCATTGGCACACTCAGGGCCACATTTACAAGAAAGTGCTGCAGCACGGCACCGCAAGCCTTTTGCCTGCACCATGCTGCGGCACTTTCAAAGCACATGGATGCGTCATATCTACAAGGATATGACGGATCCCTCTGCTCTCCCCTGCACTGGCGCACCATCTGCTGCCAGGTGCCAACGCCGTGCAAGGATGCTTGCGTCACAGGGATGATTGTTTCTGCGTAGGAAGGGTTCCCTTCCTGCACATAAACAATCTGAAATGGCATTTTCAACTTCTATGTGTGCTGCATTAGCACACATAAAATTTGCAAATCATCATTTTTTAATGATTGTTTATGCGCAGGAAGGGACACCTTCCTGCACATAAACAATCACAAGAGGTGATTTCATCGTTCTATGTGTGCTGCAGAATGCAGCACGCATAGAATGAAGAAAACAAACGTGGAGAAATAACTACATATCTCCTCGTTGCGCCTCCCTACGCCTCCCCTGGAGAGGCGTAGCATTCAGACACAATTCCAGGTTGGCGATTTCTCGTAAATCTGGAAATGTGTTGCGTGGAACCACCCACAGCAACATCCATGGAACGCCCCTTTCTCTCAAAGTGCTGCGTGTAAAGGGGCCCTATTTACAAGGACATGAAAAGCCACGCAGTGTGTCTTTTCCTGCCCTTGTAAATATGGAGTATGCAAATGTGCCATCTGTGCGTCACGAGAAGTGATGCACCGGCAGCGCAAGGGGCTTGTACATAAGCCCCTCAGTGCTCTAGCTTGCACAGGCAACTTTAGGATTTGGTTTTAAGCCCCACCACTTTCAAAGTTCACCAGCCACCAATGGAAATGTGTGCTTTGGGCGTATTCAGTTCTGCTCCCAGATTCCGTATTTCCAATACCCACTGAAAATGACCTTTAACCATGTACATTGGTGCAGTACTTTATCTTTTCCCTTCACTTCTTAAACCTCCCAGCGAAGATGCCAATGACTAGTGAGTTCCAGGTCGAGGATCTGCCTAAAATTGTTCCCTTTACCCTTATATTCACCCATTTATCTATCTTCCCACCAGTCCATCAACTTATCTATTGAATGAGTCCTTCACTTGTCTTCCATACATCGATATTTTCATCCCACCATCCTTTCTTTCAGCATTCCATCCATTTACCCTTTAAAACATCAATTCATTCATCGTTTCACACCTCCATCCACCCTTTTACTTTACCATCTTTCCTTCCTTCCTCCATCTTTTCACCAGTCATCCACACAATTTCATCCATCCATTGACCATTTCGTTCACACATCGATCCAACCATGCATCCATCCTTTCACTCTTCCACATTTTCCTGTCACCCTTTCAACCATATAGCCATGCACTGTTCGTTTCTTTGTTCTTTTCACATTTATTTCCTTCTGTTTTTCCTTACACCGCTTCTTCCATGCTTCCTTTATTCAAGCTTCTTTGTATCTTTTTTCCTTTTGTAACCTCTCCCTCTCCCACTTGTTCTATCTGCTACTCTCTATATCCCTTTTCCATGTTTGCATTATTTCTTTCTCTATCTTCCTCAGTAAATTTGGCTCATTTAGCAGCCTTTGGTCCCCACCCACAGTCTTACCTTGGTATTCTCTGGGCCAGTTTTATGAGCTGTTGGACCTGATATCATTGGAGTGGTGTTCCCCCAACTTTTTCTACTCTCAGCCTCCTGTTTTCGCTGGCTTTAGGACTAAATAACCAATTAACCAAAGAAATTGGTGAATTTAAAAAAATGATATTTTATGATAAGGCAATGGTAAACAAAGAGGCACAGGATAGACTTAAGAAAACAAGTCTAGATTTCAACACTGCTATTTATACAGTCTAGGAAATTAGACAAACTAGCAAAGGACATAAAATTTCACTACAAAAAAGTGTTACCTTCTTATTTACAGGAGTAATACTACAGACAAGACAAAGTAATGAAAATGATTAAACAACTGATCCATGCAGGATTCATGGAGGGTTATTTGAGTGACCTTGAATTTGATTTCCTGAACAAAAAACACCCATACATGCCCACAATTTACACCCTCCCCAAAATACACAAAAAAATGAACAAACCACCATGGCAGCCAATAATATCAGGTGGCGGTTCCATTCTTGAACCTTTATGTAAATACATTGACCTATTCTTGAAACCATGGGTACACACCACTAGATCCTATAAAAGGAACACACTTTTGAGCCACAACTTCTTGTGACTCTGGATATCCCCTCATCTTACATAAATATTACACAATAGCCAGCTAAATCAATAATCTGAGAGCTTTTAGGTCAAAGGGAGCATCCCATTCAGGTCCCCACTGACTTTATAGATGACTTACTCAAATTTGCCATGGCAAAAAAAAAAAACTGTTGCAAGGTGACTACTATTACCAAACAAAAGGAGTGGCGGTGGGTGCATGATTTGCCTGTGATGTAGCCATTCTCTTTATGGGCAAATATGAACGCACCCATATATACTCAGATAATAATCCTTTCCTAGCAAAGAACAAGCTATGGAAGAGATATATAGATTATGTTTTGTTGATTTGGACAGGAAGTTAGGCAGACTTAGTTTTTTCTATGAATAGCTCAACATTAGATCTGATGACCAAGTTACTTACCTTCGGTAACGATGTATCCAGCGGAGACATATTCTAGTTGTAGTTTCCTTACCTTTGAATTTCCCCCAGGAGTCAGTTTGGGCCGGAGATTTTTATCAGCAGTACCACTGTGCGTCAAAAGGTGGCGTTGTGCGGCCCAGCATCCTTCGTGCCGGAAATAATGTTGCAGGACCTAGATAGATGCCGCCCAGGCATGCTGAAATCACTTCTTAACACGACTTTCCACGCCAGAAGCACATGGCCATGAAAGACACTGACCACTGGTGCATTAAAAACTAGGGCCCTTTGGGGAATCCCTATCACTGAAATCAGTTCGCAGAGCAGGAAGGTTGGGTGGGGCCGTAAGGAATCTACAACTAGAGTATGTCTCTACCAGATACATTACATTGTTACCCAAAGTAAGTCACTTGCTTATCTGATAGAGACTTCTAGTTGTAGGTTCCTTACCTTAGATTAGATACCCCAGCAATACCAGCCCCAGAGGAGGGTCTGCAAACCAAGATCACACGAGGAAGTCCTGGAGGACCGATTGGGCAAAGAACCCGTCCCTCAAGTCTTGGCTATCCAGGCAGTAGAGTCTGGTAAGCACGAGCAGGGATGCCCACGTTGGTGCCTGACAGATATCCAGGATTGGGACTTCGCGTGCTAACGCAGTGGTTGCCACTGTTGCTCTAGTAGAGGGAGCACATAACCCCACAGGAAATTCCTTCTTTGCCAATGAGTAGCACAATATAATGCAGAGGACAACCCATCAAGAGATGCTCCTTTTCTGTACTGTCTAATCTTTCCTTTCACCCACATAGCCAAAGAAGAATTGATCATCCACCTGGAAGTCTTTCGTACGATCAAGATAGAAAGACAATGCACATTTTGGGTCCATGCGGTGGAGTCTGTCCTCTTCCTTGGAGGGATAAGGGGGCGGGTAAAAGGTGGGCAGGGTGATGGATGTCCCACACGAAAGGGTGTGTCCACTTTAGGGAGAAACGAAGCTTTAGTTTGAAGCCCCACTTTATCTGGATGGCCAGATAAGGAGGCTTTGAAGACAGAGCCTGGAGCTTGCTACATCTGCGAGCAGAGGTGATGGCAATTAGGAAAGCAGTCTTAAGGGTTAGAAGCCTGAGAGGGCAATTATGGAGAGGCTTGAAGGGAGCATACATAAGAAAATTCAACACCAAATTAAAATCCAATTGGGGCATTATGAAAGGAGATGGAGGAAAAAGTGAGTAAGCCCCTTAAGAAACCTATTGACAATAGGAGATGTGAACAAAGAGTGTTAATTTGGAAGTCTCAGAAAGGCAGAGATATCCAAAATATAACCCATAAGGGTGCCCAGAGCAGAGCCCTGCGAGACGAAAGAAAGTATTTACAACAGAACCTCAGAAAGAGGGGCAGAAAGGGGATCAACAGCCTTTGCTGTGCACCATGTCACAAATGTGTTCCATCTACAGGCGTACACAGTTTTAGTGGAGGGACGCCTGGCTGCCAAGATAACATCACAGACTTTGGGTGGAAGGTCGAAAGCTGTCAACTATCCCTGCTCAATCTCCAAGCAAGGAGGTGGAGACTGGACAGGTTCAGGTGAAGAACCGTCTCCTGCTTCTGCAACAGAAGATCCTCCCTAAAGGGCAGCCTGATCGGAGGATCAATGACAATGCACAAAAGGTCAGAATACCAGACTCTTCGTGCCCAATCCGGAGCCACAAGAATGACTTTAGCCTGATTTTGCTTGATCTTCATGAGCACTCTGGGCAGAAGTGGTATAGGCGGAAAGGCATAGAGGAGGCTCCACTCGCAATGGAAAGCATTGCCGAGCGAGCGCCGCCTTGACAACCCCAACGCGCATTACTACTGACATTGCGCATTCTCTTCGGAGGTGAACAGATCTAGCCAAGGCTCTCCCCACTGCTGAAAGAGACCTGCGCCACCTCCGGATGGAGATGCCATTTGTGATCAACCAGGCACTGACCCTTGAGTTTGTCCGCTCTGGCTTTCATAGAACCCAACAAGAAGTGAACCACCAGGGATATGCCCTAATGTTCCAGCCATGTCCAGAGGCGAGAGCCTCCTGACAAAGGGTCCACAACCCCACCAACTGTTTGCTGCAGTATCACATGGCGGTGGAGTTGTCCGTCTAGTCTGATCACCCGGAGCTCCAAAAGGTTGAAATGGAGACCAGACTACACCAGAGACCAGACGTCTATGAGGTCTGCCACTCCCAGGTGGACGCCTGATCCCAGCAATGACGTATCTGTCGCCACCATCAGATCTGGTTGGGGAAGGGGGAGGGACCTGCCCCTGACCCAATCTAAGTTTGTTAGTTACCACTGCGGTTCTCTCCGTTACCTGGACATAGTGGGAAAGATCCCCCAGGTTCCACTGCAGAGTCAGCAAATGCCATCTGGCATGGTCCACCAGCAGGATGCAGGAGGCCATGAAACCCAGCAGCCACTGCGGCTAGGTCTGGATCAATGTTTTGCATAAGGGCAAAAAGAGTGTGCAGGTTGTGTGAAGTCGATCTGCCAGGCACAAAGCCTGACCGGTCTGGCAATACCAAAGCATTCATCAGGGGGCTTCTGAGTAATTCCCAACAAAATCTAGAATAGAGGATGAAACATCGGTATCATAGAACGAAAATACCAGAATCGCTGCTCGGGAGGATAGGCCTGAAACAGCACTGTGCCCAGAATCGCTCAGATGAAAGGGAGCATTTGAGAGGGAGTCAGGTGTGACTTCAGCCTATTGATAGTGAACCCAGCGAGTGCAGGAGGTCCACCGTAGTCTGGAGGTGGAAGACAACAGCCTGGGGCAAGCCCACTTTCAAGAGCCGGTTGTTGAGATAGGGGAAGACTGGTACTCCTGATCTGTGGGGATGAGCTGAGACCACCGCCATCACTTTTGTGAACACCCGAGGGACACTGGTAAGGACAAAGGGAAGCACGGTGAACCGAAAATACTCGTGGTCCACCGTGAACCGTAAGTAACGTCTGTGGGAAGGCAGGACGAGAATATGGAAATAAACGTCCTTTAAGTCCAATGCTACCATCCACTCTCCTGGGTCTAGGGCAGAAAGGACCTAGGCCAAAGTGAGCATTTTGAACTTCTCCATCCAAAGGAAAAAGTTGAGGATATGAAGGTCTTGGATAGGATGCAGGCCTTTGTCCTTATTGGGCACCAGAAAATCGTGGGAATAACAACAACGTCCTACTTCTGGCCCAGGGACCCTCTCCATGGCCCCTTGTCCAAAAGAGCTGAAACTTCCTTGCAGATATGTGCCAAATGATCCTCCAACATAAGGTCGTAGGAGGGTCGCATGGAGGTAGGTTTAGTCTTGAAGGGGAGGGAATAGCCCCTTCGGACTATCTGCAGAACCCACCTGTCCGATGTGATGGACTGCCAGTGGAGGTGGTGATGGTAAATCCTGCCTCCAACTGGCCGATGATGGACCTGAAATGTCAGACTAGGACAGTTTAGAGGCAGTGGCAGAGGCGGGAAGGGTGGACTGCCCGACCCCTGGGTCCCACATCAGGCGCACGCAGAGGCTGGACAGCTTGCATGACTCGGTGGTTGGGCTGGACAGGACGTGGCTGGGCATCCATTCCGTTGTCACAAAAGAGACGAAAGGCAAACTGAGGGGGATGGATTGGAGCTGTGAGATCAAGGATCTGGCTGTAGGCCGAGATTCCTTCAAATGCTCAATTACTGAGTCTGCCTTCTTGCTGAAAAGGTGAGTGCCATCAAAGGCATGTCAATCAGATTATATTGAACATACCCTGAAAAGCCAGAAGTCCACATCCAGGAGTATGCGTCGTAATACTACCGACAAGGTAACTGTTCAGCCCAGTAAGTTGGTGGTCTCCAGTCCACAATGAATGGTGAATTTCACAACATCTCGCCCGTCCACAACTGCCTGGGAGAGAATAGCCAGGGCCTCCTCCGGGCGCTGAGGCAGCACCTGCGCAACCTTATCCCAGATGTTATGGGAGTAGCGGCCCAAAAGGCAAGTGTTATTCACCGTCTGCAATGCCAAGCTAGAGGAAGAAAACATCCTCCTACCAACAAGATGGTCCAGCTTTTGGATTCCCTAGCAGGGAGAGCAGAAGGGAAGTTGAGGCTTGGACAACCCAGTTCTCAGGGGAAGAGTGTTGCGCAAGGAACGCTGGGTCGCCCGGAGCGGGCTGATGGCAGCGGTCCATTGTCCTGTCCACAGGAGCCCCTGTCTCTGGGCCTGGTTCAAGTGCCCAGAAAGACATCAGTGAGCGCTTCATTAAATGGCAAAAGAGGTTCAGAGGTAGAAGCCGCAGGCGGAAGTACCTCTGTCAGGAGGTTAGTCTGACTTCTGACTGGCACCGAAGGGAGCCCAGGGCCAAGGACCTCGGCTGCCCTTCTCACCACCATTGTGTAGGATGCCCCCTCATCCGTAGCCACGGCAGGGGGAGAAAGAAAGCCAGTGTCAGGGGAAGTGTCCAACCCACTGGCCTCACCCAGGTCCATTCGCCAGTCCATGGAAGTCTTCAAGCTGTTTCATTAAAGGATCCAGCGGCCCCCATCAGTCCTCTTACCCACCTCCGGTACAAAATCGACACCAGGGACAAACATAGGGACAAAAGTCTACTCCGGCGTCGGAACCGACTTCAATCGACGCAGGTCCGGCACCGTGTCCGAGTCAAGGACGAGGATGGGGTCAACGCCGACTGGGGACATGGTTGGCATCGGGAGCGTCACTGCTGGGATCGACATCTCGGAAGATCGAGGTGGAACGATCAACATCAGTTACGGATCCGATAATGGATCCATGGGGGCCCCTCTGGAGCCAGGGCAGGAGCCGCAGGTGTTGGAGACCTGAGGGCCCCAACCCACTCTACGGGGCCCAAAGGCGAACCAGCAGCGCCAGACTGCCCAAAGATGAGGTGCAAGACCTCATAAACCTGTTGCAATTGAGTAGGAGACGCTGCGGCTCCTGGAAAAGTGTGGAGGCGCGAATTTATCTCGGCAAGAGAGGCTCCGGTGACGGAGGCATAGAGCGACGACGCTCTGTGTCCCACGTCGGCCGACGGACTGGGTGAAGTTGAAGAACACCTATGCTTTTTCAACTTTTTCGAATGGAACGAGGAGTGCTGGATCCGTGACTGTTCTCAAGACCTTCCTCTCGACCGACAATAGGAGCAACGCAGAGCAGAGAGCTGAGCCTCCAAGAGATTTCAGGATCGCTCCCACAAAGTTTTCGGACTCATGGCCTGGCCCTCGGAGCACAAATACGTCCTTAAGTCGTGCTCTAAGTACCAGAGGCATACGAGGTGCGGATCCGTCACGGACATCATCCGATGACAGGATCCGCAGAGCTTGAATCTGGTCCTAAGTTGAGACATCTCAATGCCACCAGGAGTCCAAGACTCGGAAAAAGATATTGACATAAGTCAAAAAAAGGTTAGCCAAAAAACTGCTAAGGGGAAGCTCTGTCCAGATCTGCGCTTAGGCTGGTGGGGAAAAAGAAAAACTCTGTGTCTGTTGGGACGCAGTAGGTGTTCGGCCAGCGGTGATTCATGCTGAATGTTGCTTTTTTGAGTCCCGCCACACAACGGTACCTAAGGAGTTGTGTGATCTTTGTTTACACACACTCTTGGCTTTTGGGAAATATTTGAAAGTCATCTACAAAACCGTGAGTTCTCTCGGTTTATTGCACCACAGGTTAGGGTAAGCCTTAGCGTGCTTATACCGCCGTGGTGCCTTTTTGGGTCCTGAAGAAAGCTTTGTGTAATACGTCTAGAAGCTGAAACATGTCGACCACTAATGAGTAGGATGTACCTGGTCAACTTAAACCAGTGAGGAACATCCACTTTCACCTGTTTTTATTCAGTGCCGGGTTTTCCACCATTAAATTTTTGTGGGTTAAAACCCTTGCACTTTTTAAATTTTCCACTTTTTCACTTATCACACAATTTTTTGATGGGCACATAATCACCATTGAGCTCCGCTCTAATTAAGCGTTGAAGCACACCAGGGATGCAGTAGGCATCTCTGGTGGAACCCAATGATGAAGCATGTCATCAACCAGGTTGGTGAATGAGGGTTCTCATATTAAATTTGAGTGATTTGTCACACATGTGCATATACACACATATATATATATATATATATAGATAGATATATGTGTATATATAAGATTATTTTTTCCTTTTTTTGCATTACACACACTCCGTTGTGTAATAGAAAAATAAAAACTGACATCAGCGTGCTCAAGTGGTGTCTATGTAGGTCTTGCAACATCATGTCCGGCAGACACGATGCCGATGACGAACGTGGAGCAGACCGATGTCACCTGGTAATGTGCAGGGGTACTGCTGATAAAAAATCTCCAGATCCAGACTGACGCCTGGGGGAAATTCTAGGGTAATGAATGTACAAGTAGAAGTCTTTATCAGATGATATAAAATTCACAATATCTCACAGTAGAAAGGAAATCAACTTTTTAGACATCAGTATCAAAGTTGAGAATGAAAAATTGCACGCTCCACTATTTTGAAACCAAACTAAGCAGAACACATTGCTAAGATACACCAGTCACCACCTGAGGAACTTATGTGACAATCTTCCTTACGGTCAGTTCCTTGGGATCAGGAAGAATTGGCCCTGGAGAGTAGATTATTTCAATTAATCTTACGCTCTCTTAGGAGATTACATGAGTGGGGTTACCCCATGGGACTTTTGAAATGTTCCCACAAAAGGTCTTGGTACTGTCCACGAGACACCAAGCTTGAACCTAAGAATAAAAAAGGAGTTCATACAAAACAAAGGATGATATGCATAACAACTTTCTGTACTTGAAGTAATGAGATCAAAAAACCATTATCGGACACTGGGACCTTGTTTCTGACGAGCTTGACACTAAAGAAAAACCAATGTATGCCTTTAAGAAAGGCAAATGTGTGAGACTCCATGTTGTATGTGCCCTGCTAAAAGCACTGAATCATCCTTATCTATTATCACAATGGCATCTGTCTCCTATAGTAGTCCATTTCAAGTGCAGCAGATGCTAAGCATGTGACTTGATGATAGAAACCGAAGAGTTCAAGCACAATGAGCAAAACTACACTTTAAGAAACCACACTAACTGCAATAGTACAGATGTAATCTATGTGGTGAAATGTCCATGTGACCTGAACAATGTTGGACAGACACGTCAGAAAGTCAAGGTGAGAATTCTGTAGCACTGCAGTAGAATACATTGCAAAGTGCAGGGGGCCCTTTGGTTGAACACTTCACCACATTAGGCTACCCAGCAGACAGTCTGAGATGATGTGTAATAGAAAAGGTTACTACCAACCCTAGCAGCGAAGATTTAACCAATGTCCTTAGAATGTACATGGATACACTTATTGGACAGTAGGAACAAAGGTCTAAATGAATTGGAGGAGATTTCTAAACAGGACGCTTTGCTAAACAATGGCTAATTCACACTCTTGTATGAAATAGATTGATACAAATGTTCACCATGATTACAGTGATACATACTTTCCCATAGCCATCTGTACGCCCCAATGTATTAGAACAATTGCACTCATGTGGGCGCATTTTCTTGATATGGTGACCTGCGCACAGATAGTTTTTCGAGCAGGCCTCTTTTTCTTGTCACACATCTTTTTAACAGTTCGGAGCCCCGCAGCCACACTTTCAGTACCTGCAGCCTTTGTTGAGTTTAGACCACAGACCTTGCGCCGCCATATTGGGGGTTGGAATAGCTGCCAATGAGGCAGTGTACATGGCACGTGGCATTGCAGCATCTTCCTCATCTATCAGCTCATTGTTGTCACACGCTCAATGGCAACATAGTGAGCTGTGAGTAAACCGATCCAATAGAGTTAAGGAAATCAGAAGCCATATTGTTCCTATCCTCATTCAATTGGCTTTCGGCTCTAAGGACACTTAGAATCATTTTCTCTTGACACTGCTGATTAGATCTTACACTTCTGGAAGACTTATGCGAACAAAATATTTTAATTTTGTAACTGCAACAAATGATGGACTGAATGCTGAATGGTTCAAACATTCTCCCCTGTCAAGAGATCTGGGTTAAATTCATCCTTCTTTTGCCCACTATGCTGCCCCAGTTTGGACCCAGCTATATGCAAATCAATATTGACCCTGTGCCTCATGGGAACAGGCCAGACCGAACTGGCAAGCCAGGTCCTCCCAGACTGGAAACAAGCATCCTGGGACAGGTTTCGGGGTATGTCACCCTTCATCAGCCAGGCTAGCTTGAATCCAGTGGCACAGTGAGCAAGGCAGTTCGGGCTGGACTGTTCCCATGAGGCACAGGGTCAAGATTGATTTGCATATCACTGAGTCTGAACTGAGATGGCGAAGTGAGCTAAAGAACGATGATGGATTCAACCCAGATCTGTGACTGGGGGTAAGTGTTTGAAAAGTTGCAGCACTCCGTCCATCATCTCTTTGTGTTTGCTTTGTTCGCCCTAAGTTGGCAGGGTATCCCAAGACGTGAGTCCCTTGCTCACTTTGCCACTGGATTCAAGCTAGCGTGGCTGAAGAGGGGTTTTACCCTGAAACCTGTCCCAGGGTGAAACGGTCAGTCATGCACAAGGAGCACCGCAAAGGGGGGAAGGTGTCCCTTCCTGCACATAAAAAATCACAAATGCAGATTTGAAACTTTTATTTGTGCTGCAGTAAATCGTAATTTTTATAATGGTTGTTGATGTACAGGAAGGGGCACCTTCCTGCACATAAACAATCACTCATGGCGTTTTTCTGTTTCTATGTGTGCTGCACAATGCAGCACACATAGAAACAGCAGAAACAAGGAGAAATAAAGCATTTCTCTTCATTTTGCCAAGTTAAGACCAGGTTTTCTTAATTTTGGAGCTGCCTCCTCTTTACACCACCCTGGTAAATATGGGTGTTGCAGCAGAACGGCCACTGTAACACCCCACTGCCCAACCCTTTCACGCTAACTATAGTGTGAAAGGCTGCTTTATTTACAAGGCGGTGTTACGGCACTTTAAGTGGATTATCGTCGCCTTGTAAATAAGGCAAAGCCCCTTTTGCCCAGAAATTTCATTAAAAGTGACCTTCCTGTGGTGATAGGGGCTTGTAAATATGCCCCCTAGCTTTTAGATGCTGAAGCAGTTGCATAAACAGCTGCATCTAGATGCTAAAAAGAATCCGCAGAAAAGCATAGCCCTTGTGAACACCAAACCCCCTGAGAGTTGTGAAAAAGGAGGAGTAAATATCCTTTGTTTCCTATTTGCTAAAATGATTCTAACCAGGACAGAGCATGTGCATTAATACCGACGTCAGACAATCTAATAAATAGGATTGTATGATCTATAGTATCAAAAAAACACTAAGGCCCCTTGACCACTGGCATCCATCATCCTCCGAATATCATCCAAAACCGATACAACAACCAGCTCAGCGCTGTGACCCAAACAAAAACCTTTTTGTTGGTAGCCAAGAAGATTATTCGACTGCACATACTCCTGTAGTTGTAGATCAACTAGTCTTTCAAGCATTTTTTATGAAAAAATCTTAAAGTGAAATTGGCCAACAATTAATTAAAATAGATTGATACTGAGAAGGATGTTTCAACAGTGGTTCTACAATAGCTTCTTTCCAGCAAGTAGGCATGCCACTAGTAGAAATAGAAGGGGAAAACAAATCCCAATCTCTGCAATAATAAACATAGCTATTTGCAAAAAAAAAATGCAGAGGTTTGAAGAAGAGCCAGAAGAACGATTTTGCTGAATCAGACTAATAAAATCAAATTCAAAAACAGAGTGAAATTGGCTTAACATTGGTACAGTCTATAGTAGAGTGGTTACAGAAGTTTCCAGCTGTTTAAACTTCTCCAAGCATGATGGATGGCTGATGGTTTAGGCTTCGATCTCTACTCTAATTTATTGACAACAAGGCATGCATATGTCAACTACTTACGAACAACCTGGACCACCAAGTCATCAACAGCTACAAACCAATCTCCAGTATACCTTTCCTTAGAAAAGTTATGGATAGAACAGCTTTTACCAGGTCCCAGAATTCATTGAAGAAAATGACATGCAAGGGAGGCGTTCCCGTTCAAAAACGGCCGCTAACCCCTCTTAGCGATATTTACAAGGGGATTCCTTAAGTCTGGAGGACCAAAAAAACTGCCTCTAACTGCAGTTAGAGGCAGTTTTTTAAGACCAGAAAATAGCTGGTCTTAAAAATGGGGATAACCCTTGAGGCCTCATTTCGGCAGGTTTTGTTGCTGGACCGCGCTGCAAGCAATGTTGCTGCGCTGCCCTGTAACAAAACTGCAGGGCAGGACTGCGCACCATCAATAAGATAGTGTGCATTCCTGGGCCTCACTCATGAAAAGTGTTGCAGCGCTGCAAAAAGACAGCGTTGCAACACTTTTCACTACCCCCTTCTTGCAACACCACGGATGCGCTGTATTTACTGGACAGCGCTCCGTGACGCAAGTAATGACAGATACGTCTGTAATCCTGACGTATCTGTCTGCGCTAAAGTCACCCATTGCTGCAGCGTCACAACCGTGACGCAACTCCAGCAATGCATGGGGCCAGCCTATCCCTGTGGCACTGTCACCCTTACACCTACCATCATGCAGGCGTAAGGTACTGATGCAGTGCCGTTATTGAGGGGTGTCCAGGTGATGGCGCAGATGGAGATCCATTGGTGGGGGTTGCGCGCTGTAGTGTCATTGTCTGTAAGCGTTGGGGAAGTGGTGGTGATGAGAAAGTTGACGGGATGCACCTCGGTGGCCTTGATCCAGCTGCGAGGGGGGCTATGATGGCGGTTGTGTACGGCGGGCATGGTGAAGCTGTGATGTATAAAATGATGGTCGGTCCAGGAACGTCCAGTGGTGTGGCTGTAGTTGAAGGGCCCGATGGCGGAGGAGACGTGCTCGACCGTGTATCCTGCTTTGTGGCTTGCTGCAGTGACTAGCTGCTTGAGTCGTATGTTGGGGAGCCACCCTAGGATAGACTTCCTTATTTTTTACTCTTTCCTGATTTATGTTGCCTTTCTTTCATGTCTCTATCTACTGCTGTATGTGTTTATACAGTATTTGGGCAGATTGACACCTCCATTAGGTGATTCATCGTTCTACTCGATATATCACGATGGCCAGTGAAATTCCAAACTCGGTGAGAGCTACATCCTCTGGTACTAACCCAAAAGAGCTAAAAATGACCCCCCTCTCCTATCTTATCATCTTAAAATCCTGTTCTTGACACTATTCTTGATGAGGTGAGGGGGCTAAAATCTTTTATGTCTTCTACTAACGAGAAACTCCAACAAATTGAAGACAGATGGATTAGTATGGAAGCCAAATTCTTTGATATGGAGCAATGCATTAGTGACTTACATGATGTCTCAACTAAGAATCCTATTCTGGAACAGGAAATTCAACGTCTTAAGCTCCACTCTGAAGATCTTGAAAATCGTAATAGACGTAATAACCTTTGTCTTTATGGCTTACCAGAGAATTTGGAGGGTCCAGACCGCCTTCTTTTTCTAAAGAGGTTCCTGCCGACACTTTTAGATCTACCACTTGAACCTTCATTAAATATTCAACGTGCCCATCGTCTTGGACGTCTTCAACTAACCTCTTCGAGACCTAGAGGAATTATAATGTTATTTCTGGAATTTACAGATCTCATACGTGTTCTTACAGCAGCAAGAGTGAAACGTCGCCTCATTTGGTCTGGTCACACAGTTTATCTTTCTCAAGATCTATCTAATGCCACTAATGCATGAAGAAAAGAATTCCTGTCCCTTCGCCCTCAAATGAGACAGTTGCATATTCGTTATGGCATTTTTTACACCCTTGTTTGTGTAAAATTACTCATGAGGGCTCCACTCATTCATTTGATGATCCTGCTAAATTGAAATCTTTTCTCCAAAGTCTTTCATTGAATTCTGCTGATGGTTCTCCCCAGCGTCTCTAATTTTCATGTCTTCTTCATTATCTGATTCCTTATGGCTGTTCTTTTTCTTATCTCTTAGTATTTTTCTTCTTGTTATTCCGTCTGTCTTCGGTGCTGTTGCGCTTCATCTTCATTGCGTCTACTCTTCATCTTAGATCTGGATCTCTTTCCTTGATCTACTTCTTTTTCTTTCTATTTCCTTTTCTTTCTCTGTCTTTCATTGCTTGTCCTCTTTTTGAATTTTTTATGATGCATGTACCTAGTTGCGTAATTTCTTGTTGTGAATATTGTCTTTTTTTTTTCTTTTTGTTATATAGTTTGTTCTTTGTATTCATCTCATAAGTGGTGTTTTTCTGCTTCCAGCTGTTCCCCTGAAGTGTATCATCTCCATCCATGTATTACCTGCCCATCCCTCCAATATGTGTAATGTTGTTACGTGGAATGTTCGTGGTCTTGGACACCCCGTCAAAAGACAAAAGGTACTCTCTCATTTATCTAAACTGAATTCTCATGTTTCGTTCATTCAAGAAACACACTGTAATGAAGCAGAATCGCTTAAATTAAAGAGACAATGGGTGGGGCAAGTTTATTCTCCTGCATCTAATCGGAAGGGTGGTGATGCTATACCATTTCATAAATTGTTGCATGTACAAATTGTATCAACGCAATGTGATACTGATGGATGCTGGGTAATGGCTAAGGTTGTTATACAAAATGAAGAACTTGTCTTATTGAATATTTATGGCCCTTTTAAATCAGACCCTGACTTTTGGAATAGTATCAAGATCTTACTTTCCTCCATTGATTGCCCAAATATTATTGTTGCTGGGGACTTTAACCAATGGTTGGACCCTTTCTCTGATAGACGAGCCAAGTGTAAATTTAATCCTGACAAATCCCATAAATCATTTCAATCTGCCATTGCCTCTCGTTCATTATATGATGTTTGGAAGACTTGTAACCCTGACTCCCTTGAATTTATATTTGTTTCTAATGTTCACCATACCCGTTCCAGAATTGATTATATTTTAGTTAGTAAACCCTTACTCCCATCTATTCAATCCTCTGAGATTGGATCTATTTTTATTTCTGACCATGCACCTGTCATTTCTGTTCTTGACCTTTCCCTGAGATCTCCAAAATTTGGTCGTTGGAAACGTAATAATTTTTTGTTATCAGACACTATTTCCCTAAAAAAATCGAAAGCACCAGGCCCCGATGGTCTTTCTGTTTAATTTTTTTTGTATTTTTTTCTCTGTTTTTGCTCCCAAACTTCTGGCCCTCTTTAATTCATTTCTTGTTGATTCTAAAGCTTCTGGTTCCTTTATGGAGGCCGTGATTGTTCATATTCCCAAACCTGATAAAGATCATTCCCTCTGTAAAAACTATCATCCCATGTCATTAATTAATTATGGTTGTAAGATGTTTGCAAAAATCCTTGCCTCTCGACTCAAGACTATTATTCCACTATTGGTCAAAACTGATCAAGCTGGTTTTGTTAAGGGCAGATTAGCTTCGGGCGATGCTCGCATGTTTGCTAATGTTATCCCCTTCATTTGTCTTGGTCTAGATTAGATACTATTAAAATGATGATTGTGCCCAATGTCCTTTATACACTATCCATGTTACTTTTTCTGATTCCTATCTCATATTTTTCACAAATTAATTCTATTTGTACAAAGTTTTTATGGAACAACAAACACCCCCGCATTGCTCTTATGAAACTCAAACGTCCCAAAACAGAAGGCGGTGTGCGTTTTCCTGATTTTAAATCTTATCATTCTGCATTTTTAATTTGGCAATTTTTTGCCTTAACTTATGATTTTGCTGATATCCCTATCCCTCGCTGGATTGTTTTTGAGTGATCCCTATCAAAAGATTTTTCTTTTCGAACCATAATATATATGTCTAATTGTACTGTGATATCAAATAATTCTATTCTAAAATATTCTCAACAATTAATATATAATATTTTCTCCAATGGTCTAGATCCTTTTCAATGTTTTATGTCCTCTACTGTCTGGTACAATAAATTTATCAAATATAAACGTAAATCATTTTATTACAAACATTGGATGGAGAAGGGAAATATTTGTTTTCATCAATTAATTCAGCATAACTCTGTTATTCCCTTTCCTGAGTTACAATTGCAATATCATTTACCTGACTCATTTTTTAATGAGTACCTTTTAATATCAACCGTTTTGCAGTCCTATTTAACTTCTCACAATTTCTCACTTTTCCCTCACTTATTCCACCCACACCGTTATATAGTGGTTCTCAGGAACATAGGCCTAAGGCTGCTTCTATTTATAAGATGTTATCACCTGTTACTGAACAACCTAAATCCCATACATAATTACTCTAGGAAGCAGACTTATCTTTATCGCTTTCTATCTCTTCTTGGCATGAATTATGGTCCAAGTTATTTAAAACTTCTATTACCACCCGCATTACTCAATCCCTATACTTTATTTATTGTAGAGCTGTCATTACTCCTGTTTGTATTTCCAAGTTTTCCCCTACTTCCGCCCCCCTTTGTTGGTCCTGTTCTGAGTCCACTGGGACTTTAATTAATCAACTGTATGATTGTTCTAATGTATTGAAGTTTTGGCAATCTATTTGGTCTAAATGTATGAAAATATTTCAATGTACTATTCCATTATCACTGCAAAATGTTTTTCTAGGTTCCTCCACGCCTGCTTTGGATGTTTCTACTCCTATTTCTTTGCTGTTTGATCTATTTATTGCTTTAGCATTCAAAGTGATTTTGTTCTGCTGGAAAGATAACTCTAAATTCTCATTGTTAACTTGGTGGAACTATATTTGTGATGAGAACAGAATTGCTAATGTCTCTTCTCTTACTCTTTCTCAGAAAATTAAATCTGATCTTCTTTGGCTACCCTTTACTTCTTATCTTTCTACATATGCAACTGCGTCTTAATTTCTACCTTCTTTTTATTTTTTCTATTCTCATATATCCTATATATATATATTATTTTTTTTCTCTCTTTCTTCACATTTTCTCTCTTTTTTTCTCTTCTCTTTCAAATTATTTGCTCATATTTTTCCCTTATATATTAATTCTTATATTGTATTCACATTGGTGCCGATCACGATCCGGCAAAAAAATTGTCCGTCCGACTCGTATCCGGTCTTTTTACCGTACGAATCGTACAAGTGCCGTACAAACTGGCAATCACGATTCGCATGGTAAAAAGTCCATACGAACCGCATTCGGAATATTTCCCCACACGTCCTCGGGTCGGAAAATGTGTCCGACACGTCCTCGGACGATTTACCGTACAAATGTGAAAAGTGAAGTCCGACCGAGGAATCACGATCCAACCCGTGCGTCCGATCTCACAACCGTATGGTAAAAACACCGTCCGCACCGAACTCCCATTGCAACCATGGAGACATGTGCCCGCATACGCGCCCAACACTCCCCCCAGCACCCATACGTTCGAGTCGTACTCCCCGTTAATGTACACCCCCCCCTGTATGTACACCCCTGTACGTGTCGTACCCCCGTGTATGTACACCTCTGTACGTTCGAGTCGTACCCCCACCCCTGTACGTGTCATACCACCGTGTATGTACACCCCTGTACGTGTCGTACCCCCGTGTATGTACACCCCAGTACGTTCGAGTCGTACCCCTACCCCTGTATGTGTCGTACCACCGTGTATGTACACCCCTGTACGTTCGAGTCGTACCCCCACCCCTGTACGTGTCCTACCCCCGTGTATGTACACCCCAGTACGTGTCGTACCCCCGTGTATGTACACCCCAGTACGTTCGAGTCGTACCCCCACCCCTGTACGTGTCGTACCCCCGTGTATGTACACCCCTGTATGTTCGAGTCCTACCCCCACCCCTGTACGTGTCGTACCACCGTGTATGTACACCCCTGTACGTTCGAGTCCTACCCCCACCCCTGTACGTGTCCTACCCCCGTGTATGTACACCCCAGTACGTGTCATACCCCCGTGTATGTACACCCCAGTACGTTCGAGTCGTACCCCCACCCCTGTACGTGTCGTACCCCCCTGTATGTACACCCCTGTACGTGTCGTACCCCCGTGTATGTACACCCCATTACGTTCAAGTCGTACCCCCACCCCTGTACGTGTCGTACCCCCGTGTATGTACACCCCAGTACATTCGAGTCGTACCCCCACCCCTGTACGTGTCCTACCCCCGTGTATGTACACCCCAGTACGTTCAAGTCGTACCCCCACCCCTGTACGTGTCGTACCACCGTGTATGTACACCCCAGTACGTTCGAGTCGCACCCCCACCACAACCTCCTAAGTACGGAGCGCACCCCAGGCCCCAACATCACAACCGCATGTACGAGTCGTACCAAGCCACACACAAGGACAGCACCGTACAACCAAATGGCCCATGTACACACCGTACACACGCTAAAAACGCACGTACACAACCAGGACAAACCAAAACAACACAAGAATACACCATTCGAATGGCACAAAGCCACAAAACATGTCCAACAAACACTAAAAAAACACATTCACTGACCTGCAACTGCCAAAAACAAACAGAGGCCCAAAACACCACCACTCCTTATAACACACCCACCCAAACTTCAAACACAGCCACACCAACCAATGGACCAATAAAAAGGGCCCACACACACAAACCATGAGCCTTTGCAACAGACTCACTGCTGCCAGACACCACAGACAACCTACAGCACCATACTACAAGCTTCACCACACCTCACACTTGCACACCTTCACACAACCACCTTCACAAACACCCCCTCATCACATTCACACACACACACACCTGCACAACCACACCCACACACCCACAACCATCCACACACACACCCCCACCATCCACACCCACACCCCTCACCATGCCCACTAACAAGAATCCAAAGTTCAGTAACCGAGAGTTGGAGGTCCTTGTCGATGAAATCCTCAGAGTCGAGCCACACCTCTTTGGAACATTGGTCAGACAGACCAGCATGGCAGCAAAAACAGCCATGTGGCAGACCATTGTCGATGCTGTGAATGCTGTTGCGGACACCAGAAGGACCAGGCATGAATGCCAAGCCAGGTGGTACGATCTGCGGAGGAGGGTCCGAGCCAAGATGCTGGAGGAACACAACCAGGCCAACGCCACTGGAGGAGGGCCCTCCCGCAGACCCGTACACTACCAGCCCTGGGAGGAGAGGGTGATGGCCATACAGCCGGTGGAGGCAGTCGAAGGATTAGGAGGACTCCGAGACCCGGGTGAGTACACAAACAACGCACCTCACATGGGGGGAATGTCATCCACAACCAAAATCACTAACAGGCACGCAACCACCCCAAGCTATCGCATGACTCAACCACACTCCATGAACACGCACATGCCACTGGCGCCACCATGCCCCATGCACCCAGCTGGACAATGTCAAGTCACAGGCCACAGAAGACACCAACACATGACACGGTAACCCGGATGGCGGGAGGGTGGGCCCCAAAATTCACATAGTGCAACTCAGAAGCAGACAACAATGCCCTCTGCCCATATGGCCTAGGTCACACCCATACAAACACTGTGTCCCCACACAGGAAAGACTCGCCAGCAAATGGCGGACGCCTTGCATCAACACATGGGGGTGAAGGCACTGTTTTGCACATGACAGCAGCTAATGAACAGCCAACATTGTGAAATAGTGGCAGCACACACCACCACAGCAGCAGCGCAGAGACAGACACTACACACAATGGGTGCCTGGAGATCAGAAACAAACTCACATCAACAAGCCAAGGGCCATTCAAAGATCTGCTAACAGTGTGTGCCCAGGAAGCTGGGCTGAGGTGACAGAGGGTGACACACAGAGGGAGGGAGAGGGGGACACAGAGGGAGGGAGAGGGGGACAGAGAGGGAGGGAGAGGGGGACAGAGAGGGAGGGAGACACAGGGAGACGGACAGAGGGAGGAGGCTGACACACGGAGGGAGGGAGAGGGGGACAGAGAGGGAGGGAGACACAGGGACACGGGCAGAGGGAGGAGGCTGACACACAGAGTGAGGGAGAGGGGGACAGAGAGGGAGGGAGAGGGGGACAGAGAGGGAGGGAGACACAGGGAGACGGACAGAGGGAGGAGGCTGACACACGGAGGGAGGGAGAGGGGGACAGAGAGGGAGGGAGACACAGGGAGACGGACAGAGGGAGGAGGCTGACACACGGAGGGAGGGAGAGGGGGACAGAGAGGGAGGGAGACACAGGGAGAGCAAATCAGCCGTGTGGTGTGTGGGAATGTCTGCTCGTCAGCAGGTAGACTGCGTGCATGTAGCCAAGGGTGGCCAGTGCCAGAACCCCCCCTCTTCCCCATGGCAAAACACAGGGCCATGTCACAACCTGTTCACGAGCACAACAACAGCTACCTGCATTATATAAGTGTGTGGATCCACTCCATGTGCACATGTACAGTGCTACACGGAAGGCGCCAATGCATGGCTCGCCACACCTGTCCACTCCACTGCTGACTGCAGTCACACTTGACGCAGCAAGTAAGACTGTGCCACACATAGTTAAAGGGGCCAAAGTGGCACCCAAGGGACACACCCATGCACAAGTGCACTGTGAGTGGAATGCAAGACAGATCCTAATTCCAAGAGGAAATGTGCCAACGTTGAAACTGATGAAACATGGATGTTACATGGACCAAAATTAACATTGTCTCTCTCACACACAGGTCAACGTCGTGGTTCACCCCCCAACACTGGGGGGGAAGACTCACAGGACCCGGATCTGCGGGAGCCCGATCCCACCGGCAGCGACGACTCTCACCACTCTGTGGACGACCCCGACCAACCTGGCACCTCTGGTGTCCAACCACCTGTAGCACCTGCGTCAGGTACAACGGGGCCAACCACCACCCCCACTCCTGCCACATCCCAGGAGACACCCAGGATGCCTGCCCCACCACCACAAAGCAGCCAGGCTGGCCAGGAGGGACACGGTGTCCCGGGCACCCAGGAGGAGGCAGGCGACAACGCCAATGCCACCCCTCAGGGGTCCCGGAGACCCGATGTGCCCACAAGGGCAGGCCAGGTGCAAGTGGGCAGGGGTGGTGGGAGTGGAGGACGGCGGAGGCGCCAGCCTGACCAGTTGGCTGCGGAACCGGTATATTCCCATGTCCGTAACATCCTGGACTCATACCGGCAGGACACCACGGGCATGGCCCAGGTTGTGTCCGTCCTCGAGGGGATCAAGACCCAGCAGGCCCAGCAACATGCGGAGCTACATGCCTGTCTACTGCAACACCAACGGAGGATGGAGGACAGACAGGCTGAGCAAGTGACGGTGTTCCAGGGGATTCACGATACACTCCGTCGGATGGCCGACAACATGGGCAACCCTCCCTGTGCCAGAAGGCGTAGAACATCACCACCCACAGGGAGGGATCAGGAGGAGGAAGAAACATCCGATGGAGCATCCCAAACATCGTCACGGCCTGCTTCTGAGGGTCCCCGCAGGAGGCCGGGTCGTCCACAGAAAGGACCGTGAGGGTCGGCGCTACATCACCATCTCCCAGGACACCTGGCCTGGCACCTGGCCCACTGGAGCAACAGCATCACAGCATCAAGAGACATTCCCTGCCACATGGCCTTGCTGGTCACTGTCTGACCAATGTGGACAAAGACTGTGGCATGGACTCTGAGGATTTCCAATGGCAAGGACACCAACTCCCCCACTGAACTTTGGATTCCAAACTCCCGGAAAGCCCCTCACATCATACCTCCCCCCCCCCCCCCCCCCCACAAAAATAAAAATTCACACCATGAAGAGAAGATGCCTGCTGGTTGCATTATTACCTTACATGTGTCTTGTAAAGTCTAAACATGCCTGAGTTCTCTTTTGACTTCAACCATCCACACCCTGGGGCCTGAGTCTGGCACAGGACACACGGGCTACAGTGTATTAGGCAAGACAGACATGGAGCACCATACACACCCGTGATGGGCCCAACCAGCTGAGGGGGTGGCCGCACAACCGTGCTGACAGACACATTGAGTACAGCAACAGTCATGCGCAGAGGTCAGGGATCCAGTCCAGTATCCTGGGGGGCACCCAGGTATGTGTAGACAGGTGGCAGAACCATGTCCTGCAAGCTTGAGTCCGGTGGATGCAGAGAATGGGGGCCTGGCCAACGTTGGATGCATGGGGATGGCACATGTCACAATACCCACACAGTCATGGACATCATGCATAATACACAGTCTCAGCCCACACACACAGCTTGCATCTTGCTACTCGACACATAGACACATAGCCACTATCAGGGGAAACCATGCCAGACATGCTGGATGCACCGTGGCAACACACCAGCATTGCCTGAGAATAGGCACCTTGGAGGCATAGGGACACCTTTATTAGTCATGTTTTCGGGATTGCAGAGGCAACTTGAAGTACACATGAACACTTCATGTGGAGTAACATGTGGGTCCAACACTGGCACCCCCCTTCTGCAGCACAAATGCGTGATAGCCATGGAACTGGCACACAATTGTCGGCCAACAGCTAAACACCCACAGCAGCTCACGGAGAGACTGCCATACACCATTGATCCGCTGATGTAGAAGTCCCACACCATGTCAAGCCAATGCAAACCGTATGTGTCCGAGGGCAGTGTTACACACATTGATGCCATCATCACAATCCACTATCCCATCACTGATGACTGTCAACCAGTCAGACCATCTATTCAGGTGTACACAGCTGCATGTCGTGTCCCATGGTGATGCTACATGGCTGCAGAGGAACCAAACATCGACAGGGGCAGTGTGCATACATCGTGAACAACTGCCACACCCAATACACCCCTGATGCATCCCTTACCCTAAGGAGACTTCCAAACTTGTCCGTGCGTGTAACGCTGAGTCAGCACACGATGACGTGTCCATGAGGAATAGCAGTGCCACAACAATGCAAACAGCAGACGGCATGCGCATGTACCTGGGGATGAGAGACACACAAGAAGTCAGCCACAAAAAGCACAGCCACTTGCATGTGCATGTACTCGACACATGTATGGATGACAACATGCTAGGTCACAATTATGACTGGGGAAATACAACCATCACTGCCACCATCACTCCAGTGACACACCCACACACACCTCTGACTCACGTGCCATACATGCAAGTGGAGACACACATCACAACACATGCCACACGTGGAGCAATGTGTGCACACTCAGACACTGGTACTCACCACTAAGCAAAGAAGTCGCGTATGAGCTGAGTCCGGATGTCCTCTTGCGGCTCCACATCCTCCACATCACTAGCCCCATTGCCAAGCCCTTCGTCCTCCACGGGTGGATGGTCCTCGTCATGTTGATCCAGGATGAGTGGCACAGCTTTCTCAACTGCCATGTTGTGCAGCATGCAGCAGACCATGAAGATTTTGCAGACCTTTGCAGGGGCATATGCGAGCGCGCCGCCGGTCTTGTGGAGGCACCGAAATCGGCTCTTCAGCAGGCCAAACGTCCTCTCTATCACTCGCCTTGTCCGGCCATGGGCGGTGTTGTAGCGGAGCTGGGCCGGCGTGATGGGGTTGCAGAGAGGCGTGAGCAGCCATGGCATGTTGGGATAGCCAGCGTCCCCTACATGGGAAGCACATGGACATCGTTAGAACTGGTGAAGCGGTCGTGCTGGTAGGCTATGCAAAATACAGGACAGACAGACTGTACCCACCAACAACACATGCTCGTTCGTTGCGCAGCTGCATCATCATTTCAGGCACCCTGCTACGCCTCATGATGTAGGCATCGTGTGCTGATCCTGGAAAACGAGCACAGACATGTGAAATCACCATGTTGGACAGACACACCACAAGGGCATTGATGGAGTGGTAGTGCTTCCGATTGCGGTACGCTACCTCCCGTGCGTGTGGTGGTACCAAAGCTACATGTGTCCCATCTATGGACCCAATGACATGGGGCATCCCTCCCAGGGCATAGAATCCACGCTTGACCGCAGTCAACTGTTCAGGGGTTGGGAACTTGATGAAGTCATCCAGGTGAATCAACATGGCCTCTAAGAAATCATGCAGCACACGGCAGAACATGCTCTGGGACATGCCACCAACATGATCTATGGTATTTTGAAAGCTACCCGTGGCTAGAAAATGTAGGGCTGCCATTACCTTCAGCTTGGGTGTCAGTGCCGTAGGATACCTGTGCAGCGGTTGCAGGTGTGGTGCCAGTCTCGCCGTCAACTCCAGAATCAACCGTCGTGGGAAGCGGTAGCACCGGATCCGATCATTCTCCCGCATGGCAGCCAAGTCCGGAATTGGTCGGGCAAGAGGCGGCGCTCTGCAGTAATTTGGAAGTGACAAGGAAGAGTGAGTGCACCACAACAACAAATCATTTGTACTGCGCACATGTTAATCTGTCTATACACATATGCTACATACGGAGTGAGGTATGTGCCACATGCCCTGGACACGTATGGCTGCCAGGTGACACTCCTACCAAGACCCAGCTACACACGGAGATTGAGAACCTCCCCATGCCATGCCATGGGATTAGCTGTGTCCCAGTGCAAGTGAACAGCCAGACGCAAGACAGGAGTGACATACACCCACACATCAGCAGAAGTAGGATGCCGATTGCAGAGACTGGTAGCGGAACACTAGAGCCACAGGTCACATGACATTACACTAGGACAGCCCACACACCTTGCCATGAAGGTGCACATGTCATGACTCACCACACATTCATTGAGAGGATGCAGACATGTCCTTGTCACGCTACTCCGTGTCCCATGCATACATGCGCACCTCACATCCGAAACCACATGTGGCATGGTGTGCGGAACAGTGTGCAATGTCAATCTACACACAGACACATGTTGGTTGCTGCAACAGCTGCAGCTTTTGAGGGTGCTCCAACATCAACCTAATGGGAAGCCCCCACACATACATGACATAGTCACATCGTGCACCGTGGGTAGTGACAAGTCAGGTGTGGTAACCCCTGTAGCGGGCATCAGGGGACACTTCCGTGTGTTGGTGTCCGTGCCATGCCAGTGTCGGTCATCCCAAGTGTGCAGTACGACATGCACACATGTCCAAGGAGTCAAGGTCATGCCTGGCACACATTGCACCGTCACACATTACATCTGTACACATCTCATCATACATCTGGTGCCTTCTCGACTCAGGAGTAATGTTCCACATCACAGCCTGTCACACCTGTGCCCCACACATGTAGTAATGCACAGACAATGCCTTGATGTCCATTCATGGACAAGTATGTCCATCCATGGACAAGTATGTCCGCCCTATTCCTTCCTGTGTGCTGCCTGTCACCACTGTGATGTGTGAAAACCGCCGTACTGCTGCTAAGAGGGCCTGTGTACGTTCCCATATCACTATGGGAGTGCTGCCATATGTGTACCCATCGTGATGGCGAGCGTACAGGCATGTCTACGGTCCGTACCACTACGAGTACGCATACGCAAGAACACCCATAGTGGTAGGGCCGTACACACGCCTGTACGCTCCCTATCACTATGGGTGTCCTCGCGTATGCGTACTCATAGTGGTACGGGCCGTACACACGCCTGTACGCTCCCTATCACTATGGGTGTCCTCACGTATGCGTACTCGTAGTGGTACGGGCCGTACACACGCCTGTACGCTCCCTATCACTATGGGTGTCCTCTCGTATGCGTACTCATAGTGGTACGGGCCGTACACACGCCTGTACGCTCCCTATCACTATGGGTGTCCTCGCGTATGCGTACACGTAGTGATAGTGAGCGTACAGGCGTGTGTACGGCCCGTACCACTACGAGTACGCATACGCGAGGACACCCATAGTGATAGGGAGCGTACAGGCGTGTGTACGGCCCGTACCACTACGAGTACGCATACGCGAGGACACCCATAGTGATAGTGAACGTAGGCACGCGTGTACGGGCCGTTGCAATGCATTTGGGGTGCCCTAGGGCCCCGGAACGCACCGTACCTGTGTGTGAAGCTCCAAATTACATAGGGGACACATGAGGGACAAGTATTAAGGCCTACATGCATGCTGGTTGTCATGGAGACCAAGTTTAAATTTTGAATTTGTTCAGGAAGGTGCACAGCAGAAGTCAGTTGGAATGAATCTACTTTGTTGCAATGTGTTTGTGGGGCTGACATCATGCAGGAGAAAAAAACAGATTGAGAACCCACAGACTGCTAGGTTTGAAGGGATTGGAGGAAACATAGGATGCAAATGTGAGTGACCAATCACTCTGTACTCCTGTGCATGAGATGGGCTAGCAAGGCAGATATAAGGCAGCCAGGTCCCATGAGGGAGCACTTGCCTGCACATCTCTGTATTCCACGACCCAGCTGCTGCTACTGATTCCCTGGAACCATGTCAAGGGCTGTGGAGAGGTCACAGCCATTCACCCTGGAGGAGAACATGGCTTTGGTGGATGTGATCCTCCCACGGTACCCCATGCTGTATGGGCGACCAGGTTATCAGGTGAGTGCAGTGTCCACTGGCACAGGCTGTGTCCCTTTTTTGTGACTGTGACTTCTGCCATTGTGTCCAGGTGTGACACACATGCTATGTACTGTAGGGGGGGTCCCAGGGGGGGAATGCCTGATGTCTCCCAGCAGTGCCCTGAGACAGGAGGGGTGGGTGCAGAGTCCTCCCAGCAGTGCCCTGAGACAGGAGGGGTGTGTGCAGAGCCCTCCCAGCAGTGCCCTGAGACAGAAGGGGTGGGTGCCTATCACTCCCAGCAGTGCCCTGAGACAGGAGGGGTGTGTGCAGAGTCCTCCCAGCAGTGCCCTGAGACAGGAGGGGTGTGTGCAGAGTCCTCCCAGCAGTTCCCTGAGACAGGAGGGGTGGGTTCCTATCACTCCCAGCAGTGCCCTGAGACAGGAGGGGTGGGTTCCTATTACTCCCAGCAGTGCCCAGAGACAGGAGGGGTGTGTGCAGAGTCCTCCCAGCAGTGCCCAGAGACAGGAGGGGTGGGTTCCTATCACTCCCAGCAGTGCCCTGAGACAGGAGGGGTGTGTGCAGAGTCCTCCCAGCAGTGCCCAGAGACAGGAGGGGTGTGTGCAGAGTCCTCCCAGCAGTGCCCTGAGACAGGAGGGGTGGGTTCCTATCACTCCCAGCAGTGCCCTGAGACAGGAGGGGTGTGTGCAGAGTCCTCCCAGCAGTGCCCTGAGAAAGGAGGGGTGTGTGCAGAGTCCTCCCAGCAGTGCCCTGAGACAGGAGGTGTGGGTTCCTATCACTCCCAGCAGTGCCCAGAGACAGGAGGGGTGTGTGCAGAGTCCTCCCAGCAGTGCCCAGAGACAGGAGGGGTGGGTTCCTATCACTCCCAGCAGTGCCCTGAGACAGGAGGGGTGGGTGCAGAGTCCTCCCAGCAGTGCCCTGAGACAGGAGGGGTGTGTGCAGAGTCCTCCCAGCAGTGCCCTGAGACAGGAGGGGTGGGTTCCTATCACTCCCAGCAGTGCCCTGAGACAGGAGGGGTGGGTTCCTATCACTCCCAGCAGTGCCCAGAGACAGGAGGGGTGTGTGCAGAGTCCTCCCAGCCGTGCCCAGAGATAGGAGGGGTGGGTTCCTATCACTCCCAGCAGTGCCCTGAGACAGGAGGGGTGGGTGCAGAGTCCTCCCAGCAGTGCCCTGAGACAGGAGGGGTGGGTTCCTATCACTCCCAGCAGTGCCCAGAGACAGGAGGGGTGTGTGCAGAGTCCTCCCAGCAGTGCCCTGAGACAGGAGGGGTGGGTTCCTATCACTCCCAGCAGTGCCCTGAGACAGGAGGGGTGGGTTCCTATCACTCCCAGCAGTGCCCAGAGACAGGAGGGGTGTGTGCAGAGTCCTCCCAGCAGTGCCCTGAGACAGGAGGGGTGGGTGTGATGCACAGTGTGAGCCTGGATCATTGATTGTGTAGTTGCCCTCATTCCACCTGTGTCCTTTCAATGGCACGTACTGCTTTTGGCCTTCCCCCAGAGGATCATGTCCCTATAACGAAGGTGCAATGCGTTGGATGCACACTATGCCTTGTTGTAAACAGCAAATGTGTTCTAATCTGTGTCCCTGTGACATGTGCCAGGTGTATTGATGTAGTGTCACTTGTTCATCCTCACAGGTAGACGCCTCTGCCAAGGAGCAGATATGGCTGGACGCCGTCAGCGCCGTGAGGAGTGCGGATGGTCGGAGGCGGCACCTGTCCCAGGTGAGGAAACGCTGGCAGGATATCCTGTGCTGGACGCGGAGGATCGCACGGGTCCTGCTGGGGGACTCACCTGAGAGCCACAAGAACCGCGGGCGCCGCCGTCTCTCCCACATCCAGAAACGTGTGCTGGCGGTGGTCTTTCCAGACTTGGACAGGCGTCTACAGGAGATGCAGCAGGCGGAAGTGGGTAGGTACATGTGTGTGTTTGTTGTGTTTCACCAGCATTTGTAAGTGCACTGTTCCATGGATACACTTCCAGGGTTTATGGTGCTGTGCAGATCCTGTTCCCAACAGTATTGCAGTGCTCTCCTGCCTCCCTTCCCCTCCTTGCAATGTGTTCCCTGGTCTGTGTGTAGTCACTCCATCACATGGTTATGTAGCCTGACACCTTCTACAAGTGTACAATGCCTGCAGCATCATGTGTGGGGGTGGTGTGTAACAGGTTTTGTGACCTTGCCTGTGCCCTGTCCAGTTCTGGACTTGTGGGTTCCATGTCAGTTGGCACTAATGCTGAGTCCAGACATGGGAGTTGATCTCTCGAGTGCCAGGCCTTCCAGCAGGCATGTCCCATGTGGTGGCCTGTGACATGATGTGCATGAGTGTGCGTTACGCATAGTGCAGGGATGTTAGCGTGTGTTGCAGTCATTCCCATTCAGGAGCATGGAGTTGTGTGGCCACTACTGTCCCCAGGGGCATATTTTCCTAGGTGTCATGTGTGTAATCCGAGAATGTCGACAATCTCTGTGTCTACAGCATAGGTTGTGCTCTGTGCCATTGTCCCCTGGCACCATGTTTATTGATGTGAGATGTATTACAAGTGTCCACTGTCCAGCCTGACCTGATTTTCCAAGTACATACTCACGGTGGCCATTGCCTGTGTGTCTTGTTGCAATCATCTGATGATGCCCATTTGTACATGATTATTTGGACAGGCGCACCTTGGGTATTTGGTGTGCAATCTTGAATTATTGCATCCCATGTGTATTTCACCCAGACTAAGAGATGTAAGTGCTTCCTGTGTCTCCACAGATTTGTCTCATGTAGGGGGTGGGTGGTGCGGGCATGGCCTACATGTCAAGACCTGTTATCTCCTTGCTAGGACTGGCCAGTGTGTGATGTTTGTCTGGACATACACTCAAGGTGCAGTGTGCCAGTCAGGGTGGGCATGTTATCAGTATTACCTATGCTGCATGTGCCTCTAGTTCCTGGATATGGTCCCTGCTCATCCCAATTTCCTGCCACGCTGTGTGGTGCAGATGCAGTGCTGTATTGTCCCCAGGGCCTTGCTCCTCAGTCAAAATTCCATGTCATCTCATTTGCTATTGTGTCATGCTCTCCATAGTTTTTCCATGGCATGGTGGGTCACACAACTGTGTCTTGCAGGGCCTACATATGTACCTTGTTTTGTAGTTGTAACTCTTCCTTTGTTTCAGGCTATGCACTGTAACCTAAGTAGATTTGACTCATGTGACATATGTATACAGGTGTATGATTAATTTCTGTCTCTTCACCCTGCCCACAGCATCGTCGGGGGACACGGAGGGAGACATGGACACAGACGGCGCGGAGGGACCGAGCACCAGTGCCAGCGGTGACATCGGGGCTGGCACTTCGAGTGGGACTGAGGAGGAGGAGAGTGAACCCGGGGACCTGTCGACTGGCACAACAGAGTATGAAGCTGACGGGTCCGAGGATGATCTCTCCGAGTGGGCGGTGGCTGCACCATCATCTGACAGCAGCCCTACATTTTGCACCACCCCTTCATTGGCATCAGCCGCCTCCCACGTGCTTGTGTCCCTTCCCAACGTGCCCGGTCACCACATGTCTCCTTCCTGCCAGGCACCGCACCCCCTGCCCCTGTCTCCACTGCTGCCGCCAATGCTGAGTCTGTGGACATCCAGCGGCAGTTGCAGATTGATCAGACTGCGATCCTTAATGTCCTCCAAGCCCACAGCCAGGTCCTCAACAACATGGAGGCATACTTGGACGGCATTCATTCATCGCAGGCTGACCAACGCAACTTGCTGAGGTCCATAGACTCCACACTGACTGCAGCAGTGGGTCTCCTGCAGCGCTACGTCCCACCCCCTACCCCTGCCCCTTCCACACTTCCCACTCCCATGCCTGTCCCACATACACCCAGACATAAGCATGCACCCACCACAACACACACAGGCACCACACCAGCAGGGAAGGTCCGCCGCACACCTCCTGACACGCACACACAGGGTGAAGTAGGCACACCCACTGGGTCGGGGGGCAAACGTGTGACACGCAGCCAGTGTGGGAGTCCGCATTCCACCCAATCCACTCCCTCCAAATCCCCTCCCCTCAGCTCTCCTGGCCAGATCTCCCCCAAAGACTCCTTCATGGCCGCTCTGTCCCTGAGCCCCACAGTGACACCACCCCGCAAGCGGTCAAGGAAGTCCACGGTCAGGGTGCTTGAGTGTCCCCCCCCTGTCCACACCCTCCCCCAGTGGCGCTGCGACCCATCCCTCTGACCCCCCCCCTCCTTGGGCCCTGTGGTTCCTTCGGGTGCAGGGGAGTCCCTGGAGGACCTTGCCGAGGTGTGCAGCGCGCTCCTAGAATCCACCTTTGGCCCTGCCCCACCCCCTGTGGTGGAGTCCTCCATCCCTGCACCCACGTCGCCTACCCTTCGCCCTCCTGTCCCTGCGGTGCCTGTTCCTTCCCCCCAACATGATGCCCTCACCCCTGTGGAAGACAACGGCTTGTAACTGTGCAGGCAAGCTAGGGGACACGCATCCCACTGTGTCCCCCATCCAGCTGTGACTCCTGGACTGCCCTATGGGCTTTGTAAATATTGGACTTACTTCATACTAGTTTTTTGCTCATGCTGAATAAAGCTATTTATTTTTTGCCCTTGGAACACTCCTGCTTTGCTGGCATTGCTGTTGGTGGGGCTGCTACATGGTTGTGGGTGTTGGTCATGTGTTGGGTGTGTGGGAAATGTAGTAGTGTGCTGCTCATAGGGGGGACCCTGGGATCTGTGTGCCATCACACGGTGTTAGCAACCTTTCTCCATTCATGTAAGCAGTTGCTGCATGTTGCAATTGTCCCAAGGTGTATTCCTTCCTCTGTGTACCCTGACTTCTTCCCTGCAGGGTGTCCCCTGACTTTAGCGCAGAGCTGTGTGTACATTAGCTGGGTGTGTGACGTAGTCCTTCACCTTTGCACATGCATGCTGAGCCATTCTCCACCTGCATCATTCGTGGCATCCTTGGTAGTCATTGTACTTGTGTATGTGGACTATTGACATGACTTCATGTGGACATGTTTTCTTTTTGGCCCTATGCATGCGTATACTCCCAGCCTCGCACACATGTGGTACATGTACTGCAGGGTCTTTGTGCACCTGACTGACATTTGTGGGCATGGTATCTGTGGCTACTGCACCCTTTGCGTTCCATGGGCACTGCTGGGAGTGATGGGCACCCACCCCTCCTGTCTCTGGGCACTGCTGGGAGGACTCTGCACCCACCCCTCCTGTCTCTGGGCACTGCTGGGAGTGATAGGCACCCACCCCTCCTGTCTCTGGGCACTGCTGGGAGGACTCTGCACCCACCCCTCCTGTCTCAGGGCACTGCTGGGAGGACTCTGCACCCACCCCTCCTGTCTCAGGGCACTGCTGGGAGGACTCTGCACCCACCCCTCCTGTCTCTGGGCACTGCTGGAAGTGATAGGCACCCACCCCTCCTGTCTCAGGGCACTGCTGGGAGGACTCTGCACCCACCCCTCCTGTCTCAGGGCACTGCTGGGAGGACTCTGCACCCACCCTCCTGTCTCAGGGCACTGCTGGGAGGACTCTGCACCCACCCCTCCTGTCTCAGGGCACTGCTGGGAGTGATAGGAACCCACCCCTCCTGTCTCTGGGCACTGCTGGGAGGACTCTGCACCCACCCCTCCTGTCTCTGGGCACTGCTGGGAGGACTCTGCACCCACCCCTCCTGTCTCTGGGCACTGCTGGGAGTGATAGGCAGCCACCCCTCCTGTCTCTGGGCACTGCTGGAAGTGATAGGCACCCACCCCTCCTGTCTCTGGGCACTGCTGGGAGGTGTCTGCACCCACCCCTCTCATGTCTGGGCACTGCTGGGAGTGATAGACACCCACCCCTCCTGTCTCTGGGCACTGCTGGGAGGACTCTGCACCCACCCCTCCTGTCTCTGGGCACTGCTGGGAGGACTCTGCACACACCTCTCCTATTTCACAATATGTACGCTCATTACATACACGGATGTGGGTACGCTCCATGCATTCGAGGTGGGGGTACGTGTCGTACTTACACTGTTGGGGTGGGGGGTATGCTCCATACGTCCGCGGGTGAGGGTACGGGTCGTACTTACACTGTTGGGGTGGGGGTACGCTCCATACGTCCGCGGGTGGGGGTACGGGTCGTACTTACACTGTTGGGGTGGGGGGGTACGCTCCATGCGTCCGCGGGTGAGGGTACGGGTCATACTTACACTGTTGGGGTGGGGGTACGCTCCATACATCCGCGGGTGGGGGTACGGGTCGTACTTACACTGTTGGGGTGGGGGGTACGCTCCATGCGTCCGCGGGTGAGGGTACGTGTCGTACTTACACTGTTGGGGTGGGGGTACGCTCCATGCGTCCGCGGGTGAGGGTACGTGTCGTACTTACACTGTTGGGGTGGGGGTACGCTCCATGCATCCGCGGGTGAGGGTACATGTCGTACTTACACTGTTGGGGTGGGGGTACGCTCCATGCGTCCGCGGGTGAGGGTACGTGTCGTACTTACACTGTTGGGGTGGGGGTACGCTCCATGCGTCCGCGGGTGAGGGTACGTGTCGTACTTACACTGTTGGGGTGGGGGGTACGCTCCATACGTCCGCAGGTGGGGGTACGTGTCGTGCTTGCACTGTTGGGGTTGGGGGTCCGCTCCATGCATACGGGGTGGGGGTACGGTCCGTACATATCCGTCCCCACGCTATGTGATGCTTGTGCGGGCCGTACCCAGGCCTTTGCCACATGGGTACGAGCCGTCCTGCCATTGTTGGGGTGACGTAGGTGTGGGCGTGGTACGACTCGTACCCACGCTCTTAAGGCGTGGTTACGGGACGTACCTGTCTGGTTGTGTTGCAGGTTCGCGTCGTCAAGGACTTCCGTTGTGGCGGTCGCTGGCTTGGCTGGACACGGCCCCACCCCCTCGTAGTGACCAGGGCCTGGGAGTCAGGTATGTCCAGGGCATGTGTGCTGTGTGACTATGGTGGGGGTTTTGTGGCCTGCCCCTGCTCCTGCCCCCCCCCCTTTCCCCCCCTTTCCCCCCTCCCTTAGTTGTTCTGACCTTCTGCGGCGTCTGCGTCGTAACCTGTAGAGGAGGCCGACTGCTATGAGGGCCGGGATGACACGTAGGTTCGGGTCCATGTCTGTCCGTCGCGTACTGGTACTCCTTGTTCGCGTCGTCCTGTCTGTCCGTCGCGTACTGGTACTCCTTGTTCGCGTCGTCCTGAGTTCCCGGCAGTTTTTGGCAGCCGGAAAATATTCACATTGCGTGATGACGTCGGTGCGAATCGTAATTCCTGGTTCGTGAATGGCAGGCTGCGAGCGTCCCGACGTCAGGTCGGCGCTTTCCCGGATCGCATTTGTAGGTTTATTTTCGTCGGTCGGGGTTTTGTACGATTCGTACGGAAATGGTGTTTCCGTGCGAATCGTAATTCCATGTTTGTATATTTTGACGACCGGGTACGCGTCGGACGGAGAATATGCTCCGTCCGACGGTTCGTACCCGGTTTTTACAGGATCGTGATCGGCACCATTGTGTTCATTTGCTTGATAATGTCTTTCTTTTTCTGAAAACTTAATAAAAATTATTAAACAAAAAAAAATCATTCTGCTCTTGATTTGAATGAATAATCTGCCTTTCGGGTGCCTTTTGTGCAGGTACACATACATACCTGTTGTCCCGAAATGAAGAGATTGCATCTCTGTGCTTTTTGAGAATGGTTTTAAGCCACCGGTATTGTTTTACAACACAAATGTTAGGAATTTCCTGTGCATCTGGCCAACTAGTACATGAAAATACTTATCTAGGAGCAATATGAAGCATTTTCCAATCCTCCTGATGGATTTGAGAGAACACCTGGTGTAATGCCAGAATTCTGAACATTGGTGTTTTGTTCTCCAGTCCATGGTGTGCCTGAATTCTTCCTTTGCTACTCTTTTCCTGATTAAAAACTATTTGGAGTATATTGCTTTATTCTTGTGTATAGGCAGTACCCTCTTCATGTCTCTTTGTTCTTGATTCAATGGCATATTTTTACTGGCTTTATTGTTGGAGGGCAAGGCTTGAGCCTCACAGTGTATCTGTTCTTCATGACAGAGAGCATGCATCTGTTGCTTGTGAGGGTTTGCCACTCTTTCATGTATCCAGATATGCTTACCCTTCTGGATTGGGTAGCAGTGAAGATGGAGAGGGAAACTCATTATCCAGTGGTTGAGTGGGCTTTTCTCCTCTGTGGGACAGAGGGTTGTTGTCCTCTTCAGGTTCTTCTCTGTCAGTAATGAAATATGCATTCATACTGAAGTCCTTGATGTTGGATTGGCAGTTTGACTGGTTGTAGTGTTGGTGAACATGTTGATGGCGTCTGAAGTCTGCGTGACTGTAGCAAGGTAGTAACACCACCGCTGCGTCACTTTTGTGAGATCTATGAGATTTCACTGTGCCACTTATAGGACGCCAGTATGTCAAAACCTTACACCTGCCATATGGCAGGCGTCAGGGTGACGCAGGCTCTTCCACATGGGGCTTGCCTCATGTGAAAGGACACATTGCTGGAGTTGCATCTGTTTTCAGACACACCCCAGCAATGCGTCCCTTTTGCGCCTACAGATACTTTAGTAAAACTGATGTATCTGTAACTCCTTGCGACATGATGCGTAGTACTGTAAATGCGGCGCATCCATGGTGTCGCAAGGAGGGCGCACTTATAAGTGTTGCATCGCTGCTTTGTCTCAATAAAATAAGTCAAATAAGGCCCCCAGTGTTTTTCCAGACCCACTGCTTTTAGAGTATCTGCTTCAGCTTTTATTTTATTAATTTCATGTCAGTGTAAGATCCAAAGAAATACAAGCCTGAGAATTGGTTTGAGAAGAAATGTGCCTGCATGGCTCTTGAGAGAATTCACGTCTCTCCTAATTTGATCTCATTACAAGTCTCTAGACTGGATTTTTCGATTTTTCCCCACAGTGAGCACGAAAATCATATGTGCTCAATAAGGGAATCTCCTGGTTAAATGGTGTGAGATCCTACTGCATGGCCTTGAGGTCAAGGAGCACCCACAGATCAACCCTCTTTGAGAGGATGGCCACTGCCACCTCTATACAGGCTTTGAGACTCCTGTGGTGGCAGTGTGCGTCATAGGGAAGGGACCTCTTAATCTGTCTCCTTCAGATGTAGATGTCTACATGCCTTTCCCTGTTTAAGATGTTTTGCCAGTTTCTCATAACCAGGGGCTTTCACCTACAGCTATATTAGATTTAAATGAAATTATTGTGTGAATGGTGCAATATGAATACAGAGCTTTTGTGAAGGGTTGGCTCGGTGCTGTAAAGAATCCATTTTGTGTTTTGTGTGTGTGTTGGCAGCACAAGATCTTGGAAGGCCGTAGATAAAGCTGCTAATGACTTTTATTAGCCTTGCAGCCTGCACTGGACCGTTTGCCATTTATTCTACGGAGGTTACAGCGTCCTTTGGGTGGAGGGGGTTTCATATTCCTCCCTTTGCATTTGCCTCCTACTTCCCCAGCCAGTCATCTCCTAGCCCTGTTTGATCTACCTGCCTGCTGTCTGGCGTGAAGGCACATTTCTATACAAACTTGCTATGCAACCCGGCACCAGAGGGCTCCTGCCATGAACTGATCATGCACTCTACATGCAAGATCTGATTGAAAAAGCACCTCAACTTCAAACAGTGACCAGGAGCTGCATAGTCAGCTCTGTGGATTAATGATGGTTTCGCTTGACAGTTCACTGTTCCAAGAATCCTTGGTGACCAATGAGGAACTGAACACCAGTGAAATTGAGAAGATACTGTATGCGGTATTTATTTTAATTTTATTTTTTTGCAGATTTATATAGCGTGAACTTGAGCCGAAGGTATTGGATCGCTTTACATAAGCACCTGTTACGTTACACAAGGACACATTCATTTTTGTGGTAGGCACGGGGAGATTAAGTGATTTGCCCAGAATCACAGGATGTGGACGCGACCCTGAAGCTCGAACCTTGGTTTTATAGCTCCAAAGTCGGCAGCTCTAGCCGTCAGACCACAACCTCTCCCCGGCCCAGAGTCACAGGGTGCTGAGCTGAGCTGCGGTCAGCGCCAGGGATCGAACCGTAAAGCCACGTGCTCCGGAGTCAGCCGCTCTGGCCGCTGCATCGCACCTCTCCCTGATTTTGTTTGTTTACGTTTATTTCATATCCGTAAACAGGCATCATTGGTAGTCATATGCATGCTTACATTACTGGAAAGAATCCCAGATCAGATGTTATCTTGCAAACATTACATATTAAGTATTTTGGATACGTGGAGAATTTGGAGTGCCAAGTGTAACAGGGTATTAATAATACAGAGTGAAACATAGGGGAAAGCCGCATTAATTCAATTTAGTGAGGGAACAGCAGTCTCCGACCACACCTCTCCCTGATATTGAGATCCAGCCACCTGCTACATATTGGATGGATATATATAAAAATAGAGAGAGAATACTAGAAAATAGATTATCAGACCAGCTGCCTGAGGACCCTTGGGAGTTGCTGCAAGGTCCAGGTGAAGAGGTCACCCAGTTGGTTTAAAGAATGTACCAGATGTCATCAGCACTGCCAGGAGCCCTAGTTTATCATAATAGCCTGCATCGGCTTGCAATGAGCCTCCTTTGACCATGCCACTATTCCCCTAGTTGTTTCCTTGAGACAGCAGTGTCGTCTGTCCTGGAAATTGTCAGAGGTAGGAGATGAGCTTTGTTGAGTTTAATGCTGCAAGCCTCATGGAAATCGGTTGTATGGTTACAGAGATATCAGCTTCTGAAGGCCGGACCAAAAAGTTTCTTATCCCATAGACTGCAATCAGCAGTCTCAAAGACATTGTGCTTTACAAACAAGTTACTTACCTTTGGTAATATCTTATCTGGTAGAGGCTATATCTAGCCGCTGATTCCTTATGTTTTGAATTTCCCCAAGCGTCAGACTGGATCAGCAAGATTTTTCCTGAGCAATACCCCTGTGCACTGATAGGAGGCGTCAATCGACTCCGCTTCCATCTTCGTCCGTGCCAGAAGTGATGTTACAGTACCTACATAGGCCCCACCCAGACTCACTGATATCAGTTTCTTTTCACAACTTTCCGTGCCAGAATTGCGGAGCCATGAAGAACACTGACCACTGGTGTGTCAAAACTAGGGCCCTGAAAGGAGTCATCACTGACCCTAGAAATCGGTTAGCAGAGCAAGGGAAGGATGGGTGGGTCGGTAAGGAATCTGAGGCTAGACATAGTCCCTACCGGATAAGGCTTTATCGAAAACAAGTAACTTGTTCATCTGATAAGAGACTCCTAGCTGCCGATTCCTTACCTTTTGAACAGATACCCCAGCAATACCATCCCCGGAGGAGGGTCTGCAAACGAATTTCAAACTTGAAAGTCCTGCAGGACTTAACGGGCAAAGTGCCCATCCCTGCGACCCTGACTGTCCAGGCAGTACTGTTTGGCAAATGTGTGCAGGGAAGTCCACGTTGCTGCCTGACAATTGTCAAGGACCCGAACTACGCGAGCGCATGCAGTGGTCAGAGCTTTAGCTCTGGTTGAATGAGCTTGCAAGCATTCAGGAGGTTGCTTCTTGGCCAGTGCATAGCAGATTTTGATGTAGAGCACGATCCATCTGTAAATGGTCCGCTTCTGCACCGCCCGACTTTTCTTTGCATCAACATACCCCACGACGAGTTGATCGTCCACCCGGAACTCTCGTGTGCAGTCAAGGTAGAAGGACAACGCTGTTTTTTGGGTCCAGATGGTGGAGTTGCTCCTCTTCTTTAGAGGGATGTTGAGGAGATTTAAAGGTATGCAAGGTGATAGATTGGCCTACATGAGAAGGGGTGACCACTCCTGGTAGAAAGGAAGTCCCTGTGCGAAGAGCAACTTTGTCAGGCTAGACTGAGAGGGAAGACAACTTAGATAATGAGGCCTGCAGCTCACTCACTCTATAGGCAGATTTAATTGCAACAAGGAAGGCTGTTTGCAGTGTGAGAAGCCTGGGGGAACAATTGTGTAGAGGCTCGTAAGGAGTGCACATAAAAAAGTCCAAAGCAAATTAAGGTCCCGCTAAGCCATTCAGGGGGACGTACGGGGGGGGGCTAGAGATGAGTGAGACCCTTGAAGAATCTATGTACAATACGGGACTTGAAAAAAGAGGGTTGATCAGTCAACGGCAACAAGGCAGAAATGGCAGATAGATAGCCCTTAAGAGTGCCCAGAGCAATGTGCGCTGGGTGGCCAAGATGGCGATCGTGCTCTAGTTGAGCTCCCGACAACTGTGAATCATCCTTCTTCATCCTGCCTGACAGCAGTGTCCCTACCAAGCCTTGGGGTGCTGAAGCTCCTTGCGGGGCTCCAGAGGTCTCCCTGAGCCCTCTCCTGGCTCCATTGGTGGCAAGTGCGCTGCCGTGAGACTACAGAGGCTCCCGCACTGCAGGGCTGCAATGCAGGCGCAGCCTGGAGTGGACTTAGCAGAGGAGGAGCAGGGGGGTGTATCGAGCTCCCCCTCTTGCTATACAGAAAACAGTCCTAGTAGTGGCAGGGCCTCGGTGGGAAGACCTTCATTCCAATGTCGGCCCGGACTCCCCGGGAGTAGGGATTGTGGTGCAGAGGCTGATCTAGGCCACCTGGCATGCAAGGCGGGATGGCAGAACGGCTGAAGCGGTTGTGTTGGTGACGCCGAGGGGGGACTCAGAAGGCTGGTGATCATCGCAAAGGGTCGGAGTTGCAGATCGTTCTCCTCCAACTCGACAGCTAGAGAGGGTCCTGAATGGCAGCGGGGCCTCTGTGGGGTCTCCTTCATGACATCAACCCGGATCCCTGGCTGGCGGGGATTGTGGGGCTGATCTAGACAGCCGGCCTGCAAGGAGGTGTGGCGGAACAGCCAGAGTGGCGGTGTTGGTGACGCCGAGGTGCCGGTAATCGTCCCACTCCCTTCTGATTGATTGATTCAGCGGCGCAACGGATTGTATGCTGCTGCCGGAGAGTGGAGTTTCTGGTTGGCTCTGCTGGGCCGCTGGATCTGGTCTGGCCCTCCCAAGACGAAGGGGGGCAGCTCCTGCAGGCCTGCGTGGTCATCGCTGGCATTGTGGACCACATTGGTGTTTGCTGGTCATGTTGAGGACGGCGGGAGCCTGACTCCTGGACTGGCCTGCTGGAGCCCTGCATTGTTGAAAGTACTTGGATGACTTGGGGACCCCATTGAATGCGGCGGCGACGTGGACCAGTGCCTTCTTGAACATGCCAGGGGCGTTGCTCCTGGGGTGAGGCTGGAGGAGTAGAGGGATTGCTGGCTACTCAGGGTGAATAAGGGAGTGTGGAGAAACCCCTGAGGCGTGGACTTCTGCTGAGTGAGGGCGCTTGGTGGTGCACTGTGGTTATCCACAGATGGTGCCGGTGACCTTCCGGACCTCCTGAGATTCTCCCTTCTCCTGTGCTTCCCTCCTCTGTTGCCTGCTCTTTGGTGCCCTGCTGCTGGATAGACGCTCCGTTGTTGATCCCTGCTGTTTCCCCCCTCTCTCCCGACTGACCCGGCTTGGGCGCGGATACCACCTTGGTTTGCTCTTGGTTGGCATGGGGTCTTGGTGGTGGAGGATGGGCAGGTAGAAGGTACTGCCGCAGACCCCTGCCTCATCCCAAATGAAGATGAACCAATACACGGTCCCACCCGCTGCCAACAATGAGCAGACTGAGAGTTCAACTATTCAGATAAAGGACTCGGTGCCAGATTTGGCTGTAATTCTCAATGCCATACAGGACTCACAAGACGTCATTGAATCTACATTGGATGGCCTGTGAGTTGGCCTCTTCTCGCTGCGTCAGGAACTGTGCAACGTGGTGGATAGAACCATGTAGGTCGAGCGGCGGGTCTCCACAGTAGAAGTTACGATCTCATTGCTCTAAAGTCAGGTGTCCAAACTGTCCGCTTCGGTGTCCTCTCTGAGTGTGCAGAAGATGCCAAAAATAGATCTCGGCGTAGTAACCTTCGACTTATCAGCCTGCCAGAATCAGTGGAACAGAGGGGGCTTGCCACGGTGCTTGAGGACTAGTTTAGAACATGGATGCCTGTGAACAGACTATACCCTATTTTTGTCATCGAACGGGCCCATCGCTCCTTAATGCCGAGGCCTCCTCTTGGGGCCCCACGCAGCCATTGATCCTGCGTCTGCTGAACTTTAAATACCGTGACAAAATACTACAGGAGGCCCGCACCCACCCCGACCTAAGGTTTGATAATACACGTATCCTTCTATTTTCGGACTACATGAAGGCGGTGCAGCAGCAGTGGTGCTCCTTTATTGAAGTAAAGCAGAAACATGGGGGCAGATTTACAAGCCCCTTGCGTGACTTTTGCGCTGCAGTTGAGTCATTTTTTTGACGCAACAGCGGCACAAACAATGCGGCCTATTTACAACGTGACGCATCTAGGGAGATGCGTCAGGTTGTAAAACCCTGCGTCACATTATACCTGCGTCTGGTATAATGTATGCAGGGTGGGCGTTCCCACGCAGGAAGGACTCGTAAAAGTGACTCAGTGAAATCTACAATATTTCACTGCGCCACTTTTAGGACGCCACTGCGTCAAAACCTTACGCCTGCTTCAAGCAGGCGTAAGTAGTGACGCAGTGCAGTGAGTATAGGCCTCAACACGCATTGCTGGAGTTGCGTTGTGCTTGCAACACGACTCCAGCAATGCGTGACTCTCCGCCAAAAGATGCGTCAGAATTTCTGGCGCATCTGTCAATCCTTGTGCCATAGTGCGCCGTATTGTAAATACGGCGCATCTATGGTGGCGCAAGGGTTTCTAAGGGTGGCGCTGGGAAAGTGACGCATCTGTACAGATGCGTCACTTTCTTGTAAATCTGCCCCTAAGAGCTTTAGACCTGCACTATATGCTTCTGTTTCCTGCCCAACTCAAGGTCATCTTTCAGTCCCGTACTTTCTTCTTTGACACTCCAGACCAGGCATGGGAGTGGGCGCCCGAGAGACGGTTGCTGCAGGGGCTCCAAACATGAGCGCACCCGCTTGGACCCTCCGAAGGAGCGCACTGTCTCTCTATCTCGCCGGAGGTCGGAGGGGTAGGCGCTCCCGTTCTCGGAGGCCCCGGGCTGAACGTGGAGTTGATGAAGTGAGCTCTGGCCCGGCTTGAGGGGCCCCCGCCATGGATCCAGCTACATTGAGAGATGACGAGAACCTTTCGGATGCTTTCCTCGTCTGCCGCTCTGCAGAAGTAGATCGGCACTCCTCATCTACACTTTATGGTTACCCTGAACCCAACAGTTCTCCTTAGATTTTAATGCTGTTTATGATAGGGGGAAGTAGGCTGGAAATGTGTGTTGTGGGGATGGGGGGTGCTTGGTTCGCTCCCGTCACCTGTGGGGCCTTTGGCTCGTTTGAACCCCCCACCCACATTTCGGTTGGAAGTTCTCTCATTAGGTGAGGTGGTCAATCTCCTTTCACTGTTATATGTTGAGCTGTCAGGCATTGGATCCTGCTTTACGGGCAACTATTGGCCACATTAGTTATTGCTCCTCCCATTAGTTAGTGGTTCTGTGGATTATTAGTTAGGGTGACAGATGCTTCCTGGGGTGAAGTGTGGGGAGGGAGGGGTGTTGGTGGGTGGGCAGTTTATTTGGGCTTTCGAGGCCAGTTTGTGCCTGGGAATGTTTTGTTTTGTTGGAATTTCATTGTTCTAAGTTTACAGTGGCACCTCGGCACATAACAACGGCTGATGTACATCGAAATGGCAACAAGGGTCCCATAGGCCCTTTGCTCTACCCTGCTGGGTGGGGGCTGGGCGTGGCTACTCAACTTGAGTCATGGTCGTCCCCACATTAACAGTACTCCCCTGATTGTGAACGGCCTTCTGGATCTCATCAAGCGGTCTGCGGTTCTGAGATACATTAAGTGCCACAGGAGACCCATCTCTTAGGACCAAACTACCCCTTCTTAGGCCGGTTTGGTAACAACAGGGTGTACCACTTAGCTGTTAAGGCTCACCATACTGATGCACAAGGCTGCTATGTGAGCTTTGAGGGCTGGTTAGAGGTGCTGCACTTCAAATTTGTCTCCTGTTATATCCCACCACCCCTGTTGCAGCCTTCTCTGCAGTCATTGAGAACCTTTCTTTTGACTCTCCCACAAGGCATAACAGTAATCGGGGGTGGGGAGGCTTCAATGCACCTACAGATCCTGTCCTGGAAGCCTCCTCCCCCCCTACCCAGCTAGGCGCTCCCATGCAGCACGCTTAACTTCCTGGGCTGACTCAGTGGGTATATGTGATGTCTGGCGCTTCTGGCATCCCACCCGCAGGGCTTACACCCATCAGCCAGCTGCACATGCCGCAGAGTCCCGTATAGACCTGCTGTGGTTACCAGCTGCGGGTCTCCTTTCTGTACAGTCGGTGCATATACTTCTGCACGGCCTTTCAGACCACGCCCCGTTTTTGTTGTCACGGGGATCCCACACTATTGTCTTGCCACTAATTTGGAGATTTACTGGTACATGCATCAACAAAGACTTTTGCGATTCCTTAATTGCGATTTTTAAGGAATCGCAATTAAGGAATTGCAAAAGCCTATGCATGTAGGAATCGCTATAAAATTAGCGATTCCTACAAATTCCTTAATTGCGACTCGCAAATTGCGAGTCGCAATTAAGGAATGCCGTCCCATTTATTCCTGTGGGCCTCCAGGCCCATAGGAATGAATTGGAGATTGCATGAGCAAATTGCGAGTACCAGTATGTACTCGCAAATTGCTCATGCAATTTCAAGGGTGCAAGGGTGTCAAAATGACACCCTATTGCACCCCTGAAATTGATCTGTGCACATATGTTGCACACACACATGTGCGCAACATGAAACTTTGAAAAATGCACAAAAGTGCATTTTTCAAAGTTTTTGCAAATTACCATGAAGTTCAACTTCATGGTAATTTGCTCCCCCTATTAGCTAAATCGCTAATTTTTTAACTTTAATGCATTGCATTTAAGGAATCTCAATTTGGGATTCCTTAAATGCAATCGCAATTTAAGGAATCGCTATTTAGAGATTCCTTAAATTGCGATTTTTGCATTTGGGATGATGCATCCCAAATGCAAAAATACCGGTCGCAAAGGGGCAGATTCTGCTAATCTGCCCGTTTGCGACCAGTTTTCTCGTTGATGCATGTGGCCCTTAGTGCTTTGCATTTGCAGAGCCCCGATGATTGTGAGACTTTTATCGAGGATGAATTGCAACAGTTCTTCGAGTTGAACGTGGGCTCGGTGTAGTCGATATCGACATTATGGGTGGCTAGCAAGCCCTCCCTCAGTGGGAGCCTTAAAGGTTATGTTCGGAGAAGCGAGGCACTGCGCGTGGTGTGCCTTACCAACCTTGAGACTCGGGTATTGCATATTGAAGCGGCTTTCCACCATCGGGAAACCGAGCAGTCTGTTTGTCTCCTGGCCAATGTCTGTGACAACCTTCGGCAGGTTTCTTTGGGGGGAGGCACTGCAATGTTGGAAAGCCTCCACGCAGAGGGTATATGCCAATGGAGACAAGGCTGGTAAGCAACTGTACTGGCTGGCTACCTGCGGTATCTCCGACCACGTGGTTCCGGTGATTCATGACTCCCAAGTGTGTCTCCAGGAGGAACTTCCCGCCATTGCCCAAACCTTTGCCGATTTTTACAAAGGGTTGTACTCTAGATGCCCCCCGCTGGCGCAAGTGGCTAACACCCTCTTGGAGACCATACCACTGCTGACTATTCCCACTGCCTTGGCCCAGGAGCTGGACCAGGCCTTGACACTTGAGGAAGTTTGTGCCACAATATCGGGGTTGCAGGCTGGGAAGACAGCTGGCCCAGACAGGTACCCTATCGAATATTATATACACTTTTGCTAGATCCTCTGTCCACACCTCTTGAATCTCTACACAGCCGCCTTGCACCAAGGGTCTTTTCCGCTGGAATTGGACTGTGCGACCATCATCGTCCCGCCCAAAGAAGGCCTCCTGAGGGATGAATGTTTCACCTAACGACGGATCTCTTTGATTAATACTGACGTTAAAATCTATGCCAAAGTGTTGGCTGAGCGGTTGGGCCGGGTCTTGCCTCATCCTGCGCATCCGGACCAATGTGGATTCATGCCGGCCCATAGCACACGCCATTGTTTATGGAGAATCAATGTAGCACTGGCCCGGGCATCGGAGATTGATGGCACCCTGGCCCTCTTACTAGTTGACTTCACTAAGGCATTTGACACAGTGTCATGGGCCTTTCTGGATGGAGTTCTGCGCCGGATGGGGGAGGGGTTCTGCCGGATGGCTAAGCTCCTCTATCACTCCCCGACCACCGTTTGGGTGAATGGAAGCATATCCTCAACCTTTTCAAATGAGCAGGGCACACGCCAGGGGTGCCCTCTGTCTCTGCTGCTTTTTGCGCTGGTGGTAGAACCTCTGGCTGCTGTGATGCTCAGATCTGGGGGTGGTGATGGGGAATTGGTTTTGAGGACCGTGTGGCACTCTACGCTGATGATATTCTGCTGTTTCTGAGGGATCCACAAAGGACCGGGCCCGCTGCTTAACACTTCATTGACTGTATGGTGAAGCATCTAGTCTCCAGGTCAATGAAGGCAAGTCCTGCTTGGTGGATATGAAGGGGAACACTCTTGGTGCATCTGGTCACCCAACAATCCTGTCCGGCACAATTCTTTTAAGTATTTAGGGGTGCATGTGTCTCCGATGCCGGACCTGGCTTAGGCCCTTAATTTTTGGGGACTGGATCGTAGGTTAGAGCGGGATCTTAGCCAATAGGCTAAGCCGCCATTTAACCCCTTCCCTGCGGGGGTAATTTCCCCGCAGTGCGGGGGGGGGGGGGGGGTCCCACGGCGCCGCTATGCTCGTGACGAGCTCAGCTCGTCATGACTCACAGTGGAGCTGTGCTCATGACGAGCTGAGCTCGTCACAACCCCGCTGTTAGACCTGGGAATGGGAAGGGGTTGCAGGGTTGCTTCGAGTTGCCGTAAGCCCTGCCGTGCCAGTCGATTGTCTGCTGGGGAATGACATGGAGCATAATGCTTGGAAGGAGGTGGAATACCGGACTCATGCTGAGATGCTGGGTACACCTGACTAGGCCTGTGTCAGCACCAGGTCTGCGACTACCCGGAGGGGGAGTTCGTTTAGGCGGGAGCCTGGAACAAAGGCACCGCCGGCTGCCGACCAAGGGAAGAACCGAGGGCAGGAGGAGCCTGCCTCGGCATCCGCGCCCCGTGTGACGGATAGGCCACCGGAGGTGGTGGACCAGGAGTCCGCGGAGGGGGATGTTACCGACCTGGAGAACCTACCCATCCCGGCCGAGTGGCACGTGGAGGGAGGGCCGACCAGGGAGGAATTCTGCAAGGGCCAGAGGGAGTGCCCTACCCTTGAGGGACTGAGGCGACAGGCCGAAGCCCAGGCAGCCGGGAACGTTGAGGGGAACTACAATATTTACTGGGAGGATGGCCTCCTCTACAGTGAACCCAAGGCACCCATGCACGGATCGTCACGGGCCTTGGTTGTCCCTCAACGTTATCGAGCCTTCCTCCTGGAATTGGCTCATGAGATCCCCTTGGCAGGACACCTGGGGCAAGACAAGACCTTTGCCCGGCTTGGCCTCAAATGAAAGTGTCGTCCGACACCTACTGCCGGACGTGCGTGTCTTGTCAAGCCAGTGGGAAAACAGGGGTGAAGCTGAAAGCTCCCCTGGAACCACTTCCTGTCGTTAGCACCCCCTTTGAAAGGGTGGGCATCGACATTGTGGGTCCGTTAGATCCGCCTACTACAGCTGGTCACAGGTTTATCCTGGTTCTGGTGGATCATGCCACACGGTACCCAGAGGCCATACCTCTGAGGACCATTACCGCACCTGTTGTGGCTAGGGCCCTGATGGGAATCTTTACCCGAGTGGGTTTTCCCAAGGAAGTTGTGTCCGACAGGGGGACCAACTTCATGTCAGCATACATGCGGGCGATGTGGAAGGAGTGTGGAGTGACCTACCGGTTCACCACTCCTTACCACCCCCAGACCAATGGTCTGGTGGAGAGGTTCAATAAGACCTTGAAAGGCATGATCAGAAGTCTGCCTGAAAGCCTGCGGAGGAAATGGGACGTCCTCCTACCCTGTCTATTGTTTTCTTACAGAGAAGTGCCACAGAAGGGAGTGGGCTTCAGCCCCTTCGAGCTTTTGTATGGGCACCCTGTGCGTGGACCTCTCAGCCTGGTGAGAGACGGATGGGAAAGAACTCCCAGAAAGCTTCCCCAGGACGTGGTGAGCTACATACTGGCCTTCCGGAGCCAAATGGCTAAGTTGTGGAAGCAAGCTTCTGACAACTTGGAAGCCAGCCAAGCAGTGATGAAGGCGTGGTATGACCACAATGCTCACCCGGTGGAGTTGGAGCCTGGCCAGAAGGTGTGGGTGATCGAACCAGGAGAGCTTAGCGCCCTCCAGGATCGCTGGACAGGACCCTTTGAGGTGTTGGAGAAGAAGGGTAAGGCTACCTACTTGGTGGATCTGAAGACCCCTCGCCAGCCCCTACGGGTGCTGCATGCCAACCGCCTCAAACCCCACCATGAGAGGCCCGAAGTCATATTGCTGATGGTGACTGACGGAGCAGAGGACGTGGAAAGCGAGCCTCTCCCCGACTTATTTGCGTCTCAAGAGAAGGATGGGTTGGTGGAGGGAGTGATTCTCTCCCCGTCCCTAACTCCTGAACAGCAGGAGGACTGCCGCCAGGTCCTGGGGCAGTACTCTTCGTTGTTCTCCCTTGTTCCGGGTAGGACTCACCTGTGCGTCCATGACGTGGACACAGGAGACAGCCCACCTGTGAAGTCAAAGATCTACCGGATGACAGACAAGGTGAAGGCCAGCATTCACAGTGAAGTCACTAAGATGCTGGAGCTAGGAGTGATTGAACCTTCCAGCAGCCCCTGGTCCAGTCCGGTGGTATTAGTACCAAAAGCTGTACCACCGGGTGCCCAACCGGAACTGAGGTTCTGTGTGGACTACCGGGGACTGAACTCAGTAACCAAGACTGATGCTCATCCGATTCCAAGGGCGGATGAACTGATTGACCGGCTGGGAGCTGCCCAATATCTGAGTACTTTTGACCTTACTTCCGGGTACTGGCAGATCTCTCTGACTGATGGAGCTAAGGAAAGGTCAGCCTTCTCCACGCCCAAGGGCCACTACCAGTTCTGCGTGATGCCCTTTGGGCTCAAGAACGCACCTGCCACGTTTCAGCGTCTGGTGAACCAGATCCTCACCGGAATGGAGAGTTTCTCTGCTGCTTATCTGGACGACATTGCTGTCTTCAGTAACAGCTGGGAGGATCACTTGCGTCACCTGAAAACTGTTCTCCAGGCCCTGAAGCAAGCTGGTTTAACGATCAAGGCCAGTAAATGCCAGATCGGGCAGGGGTCGGTAGTGTACCTTGGACACTTGGTGGGTAGGGGAGCGGTGCAACCCCTCCAGGCGAAAATCGAGGCAATCATGGCCTGGGAACCCCCCAAGACTCAGACTGAGGTCCGAGCTTTTCTGGGCCTCACCGGATATTACCGCCGCTTCGTGAAGGGGTATGGTACCATTGTGGCCCCCCTCACGGAGCTTACGTCCAAAAAGCAACCTCAACGGGTAGTCTGGACGGAGGCTTGTCAGCAGGCCTTTGTGAAACTGAAGCAAGCCATGTGCGAGGCCCCGGTCTTAAGGGCCCCAGACTTTTCCAAGGAGTTCATTGTCCAGACGGATGCATCGGAACATGGCATTGGGGCAGTGTTATCGCAACTCAATGAAGAGGGTCTGGATCAACCCGTGGTCTTCCTATCCCGGTGACTACTTCCCAGGGAACAGAAGTGGAGTGCAATAGAGCGTGAAGCCTTTGCAGTGGTATGGGCTCTGAAGAAGTTGCGGCCATACCTGTTTGGCTCGCACTTCCTAGTTCAGACCGACCACAGACCCCTTCGGTGGCTGATGCAGATGAAGGGGGAGAATCCCAAGTTGCTAAGGTGGTCTATCTCCCTACAGGGAATGGACTTTCAGGTGGAACATCGGCCTGGAGTGGACCACGCCAATGCAGACGGTCTCTCAAGGTATTTCCGCCTTAGTGATGAGAACTCCCAAGGGGTTGGGTAGCTCTCCCCACTTTTAGCTGGGGGGGGCGCGTGTTAGACCTGTCAGCCCTTTGGGTGGTCCCTCCTCATCATTATTTATTTTGTCCCCCTTCTGCCTCAAACCCTATTATAATTTTTCCTTTTTGGGAACCACCAGACTTTTTAGTGTTGATGCAGGGTCAGGGAGCCATTTTCCCTACCCCTGGAACTTCTGTCTGAGGGCCTGAGACACAAAATGGTGGCCATCCATTGTCACCTGTGACATCACCAGAATCCACTGAAGGTTTCTAGAACCTTCTGTAACATTCTAGAACCCTGTGACAGTGGGAGGCAGTTTAGAATGTTGGGAGGCCATCTCAGAGTGGCAGTTGGCATCTGACTAGAGAGGAGAGAGGACAGAGATAGAAGGAGGTCGGAGTAAGGCAGCAGGGGTGGAAACCAGTGCTTGGAGTGGGGTCCAGAAACCCACCCTTGATGCTAGTCCCTACTGACCAAGCCCAGCCTAGAGCCCTGTGTGGGACAAAGACCAGAAGAACCATCTTAAGGAACTGGACATTTGGAACAGGCCTTAAAGAAGAAGAACAGCAAGTTCCTGACCTGTTCAGCAGTGTCCTCCTGGAGTCCTGACGTCGAGAAGCCTGGAGACCTGGGGCCTGAGGTAGAGAAGCGGCGCTGACAGAAAGCAGACGTTGTACCCGGAGCCGCCAGAGGTCGAGTGAGGGTGCCGACGGAGGTCGTGGAGAGGCACCGGAGGTCGAGTAAGGAGTCACCCGAGGTCGAGTGAGGGCGCCGACGGAGGTCGTGGAGAGGCGCCGGAGGTCGAGTCGGAAGTCACCTGAGGTCGAGGGGAGGCGTCGACGGGGGAGTGAAGTCCACTCACCGGAGTCGCCGGAAACTGAGGTGAAGTGCGCCGCAGGTCGGGAGTGGAGATCGCACTCCGGAGACACCAGGAAGTGGGGAGTCCGAGTCCCTGCGACGCCGGAAGGCGACATCGAGACGAGGCCGTCCAGCGACATCGAGTCGAGACCGCCCAGCGACATCGAGTCGAAACCGTCCAGCGACATCGAGTCGAGACCGCCCAGCGACATCGAGTCGAGACCGCCCAGCGACACTGAGTCGAGGCCGCCCAACGACATCGATCCGGAGCCGCCTCACGGCGTCGACACGGTGCCGAGCGGAGCCGATCATCTTAAAAAGGACAGTAAGTGGTAGAGGGGGCGACTGAGGTCCCGTGGAGCCCTAACAGACCATTCTAGGGGCTAAAGGGGTGTTAGAACCAGCCTGGGAGTGCCAGGGGTGAACTGAGACTGGTACAGTGACCTCCGTAAAGGGGTGTGTGGCTTGGAGGGCCAGATCTTTAGATTACTCTTGTTCTGCCTCAGCTTAGGCCCCAGCCTTGATCAATCTAGGTGGGACACCCCCATGCCATCCAAGTGTCCTTAAGTTGTGTATGGGCAAAGTAAGACCAAGTGACCTCATGAAAATGATTTGAACTGTAACTGTCATTGATTGTTTTACCTTATTTATTGAAGGTGCTTGACTTGCATTATTTTTACGGTGTAGTGTCGTTTTTGGAACGGATGAACGCATGGTTATTGTGAGGGTGTGACGTACGCTTAACACGGTGCCTGACCCCCAACCGCTCGAGCCAAGCTACCACTGTGCTGGGAACCTGGTGACTGCTAACCCGGTTGCCCGGTTTCCAACACCCGCCCACTGATTACTTTTCCCGCACAGGCGGGGAATTAATCGCACGTGGGCGGGCCGCGGACGTTATGACGAGCTCAGCTCGTCATGAGCACAGCTCCACTGTGACTCATGACGAGCTCAGCTCGTCATGAGCACACAATGGGTTAATTACATGGGGCGAACAGCCCTGTTCAAAATGGTATGCCTCCCACAATATCTGTACATACTGGGAAATTACCCCTAACGCATTGCCCGCAAGTGGTTTTACTCTGTGACCGCTAACATTAATAACTTTGTATGGGCAGGGCTTGGCACCGGGTGGCATTTAATTCATTGTGTAAGTCTTCCTTTGATGGAGGCCTGGGCTTATTGGACCTGTACCTGTACTACCTCGCATCGCACATGGATGGGATCATTGCCTGATGGAGAGGAACCTCCCCTTCCACCCCTTCCCCCGTGGCATGGGACAGGGCTTGGTCAGCTGTCAACACTAGAAGGTTTCCTACCTTGGGTTCCATCTGGCAGATGTTTTTCAGGGAGGAGCCATTGTGGCATTCCAGTACCTAAAAGCCAACTACTCACTATCGCACTCGCAGTTCTTTTGGCATGCCCTGTTGACTCAGGAGCTCTAGGGCGAAAGTCTCCTGGAATATAGTCCATTAGAGGCAAAGATCTTTTTGGGGAAGCTGGGCAAAGGTGCCACATCAGCAATTTATCGTTCCCTAGTCGTTCATGCTCCCGATGTTCTTGGGAGGGCGAGACAGAGGTGAGAGTCCTGGGTGGGGGACCTGGACGAGGACGACTGGAGGGAGACGTGGATGGCTCTCAGGGAACTGTCAGTCTCAGTGCTTCTGCGAATGGTGCAGTTCAACTACCTACATACCACATATCTTACCCCAAAACACCTGCAGCACTTATGTCAAGATGCGCAGGCGGTGTGCGCACGCTGCACACTCCCCGCGGCTGATGTCTTTCATATTGCCTGGAAATGCCAGGTCATGAAGCGTTTTGGGTGGAGGTGGGTCATATGGTGTCTGGTCTCTTACCTCGGCCCCTGGAATTGATGGCCCGGATTGCATTACTAGAGCTGAAGGAGGAGGTGGGGGGCGCAAGGGCAGAGCGTGCTTTATTATGGACCCCATGTTTGGTTGCCGAACGAGATGTGGCCCGTGTCTGGAAGCAAAAACAACCACAACTGTTAAAGGTTGGTGTGCAGGAGTGGACTGGTGTGATCACCAGGAGAAGCCAGTTTTTCAGGCCTGTGGTTGCCCTTCAGAAGCATCCCCGGAGATGGGGAAAATGGAGTGATTACTATGGCATATCCATCAGATGTGGTGCTTTCACCTAAGATTGGGGTTAGAGCAGATTACTGTGCTGTACTTGCATGTGAATCGAATGCTGTAGTATGCTATGCCATGTTTTGCCACAAACCTCTCAAAAAAGTTGGTTATGTAAAAAAACGAGTGCCCAGAGCAGAGCCCTGCTGGGCGGGGCAAGAGAAAAAATTAAAAGCAGAACTTGAGAAAAAGAGGATCAACTGATTTTTCTGCACACCATGCCACAAATATTTTCCAACGGCAGGCATTCACCGTATGCCAAGATGACATTGCAGACTTCAAAAGGACGGTCAAAAGCTGTCAACTGACGCCACTCCATCTTCACGCAAGAAGGCGGATAGTGGAAAGGTTTGGGTGAAGAGCGCTCCGCTGCTGCTACAACAGAAGATTTTCTCAAAGGAGCAGCCTAATCGGAGGTTAGATGGTCATGCTCAGAAGCTCGAGTATCCAGACTCTCTGGACTGGGCCACAAGGATTACTTGGGCCCGGTCGTTCGTGATCTTCTTGAGAACTCTGGGCTGGATTGGTAAGGGCGGAAAGGTGTACAGAAGGCCTGAACGAGCAAGAGCCACTTTGGACACTCCAGTGTACAAAATTACGGACATTGTGCATTCTCGGGAGAGGCAAACAGATCTAGTCACGGCTATCCCCACTGCTGAAAAAGACCATGCACCACTTCCAGATGGAGACGCCATTCATGATCCACTAGGCATCTTCGGCTGAGTTTGGCTGCTCAAGGATACAGAACCCATGAGGTGTTGAGCCACCAGGGATACGCCCTGCTTTTCCAGCCAGGTCCAGAGGGGCAGGGCCTCTTGACAAAGGGTCCACGACCCCACTTGGTTTGGCCTGCTGGCCTGGTTTGTTGTAGTACCACAAGGCAGTGGTGTTGTGTGTAAACACTGGTACCAGACTTCCCCTGATAGAAGGCAGAAAAGCTTTCAATGCCAGTCCGATTGCATGGAGCACCAGCAGAATGATATGGAGTCTGGTTTCTGCTGGCGACCAGAGTCCTCTGATCTGTGCCTCTCTCTAATGGTCACCCCGTCCCAGGATTGATGCATCACCCACTACTGTGAGATCTGGTTGGGAGAGGGTCTGCCTCCGACCCAATTGAGGTTTGTTGGCCACCACTGCTGATCGTTCGCAGTTCCCTCCGTGATCTAGACCAGGTCGGAGAGATTCCCCTGATGCTGCACCCACTGGAACTTCAGGTCCCACTGCAGAGGCCTCATATGCCATTTGGCATATGTCACCCGGAATATACAGGAGGCCCTCAGGCCCAGCAGCCTCAGAGTCAGTCTCACCAAAACCCAGGATAGAGGCTGAAATATCTGTATCATAATCTAAATATCCTGGACTTGCCGCTTGGGAAGATAAGTCCAAAACTGTACTGTGTCCAGAACAGCTCAGATGAAAGGAAGCATCTGAGGGGGAGCCAGGTGTGACTTTGGCACGTTGATAGTGAACCTCAGCGAGTGCAGACGGTTTGCTATAGTCTGGAGGTAGGAGCCAGCTTGGGGCGATCCCGCCTTTAGCAGCTAGTCATCGAGATAGGAGAAGACTGGCATCCCTGACCTCCACAGATGTGCTGCAACCACCGCCATCACCTTGGTGAACACCCGAGCGGCGCTGGTAAGGCCAAATGGAAACACGGTGAACTGAAAGTGCTTGTGGCCTACCATAAACCACAGACAGGACGGGAATATAAAAATAAGCATACTGAAAGTCCAAAGCTACTATCCATTCTCTTGGTTCCAGGGCAGTCAAGACCTGAGCCGACATGAGCATTTTGAATTTCACCTTTTTGAGGAATAGATTAAGAGTTCGGAAATCGCGGATATGACAAAATCCCCTTGTCCTTTTTGGGAACCAGAAAATAGTAGGAATAACAACAACAGCCTGCTTCTGGCATGAGAACCCTCTCTATGGCTCCCTTGGCTAAGAGAGCTGTGACCTCCTTGCATAGAACAGACAGATGATCTTCCAACAGCCAATCGTGAGATAGTGGCATGGGGGAGGACCAGTCTCAAAGGGGAGGGAGTAGGCCCATCGGACAATCTGCAAAAGCGACCTGTCCAATGCTATGAACTGCTAGTGGGGCAGGTGATGGTGATTCCTGCCTCCAACTGGGTGCCCATGGTGGTAAAGGGGCAGACTAGGAGCTTTTGGAGGCTGTTTTGTGCAGATAGGGGGTGGCGGACTGATCAGACCACTGGCCACCTGACCCGCGAGGTCTGTGGGTACTACACCCTCATCGAGGCAGAGGCTGGGGAGCATGCGCAGCAGCTGCAGGGGAATTGGTGCATCTGGAAGCTCCTTCCGTAGCCGCGAAAGGTAGATTGGGGTGGATATGGAGCCGCAGAGAGACCTAAGGACCTGGCCTCAGCACAAGAATCCTTAAAGCCCTTGAGCGCCAAATCTGCCTTGTCTACAAAGAGATCAATGCCATGAAGGGCATGTCCATAAGGAAAGCATGAACATCTCCCAAGAAGCCAGTGGTCCTCAGCCCGCATGGCGCCTAAGGGCCACTGTCGTGGAAACTGCTCTGCCTAGCAAGTTGGCTCTGTCAAGTCCGCATTAAATAGTGACTTTGATGCATCTCTCCCGTTGGTGTCAGCTTGGGAGAGTATCGCCCGGGCCTTCTTTAGGACCTGTGGCAGCACTCGCACAACTGTATCCCACAAAGTATGGGAGGCCTAGCGTGGATGAACAGTCCCTACTGCTGATACATTTTTCCTAGGCCAGATTTTGAACTTTCAGAGAGTCTCCTCGACTAATGGAATGGGGCTCGGACCAAAATGTCTCTAGCCCCAGCTTGATATAGGCACTTTCCAGCAACCTTAGCTATCTGACCTGCCTCACCCTGTAGGACCCAATAACTTCCTGTAGACCCTCCCTAAGGTGGCTCAATATATGGGTGCTCTAAATACAAACCCAAAACAATAAAGGTCTCAACCCTATCTGCACTGAAATCTCATTGATCCCCAAGTCAATGTGAAGAGGGGCCAATGGTGTGCCTTTCCATAAGCCCAGAAGGCACCTAAGGAAGTTGTTTTCTGCTGTGCTCAAGGCACTTGAGTTGCAATGGTCCTAAAGTTCTGCCCTGTATAGTGCCCCACCCTTGCTTGTGCTTTGTGAATTTCGATTGTTGGGCGGGCAGGGTTCCAGGCTGGATTCATTTGGGAAGAAGAAGGGTTCTTCTGCCAGCCTAGCATTGTGGTCAATGAACACTGCATTCCTTTTGGGCTGCTATTGCCACTGAACAAGTGCTTTCCTGCTCCAAAAATCTGTAACTAAGGCAGATGAGTTCCTGGATTTTATTTGCCCGGTGCGTGCTCAGTCCTCGTTCTTCAATTAGGGTACGGGACTCTTCCAGTAGCTGCTTTTATGCAAACTGGGGAAAAAGAGAAACATGGATCTGACAGTTGCTTTTACTGTAAAACTGTCTAAGAAAGCGATGAGCACCTGTTATTTTTCTGTCCACTCTATACCAAACCCAAAAACAAATGTATTGTCCCTTTGTGTAGCTCCCTTAGCTTACAATTGCGAGTTGAAGCTATTAAAATTTGCAAAAGCGACTCTACCTCGATTGTGGTTGTGGCTGTTTTGAAGTTTCTCTATAGAGCCTGGGCAATTAGAACCAAAGCACTAGGGCTAGCATATGCAGTCACGCCCCAAATTATTTATGTATGTTTATATAACTTATGATGCTTTTAACTGTGTAACTATGAACTATGTGCTTTAACAATTATTTATTGGTGTTTAATTGTTCTTAAAGTTTTTGCCAGTATATATTTGGTGATGAGACTGATGTCTCTAACTATCAATAAAATGGAATTGAATCCAGCTTCTTGCATTCCCTATCTGGGGGAGTGTTAGGGAAAGCGCCTTGACAGGTGGAGGCTGGACCACCAAGCTCTCAGGGGATAGCAGCTGGAAATAGTCCTATTCACAGGAGCCCCCGTGCTGGGTTTGGACCAGGTACCCAAAAGGACGTCAGTGAAGGCGTCATTGAATGGGAGTAGGGGTTCCAATCTGGAGACTCCTGACCTTAGCAACTCAGTCAAGAGATTTAGTCTTGACAGCCACCAAGGGTAGCTGAAGGTCAAGGACCTCAGCCGACCTCCGCACCACCATTGCATAGTAAGCTCTGTCCTTTGTAGCCACGGTTGGGGGAGAAAGCAGACCAGCATCTGGAGAAGTATCCAGCCGCTGGCCTCACTCAGTTCCTCACACCATTCCAAACTCTGGGGTATATTATCAAGCACAGCGTTACAATTATCGCCGCTTTAGCGGTAGAAAACTGCCGGTAAAGCGGCGATAATAGGCTTGATAATATGCCCTGGATAATTCCAATAGAAGCCCATGTTGAGAACATGGGCTTCTATTGGAATTCTCCAGGGCATATTATCAAGCCTATTATCGCCGCTTTAGCAGCAGTTTTCTACCGCTAAAGCGACGATAATTGTAACGCCGTTTCTTGATAATATGCCCCCCCTGTTCTTCCTCATAGGGCTCGTATTCTAAAGTGTCCAGTGACTCCTACCAGTCTTTCCCAAGGCCTGGCCCATGAGAATAGGGCTCAGGCTCAGGCTCTGATCTAAGAGGCAAGGCTCCTGCCAGAGTCGGCATTGTACGACACCCATCCGGCTCCGAGTCAGAGATGAGAATGGGGATGGCAGCGCCGGGGAAGGTTGAGATGGCACAACCGGTGTCGGTCTGAATCCAGGAATGTATCCCTGGGGCCTCACCGGAGCCACTGGTACGGTACCAGATGGGGCCCCTTCTGACCCAGCAGGGCCTAAAGGTGGATCAACTGACTGAGGCCACCCAAATATGATATGGCCTCATAGAACTCCTTTAGTTGGGCGTGGGTAGCTGTGGGGAGGCACGGAGCCGGGGCAGGTTCTGGGGGAAGTGCTGAAAAGGCTGAGGCTCCCTCTTCTTGTCAGCCAATGGATGAGGAGAAGTCAAAGTGCACTTTGACTTCTTGCTCTTTTTCTTGTGCCTCCTACCAGATTGTCCAGAGGACTTGAAATGGGACTTTGGGCTCCAAACAATACTGGGACCTTACCCTCGACTGGGACCTAGACTTCCGTGGAGCCACGTGCCGGGCCATAGCAGCTTCAGGGACTGCTCAAAGCCAGAGCGTGACTTGGTTTCATGGTCGCACTCCAGGCACCACAGACAGACAAGGTGCAGGTCCGTCACAGACAGTGGTCAGGGAAGGTGCTGCAGGGCTTAAAACCCGGCTTGTGTGAAGTCATCTCTACATCCCAGGAGCTTAAACCTCAAAAACAATCGACAAAACTCCAAAAGAAGCCTGTCGCGAAATGACACGTTCTAGTGTCTCGACAGGCACTGGTTTAGCAGCCACTCCCCTATGGGAGTGTTCTCTCTCTCTCTCTCTCTCTCTCTCTCTCTCTCTCTCTCTCTCTCTCTCTCTCTCTCTCTCTGTCTCTGTCTCTGTCTCTCTCTCTCTCTCTCTCTCTCTCTCTCCCCCCCCCCCTAATAAAAGGGCCCGAGTCTACGTGCTCGTGGGCAGTAATATAACGAAAGTCACGGTGTCTGTGTCCGTCATTGCCCAGCATGTGGGCCTAGGGCCCACAACACCAGGTAAGCAAATGTGGTTATTTGTAAATCCGTATTTGTATTTTGTAAAGCACAAACTACTCACCCTTACAGGTCTCAAGGCGCTGGGGGCCGTCCTGGAAATTAAGTGAGCTATTGCCCAGCGTCACATAGTGCTGAGCAGAGCTGCCACCGGAGCCGGAGATCGAACGCTATTTGCACGCTAGTATGTATGAGATGGATAGAAGTGGGGTCGGCAGTCTCTGGTATAGGTTTTCTCCTTATATGAACATTGAGCAGGATAGATATACTCTATTTTGTGCAGAGTCCCTAAGTTTTTCCCTTTTACACTGCATCAGCTGGGGGACATATACGCTGTAGGATGACTGTCACACGCATGTTTATGTCTCTGTTTCGGAGTCTTAAACATTGCTAAACAGTGATCTAAGCAAAACATTTTAGAGTTCAATTTACAATGCTGGCTGGCAGCACAACAACGGTGCGAGCAGCGGCGGGCTCCACGAGACTCAAGTTAAACTTAACTTTTAACTATTTGAGAGCTGCCGCCTACTCACCGGTCACTATCTTATTATCCCTGACTTAGCGATGGGCGCGAATGTGCGACACAATCTTGCAGCCTCCTAGACGTGGCACGTGAATCAGCGATTCGAGCGCAGCTAAACTCGCCCCCCCCCCCAGGACTCTAGCAGTCAGAGTCTCTGTCAATAACATGACTCTGCGGCTGCCAGAGCAGCGCGACCGCGCGCTGCTTTCTTTGCAGACTGTGCTAATTAAAACGTTCTGGCTTGATAGCTTCAGGAGGCACTATCAATGTGTGACTTCGCATTTCAGTATGGTGATGCGGGCCACCACAATGAAATGCGTTTGTCTAACGCCTAATGCGTGATACTTGGCAGGGCTGTTATATTGGTGCCTTCTTTCTTGACACTTGGATACCCATGCTAATTCCTCTCTCTTCGTATTAATTTCTCGTTCAGCATTAATTAGGATACTCTTTGTTAGATGTTACTTGTCACTGTGCTTACCCTGCAGTAGTAGTTAAGTGCCATTGCGTCTGACTTTGGTACAGGTACATCTCAGTATTTCACACTTTGAGACATGGGTTATGGCCCGTTCTGGGTGAGGTTTGGTTACTCTTGTGATGAGATTAGTGCATCTAATGGGATAGGACTGCTGTGTTTCTACTATATTTTAATAATTTGCATGGTTAACAATATGACATGATTTATTATGGCTATTCTATCGTGCCCACTTCGATTTATAAGAGTTTGCATCACAGTGGTTGCAGTACATATGTTAACAATGTGTATCATGATATTCATGGTGCGTTTTTTTCTATGGCCTAGTGAAACAGCGAAACGCTGACTGTAGTGGTTCCGAATAAGGGAACAAATCATATCCATATATTTGTGGTAAGAGTTTGAATTTAATATTTGAATGTTTTTCTTGAGCACTGGCGAGACACGTTCTAGGTATTAGTCGAGTTAATCTCCCATTAGAGGTCACTCATTTATATCCGGTTTTGTCTTTCTGAATAGTTTCCTTCCTTTACTTTCCTGTTGGGATGTTCACTTTGGTTTGGCTCACTCTTTCCATCTTCCTCACCCTGTGGATGTACATGCTATTAGTCGTGGATGTCCAGTTCTGGTAAGACGAGTTTACGTGCAGCACAACGTAAACAACATGTTATGCCGTATATTTGGGTCTGCTAAATCTTTACTGTAAGTAAACTATTTGTTTTGTGGTTTTGCTAGTTTTGTGTGGTAAAGAAAGTGTTGGTCCGAGAGTCATGCACTTGTGTTTTTAATCTATGCCTCTTTCTTTTCGTTTTCTCTCACTCAGTCTTAGGGTGAAAATATTACCTACACCTGCTGGTGGTGGGTATAAATGTATGTCTCTTTTCTCCTTCCAAATTGATATATTGAAATTGTACTTGACTAATGTAACATATCAGACACATGCTTTTTTTTTTTTTTTAACAAAACAGATCTTAGATGCACTTTCTAGCAGGACGGTTAGTCTGTATGTGAGTCTGCTGAATATGGTGTCTCAAGTTTCTGGTCTGTTTTTATTACATATCTTTCTGTGACAGTATATGAACGTATTTTTGACTTAATGTATATAGCAACAGTTTAATGTGGGGTAAAAATCTATTTTTGTGTATGTGAATTGGTCATTGTACATTTATATCGGTTATATTTTTTGCATGTTTGCAGCTCAGAGGAAGCATGTTTGGGTGAAGCACATTGGCCGTGCTTGTTGAAAAGGAACAGAAGGAAAAAAAAAAACACTAGTGATTGAACAGTCTTGATTACCTCCAAATGGCTTCTTAATGCCCCTCAGTTTATGTTCTAAATCAACTTAAAATGTGCAGTTTTTCATTCACATGGATTTTGTATGAATAGTAACATTCTACAGGAAATTAAACATGCACACGACTTACTCTAGTGATGGAATGCGCTTTGGCAAACATTTGACATATCAATGGCACAGTGCCTTCATCTTGCTAGAGCCAAAAGAATCATCTTGGTACCGGCCTTGTTCTGATGTCCTATAGCAGTTGTTGGTGCTCCACAGCTTGAGACACCTATCAAAAGCAAAGGTTCACACTGAATCTACATAACACTGCAGAAGCCCAGGAGAGTCTTCACAGCATAACTTTGAAGGTGTTTGTAGATACAGGTGACGGTACAGGGGCCCAACTGGAGTCCCACAATCCCAAAAACTATTATCTAACTCTCATTAGCTACTGCTAACCTGAAGCCCCTGAAGAAGGCACTGGAAGGGGGGCGAATAATTCCAAGGATGCTAGGTGCTGCAGACACATTAGAAGGAATTTCAAGACCATGAAGCTGCTGATTACTGCAGAAGGATTTACTCCTCCAAACTAAAAACCTCTGGCAGTGTGTTCTCAATGCCTGGCATGAAGATGATCTTGACTCAAGGGCCAGGATGACGATAAGAACCCAAACAGGCTTTCTCCAATTAACAGGGAGGAAACCCAGGCACTTGGCCACACCTTGGTGTGGCTTTTATAGACTGCAGGATCCTTGAATCCTCCAGTAGATCCTCATATCCCAAGACACTTTAATCCTGTGGTAGATTCTTCAATCTTGCAGTAGATCCTCAAATCCTACAGCAGCCAGACACTCAAATGGGGCATAATGTTTTTTAGGTGGCCATATGAGGCGAGGATAGAGTGTGTTGATGATGGGAGAGTACCAACTGGGCAGTACACACCTGACGGACACAATTTCCAAAATCAGGACTCCTGTCACACTAGAGCAGATGACATCTTGAGTGGCAATGACCTGACAAAAGGTGGTCATTAATGCGAAAAATCGAGGTAAAAGCTGCTGACGAGCAAGGATATATGTATGTGGTGTCTGTATAGCATGAACCTAACCCAAAGGAAGTGGAACACATGACCAGCCTCCTTAAGCAACAGAAGAGCAGCTATGGCATGAACGGTTTACTTGGAGCCTGAATAAATGCCCATAGGTTCCATTCAGGAGCAACAAAGGAGCTTTTGTTCTAAAAACATATATAGTACAGGTATGTTTATTGTTAAAAAATAATTTTGTACTTGGGAAGACCCTTTCTTGAAGTGAAAAAGACATTGTAGGAGGAAGATTCCTTTGGGGTTTTCCAGGAAATGGTTGTGATTTACAAGTACAGGAGCAGGGGTTCTAGCTCAGAGCCCTTCTGGTCCCATCAGGTCTAAACAGGAGAGGCTCTTTAGGAAGTCACCCTTTACTTCAGATTCCGTAGCCAAAGGACATTCAGGTGGAGGGGCGCCTTTGGGAATGTGAAGGGGAAAAAAACCTACCTCATTCCCATTACATTATCAGATGCATCAAGCTGGCGTCTCAAAGCAACCAAGTGGCCATTTCAGGAAACTGGAATGATATAGGCATAAATATTTCTTACAAGAAAATAAGCCAGTACCAGTGGCCAAATTTATAAGCAACCTCAAAGCATATTCTTTGCTGCAGCACCTGCAAAAAAAACTTTAAAACAGCACAGCCATCAACATTTACACCAAAAAACGATTAAAACCTTCAGTTATTATATTTTGTTCTAAATACACCAAATATATGATCAAGAACACTTTTCTAAAGCAAACTCCAGCACTATTACACAGAAAAAGTATTTAGCAATGAAAGGAACAGCATGGTAAGTTTGATTAATAATTTCCTTTTTGGTTTCCAACATAAAAGTAACACAGTAAACTATTACATTCTAATGACCCTACCGATGTAGGGGGTTCAGTAATGCTCCACCCTTTAACTATCCCCAACTCCCCCCCCCCCCCCCCCGATAGTTCGTATTAACTAGGGATTCTTCTCAAGGAGCCACAGGTGAGGGGTCCGTGAGCCTTAAGAGCCGCAGATATTTGGGGAATGTGAGCTCTGAATTCGGACAAGAGCGGCACTAGGCGTGGCTTCCAAATGTCAGAAAGAGGCTCCTTGATTTGTTAGGGAAAGGGAGATGCGTTCCACGCCCATGATGTTCCACATTCGATGCAACCACCCCAGTTGTTTTGGAAGGCAGGCGGATCCCCAGTGTGTGAGAATATTTTGTATGGCCAGTTCCATCTGGCGGCCCCTGTGTGATCTTAGATGGAATGTCAGGGGAATGGGTAGGCCCAGAAGAGTGTAGGCTGGGAATCTAGGAACCAGTGTGTTGAAGTATTTATTACGTCATCAAGCACTGGTGTCCAGTAGTTAGCAAGCTTGGTATATTCCCATAAAATATGTGTTAGAGTACAGATGGAACCACAGTCTCTCCAGCACTGGGGATTTCTTGCAGGGTTACCTCTGTGGAGTCTGGTAGCAGTAAGGTACCAATAGGTGGCTATTTAAGTTGCCGTTTCTATGCTTGCCACGCTGCGCGCTTTGTGCCAGGCCCTATAGTATATGTCTTCCCATTCCTTTTGTGTGAATTCCCAACCCATTTCCATTTCCCACCTCTTTTGGCCTGGGGATTTAGTAAATGCTTGGGGCGACCTCACTAAGTTGTATATCTCTGATACGAGATGGGATTCTGAGTTTTTGGTTAAAAACCATTTTTCAAACGTAGTTGATTGTTATTGTGCCTGGGGACTTACCTCAGGTGCATCACCCAGTGTCTAATTTGCTGATACCTTTAGCACTCAGATTCGGGAAGCTTCTGTTGCATTCAAAGGTCCTCAAAGGCCAAGGAGCCCGTCTCATCAAAGAAGTGCCCTATGGATCTGCGACCCTGCCTGGTCCAGAGAGCAAAAGTCTCTTCACGTACGCCAGGGGTGAAGTCTAGGTTGCCCTCTATAGGTGTTAGTGGTGAGGGGAATGTTGTTAATGCTCTCTTTACCATGGGGGGCCGCGAAACATAGGAGAGGTATAGCATCAAGGGTCTTGCTCTTTTGGGGAGGAATGGAATCTTCCACAGCGAATGCCCAGCCACTGTCATCCATAAACAGCAAATGCTTTTCTGACTCAGAACGCAACCATTCCACAAACGTCGTGATCTGGGTCACCCAGTAGTATTCTTGTAGATTGGGGATTCCAAAACCTCCCTCTATTGGGGCTCTATAGCATAGGCTTCTGTGCAGTCGGGTCAATTGTACGCCCATATGAATAGTTCTACCTCTCTCTGTAATGAGCTCAGGATGCCCAGGGGTGGCTCCAATGGGAGAGTCTGAAAGAGAAACAGTATTTTGGGTAAGATTGTCATCTTTACGTCTACTATACGGCCCAACCAGGACAGTGTGGGTGACCTCCAGCGTCACAGAGCAGACCGCGTTTGATTGAGCAATGTGGTATAACTCAATGAGATGGTGCTCTGTATAGATGCAGTGAGTTGCATTCCAAGATAGAGATTGCCTCTTTAGCCCACTAGAACGGGTGAGTTTGTTGCAGTTCTGTCAGCAAGAGGTATTTAAGGGTTAAATTGAGGGCAGAAGACTTTTGAATATTAATCTTAAAGCCTGCCGCTAGGGAAAAATGCTCTATATCAGACTGGAGGGCCGGGAGGGAGGTCAGAGGGTCCTCCAGTGTTTTGCGATTATATCATCTGCGTACAGACTAAGAGTGTGCTGGTCTCCAAATGTATGCCCATGACGATGGGCCATTGGCTGCATATAAAGAGCGAAGAGTAAAGGGGAGAGCGGGCACCCCGGTCTAGCACTAGGAAATAGATGTGTAACAGTTGACTCGCACTGATGCCCTTGGCGTAGTGTAGCTGCTTAAGACCAAGTTTGTGAACGTGACAGGGAACCCAAAGTGTTGCAAGACTTCCCGAAGATAGGGTCAGTGCACCCTGTTGAACGTTTTATCTGTGTCGATGGAGAGGAGCATGCGTTCTGTCTCGAAGCGATGAGCGTTGTCAACAACGTGGAGCAGTCTCTTGGTATTGTCGGCGCACTGCCGGTTGGGTACAAAAACCTGCCTGGTCCGGGTCAATCAGGCCAGGGAGTAGGGGGGACAGTCTTGTCGCAAGAATCCCAGTGAATAGTTTTAAATCAATATTAAGAAGCGAGATCGGCCTGTAGGAAGAGCCTCTGGAGCCTATCCTTTCCAGGCTTGGGTATAACAACTACAGATTCTTCTAGCATTGTTGCGGGTAAAGATGAGGCGGTTCCTATAGCGCTGTACAGTCAAGTGAGAACAGGGGCCAGGAAGGAACAAAAGGTCTTGTAGAAGAGGGCAGGGAACCCGCCCGGGGACTTGAGCAGCTTTAGCTTCGAGATGGCAGTTATCACTTCTATTCTAATAGGGGACTCATGCATTTCGGCCTGGTCGGGCGTAATTTTGGATGTCGCTGTGTTTTGCACGTATTGAATAGCTGCGTCTGGGGTAAGAGGTTGTGCTTCGTATAGATCAGCATAGAACTGACGAAAAGTCTCAGCAATTTGCTGGTCTAAGTATTTTTCCTCTCCCGTTGGGGTGAGTATTGAGGTGATTCTCGTGGCTTGCCTTTGTAATCGTAGTCTATTGGGCAGTAGCTCCCCACTTTTATCTCGCCCCGTGTAAAAGGTATGGCAGAGCCTTAATGCTGTGTTTTCTGCCCTATCTATATCTAAAGCACTTAATTGGACCCAAGCGGCATCTAGCTGCCGCCAGTTGTGGGGCCCCTGTCCTTTGGTGAAAGAGTTCTAGTTCTTGTACCTGTTTCGAGAGGTGTCTTTTGTCTCTACGGGCATTATTGTCGGAAGCAATGCAATAAATTCCCCCTAACAACTGACTTCATGGCATCCCAAAGAATAGCTACTGGGATATCTGGTGTGTCGTTTATCTCCAGGTAATCTCGTATAGCCTTGGAGATCTGCTGGACTACCTCAGGGCGGTGTACTAATGTGTCCCTGAGGCGCCAGCATCGTGGCATTGGGAGAGGGTTAGCTGTACGGCTGAGTGATCGGGGTAGGATCTCTCTTTGTTGAGTGCTCGATTGGATATTCTGTGTGCCTAAAAAGTAGTCTAGCCTCGCGTATGTTGAGTGGGAGTAAAAGATGTACTCCCTGCCAGTGGGGCGAGCGATTCTCCAAATGTCTAAGAGGACCATTTCCCGCAAGTTCTGAAGTCAGTCTCTGGAGATGGCACCTGTCTGTCCCTGCCTCTAGGTGGATCTGTCGAGTGTGCCGCTGAAGACTATATTTAAGTCACCTCCCAGTAATACCATCCTGTCCGAGGACCCTCCAATATCTCGTACCGCCCTCTAGAGGAATCCCTCCTGACCCTTGTTTGGGACGTAGACCGAGCCTATAGTGAGAGTGTGCATCCTTATTGTGAAGGAGTAGGCTAAAATTCGACCCTTAAGGTCGGCTTGCTTGGGAACTAGTTTCCCAGGAAAGGACAAGGAGAGGAGAATGGCCACTCCTGCTGACTTAGTGTTCATAGATGCAAACAGTCTAAGAAATGTACTACTGTTGAAGGGCAGAGTCAATGCGGATCTCCGAAGGAAAGAGCAGCTAATCCATACTTGTGACAACCCATAGCCAACATGGAGGGTCGGAAGCAGGGAAAATGGGGAGACGGAGAGACCTAACAATCCCAACATAACACAAAAAACAGTTAACATTACACAATTTACACTAAGATTGTACTGGGTGGCAAGTCCCACTGGAAAAGGGTGGATCAAGTTGAGATGTCATACCCCCCCACCGTACATAGAGGCTGTAAAGGGACCAGAAAGATTAACAATGCAAGAGTGCCAGGGGATCAAAGAGGCAGCAGAGACCATGGCATGCCGGGCCTACAGAGTGCACCACTAGGGAGGCCAGCAGCAATAGTTTACGGATCTGGACGCAGTTGAGTCACAGAGTGGCCCACTGTCTTCCATCTGGGAGTGTCACGTTCTCTGCCCAAACCTGCAGTCGATGGGGGCCCTCTAGAGGATCATCCGTGAGAGTTAGCAATTGACAAGCCTCCTGTAATGAGCGTGTTTTGCCATTTAGGCGGAAGTCGGAACGGATGGCCCCAAGAGTATGATAATATAATAATAATATTAATAATCCACATTGTAAAGCGCAAACAATTATCTGTATGGGACTTTGCTGTCTCGCAGATGAGACATGATGGGGCAGAATGCCTTCCTTTTTTCCAACATGAAGGTGGCGAGATCCTGGTATAAATTGGGTTGATACCCCTGATAATGGATTGGGTGGCTATCCCCCGCCTTTTGGAAAATAAGTTTTTTCAATTGAAAGTCATGGAGACACATGAAAATATTTGCAATGGGAGCCGAGGAGGGCTTCTTTGGCCCCACTCGGCAAGTACGATCAAGCTTAATTTCCATGTCTGCAGTGGCCCCTAAAATGGACCTAAAGAGGCTGCCAACTAATGCTTCAATGTCAGGGCCTTCCGCTCCGTGCGCAATGCCCCTATTGTGTATATTGTTGCCCCTCAATCTGTTTTCTAAGTCTTCGGCATGAGCCTGAAGGTCCAGGAGCTGATCTTTGAGGCGGATCACCTCCTGTTGGGGTTGCTCGATCTCTTCATGTCTATTAGAGCTTTGCGTTTCCAGTGTGTCGACTGTCCCCCAGCGCCTCCACATCCCTTCTCACCTCTCTGAGCTCCTGTGCTAGCTCTGTCTTCATGGTTTTCAGGTCTCCCCATTGTGAGACAAAGAGCGTTTCAAAGAAGGAATGGGTGAGTGGGGCTTCCGCGTCTCCCAATTCAGCGAAATCCTGCACTTCAGGAGTTTTCTTGGCGTTGTCAGAAGATTTAAGGAGGAGGTCCTGGACTGAACAGTCCTTTTTCCACTTGGTTGCCGCCATTTTAGAATCCTAGCCGTTGGGGAAAATGAGGTCGGTACTGCAAGTGGTTTCCCCCTCCTCTTTTACATTAGGCTTCTCCCCGCCAATGAACCATTGGCGGCACAGCGATACCGTTGGCCAACATTGACTAGAACCCCGGTGTAGCGCCAGGAGAGGTGCAGGAGTGAAGAGGAGACCCTTCCAGAGCCCAGGATATAACCTTGTGAAGCGTGCGAGTGGGCTTCTGCTTTCGGTCTTCAGGGCCTCAGCTGCCAAGCAGTATCCCCACCAAGAGGCACCTGCTTGCAGGATCCCACCTATGGAGAGCGAGGTATCCTGGTATGCTAATCAGGCGTTTCTGTCCCCTATGCGGCCAGGTCTGTACAGGATAGCTCACCAGGCCCCTCTGGCAGAGCTGCCTCCCCAGATTTGGAACTGGAGCCTCCCCACCTCTCTCGGCCCTGGGCTGATTAATCCCCAAGGGTTGGCAGTCTCACAGGGAGGAGGCCAGGGCAGGCCTCTGGTTCTTGGTAGGTGGCTCACTACTCACCCTCCTGGAGTGCACCAGGCAGGATCATCGCCAGGCCCTCTCCTATTCCTCAGGTTCTGTCCCTGCCTGGGATTCACCCGCAGGCCCTCCGTGACTCTTGTTGTCCTAATCGTTTCGCTATGCGATCCTCTGCTCCACCCAGAGGGGCACCCACTTGAAGTCCTCTGTGAGGGCCGGCCTGGGAGGAGGCAGGCTCCATGTTCGCACCCCACCCGACGGATTAGAGGGGATGAAAAGCAGCCGTCCGTTGCAGACAAGAAGCAGGGAAGAGACCTGAAGCCGGGACCACCATAGCCATAATTGCAATGAAGGCAAAGTAGAGCAGGAAACCGAATCGTTTGAGCACAGTGAAGCAGAGACAAGGAGGGTGGGCCTGACAGAGCAGGAGCCAGTATCATATAAGCTGCATTTTAACAGTAACAAAGACACTGGAGTACAGCAGAAATTATTAGAATGAAGAAAATAAGTTTGCCAGTGGCTGTCGATTCTATATGTAGAAGTAGACAGAAAACAGGCAAAATGCAATTATTCAAACTGCCCGCCAAGCCAATCACAAAATTGCCGTCCTGGTGGATGATAATAACTAAAATGTGACTAATATTGCCTACAAACACTAGCTGATCTAATCACCCACTCTATATATGCGGTCTTGAAGCTGGCCTAAAGTATAAATGACACTTCAATAGAGTAATTGTTGAATGAGGAACTTTCGGTATATATTTCTAGTAATATAATGCATAGACAGCGGCAGCTGTAGCTGTCTTGTTATGGTTCTGACCACTGACCAGCTATTTTTGATTTGCCTATATCTTTTGACAATGGTGTGTATAGTATGAGTCAACTCATGAGCCAACAGCCATTTCTGGATGTGACTGCTGCATGTTTAAATCTTTCTGCATTGTTGAGGTGAGAGTCCCACAGTAATTGTAACAAGCACTAAATAGAAAAGCACTGCACAGTTTAGTTTAATTAAATGACATTGCTAACCAAGTCACATAATTTTAATAAGGACCATACTTCAGCCAATCAGGAAGGAGCTCCTGACACCCACTTCAAGTGCCACCATAGCTCAGATTGCTATACACACGTGTGTGTGTGTGTGTGAAAGGAGTCTCCCTGAATTCTTTCTCTGCTTTTAAGCCGATTTTTGATCATCTACTTCAACTTTATTTACATACATCATCCGAATTTCATCTACTGGAAGATAACCCTGACAGAAAAATAATTTGTCTGCTAAAAAAATGTTGTTTTTTTTTTACACTTTATGGTAAACTCAGATTATATTCTGAAGACCCCCACACCCCACAGGGAACGCCTGTCTGCCCTTATCCACGTAATATACCCAAGGATTGTAAACTGGAAGGAATTAGGTTTAAAAAAAAAACATAAAAACCCTCAGCAAGGTCAGAAGGATATAGGTCATAGCCTTCCACACCTTAATTAAAAACTAGGGGTGGACGTAACTGGCACCATTCTTTGTAGCGTAATTACCACAAAATGACTAGCAATTAAATTTGAATCATAATCCAACATTTAGCGCTATTTTCTTAGCTCAAAAATGCATCCTCTGGCCGTTTTTGGATGTGAGGGGGCATTTTGCACTAAGAACATAGCACTAATTGGTACACAACACGAACAGCAGTAAACAGCAGCCGCTCGCTCTCTCTTAGCTCGTTGTTCCTGTGGTTAAAATTTTGGCCCAAATTACTCAAGCTGGTGTAATCACGTAATTTCATATAACGAGTAATGTGTAAATACTGAGATTACTCCAACCTAGTTAAAATTTTGCCCAGGCCTATTAGAAAACATCTTCTGAGGTTTGGGGTGGGGTGGGGTGGGGTGTGGGATGGAAGTGTTGGACACCCTCATTGAATAAGACGACGTCGACGAAAACCACTGACAGCAATGTAGACTATGACAACAGTATCAGCATTAACAACTAACTATGTCCACAACAAAGTCGATACCCGCTTTCCTGATGAAGAAACCGTATTCTACAACTAAATCTGCCAACAGCTCAAATGTTGGGACTTTTAATGACGTTTTTCACACAAAACATCTGTCGACGACACCAGTGACTGACCCTTCGAACGCACTGTCGACGAAGGGGAAAGAAGTAATGCTTATTACTAAGGTGTGTTCTAAGGTGATTTTATCCAGCGATTTGAAAAATGCAAAGCCTCTACTGGGTTTTGATGAACTATGTTTAAAAGAAAACTGTTCTCTCATGATTTTCTGATAGAGGTTATGGCAGTGCCCCAAAAGCTAAAGTTTTCTAGAAGTTCAAACTATCTTCCTCAGATGCGTGAGAATAAAGTCTTATATACTTCCAACAGCAGTAACAGTTGATTCCTCACTGTTTTGTTGCAACTTCCCCACAGTGCTCTAATGAAACACTAGAGCACTAACATTCCGTATGCCAAAGCTGATGCACACCTGAAATAACATTGATAGAATCAAAGCTGTAAAAAAAGCATTACCGTGAATGAAGTGGTTTGTTTTGTTATAGAAATTATGGTTAGTGCTCTGGAAAGGTAAACTGAGGACACATTTTCTGAGTTCTCAAACATTTTTCTCTTCCAGGATAGCAAAACATTCTGACATGCAAATTTAAACAGCAGCCTTAACATTAACTCCCTAGTGGTCAGCTACAACTGTAGCACAAAGTTGCAATGAGCAACTAGAGTGCTAACATTCTGAATTTATGATACAGGTGTGGCACACAACATGATCTTGAAGAAATTAAAGCTAAGAAAACAAAGCATTTCATAGAGAGGATGCTGTAGTAAGGAGTAGGAGGGCAGTAAAGAATCTGTGGATAGATAAAGAATCCACCAGAAAGCACATTACCACATGTAAGTTAGTCATTCGTCTGATGGATACTTCGAACTCTTCACTTTTAGAATAGATACAATAGCAGTACTTCCCAAGAGGGAGGGCTTGACACATTACAGAGACCAAAAATGCCCTATAGAACCGAAAGGGAAAAGTGACGTTCCCACTGGACCAAACTGTTAAGGCAGAAGTGCTTCGTGAACATATGCTGAGACACCCATGTCAGAGAAAGGCAGATGTCTAGCACAGATATCCCTTGTAACTTGGCCCCAAAGAAGTAGGCTTATCAGCCATCTGAAGGTTGCTTTTTGGCCAGTGCATGGCAAAGCTTGAAACAGAGGTCTCTCTCATCAACAGGGTCCTCTTTCGAACTGCTTCCCTGTCAATGATCCACAGAGATCCACAAAAAGCTAAACATCGATGCAGTGGTCTTTGCAGTGTGGATTTAAAAGTTTAAAGCCCTCAATGTCAAGCCGATCAACTTTCTCCTTCTCTTTCAAGGGCTGAAGTGAAGAATGCTGACAAAGTGACGGATTGACCGACAAGACAACTTTTTGGTAGAAAAACTGCCTGGGTCCTCAGCACCAAATAGTCAGTAAAGGTGGTGGTGCTTGGCAGCTGCATCAAAAGTGCCTGCAGTTCACTCACTCAATATACTGACAATCGCAATCTAGAAGACTGTTTTGAGCATCAATAGCCAAAAGCGAAGAACAAGTTACTTACCTTCGGTAACGATGTATCTGTAAGAAACATTAGTTAGTTAGATTCCTCACCTTAGAATATTCCCAGGCGTCAGACTGGATCCGGAGAGATTTCTGTAGCAATACTCCTTGCGCGTCGCTAGGCGTCGTCTGCAGCTCCACATCAGTCGTTGGCGTTGTGCGCCGGAATGACGTCGGAGTACTTAGACGCTGCCCTCGCGCACTGACGTCAGTTCTTGTACATAGCTTTCCGCGCCAAGGACGCTGAGCCATGCAAGAGACCGACACTGGTGCCAAAAAATCTAGGGCCCTGAAAGGGAGAACCTTAACCCTAGATGTCGGTTGGCAGAACGGGGAGGCTGGGTGGGTCGGTGAGGAATCTAACTAACTAATGTTTCTCACAGATACATCGTTACCGAAGGTAAGTAACTTGTTCATCTGAAAGAAACACGGTAGTTAGATTCCTCACCTTAGAATAGATACCCCAGCAATACCAACCCCGGAGGTGGGCCTGCGAACCAAGATCACACCATAAAGTCCTGGAGAACAGAACGGCCAAAGTGGCCATCTCTCCAGACTTGGCTGTCCAGGCAATAGTGCTTGGCAAACGTGTGCAGTGAAGCCCACGTCGCCGCCTGACAGATGTCCTGCAAGGGTACTCCCCATCCCAGGCCAGTTGTCGCCGCTGTGGCCCGGGTGGAATGGGCTCGCATCCCAACAGGAGGGACCTTTTTCTCCAAAGAATAGCAGAGTTTAATACACAACACGATCCATCGCGAGATGGGCCGCTTGTGCACAGCTTTACCCTTCCTCGCACCTACATATCCAACAAAACGTTGGTCGTCCACCCGGAACTGGTTTGTGCGGGCCAAATAAAATGACAGCGCACGTTTTGGGTCCAGACTGTGGAGCCTCTTCATCTTTTGAAGGATGCGGAGGCGGAAAGAAGGTGGGCAGCGTGACAGATTGCACGATGTGAAAGGGAGTCACGACTTTAGGAAGGAAAGAAGGACGGGTCCGGAGAACAACCTTATCCGGATGAACCGAAAGGAAGGGAGGCCTGGAGCTCACTCACCCACCTAGCGGAGGTGATAGCCACCAGGAAGGCAGTTTTCAGAGTCAGTAGACGAAGTGGACAGTTGTGAACGGGCTCAAAGGGAGCGCACATCAGAAAAGTAAGAACAAGGTTCAAGTCCCACTGAGGCATTACGAATGGAACAGGAGGGAACATATGAGTAATGCCCTTGAGAAAACGGGAGACAACAGGGGACTTGAAAAGAGAAGGCTGATCAGGAAGCCTTAAGAAAGCAGAGATTGCAGCAAGATAACCCTTCAAGGTGCCCAGAGCAGAACCCTGCTGGGCCAAAGAAAGAAGAGAAGAACCTCAGAAAGAGGGGCAGAAAGGGGATCCACAGCCTTTGCTGTGCACCATGCAACAAATTCATTCCACCGGCAGGCATATACAGTCTTTGTAGAGGGACGCCTGGCTGCCAGAATGACATCACAGACTTCAGGAGGCAAGTCAAATGGCATCAACTGCCGCCGCTCAATCTCCACGCATGGAGGTGGAGGCTGGATAGGTTCGGGTGGAGGACCGTCCCCTGCTGCTGCGACAGAAGGTCCTCCTGAAGAGGCAGTCGTATCGGGGGATCGATGGACATACTGAATAGCTCGGGATACCAGTACCGTCGTGCCCAATCCGGAGCCACCAAGATGACTTGGGCCCGGTCGCGCCTGATCTTCTTCAGCACTATGGGCAGAAGTGGTATAGCCGGAAAGGCGTACAACAGACCGCAACTCCACTCACGACGAAAAGCGTCTCCAAGCGAGTGCCGCCTTGGAAATACCAACACGCAGAACTACTGACATTGCGCGTTCTCTTTGGTGGTGAATAGATCTAACCAAGGCTCTCCCCACTGCAAAAAGAGACCTTGCGCCACGTCCGAGTTCAGACACCATTCGTGATCCTGAATCTGCTCTGGCGTTCAGAGAGCCCGCCAGATGTTGAACCACCAGGGTGATGCCCTGATGTTCCAGCCATGTCCAGAGGCGTAGAGCCTCCTGACAAAGGGTGCATGACCCCACCCCGCCCTGTTTGTTGCAATACCACATGGCGGTGGTGTTGTCCGTGAACACCTGCACAACACTTCCCCGGACAGAGGGAAGGAAGGCTTTCAGTGCAAGTCGGATCGCCCTCAGCTCCAATAGGTTGATATGGAGCCGAGTCTCCGCCGGAGACCAGAGGCCTCTGATCTCCGCCTCTCCCATATGGCCCCCCCCCCATCCCAGGAGGGACGCATCCGTCACTACGACATGCTCCGGTTGGGGTAGGGAGAGGGATCTGCCGCTGACCCAATCGCGATCCGCGAGCCACCACTGCAGCTGATTCGCAGTGCCCTCCGAGATCAGGACATGGTCGAACAGGTTGCCGCGATGCTGGGCCCACTGAAACTTCAGATCCCACTGCAGAGCCCGCATCCGCCACCTGGCGTGAAGTACCAACAGGATGAAGGAGGCCATCAGCCCCAGAAGCCGCAGCACCAACCTGACCGAAACCCAGGACAAAGGCCGGAAGATGGAAAGCAGGGCCTGAATGTCCCGGACCCGCTGTTCCGGCGGATAGACCCGGAACTGCGCCGAATCGAGAACCGCTCCGATGAAAAGGAGCTTCTGGGAGGGACTCAGGTGCGACTTCGGCACATTGATGGAGAACCCCAGCGAGTGCAGGAGGTCGGCCGTAGTCTGGAGGTGGGAGACGACTTGCTGGGGCGAGCCCGCCTTCAACAGCCAGTCGTCGAGATAGGGGAAGACTGGAACCCCCGATCTGCGCAGATGAGCTGCGACCACCGCCATCACTTTCGTGAACACCCGAGGGGCACTGGTGAGGCCGAAGGGGAGCACGGTGAACTGAAAGTGCTCCTGACCCACCGTGAACCACAGGTAACGCCGGTGGGCCGGCAGGACGGGGATGTGAAAATAAGCGTCCTGCAAGTCCAACGCTACCATCCAGTCTCCAGGGCAGCCAGAACCTGAGCTAAAGTGAGCATCTTGAATCGGTCCTTCCGGAGGAAAGCGTTGACGCTGCTGAGGTCCAAGATCGGGCGTAGGCCCCCTTTGCCCTTCTTGGGAACCAGAAAGTAGTGGGAATAACAACCACAACCTACTTCTGGACCAGGAACGCGCTCGACGGCCTCTTTGGCCAAGAGGGCCGAAACTTCCTCTCGTAGAAGATGCAAATGATCCCCCGACATACGGTGGTGCAGCGGTGGCATGGCTGGAGTCGTCGTCTCGAAGGGGAGGGAGCAGCCCCGTCGGACGATTTGCAGCAGCCACCTGTCCGACGTGATGGAGTGCCAGTGGAGCAGGTGATGGCGAACTCTGCCGCCCACTGGCGTTGAATGGGCCTGAAATCTCGGACTAGGAGGGCTTTGAGGCAGATGCTGCCGGGGTGGATGTGGACTGACTGGCACGTTGACCTCCAGTACCGCCCCGGCGGAATCCACGTCCGCGACCACATGCAGGTTGGTTCTGCGGCCGGTGGCTGGGCGGACGTGAGGAGGCACCCCTTCCTTGGCCACAAAACGGACGAAAAGCGGAAGTTTGCGGCCGCGGGGCCGAAAGACCCAAGGACTTGGCCGTGGCCCGGGAGTCCTTGAACCGAGCCAGCGCACTGTCCGCCTTCTCACCAAAAAGGTGAGTGCCATCAAAGGGCATGTCCATGAGGGAACTCTGGACATCCCCCGAAAATGACGTGGACCTCAGCCAGGCGTGACGCCGGCGCGCCAACGTGGTGGCAATCGCCTGACCCAGCGAGTCCGTGGTGTCAAGTCCACACCGTATGGCATGCCGTGCTGCATCTCGACCGTCAGCAAGAGCTTGAGCGAGTCCTGTCCGGGCCTCCACCGGACACAAGGGCAGCACGTCCTCCACCGCATCCCACAGAGAGTGGGAATAACGGTCCAACAGGCAAGCGGTATTTAAAGTTAAAGTTTCTTGCCAAACTGCTCCAACCTCTTGGATTCCCGATCTGCAGAAGCGGACGGGAAGGAGGATTGGGAGGTTGAGGCCTGGATAACCAGACTCTCGGGGGTGGGGTGTTGGGAGAGGAAACTGGGGTCGCCCGGAGCAGGGCGGTGGCGCCAGGCAACGGTCTGGTCCACAGGAGAGACTGTGGAGGGCTTGGACCAAGTGCCCTGCAGAACATCAATGAGGGCCTCATTAAACTGCAGCAGAGGCTCAGTGGAGCTTGCTGTCGGTTGAAGGACCTCAGTGAGGACGTTAGTCCCAACAGCCACAGCAGGCAACTCCAGCCCTAGGGCTTCGGCCGCCTTGCGCAGCACCACTGAGAAGGCTGCACCCTCCTCCGAGGCCACAGTCGGAGGAGAGATGAAACCAGCGTCCGGGGAGGTATCCAGACCGCCGGCATCCCCCAATTCCTCTGCCCAGTCCTGAGAAAGTTGGGCCTGAGCGGCCATAGGGTCATCATACCCCTCCCAGTCGCCCTCCTCATCCGATGCCCGATAAACAGGAGGAACGATCGGAGCCGGGCAGTAGATGAAGGGTTCACCAGTCGGCGCCGGCAGCGGCGCCGTGCCAGCGTCTGGCCCGGACCGGGGCTAAACTGGGGAAAGACGTCACCCGGGGACGGCGTCGGAGGTGGAACCGGGGACGGCGCCGGCGGAGGAGGCGTCGTGAGGTCAACCGGCGCCGACCGAGATCCAGGCCTGGATCCCTCGGGGACCTGCGGCGTCTGGGCCAGAGCCGTCGACGGCGCCGGAGCCGCCAGCACTCGTGGTCGCCCAATCGAGGACGCGGGGCCCGAAGGCGCGCCGGCAGGCGTCGACGGCGGAGCCAGGCCCCTCATGGCCGAGAGGAAGGCACTGACCTCCGCCGGAGTCGCGTCAGTCCCAGGGCGGCTCCGACGAAGCCGCGGGGGTGGGAACACCCTGACCCTTGGCCGAGTCGCGCGACCCGCGAGGTGGGAGTCCGAAGAGCGGTCGTCTCTTTGACTTCTTGGAGTGCTTCGACTTACCCGAAGGCCCCGACGAGCGATGACGATGGCTGTGGCTCCGCGATCAGTCCTTGGACCTCCTCCTGGACCGGGACCGGGACCGAGAACGGCGCCGAGTGCCGAAGCTCGAGAAGCTTACGGGACCGCTCCCGCCTAGCTTTCGATGTCAAGGCCTGACAGTCGGGGCACGACTCCACATCGTGGTCGGCCCCCAGGCAGTAAAGGCACCGGCGATGGTGATCCGTCACCGACATCAGGCGATGACAGGCGTCACAGGCCTTAAAACCAGGCATCCTACCGGCACCAGAGTCGAGTCGATGGACCAAAAAGAGTCAAAAAGTTAGTCAAAAAATTGCTAGGGGTAAGCTCTTCCTGGATCGGCGCTTACTGGCACGGAAAAAAGAAGAACTGACGTCAGCGCGCGAGGGCAGCGTCTAAGTACTGCGACGACGTCATTCCGGCGCACGACGCCAACGACGGACGCGGAGCCGCAGACGATGCCTTGCGACGCGCAAGGGGTATTGCTACAAAAATCTTTCCAGATCCAGTCTGACACCTGGGGATATTCTAAGGTGAGGAATCTAACTAACGTGTTTCTTTCAGATAGGTCGTGCACACGACAAAGCTCAAATTCCGGTTCCATTTTGGCACATCAAATGGTTTTGGGGTGGGAAGCTTTCAAGTCGAACCTTTTCTAAAAAAGCATCACAGCTGAAGACTTAAAGATGGTTAATTAAGTAAACACAGAAAAGTCGAAAAAAGCAGACAAATAACTTGTAACTGTGCCCAAAGCAAGTCATTGCTGGGCCAATGAAAGAACAAACAAAAGTACATCCCAGAGTTTAGCTTGCAGAAGGTTGGATGTGTAGACTTCACACCAGGCCGCACACTTCTTTCTTGCATCCAGATGCCTAAAGTAGATCAGCTTTGTGTAAGGGAGTCTGGCTGTGAGGATTACTTCAACCACTTTAGGCAGCAGATCAAAAGTATTCAATGCAGATGTAGGTTGGAGGCTCAAGTGCAGGACCCTGCACTGTTGTTGAGATAGGAGGCCCTCTCAAAGTGGGAACTTGAATGGTGAGCAAATAGTCAGGCTCTGCGTTTCTGGGTACCACAGTACTGAATCAATCAAGGATGAACAGAATGACTACTGCTCAGTCTAGACCCCACATGGGTTGCTGCAGTACTAAATTGGCATTCGTATTGTCAGTTAGGATTTGCACCATTCTCCCCCTAATTGATGGTAGCACAGCTTTTAAGCCAGACAGCTTGCCAGAAAGCCAAGTTGGAACTGGCTCTCTGCCGGAGTCCAGAGACCTGATCTTCACATCTCCCAGGACCACACCTACCTCTCAAAAGCAGCAGTTACATCTGTTGCAACACTGCCTGAGGAAGGAGGCGTAGCCTGCCCACAAGATCAGTTTAGCCACCGCATGGCCCACATATACCACCTTGTCATCAGGATGAGGCGAATGCACAAGTCTCAGGGCCACCTTCATTAAAACCCAGGACTTATCCCAATGCATCAGGACCTTATCCTCAATGTCCCAGACTGGTGCAGCCGTGGAAAAGCCTTAAACACCACTGTGCCCAGGTTTGCCCCAATGAAGGAAATGCTCTGTACAGGGCTCAACTGGCACTTTAACTTGTTAATAAAGCTCAATAATGTTAGGAATTAGACTAATCTAAAGGTGATCTACAACGGACTGCAGCAAGCCACCTTTAGCACAGTTGTGAGGCATTGGAATCATAAATCCCCTCGACCACCAAGATGGATACCACTGCCATTACTTTAGAGGGGCTTATGTAAGGACAAAGGGGAGCACAGTAAAGGGATAGTGTTACGACTCTGCCTTGAACCACAGGTAACGCCTGTGGGACTCCACAACAGGCATATGGAAGTAGGTGTCCTGCAAGTCCAGGGACACCATCCAGTCTCCTGTCTCAGGAGCGGAAAGCATCTGAGCTAGAATGAGTATCTTGAATGTGTCTTTCCTTATAAAAAGGCATTTAATGGGCAGAGGTCTAGAACAGGCCTTCGACCCCCGTCTTTCTTCAAAGCAAGTAAATAGCGCAAGAAAACAGCATAAGAAAACACCATTGCCCACTTTCCAAGTCTGGCACTTGCTCAACGGCACATTTGCACAGTAAAAGATAGACTTCCTGCATGCAGTCCATGGAGTGCTCATCCAGAAGATGCTCTGCTGTGGGAGGAAGATGGGGTGGCAAAGAGATGAAAGGTAGGGTATACCTTTGTTTAATTATCTGCAAGACCTACCTGTAACTTCATGGATTCCAAACCAGGTTTGAAATCCTGTATCCTGCCTACTACTGGCCAGGCGTGGCACTGTAATGGCCAACGAAAGCAGCTTGGCAGCTGCCATAGCAGGGGAGGAGAAGGAGTAGTTTCTTTTCTGTAACTCCAGTTCTGTAGTAGGGGTATCTCTGTTATAGTCATAATCTAGTGAATAGTCCCGCCCATGTGCGTGGACCCCGGAGCAATAAAAAATAATCTCTAAAGGTGACAAATCATGCAGCCCTGCATACACCTTTAAGAGAGAATTTAATTTAAAGACAGATAATGCAGCCTATACCCACAGGCTACACTGTCCAGTACTTCAACTAGAATTCCACCAACATCCACAAACAGCACTGCCTGTCCAGCTTTTCTCCACATAGGAAAAAACCCTGCCTCTACCAGCAAAAGCCTCTGGAATGATAGAGAGGAAGGAGTGGACAGACAAGCCCCATAGGCTGCCATTATGTGGCTTAGAACAGGATACTGTGCCTTTAAGAAAACTTTCCAGATTTCCAGAACTTTCCCCAGTATCCCAGAATGCCCAGCAGGTCCCATTTACTTTCAGTTCTTTTTGAAGGCGTAGCACGCCAGACCTGTAGCATTCTTCATAAGAATAATTATCTCTCCACCGGGGAGGAGGGCGGGCGCTTATGACTATAACAGAGATACCCCTACTACAGAACTGGAGTTACAGAAAAGAAACTACTCCTTCTGTAGTAGGGGATCTCTGTGTATAGTCATAATCTAGTGAATAGAATAGCAAGCCCATCCCCACACAACAACAGCGGTGGAGAACAAACAAGACAAAAAACCACTACTGTGCGAACAAATTTCGCAGCGAAGCCTGCCCAACCTGAGCATCTGCCCTGGCATCCGAGTCCAGACAGTAATGCGCAGCAAAGGTATGGACCAACTTCCAAGTGGCCGCCTTGCAGATTTCCGCAATAGGAACATTACGCAGCAAAGCCGTCGTGGCAGCTTTGCCCCTGGTGAAATGAGCCTTAGGTTTACCCCCTAAGGTCTTATTAGCCTTTTGATAACACAATTGTATGCAGGACACAATCCATCGAGAAATGGACTGCTTAGAGGTCGCAAGACCCGTCCTGACTGATCCATAATTAACAAACAATTGGTCAGACCTACGAATATCCTTGGTCTTATCCAGATAAAATTTCAACACCCTCCGAACATCCAGGGAATGGAGAGACCTTTCCGCTGGCGAAGAGGGATTCTGAAAGAACGTAGGTAAAGTTATGGTCTGGTTGACATGAAAATCAGAGATAACCTTAGGAAGAAATTTAGGGTGAGTACGCATCACAACCTTAGCAGCATGAAATACAGTATAAGGTTCTTGACAACATAATGCCTGAAGTTCACTCACCCTGCGGGCCGATGTAATGGCCACTAGGAACGCCGCCTTCCAGGATAGGTGCTGCAATGAAGCCTTGTGAATGGGTTCAAAAGGCTCCTTCATCAGTCTGGTCAGCACCACATTCAAGTCCCAGGAAGGCGAGGGAAGTCTGACGGGAGGAAACACTTTCTTCAAGCCTTCCAAAAAATCCTTGACCACAGGGATCTGAAAGAAGGAAGTCTGTGAAGGGCATTTCCTGTAAGCAGTCAAAGCAGCCAGATGAACCTTAATGGAATGGAAATTAAGGCCAGACTGCGCTAGATGTAAAAGGTACGGAAGGATGACATCTTCCTTACATGTCGTCGGATCAAAGCTCTTGGACTTACACCAGATACAGAACCTCTTCCACTTGTAGGCATAGGATGTCCTAGTGGAAGGTCGTTTAGACTCCTTCAGTATGTCCATATAATCGTCTGGTAGATTCAGATGGCCATATTGCACTATTTCAGGAGCCATGAAGCCAAACTCAAAGACGAGAGGTTGGGGTGCACCATCCGCCCCCCGAACTTCGTGAGAAGGTCCGGCCTGCACGGCAACCGCATGTGAGGAAGGAGAGACCGGTGAAGTAGGTCCGTGAACCACCACTCCCTGGGCCATTCCGGGGCGATCAGGATCATCCGCGCCCTGGACTGGGACAGCTTGATGAGAGCTGCCGGAATCAGGGGAATGGGTGGAAAAGCATACAGAAAGCTGTTCGACCAATCGATCCATAGCGCATTCCCCAGCGTCCGCCGCTGGTAGTACCTGGATGCGAAGTCTCGGCATTTGCTGTTTTCGGCGGTGAGAACAGATCTACGTCTGGAGTCACCCACCTTGCGAAGACTCCTCCTAGTACTTAGTCGTTTATGACCCATTCGTGGTTTTCCTGAATCAGCCTGCTCAAGGCGTCCGCCTGAGCATTCTGCACCCCTGGCAGATGCGTGGCCGTAATCGTCAGTCCTCGGGCCAGAAGCCAGTGCCAGATCGCCTGCGCCTCCTGTGACAGAGTGCGCGATCTCGACCCCCCCCTGCTTGTTGAGGTAATACATCGTGGTTGTATTGTCCGTCTGTATCAGCAGCGAGTTGGTCTGGAAGGACGGAAGGAAGGCCTTCAGTGCCAGGAAGACAGATGTGAGTTCCAGGAAATTGATGTGGTACGTTGATTCCAAAGGAGACCACTTTCCTTGAATCTGCAAGTCCCCGGAATGCGCTCCCCAGCCCTGGAGAGACGCATCAGTCATGACACTCGTCGTGGGAATGTCCTTGTGGAAGGGAACCCCCTTGAGGAGGTTTTCCGCCGAACACCACCACTTCAGAGACTGAAGAGCATGCAGAGACAGTCGTATCGTGTCGTCCCAAGAGCCTGTCCTCTGATCACACTGATCCTCCAAGCACTCCTGCAGTGGTCTCATGTGTAGCCGTGCGTGAGGAAGATACAGGAGGCCATCGATCCCAGCAGAGAAGACACCTTCCTCACTGTCGTCGATGGAACAGTCCTGAGCCTTCCGAAGGAGTGATAACCGTCTCTCCTCCGAAGGAGACACGCTTGCTGACCGCGTATCGATGGAGGCTCCCAGGTACTGTATGCACTGGACCGGAGTCGGGACCGATTTGGACATGTTGACGTGTAACCCCAGCTTGTGCAAGAGAGCGCACGTCCATCGGAAGTGATCTTGCGCTTCCGAGAAGGATGAAGCCTTGATCAGCCAATCGTCCAGATACGGGTAGACAAACACCTTGTTCCTTCGCAGATGTGCCGCCACCACCGCCATGCACTTCGAGAAGGTCCTAGGCGCAGACTTTAGCCCGAATGGCAGTACTGTGTATTGATAGTGATTGGCGCCGACTTGGAATCGCAGGAACTACCTGTGCTTCCGTGCTATGGGCACATGGAAATACGCATCCTGTAGATCTATGGCACAGAGCCAGTCTCCCCGTTGCAGCTGAGGGTAAATCTGATGCAACGATAGCATGCGAAACTTCTCTCTGCGAATCCATTTGTTTGCCTGTCACAAATCCAGAATGGGCCTGAACTCGTTCTTGTCCTTCTTGCGAACGAGGAAGAACCGAGAGTACAGACGTCTTCCCCTTTGAGACAGAGGTACCTCTTCTACCGCCTTTTTTCTCAACAAGATGTCTGCCTCCGCCTGGAGCTCTCTCAGGTGGTACTGAGAGCTGACCGGCAGAATCGTTGGAGGCGGGCTGATAAACCGAAGACTGTACCCATTGCAAACAATATTCAGCACCCACTTGTCCTGAGTAATTTTTCTCCACTCTGCCGGAAAAAGTTGAATGCTTCCCCCCACTGGAGTGGGTAACGGTTGAGGGGGAAGTAGCCGCTCAGGGCCGAGACCCGGCCGGGCCCTTGGTAGTGGTAGTCGCCTGCTGGCCTCCTCTACCCCTCTGGCGTTTCTGGAAGGGCTTCCGGAACTGCTGCTGTTGGTGCTGCTGCTGTCCCGAACCCTGCCCACACCCTCTACCCGTAGAGCCGAACCGCCTCTGGAACGGGCGCTTCTTCTTCTCGGCCTTCTCCAACCCGACGGCCGTCAGGGTTTCCGCCTCCGCCTTCATGCGGGCCATCTCATCATCCGCATGTTTTCCGAACAGGGTTTCCCCCGAGAAGGGCAGATTGGCCACTCTGTGCTGCGCCTCTGGTTTGAGGGACGTCAGGCGCAGCCACGAATGCCGCCTCTATTGGACGCCATGACAGTAGGCGTGGGCGGCCAACAAGGAGACATCCGCCGCCGCGCCGATCACCCGATTAGAAACCAGCATGCCTTCGCGCACTGTTTCCAAGAAGTCCTCCTTCCTGTCCCGGGCCAGCAGGTCCGCATATTGTTGCAGGGACTCCCACAGGGCCCGGTCGTAACGCCCCAACAAAGCCCCTGCACTCGCCGCCTTCATGGTGGTGGCGGCGGTCCCACACACCTTCCTGCCCGCAGAATCCAGCCAGCGGCTTTCTTTGTCAGGCGGGACCGTCGATGAAGGAGCGGTCGCATGTTTCCTCGCCGCCGTCACGATGACCGAATCTGGCTTCGGGTCCACCCTCAAAAAGGTAGGGTCTGACTCCGTGGCCCTATACTTTTTCATGAGCCTGGAGGGGGCGGCTTTCGTCACCGCGGGAGTGAGGAACAGCTCCAACGCGGGCTCCACCAGTCCTGGTACAAGAGGCAGTAGAGGGCGAGACAGATGTTTCTTATGAAGTGTCTCGAATATCACGGACATCGTGGGTGTTGGAACCGTCACCGTGATACCCAACTTCGCTGCCCCTCTCAACAGCACCTCTTGGAAAGAGACCAAATCATCCACCGGAGACACCCTAGTCCCCGGCGAGTCCGACAGCGTCGGGGAAAAGTCTCTGGTCGAGGACCGCGTGTGCGACCTGGACCTGTGCCTCCTACGGCGTCGTCCTGAGTCAGACGATGACCGTCCATGGCTCCGTGATCTTCTCCTCCTGAGAGAGCGGGAGCGCGACCTCTTCGGCTTCGGTCTGCCCGCCGGTCTAGCCGGTCCCGGCGACCGCGGACGTCGCGGCTTCGGAGTCCCCTGCGGCGGAGTCGGGTACCTCGGAAGGGAGACCGACCGCGGGGGAACCGCCGGCAGCCCCAACGGAGTGCGTGGTAACGACCGAGGTGGGGGCGGCGGAGGCAGTGGTGCTGGCAGCGGATGTGGAGGCGGTGGTGGCGGTGACGGCGGTGACGTAGGCATCCGAGGAGGCGTATACACCACAGAGTACACCGATCCCGATGACTCTCTCCTCCTCGACGGCGACCTTCGCCTCGACGGCGATCTTAGACGTCACTCGTCTCGACGCCGATCGTCTCTTCGACGGCGACGTCGACCGTCTCCTCTTCACCGACGGTGATCTCCCCTCGACGGCGAGCGCCGACGCCGGGTCCAATCTCGACGCCGACTGCTGGACGGCGACGGCGTCGATGCCGATGTAGTCGACGGCGGCCTGTTCAGGTCCCTCGACGTCGACAGTCGACGCCGCTTCTCCCCAGAGCCCTGGGGAGACGGCGAACAGATGGTAGTCATCCTCCTCGACGCCGCCGTCGACGGGGAGTGGGGACGCTTACTGGTCTTCCTGCCCCTGGGGAGCCCCCCAGAGGCCTCAGTATGGGCCAAATCAGCCCCTCCAGACCCACCTGGTGCCTTCAGCCTTCTCTCCTCCAGGACTTGAAGCCTGATCTTCATTCTGTCCCTCAGGGTCCTGGCTGAGAACGAGTGGCAGATATCACAGTCTTCAGGCACGTGGGACTGGGGAAGGCAACCTATACACACCTCGTGTGGATCTGTTTTAGCCTTTTTTCTACCACATTCCGGGCACTTGTCGAACAAGCCAGGCATGTTGACAGTACCAGCCACTAAGCACTTGAAAAAGTGACAAAAATTGACAAAAACTACAATAAACCCTTGAAAAGGGGAGAGCTCAAAGCTCCAGGGTCCTGCTAGCAGGAGCCGGAAAAAAGAACTGAAAGTAAATGGGACCTGCTGGGCATTCTGGGATACTGGGGAAAGTTCTGGAAATCTGGAAAGTTTTCTTAAAGGCACAGTATCCTGTTCTAAGCCACATAATGGCAGCCTATGGGGCTTGTCTGTCCACTCCTTCCTCTCTATCATTCCAGAGGCTTTTGCTGGTAGAGGCAGGGTTTTTTCCTATGTGGAGAAAAGCTGGACAGGCAGTGCTGTTTGTGGATGTTGGTGGAATTCTAGTTGAAGTACTGGACAGTGTAGCCTGTGGGTATAGGCTGCATTATCTGTCTTTAAATTAAATTCTCTCTTAAAGGTGTATGCAGGGCTGCATGATTTGTCACCTTTAGAGATTATTTTATATTGCTCCGGGGTCCACGCACATGGGCGGGACTATTCACTAGATTATGACTATACACAGAGATCCCCTACTACAGAAATGTAAAGACTGCGGTCCTTCTTACAAAACAATTTGCTGATACCATTCCCAAAATAGGTCTGGGCATGTTGCTGCAGCATATGCTGGGAGGGTTGGCCTGGCACATCAACAACTGGTAAATTAAACCTCCTGAAGCAAAAGCTACTTACTTGTGCAACGATATATCTGTAAGACACATTAGTTAGTGATAGATTCCTTACCTTAGAATAAATACCCAAGCAATACCAACCCCGGTGGTGGGTCTGCGAAGTGACATTACACTAGAAAGTCACAGAGAACAGAGCGGCCAAAGAAGCGGTCTCTCCGGACCAGACTGTCAATGCAATAGTGATTAGTGAAAGTATGCAACGAGGCCCAAGTGGCCGCCTGACAGATGTCTTGCAGGGGGAACACCACGTCCCAATGCTGTGGTAGCCACTGTCGCCCTTGTAGAATGGGTGCGCAGCCCAACCGGAGGTACCTTTTTAGCCAGAGTGTAACAGGCTTTAATGCACAAGACAACCCATCAGGAGATGGTTTGCTTGTGCACAGCCCGGCCTTTCCTGGCGCCCACGTAGCCAACAATAAGCTGGTCAGACATCCAGAACTGTTGTGTGTGGTTGAGATAGAACGAGAGCACACGTTTTGGGGCCAGACGGTGGAGCCTCTCCTCTTCAAGGGTGCGGAGGCGGAAAGAAAGTGGACAGAGTTACAGTTTGCCCGAGATGAAAGGCAGAGACTACTTTTGGTGGAAAGGAGGGATGCAGTCGAAGCACAACCTTGTCCGGATGAATCGCCAGGAAAGGAGGTTTGGAGGAGAGACTGAAGCTCCCTCACCTGCCGAGCGGCGGTGACGGCCACCAGGAAGACAGTTTTCAAAGTCAATAACCGCAAAGGACAGTTATGAAGAGGCTCAAATGGCGCGCACATCAGATATGTGAGAACCAAGTTCAAGTCCCATTGAGGCATCACAAAAGGAATAGGAGGGAAAAGGTGAGTAATGCCTTTGAGAAATCTATTGACAACCAGAGACTAGAAAAGAGAGGCCTGATCAGGCAACCTAAGAAAGGCTGAAAGAGCAGAGAGGTAGCCCTTGATAGTGGCCAAAGCAGAGCCCTGCTGGGCCAAAGAAAGGAGGAACAATAGGAACTCAGAAAGAGGGGCAGCAAGAGGATCAACAGATTTTGCTGTGCACCATGCCACAAATTCTTTCCACCGACAGTCTTACACCGTTTTAGTGGAGGGACGCCTGGCTGCCAGAATCACATTACAGACTTCGGGAGACAAGTCAAATGGAATCAGCTGTCGCCACTCAATCTCCACACAAGGAGGTGGAGGCTGGACAGGTTTGGTGGAGGACCGTTCCTTGTTGCTGCAACAGGAGATCCTCCCGAAGAGGCAGTCGGATCGGTGGATCCACGCTCATGCGGAGTAGCTCGGGATACCAAACTCTTCGAGCCCAGTCCAGTGCCACAAGAATGACTTGGGCCCGGTTGCGCCTGATTTTCAGTACTCTGGGCAGAAGAGCTATAGGCGGAAAGGCGTAAAACAGACCGCAACTCCACTCGCGATGAAAAGCGTCGCCTAGCAAGTGCCTCCTTGGAAACTCCAACGCGCAGAACTGCTGACATTGCACAATCTCTTTGGTGGCAAATAGATCTAACCAAGGTTCTCCCCACTGCTGAAAGAGACATTGCACCACCTCAGAGTGAAGACGCCATTCGTGATCCAGCCTGCACCGTCGGCTGAGTTTGTCCGCCCTGGCGTTCAGTGAACCTGCCAGGTGTTGAACCACCAAGGAAATGCCTTGACATTGCCGCCACGTCCAGAGAAGTAGAGCCTCCTGACATAGGGTCCACGACCCCACCCGCCCCGTTTGTTGCAGTACTACATGGCGGTGGTGTTGTCTGTGAAGACCTGCACTACTCTCCCCTTGACAGAGGGAAGCAATGCTTTGAATGCAAGTAGGATCACGCGTCCGTCACTACTGTGTGCTCCGGAAAAGGGATAGGATATCAGTAAGCGCTTCATTGAAGGGCAGTAACAGCTCCGCATAGGAGGACTACAGTTGCAGGACCTCAGTCAGGAGATTGGTCCTGATAGGTACAGAAGGGAGCTTGAGGTTAAGAGCCTCAGCTGCCCGACGCAAAACCACCGAAAAAGTCCCAACCTCCTCCGTGCCCACGGAAAAAGGGGACAGAGTACCAGGGTGTGGAGAGAAATCCAGATCCACTGGACCCTCCAGATTGCCTTCCCACTCAGGCTCATCCTCGCATTGAGCTGCAGGAGGGTCCTCAGACCCCTCCCAGTATTCCCCTTCGTCCACCGGTTGCTGAAGGGGCCGGTAAGGACGAGGTGCCCTGGGAAACGGGATAAACTCCCCTCCAAGAAATGGGAGGGGAGGGTAAGATACAAGTCCCGGGTCAGCGCCATCCGGCATCAGCGGCAGCACCGAGCCCGGCACCGGATCCAGGGCTGGCGCAGAGGCCGTAGCCGGCAGCACCACAGGGTATGGTGCCAGCGTAGCCGAGGCCAGAGGCGGGAGCAAACCCTTCCGACGGATCCCAGGGGCCCAAAGGCGATCCGGAGGGACCCAGCGGGGCAAACAAATGGTACAAGGCCGACAAAGGCCTGCACCTTGTCCGAACTAGCGTGCGGCTCCGGAAAGGGAGGGTAGGCCGCAGGCAATGACGGGGGCTCCAACGGAGCCACAGGAGTTACCTCCAGCCCCTCCACCGCATCCCGCGACTAGTAGAGGAAGAGCGGCATCGCTTCTTCGACTATTTATGGCGCCAAGACTTACTGTCCCCGATTCCGACGAGCGATGCTGAAGGCTCCGCAAACGGTCCCTTGACCTCCCACAGGATCGGGACCTTGATCTGCACGGAACCGATTGCCGGACCTCCAACAACTTTCGAGAACGCTCCCGCAATGCTTTCGGCGCCATGGCCCAACAATCGGGGCACGCCTCAGGGATCATGGGCGTGCCCCAAGCAGAAGAGACACGTCCTGAGGGTCCGATACCGACATGTTTCGACAGCAGACCTTACAGGACTTAAACCCGGGCATCTCTATTGCACCAGGAGTCAAGTACACAACAAAACAAGTTGTCAGAAACCAAGTTAAAACTTTTAACTAGGTGTACCGCTTTCTTTCGAATCTGCGCTGCTGCGTGGAAAAAGAGCGGACGTCAGCGCACGTGGGCGTGTCTAAGTAGCTTTGACGACGTAATCTCTGCAGCCACGACGCCAGCAACGTACGCGGAGCCGTACGACGACGCCTACCGACGCGCAGGGGTACTGCTGATGAAAACTTTCCGGATCCAGTCTGATGCCTGGGGATACTCTAAGGTAAGGAATCTATCACTAACGTGTCTTTCAGATCTTCCTGTACTGTTTAAGAAATTGCCAGGCTGGTATCAGCAGTCCCAAGAACAACATTGTGGCGTGATTGTCCTTTAATCATTCCAGCTTTAAATTAGCCTTTTCTCTGAATAACCTGCAGCCATCAAAGGGCATGCCCATGAATGAAGTACGCTGCATGCCTCCCGAACACCTGACTAATCTCATCCAACTGCGCCTTCTGAGCACAATGCGGGGGTCAATAGCTCTAACTTTGCGATCACTAGTGCCCAGAGTAGCTCGAACTCTATACTTTGCAGATTCCTGTCGATCATGTACTGTTTTGGCTGATGCAGTCCGGAGGTCTTCGGGAAAAGCCGCACAATCTCTCAGTGGCCATGTCCCCATAGCCCATGGGTGTATCTGCTCAACAGATAACCTTTATTGATTAATCAGAGGGCTAAACTAGTCGAAGAAAACATTAGCTTTCGTAAGGAATTCATTCTTTTAAATGCTCCAGCTGGAGAATTGGTCGGAAATTAATTTGGGTTAATCCTACTTGTCGATGCCTCAACAACCAAGCTTTCCGGTGTAGGGTGATTAAGCAGTCTAGATAATTGGAAGCTGGTATAGGTCGCCTAGCTACAGGCTGACTGACCAAGGTGCACGAGAAGGTCTACGAGGCAACAAAAAGTGTTTTATGTAAATTCTGCTGTAATCTGGTGATTAACCCTAATTTGACCATTGCACTGTAGTAATAAATATCCAAAAGCATATTTGCTAGGACAGTTGTTCTAAACACTTGTTATTTGGTCATATTATTTTCACTGCCATTTCATAAGGAATATGCTACTTACCAGTATGCATCTGTTCTTGGCCTGTAGAGCTGCAGATCTATACACTGTGCATAGATCGCCATCTGGTGTTGGGCCCGGATGTTTGCAGTTTGTTTTTCTTCTTGGACAGTGTTTGGAAGTCACGAGTTCGGTGACTCCTCCTTCGGTCCGTACTGCGCATGGGCTTTGGCTCCATCCTCAGATTGTTTTTCGCCAGCAGGGAAAAGATGGAACGTAGTGATAATAGTAAAGAAACCCATGTGTGTTGTATCTAAATAAGATAGACTGCGACGGATACAGGTAACCGGGGAGGCGTGTATAGATCTACAGCTCTACATGCCAAGAACAGATGCATACTGGTAAGTAGCATATTCCGTTCGAGGCATATGAGCTGCAGATTATACACTGTGCATAGATTATATAGCAGTACCCAACCCTAGCGGCGACCACCGGTATCCATTGCAGTGGTTTGAAACAGTGTCTTTAATACAGCCTGGCCCACACTAGCTTGTTGTTTGGTGTGCACATCTACACAGTAATCTTTTGTGAAGGTGTGCGGTGTTGACCATGTGGCTGCTTTGCAGATGTCATCTAAGGGTATGTTCCCTAGAAACGCCATAGAAGCCCCTATCTTTTTTGTAGAGTGGGCTTTAGGTGGAACAGATAATTTTCTTTTTGCTTTGTGATAGCAAATTTGTATGCATTTTACAATCACCTAGCTATCCCTGATTTTGAGATGGGGTTGCCTTTATGTGGTGGAGAGAACGAGACAAACAGCTGTTTAGTCTTTCTAAAAGATTGCGTTCTTTGTATATAGTAAAGTAAAGCCCTTTTAAAATAAAGTGTATGTAGAGCCCTTTCTGCAACAGATTGAGGTTGCGAGAAAAAAAACGGTAATCCCACCGATTGATTGAGATGGAAGGGGGAAATGACCTTGGGCAGAAATTTTGGATTTGTGCGAAGTATCACCTTATTGTGATGTATCTGTAGAAAAGGTTCTTTTGTAGTGAACGCTTGTATTTCACTAACCCTTCTAAGGGAAGTCATAGCTACGGGAAAAGCTGTTTTCCAAGTAAGGAACTGTAGCTCACATTTATGCATTGGTTCGAAAGGCGGTCCCATCAGCCTTGTAAGAACTACGTTTAGATTCCACACAGGTGAGGGTGGTGCTCTGGGTGGAATTACTCTTTTAAGGCCTTCCATGAAAGCTTTAATAGCAGGCACTCTGAAAAGTGATAAATGCTGTCTGTTTTGCAGGTAAGCAGAAATTGCTGCTAGGTGTAAACGGATGGATGTGTATGCCAGGTTACATCTTTGTAGATGGAGCAGGTAACATATGATGTGCTGTATGGATACATCTAAAGGGCTGATTGTATTGTTACGGCAGTAAATAACAAATCTTTTCCACTTTTCGGCATAGCATGCCCGAGTGGTAGGACGTCTGGCTTCCCTGATAATGTTCATGCAATCAGGGGGAAGGTTAAGGTATCCAAATTCTAAGATTTCAGGAGCCAGACCGCAAGGTTGAGCTGAGCTGGGTCCGGGTGCCTGATCCCTCCATGGTTCTGGGTTAGGAGGCATGGGGACAGGTGTAATTTTTGGTGTGGTACCACTGAGAGCTGTAGTAGTGTGGTGTACCACGGCTGCCTGGCCCATGTTGGAGCTACCAGAATGAGTGTGAGGGAGTGCTGTTGTAGCTTCCTTACCACTAATGGAATAAGCGGGAGAGGCGGAAAGGCGTATGCAAATTTGCCTGACCAGTTCATCCACATCGCATTGCCTTTGGACAATGGGTGTGGGTATCTGGCGGCGAAGCTTGGGCATTTTTGGTTTTCGTGGGTGGCGAAGAGGTCTATCTGAGGATGCCCCCACTTGTGAAAGAATGGGTGAAGAACTTGTGGATGCAGTTCCCATTCGTGCATTTGCTGCGTTTGTCTGCTGAGCAGATCTGCCATGGTGTTTTGTATCCCTGGGACGTGTTGTGCCAGGAGAAAGACTTTTTGCGGGATTGCCCATCTCCATATGCTCTGTGCTAACCGAGAGAGCTGTGGAGAGTGTGTGCCCCCCCCCCCCTGTTTTTGAATGTAGTACATTGCAGTTATATTGTCTGTGCGAATGAGGACTGCTTTGGCTGAGACTTGTTTCTGAAATGATTTCAGGGCAAGAAAGATCGCCAATAACTCCAGATGGTTTATACGGAGTAACTTTTGTTGTGGCGTCCATATACCTTGCACTGTGAGGTGCAATAGATTCGCTCCCCAACCGGAGAGCGATGCGTCCGTTGTTAGAATTACCTGAGGAACCGGGTCCAGGAACGGTCGCCCTTTGGAAAGATTTGTGGTGTTCCACCACTGCAGAGAGCGATGGGTGCGACCGTCCACCAACACCAGTTCCGTCAGTTGCCCCTGGGCCTGGTTCCACTGGCGTGCTAGGCACTCTTGGAGTGGGCGCATGTGGAGTCTTGCATGAGGCCCTATGAAGATGCAAGATGCCATCATCCCTATTAGCTTCATAAACACTCTTGCTGGGAGAGAGTGCCGAGGAATGAATCTTTGACGCAAGGCTTGTATGCTTGCAATTCTGGCTGAATTGGGATAGGCTATAGCTTTTGAGGTGTCTATAGTGGCACCGAGGTATTGCTTTGTGTGAGACGGTATCAGCTGGGACTTTTGGTGGTTCACCGTGAAACCTAGCTGGTGTAGTAGTTGGATGGTAGTGTTTGTATGTTGCACACATTGGTTGTAGGACGTCGCTTTTATTAGCCAGTCGTCCAAGTAAGGGAAAACGTGAATGTGTTGTCTTCTGAGGTGTGCCACCACTACTGCGAGGCATTTGGTGAACACTCTTGGTGCGGTTGTGACCCCGAAGGGGAGAACCTTGAACTGATAATGTTGGCCGTCCACTACAAATCTGAGGTACTTTCTGTGAGAAGGGTGTATTGGAATATGAAAGTATGCGTCTTTCAAGTCCAGTGTGGTGAGAAGATCGTTCTGGCAGAGGAGTGGGAGAACTTGTTGGAGAGTTACCATGTGAAAATGGTCTGAATGTATGTATGCATTTAGAGGCCGGCGGTCTAAAATGGGTCGTAGAGTCTCGTCTCTTTTTGGTATCAGAAAGTACAGAGAGTAGACCCCTAAATTTTGTTGATTGATGGGGACCTGCTCTATAGCCTGTTTTTGCAGGAGGGAGATTACCTCTTGTTTGAGCAATGTGGTATGTTCTTGCGACATTGTACGGTGCCTGGGTGGTATATTTGGGGGGGTGGATGTTAATTCGAGACAGTATCCTGACCGAATAATTTGGGTCACCCATTTGTTATGGTCTCCCAGGTTTGAAAGAAGTTTTGTAGTCTGCCCCCGACTGGAGTGGAATTGTCTGGGGGGAGCGGGGGAAAGTCATTGTGTGGGCGGTGTGGCAGAACGGGCGGTGTTGGTTTTGCCCCTGCCTTTATTATTGTCTCCTCTATATCCATCTCTTTGATAGCCCTTTGTGAAGGTAGTCTGAGGAAGGGACTTGTAGGATGTGGAGGCGTTATCGGCAGAGTAGCCCCTGCCAGTGCCTCGAAAGGAGGAGCAGCGAAAAGAGCGTCTAGGAGGGTGGGACTGTAATGCTCCCATAGACTTCGCCGTATCTATCTTTTCTCATTTTTTCCAGGGCTTCGTCTACTTTTGGGCCAAATAAGTGTTGCTGGTCAAAAGGGTGGTTTAGAATAGATGCTTGTACCTCTGGCTTAAAGCCTGAAATTCTGAGCCAGGCGTGGCGGCGAAGCAGAACACTGGTGTTTATAGCCCTGGAAGCTGTGTCTGCTGCGTCAAGTGCACATTTAATAGAGGTGTTGGTAATGGTCTTTCCCTCTTGTATTAGTTCATGAGCCCTATTTTTATATTTTTCTGGAAGATGTTGCATGATAGTCTCCAGCTCATCATAGTGCGCTCTGTCATACCTTGCCAACAGCGCTTGCGTGTTGGCAATACGCCACATATTGGCAGCTTGCGAGGCAGTGCGTTTGCCTGACGCGTCTAGGAGCTTGGACTCCTTACCGGGTGGTGGAGCCTCACCCGATGACTGAGAATTGGACCGCTTCCTAGCTGTGGATACCACTAAGGGTGCAGGTCCTTTAATATAGGCAGGATCTGTGGGGGCGGCCTTATATTTTTTCTCTATTCTGGGGTTTAAGACCCTAGCCCTGACTGGGTCTTTGAAAACCTCTGCCGCATGTTTGGTCACCCCTTTAAGCATGGGTAGTATGGCAGTAGATTTATCTGCGATGTCAAAGGTATCAAGTAGGAAGTCTTCCTCAACTGGATCAGTGTGTAACTCCACCCCATGATAATGTGCCGCCCGTTGTAACAAGTGGTGGAACCCCAAGGAGTCCTCTGGTGGAGATGGTCTGGATGGATAAAGATCATCCTAAGGTACATCTGGATTATGATAATCCTCCCATGGGTCTGGTGTTCCCGGAGGGGTGGGGTCTTGTGGGGCATCTGTTGGATCATAGTATGGATCCCCTTGGTCATCAGGGTCTGGAGACGGGGTTGGAGAGCGATGAGGCAAGGGTGGAGAAGGTGGAGGGGGCGGAGATGGGGGAGGTGGAGGCGGTGGGGAGGGTACTCTGAAAGGGGATGTGGCAGAGTCCTTCCGTTTTGGCGGTGGAGGAGGAGCTGGTTTGTCTAAATGTCTTTTCTTTGAAGACAAAGTCAAATGTCCAGTCTTTGGATCCTTTGTTAAAGTCTTTTGTCGAGGATCTGGCGTGAATAGTTCCTCCGGCACCGATTGATCTGTTGGCGCCGATGTTTTCGGGGCCGACGGCTTCTTTGGTTTATCTGTGCCATGCTTTTACGGAGCCTCTGATTTTTTGTTCGGTGCCGAGGCAGGTTTCGGCACGGGAGTTTCGGCGCCGAGGGATTTATGTTTGGTCGGCACTGAGAGGCCAGGTTTCGACACAGATGGCTTCGGAACGGAGCTTGGTGTGGTTTTCTTCGGTGCTGAAGGGTGTTTTTCGGCACCGCTAGTAGACTGGCTCGAGCCCGAGCCGCCGGGAGACTTATGATGCCTCTTCACTGGGCCCGAAGGTGGGGTGATGGAAGCGGTAGGTTTGGCTTTGCCTAGGCCCGGAGGCGAAGGTGTAACCGGAGTCTTTCGTTGTAGGTGCGGGAGTGGGAGGGGGTAGAGTACTCACGACCCTCTGCGCCGGTGTGATCTCCTCCACGTCGGAGTCGTCGGCCTCGGAAGCGCTGACTAGGTCGTCTTCCTGTTCGGTGTGCTGCTGTCCCGAAGCTCCGATGTCTTCTCCGAAGAGGTCAGGTGGAGCCGAGGTCGAGGAGTGCGCCATGGTGCGTCAAACTCTTCGATCCCGAATAGTCTTTTTCGATCGAAAAGACTTGCAGGCGGGGCAGTCTCGGGCCTCGTGTTCGGGAGAGAGGCAGAGGTTGCACACCTGATGTAAATCGGTGTGGGGAAATTTAGACCCACATTTAGGGCACTTCTTAAAGGGAGTCCTTTCCATCGGCTGAGACCGGAGTCGAGATAGGCCCGAAAGCCGCCGATGCCTGGAATCGAAGAAGTGCCGAAGAGAGAGATAAAGAAGATGATTTTGTCTGAAGAATCTCGATGGACGAGGATTTTTCGTCGAAGGTCGAACTGGAAAGGTTAGAAGCCGGAGCACGAAGTATTACATCCGAGCCCGATGGCGGAAAAAAACAATCTGAGGATGGAGCCGAAGCCCATGCACAGTACGGACCGAAGGAGGAGTCACCGAACTCGTGACTTCCAAACACTGTCCAAGAAGAAAAACAAACTGCAAACATCTGGGCCAAACACCAGATGGCGATCTATGCACAGTGTATAATCTGCAGCTCATATGCCACGAACATATATTTATGCTGTAGCTGTGAAAATAAATGTGGCCAAATGTCACATTTGGAGTAACTGTACTAATTAATATTTAAAAAACGGCACATTTGTTACCATGCAAATGTTAAATTACAGAGTACTACAGCAGAACAAGACTAGAATGACAACACCAACTGCCATCACACACTGCATATTAATCGCCATTGTTGAGGAGAATCATGACCCCTCCACCCATTATACAATGGTAATAAATCTATTACACTCTGCATATCTATGATTAATGAACCGGGATTTCAACGGGTGCCATCATGTTTCATTGGATTCAAGTGGAATTATTTAAACCTCGAATATATTTATATATGTTTAATTTGCTAGTAGTTTTAAGCCACTTTATAACAAATTATAAACAAAATTGGCACCAATATTAATTTTTTTTTTTTTTTAAGTTGGTTGTTTTATTTAACAAGAAGCTTATTAATTACACAATATTATTTTCCAGAGTCATAAAAGAGCACGGGAGAGACATTGTGCAAAGGCTACAGGAAGCCCACCGAAACAGTATTTATTAATTTGGGATATTTAGCACTAGATGGCAAAAACTGGCTAATAGCAGTGTTATGGGACACATAGGCTGTAGATTTTCAAGTCTCCACCCAATTTGGTTGAACAACGGCAAAATGGTCTATAGAGAAAAAAAAATCCTAGTACGTGGGTTCTCTAACATCACCACAAACGTATGAGAGAAGAGTCGTACAAGTAGCTGCAGTGCTAACACAATCTGACATTGGACAGACAAAACTGCAAAAAGGCACATCTAAGTTTAGCCTAGAGCCAGTTGTGCACAAATAAGGCAGGATAAGGTCATCTCCAAAACACCACAATAATCCTACACAGCATTATATGCAACCCGCAATATTGCCAAACTGAGTTCTATTATGTTAAATAAAATAAGCACACAGATATTGGTAAATAATAAAATGTGTTATTTGGCCATAAAACGATTCATAGATGAAAAGTGCTGAGTGAATAAATGTGTACTGTTTAAATATGTATGTCTGTACCAGCATAAACCTTTTGGGCACATACGTGAAAAGCATGACATCTGATCAAACGTAAATTAAACAACTTCTAGGCTCCTGGTAACTATTGTTCTTAAATAAGGAGTTTCACTTTAATCACTTCTACTTCGAGCACAAAAACGTTTCATTTTGGCATCTTGTTTTGGTCCAATTCTGTTTTCATATGCATCTTTAAACCCATACTTTCGCCACACCATCTGCAACATAATTTGACACATTTGCAGTACTCCGATGTTTATCCTGTAGTATTCTAAAAAATTCAAGGTCTTAAAACAGAACGGAATGTTTCCAGTTAAAATCTTTGCTAGGAACTGAAAAATAACAAATATTGATATTAACTTATTTAATAAAATTAAAAGTGCTAAAGGATCCGAAGATTTAGCAGTACATAAAAGAAGAAAGGCAACAAAAGAAATCACTGGCGCCTGAGCTCATGAAAAGAAAAAGGAACTGTTTTTCACCTTGGCTGTAGACTTTGTGAAAAAAGTAAGGAAAGCTATAAAAACGGCCATATCAAATGGTGTTTGAATAAAAGTCGGAAAAAGATCCTGTACATTCAGCATAAAGCATTCTACTTTTGAGATGTTCTCGTATTTTCAATTAACTTGCCTATTCCCAACCAATATCAAATCGTATGCAGTACTAAATGTTATACCTGAAGCATCAATTACTAAATTCAAAAACATTAGGTACAAATTACTGTATATATCATGATAAGAAGAACGACGGCAATAGACTTGGTTTGGAAAATCAATGATGTTTGTCCAATGTACATTATTGATACAAGGTAACTCAAATTCATTAGGAAATATAAAAATGTATTTTCTTCCTAACTACAAGACAACACTATTTTACCATACAGTTAGATATTACTTCCAATAAGTACAATATTTATTAAACAGGTCTTCTTTTTGTTACATATTGGGCAACAAATTACAATATCCTGCAGCCACAAATTATATGCAGAGTATGAAGAAAATATTAATCAGACAGCGTAATCCTCCATTAATAACTCTACAAGAAAGAACTAGCAAATCAGATGTTACATAGAACAGCTCACTAAACTTTATTAATGCATGGAAAGTGACAGACACTGTTGTGCTGTTTGATACAAAATTGCTGAACTTCATCTTCAGAAGACTAAACCCGACATCTAAACATGCCAACAGGAACATCGAAACAAAATTATTTTTTAACCAACCACAGGAGACAGTCTGGTATACGTGAAGCAATGAAGAATAAACACATTATTTATAAACCAGTACATACATACACACACACACAAAGGTTTAAAACAGTTCTGAAAATGAAGTTCGCGGTCTTGAGTCAGGGAATAAAAAAAAAAAGTCAGCAACGACTATTCCCAATCGCTGACCCTTGGGGAGACAGTAAGAATCTGTCGTAGTGCGGCTACATACAGTACAATTCAGGCAATTTTGTTTTGTCACTTAGGATCAGATTGCAAATTCACTGGTGTGAGGACACAACGAGGAGGCAGATTTTAGCAGCAACCTCCACTGGACTGCTTGACCGGAGTGCTTTGAATTTTGACATTGGACTTTTCGGCCCCACCAGATGTTGCTCCAGGACCCATTCGCTTTTTAATCTCAGCTGCCATAGTCATGAAAGCCTGTTCAACATTTGTTGCATTTTTTGCGCTGGTTTCCAAAAATGGAATTCCAAGGGAGTCTGCGAATTCCTGCAAATTAAAGAGTATGTCTCGATTATTCAATAAACAAAAGTCTGTTAAGAAACGCAGTGATCATATTATTAACAAACCAACTAGAATTTTAATAAGTAACCGGGCTATACCTCAGTGTTCCTAAAATGTAGTAATAACAATTTTACAAGTAATAGTTTTGTCCTGAGCTTTATTGAGCAACTATCCAAGATCAGTAAGGCTTTTTCTCCAGGTCCTAGGGCACTTAGTAGTTAGAGGCAATATACATAGTGTATGCAGGTGTCACGTGGCCAAGCATTTTAGTACACTCAAATTGGATAAACAAGGACATACCAACTTTTTTTTCTAGAGTGAGCAATCAAGATTCAGTGCAGGAGCAGGCTCTAAACATAAAACTCAGACAAAATAGGACACATTGACAATCCAAAAGGTTATAGTACATTCTGGTGTTAGCACTGCTGGAAACTTCAGTGCCTTTCAATGCCGTTCCGTGGCCTAAGATGAACCAGAGGACGGTCACGACTACTAAAAGCAGGTATCAATTTCAAATAAATTAATTAATGGATACCATACATCATTTGTGGCTATAACAATGGGCTTTGTTCCAACTTTTTTGTCTAATGCACTTTTACTTTATTAATTTTACAACAATTTGATAGTGTACCGATATTTTAACGTTTACATGTGTAAACCATGCAATGCTTTTACGTAATTAAGAATGAATAAAACTTGAAACGGATTTTCATTCTAGTTTATTCTAGTGTATTTCACAGTCCTGGGCTTGGGTCACCTGGGGATCCAAGACACTAAAAGGGTTATTACTGGATAGAAAGGCAAACTGAAACAGGACTTCAATAAAAAGGGTGTTTTGAACGCTTGTGACAGGGCTTCAGTGCTGTCAATAGGAGGCAGTTTTGCAATACAATTGACCAAAATAAACTAAGGGTGTCAAAATCGTGAGAATCAATGTGTTAACAAGAATTCGCAATGCCAATAGGCCTAGCTTATCAATGCACTGTCAAGCCAGACCTAAAAATCTGTGTGTGTGGACTGCCCTCCTCCCATCTGTGCTGCTGTTTTACAGAAATACCATAAATTATCCTGTTATCTAAAACACTTCAATAGCATTGCAATGTCATGTGTGTGCCCCTAAACATTCAAGTGCAGGCAGCAGGATAAATAAACAAAAGGCTCACCACTGTCTGAAGGCCAAGCACCTTTTTGTGTAAGCACACAATTTCTGCCCAACCAAAACAGGTAGTCCTGGATCCCAACATGTGAGTGGAGCAAACCCCCACACTCTCCTGGTGATGCTCACATAAATATCTGGGTGACCTCTGCACTGCCAAAGCAGACCAAAAAATGCCTTGCGCCTCCCACTCCACTGCAGCTCTCACCTAAGGGACAGAATGCTGCAGCGCTACTGCACAACACACACAGTGGGATGCTACCAGAAAGTGTTTTCTTAGGTGGGCCAGGCTGTAAAGCTACATTATAAATACAGTGGATAAAACTACATTCTAAATATAGTGTCTGAAAAGACATCCCCCCCCTCTCCCCCCCCCCCCAAAAAAAGAAATCTTTATAAAACGTCTGTACCCAGCAGAGGCTCTGAGGATAGACAGAGAAGTTGTCTAACTTGTAAATGTGGAGATGGACTTGAGAGGCTATTTGCGACCAGATGATAAATCAAATTTAGGTTTAAATATATTCAAATTAAAAGTGGATGTTTTGCCTGCAAATATGGCCAAACTTCCTCCAAGAAATGAAGGATGAGCAAATGAAAGCTAGAAATTTCTCCAGGTTGTATGACCTTATGATCTGTGAGAATGAAAAAAAAGTGTGGGTGGACGCACTGGCGGGGATCGAAAGCTGCAGCATCACACTTAAACAAGGTGGTGCTACATAAAATATTTATATTGGAATGCTGAAGTTTTTTTTTTATCTTATCTTAAACCGATATTAGCCGTTGGCAAAGTTTGATCATCAAGATAGAAATCAATGTCCACAATATGTGCAAGAAACATGATCATGGTTTACGCAAACTTAGCAATATTTTGTAGAGTTAAGGCCATTGTACTTGGTGTCAGCATTTGGTTGACCATTATTTTTTGCCATCTTGGACAATTGTGAGATTTATCTACCAATCTCATTAAAAAAAAATCTACAACAATTGCTTAGAAGAGCTTGTGAGCTAGGGTATGCAGTGCTCTTTCCACCCCAAACTGTGATGTAGGGAAAAGAAGGTGGCAGTCAATGGACTGGTTGACATGAAAATGTGAGCGAACTCTTGGCAAAGAACGTGGATGTGCTCTAAGGTTTACTTTGTACATGTTCATGAACGGTTCTTCAGTAGATAAAGCTTGAATTTCACTTACCCTATGGAGAAAGGTGATAAGGAAAACCATCTTCCAGTTAAGCAATTGCAGAGGCTCATGTCAAGGCCCTATAATCCTATTAAGGACCCATAAAGAAAGACAGTTGTCTAGCATGTCTTTGGCACCCCAGGGGTTAAAGAGACCCTGGTAGCTCTGTCCTTAGCACCGCTTCTCAGGTGCTAAGGACATGTCCAGTACGTCCTAACACCACCCGAAGGGGAAGCAGTGGCACTCCCCAGCTGGCCCCTTTGCTACATTAATCACCAAAGATGGTAGCAGAAGCACATCCTCTGCCACCCCGGTGGGATCATGATGTCAACGCACTCATGGCAAGCCGGTGTCATGATTAGTAGTCAGACACACTGGAAGAAATTTGCTTCCAGTACGTGGAGTGAGGACTCTCTTCGAAGCCCTCTTGCTAGAGTGGTGAGAGAAATCAAGCGGCAAAAAGTACACAGGGTAAAGTAAAAAGTTTTACAATTTCCCAGTGCTGCTTCCCAGTGCTCTTGAGTGCATTCATGCTGCAGAATTCTGAGAGATCGCAATAGAGCAGCAAGAATTCAAACTAAGTCACCAGGGAATTTTCTGGCAAGGGTAACTTCCCCCAGTTTTGGGCATATGTACTCTATTTTCAGTTAAGGATTGTCCACCAGATTACACCTTTGCATTCCATGCAGTCCTACTCATGGCATATTTTGCTTCTGTTTTATTGTCTTTTAAATTCACGTTTGGCTTTGTGTGAAATCACAGAAATTGGAGGAAAATGTGTGTTTTTACCCAAAGTTTGGGGCTTGCAAGAGCTTCTGAGAACGAAAACCTTGTAAAAACCTCAAAGTCACACCACAGGTGCCGAATTTTCACCAATGTCTGCGTATGCTAGGTTTCCCTGGGTGGCGGCTGAACTATGGCCAAAAAAAAGTTCTTCTGGGTAAAATATTTAGTCTTTGGGATGAGTTTTTCATTGCAGGTACTAGGCTCAGCCGTACAAGTGGGGTAAGGTTTTTATCGGGAGATATGCAGAACACAGATTTGTTCAGCAGATTTTTATCTGTTACTTTCTATGGGAAACCTTTGAGGGATCTTATACAAATGACCCTTTTGCTGAATCCCGAATCTGGTCTGCTTTTCAAAACTGTATAGCTTTCTGGGATTAACCATAGCTTTTGCACCCGTTTCCACCACAATTACTAATATGATGAAACCACAAAAATTAGGAAAAATGGACTACCCTTGAATATTTTCTTGATAAAACTGTACTTGCACCTGAAAGCTGATGGTCCAAGCACAAACCTTTTGTTGATGCCATTTACAGAAGAAAAAGGAAAAAAAGTCTCTCGCGCAGTACTTATCCACAAATTTTCACAAAAAAAATATAAAATAACAGCTATATTTTAGCTATTAATTCTCTCACCTCGGGAAAATACACAAACCCTGGGTATGTTGGGGTGGGGGGGGGGGGGTCGGCGGCGACACATTTGGAGGGATAACTTGTGTGGGAAAAATGTAACATGTGTAAGCACAAAGTACACCAGGTAGCAAAAAACAGGGCTTAGCAGTTTAGGGGGAAAAAGCTTAGCAGCCAACTGACTAAAACCTTCAATAAAGGTTTTATCAACTAGGAATCATTCACTGCGCTGCCTGCACGTCTCACTACATATGAAATGTTGTTCTGCCATCAATTTAAAGGTTTTATGACTATGAAATTGCTAATGCAAACTGAAATATGAAATGACAAAAAAGGAATGTTATTCTGAAATAAAGCAACACGTTTTTGTAATGGTCTCCAAGTGGAGCACTTGCTCCTTAGCACATACACCCAGATCCTTCATAGAAAACTGGATATATATATACATCCATATACATACACATACACACACTCGATATTCCTTCCACCACCTTCCCAGTTCCCGGAGCTTTGGCGAAGGATCACAGCACCACAACCAGCAAGTAATTCCAAAGCGCTTTATTCAAACCAAAGTGACATGAACAGTAGATGACGGTCTACGCGTTTCAGCTCCCAGCCTTCTACTGGACCATAGAGTCCTGGAGCCTAGAGTGTCTTTAAAGTGCTAGAGCCCATGCTAAAAGTGAAGACAGACTAGCCAAAAAAGTATCAATCCATTTAAAAAGGACATTTTCTTTTTCCAAGTACAATAATCCATTATTTTTGATTTGAGACAGCATAATAAATATATCGTAATAATCTATAAAGTGCTGAATGTCTTTTGGATGATGGCAGAATTCTTTAGGATATGAGGTTTTTTCATCATCATATCTCAGTATGGATATTAGTCTACACATCAATGATTATTTTATGTGAGTGATTATATACATGCAGTATGTTTTTAGCAGTCATTCTTTTTATGAACCTCAGCATTGTAAAGTAAATTTTTTATATATGTAAAGTGCATTTTTTTGTTTGTGATTTTAACTTCCAACAGTTTCTATATATCTATAATTATGTCTGTTTATACAAGGCGACCATTAAATAACAGTTGGATTGAAAAAAATCACCATTAGGTTCTAATCATGCCGCCTCGAATAATACATGTATTAAAATTCTCAATAATAAAAACAAAAAAGTATAGTTTTAGTCCATACTGAGCAAAACATTGTTCCTAATAGTCTCTCTCCCATCTATTCCATATATATCAAAAGAGCAAGTTTTTAGTAGCAGTAATAATATTTTTCAAATTTTGTAATATTTCAGGGTTCCCGTGTCGGTTTTAATAATGTTATTTCATTAGAGATCTCATTAGTCAGTTTTTATCCTTCTTTATCATAGATGTACATGCAATTCAGCATCCAAGTTATTTTCTGACGGGTTCTCGGTGCCAATGGCTAAAATTGTTCTAGACTCAGTTCTTCGTAAGTCGAGGGTTCTGTTACTTCCTCTTTCTTTTTGTTTTACGATCTTGATTCCGGAGTATTTTAGTTGTTTGCAATCACTAGAGTGAAATTCGTGAAAATGTTTTGCCATTGGATATGGCAAAACATTTTGATATGCGATATGTGAAGTCTTTGTTTTTTATGGCACGTAGGTGTTGTAAGATTCGTAACTTTAGTTTATTGATGGTACTTCCTACGTATAACTTTTTACACGGGCATTTCAGAAGATAAATAACATTTCGATTCACATGTTATATGGCCCATAATTTTTTCAATATGACTATTTTGAAGCTGGTATGTGGTCATATTTTGACCGTGATAACAGGCTTTACACTTTGAGCATTTCCAGAACCCCGGAGTATTGAGCCAAGTTGAAATCACCTATTTGTTAGACTCAAAGTGATACTGTGTGAGCATGTCTCCCAAATATGCTGTTTTCCTGTACGTTATTTTTGGAAAGGGAGACAATACCCTCTGAACAGTTTCATCTATCATTAAAATGCCCCAATGTTTTCGAATAATCCTTTTAAGTTCATTCCTTTGGTTGTTAAAGTCAACGATTAGTCTGGTCGTGGTCTCATTTGTTTTTTTACTCTTTTCTGGATTCTCGGTTTATTTGTAAGAGATCTGCTCTTATTTTCGTGGTGACTATTTTTTGCAATAGTTATTACCTCCAGGGGGTATACTCATTGTAAAAAGCGCTCACTCATTTCTTTTAATTGTAGATTCAGATCAGGTTTCGGAGCAATTCCTTTTTGCTCGCAGCATTTCCCCGTAGGGAATGATCCATTTTAGATTTTTTGGATGCCCACTGTTCGCATGCAAAATACTATTGCTGGCAGTTGGTTTTCTGTGCATTTTTGTGCATATTCTTATGCCTTGAATAAAAACCTCTACATCCAAAAAAATGATGTACGTTGCACTTACAGTAAATGTGAAGGTTAGATTGTACTTGTTTGTGTTGAGAGAATATAAGAAGTTCTGGAGGTCGTTGTTGCCTTCCCAAATAATGAAAAGGTAGTCTATGTATCTTGACCAAAATTTGATGTTCCCAGAATTTTCATTCTTCAGAACCTCGGTCTCCCGCACAGCCATCAGTAAGTTGGCATAAGTTGGCGCAAAGGATGTCCCCATAGCGGTTCCTTACTTTTGGAGAAAAAGGTCACCTTTGAATAAAAAAACATTGTGTGATAAACAATATGTGAGCATTTGTATTAACATGTCAGCATGTTCAAGATGGCTTATGGACCTTGTTTGTAAGAATTGTTTTACTGCTGCTATTCCATCAGAGTGGAGGATGGAAGTGTATAGTGACGAGACGACAATCGAAGCCATGATGTAATTATCTTTCCAGGTGATTTTCTCGATTTTTTTCAAGAAATCCATTGTGTCCCTCAAATAAGAAGGAAGTGCTGTGACATAATTCAATGGAGCTTACTATCGGTCTTCCCGGTGGATTTTGAGTTGATTTATGCACTTTCGGGAGAAAATAGATTGTTGCGGTTGTTGGATGTTCAGTTTTCAAATACAGTTATTCTTCTAGATCAATTACATTCTTATCTTTCCATGCCTATAGTTTGATAGTATTCCTCCGTCCAAGTTGTTATCGGATTTGTTTTCAATTTTTCATAATGATCTTTATTGCCCAATTGTCTATTGGCTTCTTCTATATAGCTTTCACGATTTTGGATAACGAGGTTTCCACCTTTGTCTGAGGCCTTTATTATGTTCTGGTCTTCTCTTAGTTCCTTTAGTGCATTGTGCTCCTCTAATGTTAGATTCCATGATTTCTTTTTTATATTTTTCTTTTTGTTGGTGTTGCTAGGATTGTTAATTGACATTTTGTTGATCTCCTCCACCATAATCTCATGGAATAAATCAATCTTGTTGCACAGGGGAAGTTGGGGAATATGGAATATGCTACTTACCAGTATGCATCTGTTCTTGGCATGTAGAGCTGCAGATCTACACACTTGTGCATAGATCGCCATCTGGTGTTGGGCCCGGATATTTGCAGTCGTTTTTCCTCTTCGAAAGTCTTTGGAAGTCACAAGGTCGGTGACTCCTCCTTTGGATCGTATTGCGCATGGGCTTCGGCTCCATCCTCAGATTGTTTTTCGCCAACAGGGAAAGATGGAGCGTAGTAATAACAGGAAAGATACCCATGTGTGTTGTATCTAAGTAAGATAAACTGGAACAGATAAAGGTAGCCGGGGAGGCGGGTGGGCGTGTGTAGATCTGCAGCTCTACATGCCAAGAACAGATGCATACTGGTAAGTAGCATATTCCGTTCGAGGCATATGCGCTGCAGATTACACACTTGTGCATAGATTAGATAGCAGTACTCACCCTTAGCGGCGACCACCCGTATCTGTGGCAGTGGTTTGAAATAATGTTTTGAGTACAGCCTGGCCCACAGTAGAGTGTTGCTTAGTTTGCACATCTACACAATAGTGTTTAGTGAAAGTGTGCGGTGTTGACCATGTAGCTGCTCTGCAGATATCCAATTGGATGTTCCCTAAAAATGCCATTGAAGCCCCTATTTTGCGTGTAGAGTGGGCTTTAGGGGGAACAGAAAGCGTTAGTTTTGCTTTGTGGTAGCAAATCTGAATGCATTTGACAATCCACCTAGCTATTCCCGACTTGGAGATGGGGTTGCCCTTGTGTGGTGGAGAGAAAGAGACAAACAGCTGTTTGGTCTTGCGGAAAGGTTGTGTTCTCTGTATGTAGTAGAGTAAGGCTCTTTTGACATCTAGTGTGTGAAGAGCTCTTTCTGCAACGGTTTGTGGTTGCGAGAAGAAAACTGGTAGTTCTACCACTTGGTTTATGTGAAAGGGAGAAATTACTTTAGGGAGGAATTTTGGGTTGGTACGGAGAACAACCTTGTTATGGTGCATTTGCAGAAAAGGTTGTTGAATGGTAAGTGCTTGTATCACACTGACCCTTCTGAGGGAAGTGATGGCTACAAGAAAAGCGGTTTTCCATGTTAGGAATTGGAGTTCACATTTGTGCAGAGGTTTGAAGGGAGGCTCCATTAGTCTGGTCAGAACGATGTTTAGGTTCCACACAGGTGAGGGTGGCAGTCTGGGTGGAATTATCCTTTTAAGGCCTTCCATGAAGGCTTTAATGGCAGGTAAAGTGATGGATGTTGCCTGTTTTGCAGATCAGCTGCTATGGCTGTGAGGTGCAGTCTAATAGACGTATAGGCTAGATTGCATCTTTGCAGGTGTAGTAAATAGCCTATGATGTGTTGAATGGACACATCTAGGGGATTGATGGTATTGTTGCAACAGTAGACAACAAAACGTTTCCACTTGGAGGCATAGCACGCTCTAGAGGTGGGTCGCCTAGCTTCTTTGATTACGTTCATACAGTCAGGGGGAAGATTGAGGTAACCGAATTCTAGGATTTCAGGAGCCAGATCGCTAGGTTGAGCTGAGCTGGGTCCGTGTGTCTGATCTCGCCATGGTTTTGGGTTAGGAGGTGTGGAGAGAGGTGTAACTTTTGGTGCGGTACTACAGATAATTCCAGCAGTGTGGTGTACCACGGTTGTCTGGCCCAAGTTGGAGCTACTAGTATGAGAGTGAGGGAGTGTTGTAGTTTGCACACCACTAATGGAATGAGTGGGAGAGGCGGAAAAGCGTACGCAAATTTGCCTGACCAGTTCATGCAGATCCCATTGCCTTAGGACAATGGGTGTGAATATCTGGCGGTGAAGCTTGGGCATTTGGCTTTTTCGTGGGTGGCGAAGAGGTCTATCTGTGGATGCCCCCACAGTTGAAAGTACGGGTGAAGAACTTGTGGATGTAGTTCCCACTCGTGAATCTGTTGTGTCTGTCTGCTGAGTAGATCGGCCATAGTGTTTTGGACTCCTGGGACATGTTGGGCCAGGAGAAAGATTTTCTGGGGTATGGCCCATCTCCATATACTCTGTGCTAGCTGAGAGAGCTGTGGAGAGTGTGTGCCGCCTTGTTTTTGTATGTAGTACATGGCTGTCATGTTGTCTTTGCGGACTAGGACTGCCTTGCCTGAAATCTGTGTTTGGAAGGATTTCAGGGCTAAGAATATTGCTAGTAACTCCAGATGGTTAATGTGGAGTAATTTTTGTTGATGTGTCCATCTGCCCTGCATGGTGTGATGTAACAAGTGAGCTCCCCAGCAGGAGAGCGATGCATCCGTTGTCAGTATTATCTGAGGAACCGGGTCCAGGAACGGTCGCCCTTTGGAAAGGTTTTTGGTGGTCCACCACTGCAGAGAGCGATGTGTACGACCGACTACCAACACCAGATCTGTTCATTGATCTTGGGCCTGGTTCCATTGGCGCGCTAATCACTCTTGAAGAGGACGCATCTGGAGTCTTGCGTGAGGTACTATGAATATGCAAGAGGCCATCATGCCGATTAGTTGCATAAACACTCGAGCTGGAAGGGAGTGTTGTGCTCTAAATTTTGTGCGTAGAGCCTGAATGCTTGTGATCCTGGCCGAACTGGGGTAGGCTAGCGCTTTTGAGGTGTCTATGGTGGCACCAAGGTATTGTTTTACGTGGGACAGTTGCAGATGGGACTTTGCCTGGTTTACCGTGAAGCCTAGTTGGTGAATTAGCTGGATATTGGCATGGGTGTGTTGTACACACTGGTTGTATGACCTGACTTTTATTAGCCAGTCGTCTAGGTATGGGAAGACATGGATGTGTTGTCTCCTGAGGTGTGCTGCCACGACTGCTAGGCACTTGGTCAATACCCATGGTGCTGTTGTGACTCCGAATGGGAGTACCTTGAATTGGTAGTGTTGGTTGTCCACTATAAATCTGAGGAACTTCCTGTGAGTGTGGTGCACAGGAATGTGGAAATAAGCGTCCTTTAGGTCTACAGTGGCCAGGAAGTCGCTTTGGGAGAGCAGGGGAAGTACCTGCTGCAGTGTCACCATGTGAAAATGGTCTGAGTGTATGTGTGTTTAGGGGCCGGAGGTCTAGGATGGGCCGTAGAGTCTCATCCCTTTTTGGTATGAGAAAATATAGGGAGTAAATCCACAGATTTCGTTGGTTGGTAGGAATGTGTTCTATCGCCCCTTTTTGTAGGAGGGACATTACCTCCTGCTTTAGTAATGCTAGATGTTCCTGTGACATTGGGTGTTGTCTGGGTGGAATGTTTGGGGGGCAGACATTAGCTCTAGGCAGAAGCCTGACCGAATTATTTGTGTCCCCCATTTGTCTGAGGTGATGGTAGCCCAGACATGAAGGGAATTTTGGAGTCAGCCCCCGACCGGAGTGGGATGGTCTGGGGGCAATGGAGGGAAGTCATTGGGTAGGTGTGGAGGCAGAGCGGGCGGTGTTTGTTTTGCCTCTGCCTTTATTATTGTTGCCCCTGTAGCCGCCTCTTTGGTAACCCCTTGTGAAGGTGGATTTGGTAGGAGCTTTGTATGACGTGGAAGCGGTATCAGAGGAGTAGCCTCTGGATGTGCTCCAAAAGGAGGAACGGCGAAAGGAACGCCTGGGAGGGTGTGATTGTAAGGCTCCCATAGATTTCGCCGTGTCGGTGTCTTTTTAGGTCTTGCCTGACTTATTGAGAGGGCTCCAAAAAGTGCTACCAGGCCAGCCTAGAGGTACAGTCCATGTGCGCGGGCGCCGCGCTTTACTGTGAATACTTTCACTTTCGGGGCCGCACGGCCGCTTTGATGTTTGATTGCGATCACATTAACTTTCGCGGCCGCTTGTTTTAATTCTACATGCAAGGAACGCGTTTAGCACTGAATCACTTTGTGCATGGACACGCGGACTGCCACTACACAGGACGGTATGCTTTCCTTGCCATAACGGCATGTTAAACTCATTGACGGGGCATCTTAACTAATACGCAGTATGTGGGTACACTGATTTGTGTTGGCACGCAGAATGGAGCGCTTTGTTTTCACTTTACCAACGCTGTGGGATGTGTGTAAATATCAGTTTAATATGTGCATGTGATTTCACAAAGGATCGGTACCGGCATAGCACGTTGGTTTATGGCTTGCACATATTTTCATAGGTGCGCAGCATGGAGCGCTTTGTTTTTACTTTAGTAGCACCACGATATCTGCGTGCAGCATGGAGCGTTTTACTTTATTAGTACAGCGATATATGCACGTGGAGACACATCCTGTTCACGCACGCACCACTCGCGTGCTAGCCTTCTTCACTTTCTTAGCTTCCCTTTTGTTACTTCTACATGCAAGGACCGCGTTTAGCACCAAATCACTTTGTGCAAGGACACGCGGACTGCCACTACACAGGACGGTATGCTTTCCTTGCCATAACGGCATGTTGAACTCATTGATGGGGCATCTTAACTAATACGCACTATGTGGGTACACTGATTTGCGTTGGCACACAGCATGGAGTGCATGGTTTTCACTTTATCAACACTGAGATATGTGTAAACATCAGGTTAATATGTGCATGTGATTTCACGAAGGATCGGTACCAGCACGTTGGTTTATGGCTTGCACATATTTTCATAGGTGCGCAGCATGGAGCGCTTTGTTTTTACTTTAGTAGCACCTCGATATATGCGTGCAGCATGGTGCGTTTTACTTTATTAGTACAGCGATATATGCACTACCATGCACGTGGAGAGACAGTGTTTTCGCAATTGGTCTGCACCGACATATTACGTTGGTGTTTGGTTTCATCTTAAATGGCTGTTCTTTCACTTGACGACTTTGGCATGAACAAGGGGTTGCATGTATGAACGAATACATGCATTAACTTGTCCTGCTCATCCATTCCAGTGGAGGTAACTTTATTGAATCGTTTTTGGTTCAAATGATTTCACTTTGTGCGCATTGAACTACACTTCTATTTTCCAACCCACAAGAGGAAGGTTTTGTTTCCTTCTCTTCACTACAGATATCGTACAGAGCTTGGTTCTAATACACATGACTAATGACTAACATGCATTGGCATAGCCAATTGGTCTCGCTTTCTGGACCTTAAAAGTATTTAGTTATGCAGCACAATATCCTTTGTGCAACAACATTAATCGTTGTATGGCTAAACAGTTATAAGGTCCCCATTGCGAGACCTATTGGCTATGCCAATGCTCGTTTCATTTTTTCTAGGGCCTCATCCACTTTTGGGCCGAACAGATGTTCCTGGTCAAAGGGATGGTTCAGGATGGAAGCTTGCACTTCTGGTTTGAATCCTGAGATCCTGAGCCAGGCATGGCGACTGAGGACGACGCTAGTATTGATGGCCCTGGAGGCGGTGTCTGCTGCATCTAGGGCACAACGGATGGAGGTATTAGTGATGATTTTACCCTCCTGAATTAACTCGCTTGCTCTGTTTTTGTATTTGTCAGGGAGGTGTTGCATTATGGCTTCTAACTTGTCATAATGGGACCTGTCATATCTAGCCAGTAACGCTTGTGTATTGGCGATACGCCATATGTTGGCAGCTTGTGATGCAGTGTGCTTGCCGGATGCGTCCAAGAGTTTTGACTCTTTGTAAGGTGGTGGTGCATCGCCTGACGCCTGAGAGTTGGCCCTCTTCCGTGCTGTAGATACTACCAGAGAATCTAGTGGTGCTGGCCCTCTGATGTAGGAGGGATCTGTAGGGGCGGCTTTGTATTTTTTGTCAATGCGCGGGTTAATAACCCTGGCTTTGACTGGGTCTTTAAAGACCTCTGGCGCATTTTTTACCACTCCTTTGAGCATGGGCAGTATGGAGGTGGCCCTATGCGTGGTGTTGAGTATCGAGGAGGAAATCCTCCTCCACAGGGCCAGTATGGCGATCTACCCCGTGATAGTGTGCAGCCCTCTGGAGTAAATGGTTGAACCCCAATGAGTCTTCTGGTGGGGATGGTCTCGAAGCATAGAGATCACCTTGTGAGACGTTAGGGATGTCGGGGATGTTATAGTCGTCCCATGGGTCTGGGGAGCCTGTGGGAGTGGGGTCTCCTGTAGGTAAATCATGGGGCACGTCCCCCATGTCATCATATGTGTAGTCATGATCATCATCATCATCATCATCATCCGGAGGGGGTGTTGGGGAATGATGAGGAGGGGGTGGAGAAGGTGGAGGGGGAGAAGGTGGAAGGGGTGGTAGAGGTGGGGAAGGCATTCTGAAAGGTGTTGTAGCAGAGTCCTTCCTCTTTGGAGGTGGAGCTGGGGTAGCCTTTTCCAGCTGTCTTTTTGATGCGGAGCATCAAATGTCCGGTTTTGGGATCCTTGGTCAATGTCTTTTGCAAGGGATCCGGTGTAAAGAGTTCTTCTGAAGGTGGTTTATCCGTCGGCGCCAAAGGCGTCAGGCCGTTGGTTTTCTGGCTTTAGTGTCCTGTTTGGAAGTATGCGGCTTGGAAAGGGTTTTTTGTTTGGTCGGTGCCGAGATGGTTTTCAAGATCTCGGTGCCGGTGGCCTTGTGTGCTTTTGTCGGTTCCGGGGATGGAGTCGGTACCGAGGAGGTGGAACTGGGTTTCGGCACAGAGTGTTTCGGTATGGGGCTCTGTGCCGAAGAGGAGGCCATTTTCTTTTTCGGTGTCGGTGCGGAGGAGCGCTTGTCGGTACAGACGGTGGGCTGGCTTGAGCCCGAGCCGCCAGAAGGCTTAATCTGCTTCTTTACCGGTCCCGAAGGTGTGGTGTGGGAAGCAGTGTCCTTGGTCTTACCTAGGCCCGGAGGCGAAGGCGTGACCAAAGCCTTTTTTGGTGCTGGCGAGGGTGTTGGGGGGGGGGGGGGGGGGGGGGAAATCGGAGGAGGGCAAATTGGTACACACAACCCTCTGTGCCGGAGTGATGTCATCCACATCTGAATCTTCTGCTTCGGAGGCGCTGACAAGGCCCTCGTCGGTGTGGTGTTCTTCTGGAGCGCCAACGCCCTCTCCGAAGATGTCATCTGGAATCGCCGTATGCGCCATGGTCCTTCTTGCTCTTCGGTCTCGAATCGTTTTCTTGGACCGGAAGGACTTGCACGCCGGGCAGTCTCGAGCCTCGTGTTCAGGGGAGAGGCAGAGATTACATACTTCGTGGAGATCGGTGTGGGGGGGATTTGGACCCACATCGAGGGCACTTCTTGAAGGGAATCCTTTCCATGAGCCAGGACCGGAGCTTGGGTAGGCCCGAAGGCCGGCGTCGACGACTGGTTTCGAAGGTGTTGATCGATGAGAGCCGCGTCGAGTCTGGAGATCGCAATCGAAACAATACCGCAAATTGGGGTAAGGATTGCGCGTCGATTGAACTGGAAACCGGAGCACGAAGATCACATCCGAGCCCGATGGCGGAAAAAAACAATCTGAGGATGGAGACGAAGCCCATGCGCAATACGATCCAAAGGAGGAGTCACCGACCTCGTGACTTCCCTAAGACTTTCCAAGAGGAAAAACAACTGCAAAAATCCGGGCCCAACACCAGATGGCGATCTATGCACAAGTGTGTAATCTGCAGCTCATATGCCTTGAACATATACACACATACATACACACACACATATATACACATATACACATATATATATACATATATACATACATACACATATATATATACATATATACATACACATATATACATACACATATACATATACATACATATACATACATATACATACATACACATACATACACATACATACATACACACATACATACACATACACATATATACATACACATATACACATACACACACATACATCCAGTCCCAGTATGCAAAGCTGTACTCACCTGAGTTTTATAAAGGGAGATCGCTGGAAACCATTTTGTTTGGCAGTTGTTTGTGCAGCAGAGAAACCTATGATTAAGAGTGGAATACTCGAAACGCGTCAGGTCACTGCAGACGCTGGATGTGCCTGACTCTTCCTCGCCCATATGAAGCGTCGATCAGTGAGTGCGCCCTGCCCAGTGGGTAATTTGTGGAACTGTATATACATATACATACATACATACACATACATACATATACATACATATATACACATATACATACATATACATACATATACATACATATACATATATACACATATACATACATATATATATATTTTAATAGTTGGTACCTTATGGTACTCTGAGGCCACGAGTAGGACTGCACGGTAGGCAAAGGTGTGATCTGGTGGACAATACTTAACAGGGTACTGTTCCAAAGATTATTTCGTACTGCAGGTCTGTCCTTTACTCCTGACCAGCAACTTACGGTTGGTAATTTAGCCCTGGGTCCTCCTAGAGAGGCAATGAGTGTAGGGATCTGTCCTGGTCGCAGTTCGAATGTATGGAACAGGGTGACATTTTTCGGGGTGCTGGCGGTGGGTTAGTGTTCACAGTTTTCTTTTAAGGGGTAAGGTATACCTCAGTTTAATTGGAAATGGTGTCCCCAAAAATGAGCCTGCATTTCTTGTGGGAAAAGCTGTGTACTGGAAGGGTGCCAAGTGACAATGTGCTCAGGGTCGTTTAAAAAAAAAAAAAGAAAAAAAAAAAAAAACAATTTCACAGACCATCAAGCTGTTCACTATCCTCCTCTGATGGTAGTGATTTGCATGGAGTATAGATGCCTTGCTCCGATTTGAGTGTACTTTGGTGTGACAAAAATGGTAAGATTGATAGGATTGTGGGACCTCTAGCATCAAAGCAGATTATTTTAGCATCAAAGAGTCAGGACTGTAGCGAGCAGTGCCAACTGCCAAGCCTCTTTTGTAAGAGGCGCCTCAATCAAGACAGGTCAAACAACGCTGTTGCACTGACAGGCAGCCAAGGATCCTTTCAAAGGTTGATCTCCTCGAGGGATCCTTAGCATGTGAATAAACTGTTCAGCCAAGTCAAAAAGTGTTCTGTACGGTCATCTGTGGGGGTCAGAGTCTGAAAAGGCACATATACAGGCCACTACTTCCGATAGCTATCTGAGCTAGCAGTGCCAACTCTGCCCCTCTTTGCCATCAGAGTCTTTTCTCAGATGTTTTTAGCAACTACAGCAGACTGAGCTGGTAGAGGCTTTCATCTGCATCGTTGAGTAATGCACTCACTGTATGTAACTTTGGTGCTGAAAGGCCTTCTTGGGCAGGAAGGCATTGCAAGCTGGACAGGCTCTTTTGTTGTGGTCCCTCAGAAGACAGACCTAATGCCACCAGAGTGGGTGCCGGTTCAGGGCCCCTGGGGGGCCCTTTTTGTTACCGGGGCCAGCAATATCGGCCCCATGCAACAAAATTGGCAGAAACCAGCCCTGGCAAACAGCTCGGCCTCAACCCCCCCACCCCCAGGGCTGGTAGAACAGTTTGCCAGAGCCGGTTTCGATTCCCAGTCCGGCCCTGATCCCCACCTTTAACCTAAAGAACAAGTTACTTACCTTCGGTAACAATATATCTGTAAGAAACATAGGTTAGTTATAGATTCCTTGCCTTAGAATCTCCCCCAGGTGTCAAACTGGATCTGGAAAAAATTTCGTCAGCAGTACCCCTGCACGTCGGAAGGTGGCGTTGGTCAACTCCTTGTTCGGCGTCATGGTCGCCGGGATGAAGTTGCGGTTGCTACATAGACGCCGCCCTCGCGCGCGGACGTCAGTTCTGTACACAATTTTCCACGCCAGAAGCGCAGAGTCATGCAAGACACTGACCCCTGGTGCACAAAACAAGGGCCCTGAAATGATTACCTTAACCCTAGAAGTCAGTTCGCAGAACGGGGAGGATGGGCGGGGCAGTAAGGAATCTATAACTAACCTATGTTTCTTACAGATATATCGTTACCGAAGGTAAGTAACTTGTTCATCTGAAAGAAACAGTTTGTTGTCGATTCCTTACCTTAGAATAGATAACCCAGCAAGAACAGGTGGGTCTGCGAACTAAGTTCACACCAGAAATTCCTGGAGAACAGAACGGCCAAAAAAGCAGTCTCTCCGAACTTGGCTGTCCAGGCAGTAGTGCTTGGTGAACTTGTGCAGCGATGCCCATGTAGCTGCCTGACAGATGTCATTTAGGGGGGACTCCTTGTCTCAAAGCAGTGGTAGTTACCGTCGCCCTGGTGGAATGGGCGTGTAGTCCCACTGAAGGCTCCTTCTTTGATAAAGAATAGCAGGCTTTGATGCACAGAACGACCCACTGGAGATGGTCTGTTTGTGCACGGCCCGACCTTTCTTAGCGGCCACATAACCAACAAAGAGCTGGTCGTCCACCCGGAATTGTTTTGTGCGATCCAGGTAGAAGGAAAGCGCATGTTTTGGATCCAGCCGGTGGAGCCTCTTCCTCTTTTGAAGGATGCGAGGCGGAAAGAAGATGGGCAGAGGGAACTGCCTTCAACCCAATCCTAGTTTGTAAGCCACCACTGCAGCTGGTGCGCAGTGCCATCCGAGATCTGGACGCTATCAGACAGATTCACTTGATGTTGGGCCCACTGGAACTTTAGGTCCCAACTGCAGAGCCCGCATATCCGATCTAGCATGAACCACCAGCAAGATGCAGGAGGCCAGCAGCCCGAGGGTCATACTGACCGGGATAGAGGCTGAAAGATCGAAATCATAGCCCGAATATCCCCGACTTGATGGTTGGGAGGATAAACCCGAAACTGCGTTGTGTCCAGAACCGCTCTGATGGAGAGGAGCTTCTGAGAGGGGGTCAGGTGTGACTTCGACACGTTGATGGAGAACCCCAGCGAATGCGGGAGGTCAGCTGTAGTCCTGAGGTGGGAGACAGCCAGGGGCGAGCCCGCCTTCAACAGCCAGTCGTCGAGATAGGGGAAGACTGGATCCTCTGATCTGCGCAGATGAGCTGCGACCGCCATCACTTTCGTGAACACCTGAGAGGCACTGTAAAGGCCAAAGGGGAGCATGGTAAACTGAAAATGCTTGTAGCCTACCATGAACCGTAGGCAACGCCTGTGGGCCAGCAGGACGGGGATGTGGAAATAGGCGTCCTGCAAGTCCAACGCTACCATCCAGTCTCCAGGGTCGAGGGCAGACAAGACCTGAGCGAGCGTCAACATTCTGAACTTCTACTTCCGGAGGAAGCGGTTGACATTCCTGAGATCCAAGATAGGACGCAGGCACCAGAAAGTAGTGGGAATAGCAACCACGACCTACTTCTGGGGCAGGACTGCACTCTATGGCTCCCTTGGCCACGAGTGCCGAAACTTCCTGTTGGAGAAGGGCCAGGTGATCCTCCGACATGCAATAGTACTGAGGTGGCATGGATGGAGGGGTAGTCTCGAAGGGGAGTGAGTGGCTCCTTCGGACCAAAACCCACCTGTCCGACGTGATGGTAGGCCAGTGGGGAGGCGATGGCGGATCCTGCCGCCCACTGGCGTTTGGTCAAAAGAGAAAGGACAGGGGAACCCTACTCACTAACGGAACTAGGGTAGTGGTTATATAAAGGGAAACAACGGTTCCTGTGGACTAAAAAATGATTCAAGCAATACAATTCGCACAATTGCAATAAAAAGGAGGGTAGAATAATGTCAGAGGGCAAGGAACCATCAACACATTTGTACAATTATGCGATTCATTTTATAAATCACTCTAACACAACAGACTAATTATATACATTGTTTCAATTTACAATAGAACAAATATTTGTGCACTGTGTCCCAAAGTGAAAAATGGAACCTAATCGTAAGTGACAGGGTGTATATTTATATACAAGGTTTCCACAAATTTTAAAGGGAGACCATTCTTGTATAATTTCTTTGTGAACAGCAACTGTATATAATAATACGCGCTGGGCAATGGTTCGCTCTTTCAGCTGGTCAACGGCGTTTCGACCCTCTATCAATACGGGGTCTCCTCAAGACTAGTGATGCAGGGACATCTGGATTGCTTAATGCGCCGCCTCGTGAACTAGTGATGTGCCACAAGTGAGAAGTGAAAAGGTGTTTCTCACAAGAGGACCCGTCCGGGTACTCAGTGTGAGGAAAGGCTGGCACTCAAGGGTACGGTTTGGCCGACCGGCTCTTTACATCAACTCGCTATAGCCATAGCGATATGGTAAATCCCTGGTAAGTTCTGGAAACAGTGACAATGCACTGTGTGGGTCTGGATAGTATTCTGTGCGCGATGAATCACAGCATCTGTTTTCCCAAGATGCGCGAGTCAGCTTCAAGCACGGTACAATGACAGTGATCGCTTTGGAAGACTGCTACTATATGCAGTGTTTCCCGCCATTCTGCATGGAGAACCGGCAGGTCTTGCTAGGGATAGATGAAAACACCATTCAATCCGGTGCTAGGTATCCGTGAAGGATACAAAAGTAAAGAAAGGCCTCCGTGTTCATGTGGCACAAGTGTAAATGCTGCGCTGCTGTTAAATGCAAATGATATTGTGAGGCATGTAATATTGTGAGACATTAACTAAAGTCTTATGCGAAGGGAACAGATACAGGAATTTTGTGAATATATTGGTGAGGTGGTACATGATCAAGGACAGTTTCAATCACATTTCTCATTAGTCATCATTTACAGAAATCATTTTTAAGAGAACTTCATATTACATTACATATGATTTGGTATAAATAAACCTTTTGTTAGGAATAGAATGAGATAAAATTAAACAGTGAACATTAAAATACTTCACATTTCATACCAAAATGGCATTTCACCTTTGGTTGTTGATTAGTACACGAATAATCAATATTGAGTTCTTATTGGAGGGTGGTGACATACCCCCTCCATTCCTCAGCAGAGATCAGACCATCTATTGAGTTGACCCTGTTAATCCAACGGCACTCATTGCGTTGTAGCATGTGTGTAATGTCACCTCCCCTCTCTGGTAGAGTAGCAACATCAATTACTTGCCATCTTAGTTCGTCTGCAGTGTGATTTTTCTCATTATAGTGCGACACCAGAGGGGCAATGGGAACTGATCTACGTATGCGACTACGGGGTTGACTAATACGTGCTTTGACCGGTTGTTGCGTTTGTCCAATATATGGGAGTCCGCAGGGACACCAAATACAGTACACTACATTTCGTGTGTTACAGTTGGAGAAGGTTAATAGATCATGCTTCACATTGCCATGTTCAAATGTGGCAGTGTTAAACGTGAGATCACAGGAGACACAATTGCCGCATTTGTGATGCCCTTAGATTTTGGGAAGGCCCCAAGCGCTGATAAGTGTATTGGTATTGTTAATCTTGATATCTGTGGCAGATCTGACAAGATGATCTTTGATATTTTTCCCTCTCTTGTATGCAAATAGTGGCGTTTCTATTGTGGGGTCAACACTTTGGATTATGTTCCAATTTTTTGTGATCAGATTGCGCACTTGATTCGTGCGAGTGTCAAAGGTCGTAACGCATACAATCTTTTCAAGATTTGGTTTTGTTTTTTGTTTTTAGCAGTTCCTCTCTAGGGCAATGCAAGGCCCGTTTAAGTGACTTCTTCACTAGTCTATTTGGATAACCTCTCGACTAGTTTCATTCTTAATATTTCAGCTTCTCGCATATAGTCAGCTTTATATGTGCAGTTACGACGCACCCTCAAAAATTGGCCAAATGGTAAGCCATCTCTTAAGACACGGGGGTGTTGGCTGCGATAAGATAGAAGGGTGTTACTTTCAGTAGTCTTTCTGTGGAAGGAGGTGTAAAGTGTGCCACTGTCATGGTTGATATTTAAGTCTAGTAATGCTATACTGGATTCATGTACCGTGGACGTGAATGAAAGATGAGTTTGGATAGTGTTGAGGTATGTGACGAAGTTATTAAAATCAGTTTCACTGCCTGCCCAGATCAGAAAGATATCGTCGATGTACCGCTTCCAACATTTAATGTTGGAGCGGTACACATTGTTGTCATTTAGGGCAAATTTGTACTCAACATGGTCCATATAAATATTCGCCAGATTGGGAGCAAAAATTGCTCCCATACTGGTACCAGAGCACGGTTGATAGCAGGTGCCACCTGATATGAAGTAGTTGCTCTGTAAAAAGCAATGCACAATAGACTGGTAATGAAACTGGTGGGTACCTGGGTAGGTCTAGGTCTGCTGTCTAAGAGTTTTTTTATGACCTCGATACTTTCATTCTGGGGTATGTTAGTGTATACAGAGCTTATGTCTAGGGTAGATAGCAAGTCAGTGCCAAAGTTAAAGGGCATACTGTCTACCAGATTGACCATGTACATAGTGTCTCTGACGTATGTATCTTGTAACGGGACAAATGCATCTCTCCCTTCAGCAACCGCTTGAGAGAGCATGACCCAGGCCTCCTCCGGGCACTGAGGCAGCACTTGCGCAACCGTGTCCCACACGGAGTGGGTGTAACAGCACAACAGACATGCGGTTTACCGACCGCAGTCCCAAGCTAGAGGAAGAAAACATCTTCCCAAGATGATCCAGCTTCTTGAACTCCCTGTCCGGGGGAGCGGTAGGGAATGAGCCCTTGGACGTGGAGGCTTGGACTACCAATCTCTCAGGGGTGGGGTGTTGGGAGAGGAAAGTGGGGTCGCCCAGGGCCAGGCAGTGGCGTCGGGCAATCATCCTGTCCACAGCAGCCCCTGTGTTGGGCCTGGGCCAGGTGCCCAAAAGGAAGTCTCTCAGGGCTTCATTAAACGGCAGCAGGGGCTCCAAAGAGCTCGCTGCCGGTTGAAACACCTCTGTCAGGAGGTTAGTCCTGACTGCCACCGTAGGTAGCTCGAGGTGGAGAGCTTCGGCTGCCATAAGCAACACCACTGCGTATGATGCTCCCTCCTCCGTAGCCAAGGTAGGAGGAGACAACATGCCATGGTCTGGTGAGGAATCCAAACCACTGGCTTCCCCCAGTTCCTCGCTCCAGTCCTCCTTATACACCAGCTGGTCTGTTAAAGGGTCTCCAGACTCCTCCCAGTCCTCCTCAGCCTCCTCTGGCTGCTAATCTGGTCTCAGAGAGCCAGGGTAGAACAGGGGCACAAAAGTATCCGTCTGCATCGGTCGACGCCGGTCCGACTCTGTGTCTACCGCGAGGTGGAGGCCTGGGTCAACGTCGGCTGGGGACACGTGGCGCCGGAGGAATCGGCACCGGGGGAGGCGTAACTAGGTCGACCTGCGCCGATGCGGATCCAGGGGGACCCTGCGGCACAGAGGCAGACGCCGTTGAGGCCGAAGGCCCAGGGCCCCCAGTCGAGTCCGCGGGGCCCGAAGGCGCACCGGTGGAGTTGGGCTGCCCAAAGATGGAATGCATCGCTTCGTAGAAACTCCGAAGATCAGCAGGGGTCGCACTGGGTCCTGGAAAGGGAGGGTAACCCGAAGTCAACCCAGCTGGCTCCGCACGTAGAGCCACAGGAGGGGCACCACCTGCATCCCTCGTTATGTAGGCTGACAGACAGGGAGAAGTCGAAGAGCGACGATGCTTCTTCGACTTCTTTTTGTACTTTGACTTACCTGACCCAGAGTGCGAAGACTTCGACGAATAATGGTGTTGGCTGTGTGACCGGTCCCTCGACCTCCTCCATGACCAGGACTACGAGTGGTGCAGAGCCAACTGCCGGGCCTCGAGCAGCTTCCAGGATCACACATGCAAAGACTTCGGGCCATGGTCCAGCAGTCGGAGCACGACTTGGGGTTGTGGTCGCGCTCCAGGCAGTAGAGGCACACGGGGTGCAGATCCGTCACCAACAAGAGTTAGTTACAGGACCTGCAAGCCTTAAATCCAGGTATTCCTCGTGCACCAGTAGTTGATGGACTCAACAACAACGAAGTCGGCAAAAGTCGAGAACGTTCAGTCAAAAATTGACTGGGGGTATCGCTCTCTCCGAACCTGCGCTTGCTGGCGTGTAAAAATAAAGAACTGACGTCAGCACACGAGGGCGGCGTCTATGTAGCTACCACGACGTCATCCCGGCAACCACGACGACGAACGTAGAGTCGACCGACGCCACCTTCCGACGTGTAGGGGTACTGGTGACGAAAAACTTTCGGGATCCAGTCCGACGCCTAGGGGAGATTCTAAGGTAAGGAATCTATAATTAACTGTTTCTTGCAGATCTTTGTCCTTATAGAACTTCATGACATGTCTCAGACTGGTTTTTGAAACGCAGCCCTAACAACTATCACACATCACGGGTTACACTAACGCATTTTAGTGCTGGTGTCCACATCTCCACACTAAAATGCATTAGTCACACATTTAAAGTACCCCCACCCCCCCTATTCCCCAAGATCAATAATACATACAAAAACTAAATGAACTCTGGATCCCCCGGCGGTTCAAAATCATTAAACACCATCACAGAAATTGTTATATATCATATATTAAAAAAATAACATACCACATATCTACAGAGATAAATGCATATGTAATGGGTTAAGGCAAAGGATAGGGCTTCACCTATACAGAAAGTACAAAGATGCTGCTTTACAGTTTGGTGAACAAAGAGACGTCAACAGTAACTGCTCACAAGAACCCACCTACATAATGAGTACTGGGGACACCCTAGGGAGCAGTAAATACATTAGTAATAAAGCCAAATGTGAATTAATAATCCAGCAAGTAACCGTGTGACTTAAATAGCAGTAATAAGGGCAGATTCATAAGCAATTCGGGCATGTGCTAAATTTGTAGAACATTAAGGAAATAGTAAAAACAGCAATGTTTTTGTTGTGCACCATATTTGGAGCTCAGCATAGATCAGGGGAGGGGGCAAAATAGGTTTACAACTTGCAGGCACAAACCGGGACGGACTGGCTATTTAACACCCTGGCACTTGCTGAATAGACTGCAGATCAGAGGGCTGTCACTACCCCACCATGCACCCATTCACCTACTCTACCCCTATCCACCTGCAGTGTAGGCCTGGTTTGAAAGTTTTTGCCCGGGCCGATTTTGGTCACCAGTTGAACTCTGAGCACAAATTTACAAAGATTGAGCTACGGCTCTTTTGGCATGAGCATGCTGCAAGCCCTATGCAAGTTTGTTGCAGTCCCCAAACAAATGCCGATAAAGTTTTCTTTTTTTTAATTCACTGGAACCTATTATTGCATAGAATGGACAATAAACATAAGCAGTTTGTGAAGGCCACCAGCCTTTAAACAACATTTCAAAATAACGAATAGTTTCTTACCTGTCGGTGTAGTTTTGCAGCTTGAAGATCTTTCTGGATTCACTACGCTGAGCATTATTACGCGATCTGGTGGTTGGGTCCGGATACGTAGTCTCTTTTCTTTCTTTTTTTTTTTTTTTTGTAGCCCAGGTGGGCGTCGACGTCCCACCATTGGGGCGCCATCTTCGGGTTCTTTTTTCCCTTCCTTTCTCTTTTTTTTTTTTTAACCGTAGGCGTTAAGTACCTTCCTTATATATCCTCTCAGTTTTATCCTGTTATTTCAGTCTTTGTCCTTCCACCCTTTTTTCTCCTGCCTCATCTTCCTGGCGGAGGTGGGTGGGTTCGCTAGTGAATCCAGAAAGATCTTCAAGCTTCAAAACTACACCGACAGGTAAGAAACTATTCGTTTTGCAGTGTGAATCTTTCTGGATTCACTATGCTGTGCATAGATTTTGTAGCGGTTTGTTATCTCTGTTGCGGCTGGGTGGAAGAGGAGCGTTGTTCGTTGAATATATGTTGAAGCACCTTCTGTCCTACTTGTGCTTCCTTGTTCATCTGTATATCCACGCAGTAGTGCTTGGTGAACGTGTGCACTGAAGCCCATGTTGCCGCCAGGCATATGTCTTGAATGGGTGTATTTGCCAGAAAGGCAATTGTTGCTCCCTTCTTCCTTGTGGAGTGGGCCCGTGGCCCCTCGGATAGTTCTGGCCCCACCTGTTTGTGGCAGAATTGTATCGTTAGCGCAATCCATCGTGCGATGGTGCTCTTTGTCACTGGTCTACCCAGGAAGCTCGTTGCGAAGGACACAAAAAACTGTTTGGTTTTCCTGTGTTCTTTTGTCCTCTCGATGTAGTGCATCACCGCCCTTCTAGCGTCTAGAGTGTGCAGTGCCCTTTCTGCGCTTGTTGCTGGGTCCTGAAAGAAACCTGGTATTTTAATTGTTTGATTTAAATGGAATGCTGACACCACCTTTGGCATGAAGTGTGGGTCCGTTCTCATTACGACCCTGTCCTTGTGTATCTGGATGTAGGGCTCTTGCAGCGTTAGCGCTTGCAACTCGCTTACTCTGCGCAGTGAGGTTATTGCCACCAGAAAGGCTGTCTTCATTGTTAGCATTTGGAGGGAGGCCTTGTGCATGGGCTCAAAGGGCGCTTTCATAAGTTCCGTCAGGACTATGTTGAGGTTCCATGCCGGAGGCGGCATCCTCTTTGGTGGCGCTATTCTTTTTGCAAAACCAAAGGAAATGATGGACGGAGTGTTGAACATTGCAAGCACTCACCCCCAGTCAACTGAACTGGGTTTAATCCACCACCGTTCTTTAGCCCACTCCGCCACCCCAGTTCAGACATGGCCATATGCAAATCAGTCTGACCCTGTGCCTCATGGGAACAGTCCAGCTATTCTTTTTGCCCCTTCCAGGAATCTCTTTACTACCCGTGACGTAAAGAAGCTTCCTCCTGTCTCACCTCTTGTGTAAGCTACGATCACCGCTAGGTGTACCCTCAGTGACGATGAGCAAAGTTTCGCCTTTAGAAGGTGTGTGAGGTATCTAAGCACCGTTAATTCCTTTGTCATTTTTCCTTGCAGTTTATTTTTGCTGCACCACATTGTGAACCTTTTCCACTTTTCCCCATAACATTTCCGTGTTGTTGGGTCTCCTTGCCTCCCGCAGCACTCGCATTGTGCTTGGGAGGTAGTTTAAGGTGTGCAAACTATGTCTTCAGGAGCCAAGCTACCAGTCCGAGGCTCTCTGGCTCTGGGTGTAGAACCTCTCCGTTCTGCATGGAGAGCAAGTCCTTTCTTTTTGCGAATTTGTGTGGAGGTCCCTGTGCCAGTTCTACTATTTGTGAGTACCATGTCTGTCTCGCCCACTGTGGTGCCACCAGGATCATGGTCATGTTGCTGGTCTTGCACTTGTTGAGTACCCTGTGTATCAGTGGTATTGGTGGAAAAGCGTATGCAAATGTACTTGACCAACTTACCATAGGGCATTCCCCTGGGATTGTTTTTCTGGTTGTCTGGATGCGAAGTTTCGGCATTTTGCATTCAGGCGTGTTGCAAACAGGTCTATTGTCGGTGTACCCCACCTTTTGAATAGCCTTTGCGTTTCCTGTCCATTGAGCGCCCACTCGTGGGATGCCGAGGTCTGCCTGCTGAGCCAATCGGCTTCCACATTGTCTTTCCCTGGTAGGTGTATCGCCAGCAGGTCTATTTTGAGTGGGATGGCCCATCTCCAAATCTCTTGTGCCAGAGTTGAAAGGGGAAACGATTGTGTTCCTCCCTGCTTGTTGATATAGAACATTGTGGTAGTATTGTCCGTCTGTATCAACACCTTTTGGTTGTATAGCTGCCTCTGGAAGGCCTTCAGGGCTAGCAGTACGGTCTTCAATTCCAGGTAGTTGATGTGTCTGACCGCATCTGCTGGAGTCCACAGACCCCTCACTCTGAGCTTGTTCATGTGCGCTCCCCATCCTATCTGGGATGCGTCTGTGGTAATGGTCACAGTTGGGCTTGGTGGTGTCAAGGGCTTTCCTACAGTTATGTTCTCCCTGTTCCACCATGCTATCTCCTCTTGCACTGCGTGCGTAACAACCACTAGATCCTCCCAACTTCCGTTCGCTTGTGACCATTGTTGTTGCAGCCATTCCTGGAACGGTCTCATGTGAAGCCGTACATTGGGGACTAGGTGAATGCATGACGCCATCATGCCCATGATCTTGCTCGCTGTTCTCACTGTCAGAGCTCGCCCCTTCTGGTAGAGACGCGTCTCCTTCAGCAGGGCTACCGTTCTCCTGTCGCTGGGCATGACTGTTTTGTCTAAGGTGTTGATCTGCGCTCCCAGTAAGATCTTCACCTGTTCTGGTTCCATTGATGACTTTCCCCAGTGTATCAAGAACCCCAGGCGTGTTAGTGTTCTTGTCACCCGCTCTGCATGCTCCTCGCACTTGTCGCAAGTACTTGCTTTGATCAGCCAGTCGTCTAGGTAAGGATACACATGAATCCCTTCTCTCCTTAGGTACGCTGCTACTGCTGCAAGGCATTTTGTGAAAACCCTTGGTGCGGACTTTAGACCGAATACCAGGGTTGTGAATTGGTAATGGTCCTGGTTGATGTTGAACCTTAACAGGTTCTTGGGGCGCCTGTACATCGGGATGTGCAGGTAGGCATCTTTGAGATCCACGGTGGACATGTAGTCTCCGCCTTGTATTTGAGGTAGCACTTCTTGTAGCGATGTCATTTTGAATTTTTGCGTCTTTATGAATTTGTTTAGGAATCGTAGATCCAGGATGGGTCTTAGTGTTTCGTCCACCTTTGGGACCAGGAAGTAGTTTGAGTACACTCCCTTGTTCCTTTCTCTGCATGGCACTGGTTCTATGGCCTCCTTTCGGAGTAGTTGTTGTGCCTCTTCCCTGAGTTGAGCAAGCTCTTGACCAGAGCGTTGTCTTCTCTTTGGTTTCCTGTTTGGAGGCCTTTTCTCCAACTCTATGCAGTATCCGTGCTGTATGACGTTGAGTATCCATTTGTCTGTGGTTATTTTTTGCCATTGTTGAAGGTAAAGTCCCAGTCTTCCGCCCACCGGTGTTGTATGCGCGTAGGCGCTTGTTTCGTGTACCCCCCCTCACTGTGTTCATTTTGCGCTTCACCCCTCAGGGTATACTGGGAGTGAGCGTCTCCTTGCGTGCAAAGTCACTTAGAAGAGGGTTGGTCTCCCCCTCTTCTTTGGCCACGTCCGTTTCCCCTCCCGCGAAAGGACTGGCCTCGAGGTTGGTACTCCCAGTTCTGCTTCTGCTGTCCTTGTTGGCTATGACTGTCACCCTGCTGTCCTTGCTGGAATGCTTGGTGTGACGTTCCCCGCTGGTTACCTCCCCTTCCGTAGGGTCTCCGAGCTGGGGTGCCTCTTCTCATCCCTCTGAATTGCAGGGCCCCCATGGACCTTGCCGTCTCATTTTCCTTCTTCAGTTGGGAGAGCTTCTCGTCCACCGGTGCCCCGAACAGCGTTTCACCGTTGAAAGGGGTGTTCAGTATGTTGTTCTGGACCTCTTGTTTGAATCCAGAAATTCTCAGCCAGGCCTGCCTCCTTTCAGTGATCCCAATGGCCATTAGTCTGCACGAAGTCTCAGCCCCGTCCAATGCAGTCTTAATGCATGAGTTGGCGATATTCTTCCCCTCCTCCACTAGATGTGAAGCCCTTTGTCGGTACTCTTCTGGGAGATGCTTGACTAGTTCCCCCATCTCATCCCAATGCTGGTACTGGTGCCTGTTCAGTAGCGCATTAGAGTTTGCCATGCGCCAGTGCATTGCGGCGTTTCTTTCAACCTTCCTTCCAGTGAGGTCCATCCTTCTGCGCTCCTGATCAGGAGGTGGTCCCGAGGTCGCCGGCACATTGGCTCTTCTCCTGGCCGTGGAAGCAATGATGGAGTCGGCAGTGACCGATCCCTTGATGTAAGGAGGATCCTGCGAGGAGTGCTTGTACTTCTTTTCCGTTCTGGGCGTGATGGACCCTTAAACGCCTCCTTCCCTTGGTTCATCATGCTTTGGCACAGGGGGAGGAACTGGCTCCTCGTCTGGATGGGGAGCAGAGTCTCGAGTAGGAAATCTGCTTTCGGCTTCTCCTCGTCTAATTTCACTCCAAAAGCCGCTGCAGCGCTCTTGACGACCATGTTGTATGCTCCGATGTCGTCTGGCGGCGAAGGCCTCGAAGGATAAGTCTCCACGGGCTCTTCGGAGTCGATGTCCTGCCATTCCAGCTCCTGAGTCGTCGACGGGCCGTAGAACGACTGCTGATCCTCTTCTTCATCTTCTCCCTCATAGTAGGAGCCTTCTTCCTCCTCTTCCGGATCCTTCGACAGCTCTTTGGCGTCAAATTCTTCCTGTTCCTCGATCGACGACCTCAGTCGGTGGGATCGTTGGGATTTGAATTTCTTCATTTTTTCCTCGAACTCCTTCTTCCTCTGAAGGATGCTCTCCATCGCCGCCTCGAGCCTTCTCTTTTTCTTCTCCATTTCGGAGACTTGCTCGGCGTCGTCCGCAGGTCTCTTCGACGGAGCTTGCGTCGACGCGGCCTTGTCTTTAGTCGCCGAGCGCCCCACCTCGTGGGCCTGCTTCGACGAACTCTGTCTTTCGGCGGCCTTCGGCACCTGGGAGTCCTTCTCGAAGGATCCGCTGGGCCTTCTGTCCTTGGAACCACTCGCGGTCGTCGAGCTTTTCGGTGCCGGTGTTCCTTTTGAGGACTTTGACTGTTTTTCGAGAGTCACTTTCAGATTTTCGGGGCCCTTTCGGGGGTTTCGCACTCGATGTGTCTCTTACCTCGTCAAGCGTTTTCTTATCGGTCTCTGCGACCGTGAAGACATCAGGTCCTTCGGCAATGTTGTCCTCATAGTCGGTGGAGAGGCCCAGATCGTACAGCGACGGGGCCTTACCCTTGCCTTCCATGTTGAAGTTGGCTCTCCTCTGTCTAGCTCTCACCCTGAGTGTCTTCGGCGTGAATGCGGAACAGGCGTTGCAGTCCTTGCTCTCGTGGTCGATCGGCAGGCAAAGGTTGCACACCGGATGTTGGTCCATCTGCGCGTACTTGTGGTGGCAGTTCGGGCAGAATTTAAATGGTGTCTTGTCCATTGCGCTCAGAGTCCCTGAATGCGCATTTTCCTATGGGCGTCGAAGAATTTCGAGGATCTCCTCCTTCTTCGCTGTCCCGGCTGTAATTCCTTTCTCTCTGTAGTCTTCTGTAAATTCTCCTTCGATGAAACTCGCGTATTTTCCTTCTTCCTTCGTTTAAAACTCTGGAGATTCTCGATGACGATCCAGACCCAACGGCAGAAAAAAGAATCTGAAGATGGCGCCCCAAAGGTGGGACTTCCACAGGAAGCACGCCCACGTCACGAGAGGTACACCAAATGGGACGTCGACGCCCACCTGGGCTACAAAAAAACAAAAAAAACAAAAACAAAAAAAAAAAAAGAAAAAAAAAAAAAAGAACTACGGATCCGGACCCAACCACCAGATCGCGGAATAATGCACAGCATAGTGAATCCAGAAAGATTCACGCTGCAAAACTTCACATTACGCATTCTCATACGACATGGGCCTTAGTTTTCTGATGCCAGAGCTGAAGTAAATAAATGAATCCATAAAGCTTTTCCACTTCATAACCAAACCCTAATGTCAGAAAAAACAATCTTCAAGCAGTGGTAAAGTGTGGTGCAACCTGGCGTCATCAGAGGGGACACCAATCATTGCAAAAACCCATAGTTGGCACATTGTACAGCAAGTGCATCTGTGACAGACTAAACTGCATAAATATTGTTTGCATATGGGTAACATGATGGGGCATCCAGCACCATACAATGTCAGACTCCTTGAGGAATGCAAATTAGAAAATTGCAATGTCCTGCTCACATGCCCACACTTCATATGCAAACATTGTTTTAAGAAATTAACATTACGTGTCCCTAATGTACAGGCTAATGTGTTATCCAAAGTATCAGCCATGCAAAACGCGTAGTTTAGGCACTGCCTTCTTATACTGCTAAAGCTGACAGATTATGCTAAACCATATTGCAGGGCATGAGCTTGTAATTTTAAACATTATCCTAAATTTAAACAAGCATTTGCAATGCAATAGGTCTCACATTTACGCAAGTTTGAGCTGTTGACATTGAAAATAACAATGCCTTTTATTTTGGTTTTCGTTTTTAAAACATAAATAAAAGGCATTGTCATTTACAATGCCAATAGCTTAAACTTGCGTAAATGCGAGACCTATTGCATTGCAAATGCTTGTTTTATCTAGAGATGCTGTCAATATTCTTTGCAAACCTGACAGTCCGGACTTTATAATTTTTACGGCTTATTAGAAGTTGAGTAATTCTCATATCAGACTATGTAACTAAGCCTTTATGGCATTGCACCCTTATTTCTGTATCACTTGAGATTTTGTAATAAAACACAGTTTTCATTGGCCTACAACTCAGTTAATAAGTGGACCCAGTCAATATGTACTTCGCTGCTAATTTGTTGGGCCTGGTGGCAAAACAGGTGGTGAATTATCGCAAGATCAAGGGTGCCGGAGCCAAGTCGCCGAAGGTGAATTTGGGGTGCAGTAAAATCATGGGGTTCGGCTCCCACATCTGTTCAAGCTAAGATTACAGATCCACTACTTAGTTTTCTAAGTAGGTAACTTGATGCTCAGGGGCAAGGGCACATTTAGCACAACAAACCGTACCCATATACAAACAAACACAAAATATACAAACACAATAAACAGCGGTAAACACAGATAAACAATAACTTGCAGACGGAGAAAATACAATTTGAAAAATACACCCACTTCAAAAAAGCACGTTGTTAAAGATACACCTTACACAGTCGGACCACATCAACCCTTCAACACACGTGCAGCAACCCTCATACGCGGCACTTTGTGTGCTCTTATCCTGTATCACAAAACTAGCTTAGCGCGATATACTCGGAGGACGGAAGGAGTGCAGGCTAACATCACCCTACCCTACTCCAGTGCCTCAGGGGCTAGGGCGGCTGCTTCTTGGCGCGTCTAGGTCGGCGTGAGGCCCGTCACTGCAGTATTCACTATATTGACGGTGTTCAATTGCCGTTCCCTGTGGGGAGATTGCTGCAGGTAAGCACTGGCAGGCAGGAGTTTTAATGCTGCAAATCTAGGCGACTTTGGCAGCAGGGTGGTTTAATCCTCATTGCGCCTGCGCTGTTGGTACCGCCGATGTGCCTGGGACAGTGCCGGTAGTCACCGTGTCAGCTCACAGCCAAACTCCGAGTCTGTGTGAGTTCTGGAGCTGCTCACTGTGTTTGGTGCTGCGTGTTGCTGTGCCAGGCACACGGTGCTGCGCACACAAGCTATCTGGAGCAGTTGCTTTTACTCACTGTGCCGCGGCATGGCTGTCTTGTACTCGCTATGCTAGAGGAGTTGCTGCAAGAGAGCACCGTGCCTGTGCTGGGTGACACGCGGAGTCTGGGAGAGGTCGCTGCTGGTACTCCCTGTGTCTGGAGCAGTATGGCACTGGAACTCACTGTGCACAAGAAGGGCAGTGACGACTGTGCCGCGTGGTACTCAGTCTGGTGTCAGTGTACTGCTGGTACTCACTGTGTACAAAGAAGTATTGTTTGCGAACGGCAGTATTTGTGTTTTGACACAGTTCTCTGCACGAAATGACTGTGTGCAGCGTGGTGTTCGGTGTACCGCTGGTACTCACTGGGCTTGGAAGAGCGCTTTTTGGAACTCACTGTGCACGAGAAGGGTTTTTGTGACGAATGTACATTTAATTATTGTGTAGCATAGTACTCAGAGCCTGAAGTCAGTGTACTGCTGGTACTCACTGTGTACGGAGCAGTATTCTCTATTGAACTTGCAAAATACAGTGAGCACTAAGGCTGCACCAGGTACTCATGCACGTAGAAAATGACACCCCCTGCCTGCCCCTCACTGTGGCAGGGGCAGTGTGCTGCCTGCACTCAGGGTGCGCGCGAAGGGCAGCACTCGCTGTCAGGGGGCACTTCTTTGCATGTAATGACTGTGCATGTGCTGCGTGGTGCTCAGAGTCGGTGGTCAGGGGCAGGCACTGCTGGAACTCACCGTCCACGAGAAGGGCAGCAGTCCCTCTTTTGGAACAATTCCCTGCATGTAATGACTGTGCAGCGCAGTACTCCGAGTCAGCGGTCAGTGTACTGCTGATACTCACTGTCGGCACCAGTATGTTGTCAGAATTCATTGTGCACGAGAGGGGCAGTACCTCGCAGTTTTGGGGTAGTTTGCTGCATGAAATCACCCTGACGCTGCAGCATGGAGGTCAGAGTTCGGGGCCAGGGCACTGCTGGTTCTCACTACATTTGGAGCAGGAAGCTACAGGTTGACTGGTACTCACTGTACTTTCTATTACCAGTACTCAATGAGTCAGGGGCTAGTCCCTCGAAGGGCTACGTAAACCAGTGCACTGCGATTCAATCATCCACTGGCTTACATCTCAACAAATAATCAATACAGAACTGTTCCCACTACCTGCACAAGTGCTGAGGGGAGCAAAGAGTGCCTACAAAATGAATTACTGAAAACCGTGGCTTGAATAAACGGTTCACAACCTCTTTCCTTCTTTCATTTAGTTGCTTCCCTGTAAAATGGATCCAAAACAGAACAAGTCGGCGAGTGGTGCGCGTGCGCCACAGCGAGACATCTGGTTTCAATTATCGCACCCGTGTCTGGGCACGATAATTGAAACCACATGGCGGCCATGCAGGTAACCGACACCAATAGGCCATGGGCGGAGCAACGCGCCCGCCTTTGGCCAATTGCGTGCTTTGTTAAAAAGACGTACGCAAAGGCCAACAGCATGGGGCAAAAGTAAAAGCACATGCACAACGTGTGCGAGCATCTGAAGCGATTTCTGAAAGCCCCTACATGAAGTCTCGCTGCGCACTGCAACGCTAGGTGCGAGACCTAAAAAAGGACACAAGTCACATCAACTTTTGCAAACAAATAGAATGTATGCACCCACACTAGATTGTGTGATTTTAAGCAGATTAACAATGATATATTAGGAGTCACTGAAGAGAATCAACTATTGAAATATACAGTTCAACTTCCAATAAGGAAGGAATGCAGACCACACCAATACTCCTTCAAAGCTATAAATGAACGAGCTTACCTTTGCTGTGGTGTAGTCTACTACTTTCTTTGTGGTTAAATCGCATTTATTCCCTACCAATAATTTGTTAACGTTTTCACTGGCGTAACGATCTATTTCTTGCAGCCACTGTTTTACATTATTAAAGGACTCCTAGAAGGCAAAAGATAAACAATGAATACAGCAAACTCACATCTTCTTGTACCAGGGGAAGAAAGCCTTTTTTTATCAAGTAATATCAAGACATTTATATAAAGGAAGAAAAACCCAACAGCAAAAACATTTGATGGTTCTGAATTCATTCAACTAGCAATGTTCTATTTCAAAACCTCTGAATCCGACACATATTTACCCCTATTTCCACAAACTGGTTGAGTTATAAACCATGTTCTCGTAGTACAACAATAAAAAAAAAAATGTAAGCTCAAGCGCATAAATTACTGACCTCTTTGCAAAACACTTATTCAGAAAACTATACAAGTGTAAAACACAATTCCAGTACATTCATGCACGTCATTTTCAGTAAACGGACAACAAAAAACATGTTTCTGTTAAACTGCACTTTTACCTGATCTGTCACATCATACACTACTATGATGCCATGAGCTCCTCTGTAATAACTGGAAGTGATCGTTCTGAATCTCTCCTGGCCTGCTGTGTCCCACTGTATTGAGAAACATACAAATTGTGATTTCAGCATCACCACAAAATGAATGATCAGCACTTCTGATAAATCTTTTTACACAGCTTAAATGTAAATGTTAATTTTGACTTTTGTTGAATTAGATTACAACCCAATGAGGTGTTTGAAGAAGAAACAAGCCTAAAGGAAGCACCATTAATGTGCAGTACTTGCTAGCACATGCACTAACGCAAAGCTGCATGGTGTTACCGTAACTTACATTTCCAGTTTTTTTTTTCTCCAGAAACATATGGAGCATTGACAAGGTACTGCGGATCCACAGATGATAGTTATAACCAGAAGGAAAGGAAGTTACTAACCTGTAACAATCATTTGAAAACCTGTATTGATGTAGATTCATATGCATTGCACCCTCACATGCTTTGCACCCTCTCGTCATCTACTGATGGGGTGGAACAGTAACACTTGTTAGGTCGAGCCATGCGCTGCTCTGCGAGACTTTATGTAAGGGCTTCAAAAATCTGACCACACGCTTGTGCGTGTGCTTTTGTTACAGGCTATTGGCCTTTACGTGAGTCTTTCTAACAAAGACAGCACGCAATTGGGCAAAGGTGGGTGCATGTCCCGCCTTTGCTCTGCCCACGGCCTAATGCTTGCGGTTACCCGCACGGGCACCATCTGTTTTGAATTATCGTGCCCGTTTACATTCTGTCAAGCCGGAAGTTACGTATTTGATGCGTGCCAGGCAGCTTGTCAAAAAGATGACTAGGCAAGCAACCTGAGGGCTGTGCGGGACAAGCATACAAACTGAAGACATTGCCCACAGTCAGTCACACACAGTGGCGTTTACAGTTGCACCCGAAGAGAGTCCTGCCCTTCGCGCAGTTTCATCCCACTTCTCACAAAAAGCCAAGAACCACCCACTCTGTTTGGACGCTTTCCTTTGTCGATATCGGCTTACCTGCGGCTGCTGCCCGCTTACCAGAGTCCGGCCGCATCCCAAAGAGGCTACGATCCAACCCTTCTGCCGAGCAGGTCGCGTCACAGCCAAGCACGGCGAGTGCACGGAGCTAGACAGAGGACTGGTGGGTTGGATGCAGTCGTCATATTGGACCGTGCCTTTCTTTCCTCCAATTTACAACGATTGTCAATTGCTAAGCCGATCTGATAGGCAGGCATCCTGAAACCGAATTAAGAAGGACGTTTGTGACATGTATATAGTGTTTACATATCTTCGGAAGTGAGCTCGATCAGATGCCTGGTGTACGGCCGTAACCACTTTTCTGCGTAAAATCATATCTGCGAAAAAGGTTTCAAAATGTGTCCATTGATTTGCGTGTTCAAACAAAACCTTAGACCATAGCAACTTCAGCATCGGATAAATGGTGTCATTTTAGCTCTCTTTTGATAACCGTGAGTTATGATGGGGAAGCGAATGGATTCGCCTTCGCAGAGCACAAGTGGCTTCGTCTGGGTAGTAATCTACAGCGACCTCAATTTTCAGACGGGAAGCACAGTGTTAGCACCTGTCAAGGATCGAGGAGCTGTCATAGCAACCGCATCAGCTGTTCGTTTCCTTTGTGTTTAAGCAGTGCATGGGGGTGCATGTCTTTTAAGCTGTCTCCAGGGTGGATTTCTCTTTCTCACTCAGTGTTGCTCTCGGTCACCCATGTGCTTTTGCCTGACCCACTCCCTCTAGAGCTCGTTCGTGTGCTTCTTCACCATTGCTGCCCTGAGTCCGCATGGAAGCACGTTCCTCCTCTCTTCCAGTCAGTGCTTCCCCCCCACCTCTGCCCTCCACGTTGCTACTTTCAAACCCCGTATTGCTTCTGTCCAAACTCCCCCATGTCGCTTCCACGCCACTATCAGCACTTCTATATGTTGCTTCCACACTCCTTCAGACCTTTCATGGTGCTTCCACCTCCTGTTGATTCTGCTACTTTAAAAACAAGCATTGGCATAGCCAATTGGCCTCGCCTTTGGAATCTTATAAGTGTTTAGCCATGCAACAGTTGAGGTTGTTGCACCAAGGATATTGTGCGGGATAAGTAAATACTTATAAGGTCCCAAAAGCGAGACCTATTGGCTATGCCAAGGCTTGTTTTTCTTGAAGCAGCTCCTTCTGTTTGACGTCTTGAAAGAATGTCAAGGAATAGTTAATAAAAGAGGAGCTGGGATGACCAATCGCTCTCATCTGGGCACTACTTCAACCATACTGCATGCAAATTGAGCACATGCCATTAAGGCCATTTTATCTCTAGCAGAGACGTCTGCAGTGTCAACGGCCCAAACGGATGGCCATTTTTATCTTTTAGATGGGACTGGCACCTCACCTACTGGGCTCTTCAGAGGAGAGATTCTAAGGACTTCAGAAAGAATTACTGAGCACTGGATTAATTTAAATGTTATCACCGTGCCATCTGGTAGTCTGGAAATCGGAACTAGCCCCCTATGTAACCCCCTCACTCACGGCCAATAAAATGCACAAGTTAATCTAGTCAACCCATTTGAGAGATTTACCCCTTCGACACTGTCCCTCCTTCCCATATCACCTATGGCAGACTGAGTGCTTAGCCCGTTGCAGGGACTGATTTCCCACATTGAAAGGCCTTCTACTGTTAATAACTTAGTCAGATGCCAAAGACATGACAGCCAGCTCCTTGTGACTGGCTAAAATTAAACACCCTTAACACTTCCTTCTTATTTCTCCATCCCTCATGCACCTTCATCTCCACACCTGTGTGGTCACCTGACCGTGCACACAAATTCAGATTCGTAAGAGTTTCAAATCCAAGCTTCAAACGATGAAACCCTCCACATCTAACAGCACTTCATTCTTTGATGCATGTGCCAGGTGTGTAAGGTAGGTTTTAATAACCCTACCAAATTATGAAGAGAACATGTAAGCAAAAACGCTATACAGCACAATTTGTCTATAACTGACGTCAACTTTTGAATTCCCACCAATTTAGCAGTTTGTAGAAAGCATGTTAAGCTGACAAGGTTGTAGACCACTACAACAGACATCTCAAGCTTATGCTAGGTAGTGTGCATCAAATGTTGGCATTCTAGGCATGCTTTCTGGGAAACGCTTAGGTGAGGGATGTCTTGGGTGTGAGAATCTAACAAAGAAGGGGACACAGGGGTAAGTTTAACGAGGTCCAATGTACATACCCCCTCGAGGCGGTGTACAAAAAGTGGTACAAAGTTACTCTAGGGTCATAAGGAAGAGAAGAGATACTGTCGAGTGTGATGGGGTAAAAATAACCCCACTGGTGGTGCAACGGAAGGGAAGGAAAGGAATTCCCCTTGTCGGAACTAGGGCTCTCACACACCCAGCAAGCTAGGTGTCATGCTTCATCATATGAGCCTGCCCTTCGTCAGGTCGGCGCTGCAATACCAGACGGGCACCCAAACCGGGGCTCTTTGTCGGGGATCTTTTGTTCCTGCAGGTGGGTGCAGTGAGGGTGAGAGGCCTAGTATGTGTAGATGTGAATGAAGGTGGAGTGAATCTAAAAACAGGTCAGTTAGTCCTAACAATCCATTTATTATGAAGGTAAACTACCTGGTTAATACTTCTATACCCTTCCCAAAATACATAAGGGTACTACCCCGGTTCCTGGTCGCCCTATTGTTTCTGGTATTGGCTCGATATTAGAACCACTCTAAGTTTTGCGACCATTTTTTGCAACCAATGGTGTGAGACACTCCCTCCTTTGTTAGAGACACCACTGACATCCTTAGAATCATCGAAGACACCCAACATGGGCGAGATGGACCTCCTTGTCAATCTTGACGTGGATGCTCTCTATACAAATATCCCCCAGGAGAGCCACCTTGTCAGTTATTGAAACTGTGGGGTCTACCAAAGGTAGACCCCACAGAGGACTCTGTGGGGTCTACCTTTGGTGACTGGACACTATACTTGTGGGTCCTGTATAGTTTGCCCACTTACCACCACATCCAAAGACGGAATATGCTACTTACCAGTATGCATCTGTTCTTGGCATGTAGAGCTGCAGATCTACACACTTTTGCATAGATCGCCATCTGGTGTTGGGCCCGGATGTTTGCAGTTTGTTTTTCCTCTTGGAAAGTCTTTGGAAGTCACAAGGTCGGTGACTCCTCCCTTGGTTCGTATTGCGCATGGGCTTCGGCTCCATTCTCAGATTGTTTTTCACCAACAGGGAAATATGGAGCGTAGTAATCACAGTGAAGAAACCCATGTGTGTTGTATCTAAATAAGATAGACTGGAACAGATACAGATAGCCGGGGAGGCGGGTGGGTGTGTGTAGATCTGCAGCTCTACATGCCAAGAACAGATGCATACTGGTAAGTAGCATATTCCGTTCGAGGCATATGAGCTGCAGATTACACACTTTTGCATAGACTATATAGCAGTTCCCTACCATAGCGGCGACCACCTGTATCTGTTGCAGTGGTTTGAAATAGTATTTTCAGTACAGCCTGGCTGGCCCACACTAGCTTGTTGCTTGGTTTGCACATCTACACAGTAATGTTTAGTGAAAGTGTGCAGTGTTGACCATGTAGCTGCTTTGCAGATATCATCTAATGGGATGTTCCCTAGAAAAGCCATAGAAGCCCCTATCTTTCTTGTAGAGTGGGCTTTAGGGGGAACAGATAGCGTGCGTTTTGCTTTGTGATAGCAAATCTGTATGCATTTTACAATCCACCTAGCTATCCCTGATTTAGAGATGGGGTTGCCTTTATGAGGTGGAGAGAAAGAGACAAACAGTTGCTTTGTCTTTCTGAAAGTTTGTGTTCTCTGGATGTAGTAAAGTAAGGCCCTTTTAACATCGTGTGTGTAGAGCCCTTTCTGCAACGGTTTGAGGTTGCGAGAAAAAAAACGGTAATTCTACCGATTGGTTTAGATGAAAGGGTGAGATGACTTTGGGTAGGAATTTTGGGTTGGTACGGAGAACAACCTTGTTCGGGTGCATTTGGAGAAAAGGTTCTTGTATAGGAAGTGCTTGTATTTCACTGACCCTTCTAAGGGAGGTGATGGCTACCAGGAAAGCTGTTTTCCATGTGAGGAATTGCAGTTCGCATTTATGCAAGGGTTCAAAAGGCGGTCCCATTAGCCTTGTGAGCACTATATTTAAGTTCCACACAGGTGAGGGTGGCACTCTGGGGGGAATTATGCGTTTTAGGCCTTCCATAAAGGCTTTGATGGCAGGCACTTTGAAAAGTGATAGGTGCTGTCTGTTTTGTAAGTAAGCAGCAATTGCTGCGAGGTGTAGCCAAATAGATGTATATGCTAGGTTACATCTTTATAGATTTAGTAAGTAGCATATGATGTGCTGTATGGATGCGTCTAGAGGGTTCATTGTGTTATGGCAGTAAACAACAAATCTTTTCCACTTGGCAGCGTAGCAGGCTCTAGTGGTAGGGCGTCTAGCTTCTCTGATAACGTTCATACAGTCGGGGGAAGGTTAAGGTATCCGAATTCTATGATCTCAGGAGCCAGATCGCAAGGTTGAGCTGAGCTGGGTCCGGGTGCCTGATCTCTCCATGGCTCTGGGTTAGGAGGCATGGTGAGAGGTGTAGCTTTTGGTGTGGTACTACCGAGAGTTCCAGCAGTGTGGTGTACCACAGTTGTCTGGCCCATGTTGGAGCTACTAGGATCAGCGTGAGGGAATGCTGTTGTAGCTTTCCCACTAATTCCATTAGTGGTGTGAGAGGTGGAAAGTCGTATGCAAATTTGCCTGACTAGTTCACCCATATCGCATTGCCTTTGGACAATGGGTGTGGGTATCTGGCGGCGAAGCTTGGGCATTTTTTGTTTTCGTGGGTGGCGAATAGGTCTATTTGTGGATGCCCCCACATTTGAAAGAACGGGTGAAGAACTTGCGGGTGAAGTTCCCACTCGTGGATCTGCTGCGTTTGTCTGCTGAGCAGATCTGCCATGGTGTTCTGGACTCCTGGGACATGTTGGGCTAGGAGAAAGATTTTGTGTGGAATTGCCCATCTCCATATGCTCTGTGCTAGTTGAGAGAGCTGTGGAGAGTGTGTGCCGCCTTGTTTTTGGATGTAGTACATGGCGGTCATGTTGTCCGTGCGGATAAGGACTGCCTTGCCTAGAATCTGTGTGTGAAAGGATTTTAGGGCTAGAAAGATTGCCAGTAACTCCAGATGATTGATGTGGAGTAACTTTTGTTGCGGCGTCCATGTGCCCTGCACTGTGAGGTGTAGAAGATGAGCTCCCCAGCCGGAGAGCGATTCGTCTGTTGTCAGGATTATTTGTGGAACCGGGTCCAGGAACGGTCGACCTCTGGAAAGATGTGTGGTGTTCCACCACTGCAGAGAGCGATGGGTGCGACCGTCTACCAACACCAGATCTGTCAGTTGCCCCTGGGCCTGGTTCCATTGGCGCGCTAAGCACTCTTGGAGTGGACGCATCTGGAGTCTTGCATGAGGTACTATAAAAATGCAAGAGGACATCATCCCTATCAGTTACATAAACACTCTTGCTTGGAGGGAGTGTTGAAGTATGAATTTTTGACGCAAAGCTTGAATGCTTGCGATCCTTGCCTGATTGGGGCAGGCAATGGCTTTTGAGGTGTATATGGTGGCACCGAGGTATTGCTTTATGTGGAATGGTGTTAACTGGGACTTGGTGGTTCACCGTGAAGCCTAGTTGGTGCAGTAGCTGGATTGTAATGGCGGTGTGGTGTACACATTGGTTGTAAGACGCGGCTTTTATGAGCCAGTCTTCCAGATACGGGAAGACATGAATGTGCTGTCTTCTGAGGTGTGCCGCCACTACCGCTAGGCACTTGGTAAATACACGTGGTGCTGTTGTGACCCCGAATGGGAGCATCTTGCACTGGTAGTGTTGCCCGTCCACTACGAATCTGAGGTACTTTCTATGGGCATGATGTACCGGAATGTGAAAGTACGCGTCTCTCAAGTCCAGTGTGGTGAGAAAGTCGTTCTGGGAGAGGAGCGGAAGTACCCGCTGAAGTGTTACCATGTGAAAATGGTCTGAATGTATGTACGTGTTTAGAGGCCGGAGATCTAAGATAGGTCGTAGAGTCTCGTCTCTTTTTGGTATCAGAAAATATAGGGAGTAGACTCCTACATTTTGCTGATGGTGGGGGACCTGTTCTATTGCGTGTTTTTGTAGAAGGGAGATCACCTCCTGCTTTAGTAACGTGGAATGTTCCTGTGACACTGGGCGTTGCCTGGGTGGAATGTTGGGGGGGTAGATGTGAGTTCCAGGCAGTACCCTGAACGAATAATTTGGGTCACCCACTTGCCTGATGTGATGGACTCCCAGACGTGAAGGAAATTTTGTAGTCTGCCCCCGACCGGAGTGGGATGGTCTGGGGGAGCAGGGGAAAGTCATTGGGTAGGCGGTGTGGCAGAGCGGGCAGTACTTGTTTTGCCTCTGCCTTTGTCATTTCCTCTATATCCGGCCCTTTGATAACCTTTTGTAAAGGTGAACTGAGGAGGGGATTTGTAAGATGTGGCCGCGGTATCTGAGGAGTAGCCTCTGCCCGTGCCACGAAAGGAAGAGCGGCGAAAGGAGCGTGTGACTGTAGGGCTCCCATAGATTTCGCCGTATCTGTATCTTTTTTCATCCTCGAGGGCCTCATCTATTTTTGGGCCGAATAAATGTTCCTAATCAAACGAGTGGTTTAATATAGAGGCTTGTACCTCCGGTTTAAAGCTGGACACTCTCAGCCAAGCGTGCCGACGGAGTAGGACGCTGGTGTTAATGGCCCTGGAAGCCGTGTCTGCTGCGTCTAAGGCACAGCGTATAGAGGTATTGGTTATGGTTTTACCCTCTTGGATTAGTTCATTGGCCCAGTTTTTATATTTTTCTGGGAGATGGTGCATGATGGTTTCTAGCTCATCAAAATGCGCCCTGTCGTATCTGGCCAATAGCGCTTGAGTGTTGGCGATACGCCACATGTTAGCTGCCTGTGACGCAGTGCGTTTTCCTGGTGCGTCCAGGAGCTTTGATTCCTTGTCAGATGGTGGTGCTTCGCCTGACGCCTGGGAATTTGATCTCTTTCTTGCGGTGGATACCACTAGGGAATCCAGTGGCGCTGGCCCTTTGGTGGCAGAGTGGGTTAAAGAACGGTGATGGATTAAACCCAGATCAGTTGACTGGGGGTGAGTGCTTGAAATGTTCAACACTCCATCCATCATTCCCTTTGGTTTTGCTTTGTTCGCTTTAAGTTGGCAGTGTATGCTCAGACGTGAGTCCCTTGCTCACTTTGCCACTGGATTCAAGCAAGCCTGGCTGAAGACGGCTGAAATGCCAGAAAACGGTCCTAGGAAGCTTGTTTCCGGTCCAGGGAAGACATGGCTTGGCAGTTCGGGCTGGACTGTTCCCATGAGGCACAGGGTCAGACTGATTTGCATATGGCCATGTCTGAACTGGGGTGGCAGAGTGGGTTAAAGAACGGTGATGGATTAAACCCAGATCAGTTGACTGGGGGTGAGTGCTTGAAATGTTCAACACTCCGTCCACCATTCCCTTTGGTTTGGCCCTTTGATGTAGGCAGGGTCTGTAGGAACAGCTTTGTACTTTTTTTCTATACGCGGGTTTAGAACCCTAGCCCTGACTGGGTCTTTAAAAACCTCTGGCGCATGTTTTATTACCCCTTTGAGCATAGGTAATATAGCAGTAGACCTATGCGCTGTATCAAAGGTATCTAGAAGGAAAGCTTCCTCTACTGGGTCAGTGTGTAGCTCTACCCCGTGATAATGTGCCGCCCTCTGAAGTAGGTGGTGAAAACCTAGTGAGTCTTCTGGTGGTGATGGCCTGGATGGATATAGGTCATCTTGTGGGACATCTGGAATGTCTGGATTATTATAATCATACCAGGCGTCTGGGGATCCTGTAGGGGTGGGGTCTTGTGGCACATCTGCTGGGTCGTAGAATGGGTCCCCCTGATCATCATGGTCTGGAGACGGGGTCGGAGAGCGATGAGGCCGGGGTGGAGAAGGTGGAGGGGAGAGGGTGGAGGAGGCGGGGAGGCACTCTGAAAGGGGAGGTAGCACAGTCCTTCCTCTTTGGAGGTGGAGGTGGAGCTGGTCTGTCCAAAAGTCTCTTTTTGGAAGAAAGTGCCAAATGTCCAGTTTTTGGATCCTTGGTAAGTGTCTTTTGTAAAGGATCCAGTGTAAAAAGTTCTTGCGACACTGGTTGTTCGGTCGGCGCCGAAGTTTTCGGGGCCGATGGCTTCTTTGGCTTGTCTGTGCCGTGCTTTTTAGGGACCTCCGATTTTTTGTTCGGTGCCAATACAGGCCTCGGCGCGGGAGTGTCGGTGCCGAGGGCCTTATGATGTTTGGCCGGCACCGAGAGGCTAGGTTTCGACACCGAGGGCTTTGGTGTGGAGCTCGGTGTCGAGGTAGAGGCCGATCTTTTCTTCGGTGCCGAAGGGTGTTTTTCGGCACCGCTGGCAGGCTGGCTCGAGCCCGAGCCGGCGGAAGGCTTGCTTGGCTTCGTTACCGGGCACGAATGTGGGTGTTCGAAGCAATGTCTTTGGTCTTGCCTCGGCCCGAAGGTGAAGGCGTGACCGAAGCCTTTTTGGGTGTCGGCGCGGGTGTGGGAGGGGGTATTTTACCCACGACCCTCTGCGCCGGGGTGATATCCTCCACATCCGAGTCGTCGGCTTCGGAAGCACTGACGAGGTCCTCTTCGGTGTGCTGGTGTCCCGGAGCTTCGACGTCGTCCCCGAAGAAGTCTACTGGAACGGAGGTCGAGGATGCGCCATTTTTCTTCTGGCCCTTCGATCTCGAATAGTCTTTTTAGACCTAAAAGACTTGCAGGCGGGACAGTCTCGAGCCTTGTGTTCAGGGGAGAGGCAGAGGTTGTACACCTCATCAAGATCGGTGTGGGGGAATTTGGACCCACATCGAGGGCACTTCTTGAATGGAGTTCTTTCCATCAGCCGGGACCGGAGCCTGGAGAGGCCCGAAGGCCGCCGAAGACTCGAATCGAAAGTGGTTCGAAGAAGGAGATTGGTATCTAAACAATACCGCGGAAAGCGAGGATTTGCTTCGATCGTCGAACTGGAATGTTCGGAGCCGGAGCACGAAGAATTACATCCGATCCCGATGGAGGAAAAAAAAAATCTGAGGATGGAGCCGAAGCCCATGCACCAAGGAAAGAGTCACCGACCTCGTGACCTCCAAAGACTTTCCAAGAGGAAAAACAAACTGCAAACATCCGGGCCCAACACCAGATGGCGATCTATGCAAAAGTGTGTAATCTGCAGCTCATATGCCTCGAACATCTCTTTACAGACCAATTTCAAATGGATTCTGACTAAGCATACCAATTGCAACACCAAACAATGTATATACATGATCACCTGCCCTTGCGGCTTGATATATATAGGGATGACCATGCACACATAAGACCAGGATAACTGAACACAGGAGTAATAGTCGGTGCCAAAGGGTTACCACTAAGCTATATACACACTTCAGGGATGCACAACACTCCCCAGACTCATTACGTTGGATTGTGCTGGAGGCCCACCCACAGATTTCCAAAGGCGCACTGTTCAGGATTGAACATAGATGGGTACTCAGACTTTCCACACATACAGCTGGGCTTAACAACGACATACCATAGGGTGCACTCATATAGACTGTAACTGTGATTTCAACTATTTAGTCAAGCCATAAATCAAGGCATGCACCTATTAGTGGCCTATACACTAATGTGTCATTTAACCCCATCTCCTAACAGCCCCTGTACCGACTTTACCCTTCTTCTAGACACCACACACATGAGATCTGTGGGCTAGACTAGTCCTCTGTGTTTACACTTCTGTATATACACACTGACTAACACATTACGATCTCCATTGCAACCCCATGACTGACAACCCTATGACTTATGGTTGCAAACGAGATAAATTCCACACTGCCTTACCATCTTTTAGTTGCCTTCATGTCAATAACACTCGAGGAACACAGTGCAGGAAATACAAGTCCTCGCTGTACACAGTTCTCAAAGCGTAATATGGCCAGCAGATCAAGATCGCTTTATATCCTCACTTCGGATTGACGCGCCCTAATACACAATTCACCCCGCACATCGCATCCCATTAGCGGATGTGGAACACATTGTAGGCTACATTTCCATCATATTGTGTGTGTGTGTGTGTATATATATATTATATATATATATACATATACACACACACACACACACTTGTGGAATCTGCTTCTAGACCCCCTATAAAATGGCCGCTGCACAAATTATGATTATATAACGATTCACTAGTAGCACCCGTAGTCACGGCAGAGTTAATGTCTCCGTGTGCCCCCCCCCCACGTCATCTCGCTAGTGTGTTTTTATTCGCTGTCCGCCGGTAACCATTTACCATCCTGTTTCTGGCGGCAGGTTAGGTCTGTGGCTCTACGCGTTCATCAACGCTGGTGAGTACTCTTCCACTCCCCATTTCAGATATGGAGGCTTCACTGGATTACTGTTGAAGGTGAGTGCTCAATGTAAGGAATGGCTTGATCGGATTTCTTGGGTTTGTGCCGATCACGTGTGGTACCTTAATCCCATGGTTCTCGTTGGGACTTCTAGCGGCCTCCTGTTCATTTGACGCATCGGTGTCTATTGGTTCCTCAATGATACCGCCTGTGCGCCGTTTCATTACGGGTTGCCCAATTCAAGTCCCAGGGTTATCTCGGCCAAATGGTTAGCCCACCATGGTTTGGTCACCAGGTCTGTGACCCATACTTCTAACCTTACACTTCTTAATAGGTCCAGTGACCCCTCAATAAATGGTTTTAACTTCTCCCTGCTTTACCTAGCGCCCCTTTATGTTTTCAGGACCCAATTGGAATTCATTTTACCCGCCGGCAACTGTTGCAAGCAAATACTTGACAACAGTGTAGGTGAGTTTCATTCTCGTCCGTACTGGTCTTGGTTTTAATGACAATTAAAGTCTCCAGAATACGATATTGGTAATCTTTGCATATAACTTACTGACATACAGTAGGATATGGTGTTTTTATCGTGTTTCTTCTTCGTTCAGACATGCTCTCTGGGACATTTTCTCATTGAAGATTGTATTACTATAGATTAGTCTATATACTGTGTGAGTGCAACTGAATTGCATTGTTTATATTTGTTTCTTATTTTTTATCATTACAGGTTATCAACCAGACATAGTGGTATGTAGATTTTTCACTTATCCACTCAGTGTAGATAGCAAATTTTATCGATCCTGAAGAAGTGCCCAGATCTCTACGACATTCAAGGCACGAAACATGTCGATCACTCTAGAGCAGAGTATACACAGCTAGATACATTACTCCTAGTCTCATTACCCCTCTCATCCCCTTTTTAACAAGGTAGTTTACCTTCATAATAAATGGATTGTTAGGACTAACTGACCTGTTTTAGATTCACTCCACCTTCATTCACATCTACACATACTAGGCCTCTCACCCCCACTGCACCCACCAGCAGAAACAAAAGATCCCCGACAAAGAGCCCCAGTTTGGGTGCCCGTCAGGTATTGCAGCGCCGATCTGATGAGGGGCAGGCTCATATGATGAAGCATGACACCTAGCTTGCTGGGTGTGTGAGAGCCCTAGTTCCGACAAGGGGAATTCCCTCCCCCCCCCCGTCTCTCCCGTTGCACCACCAGTGGGGATATTTTTACCCCATCACACTCAACAGTATCTCTTCTTCTCTTCCTTATGACCCTAGAGGAACTTTGTACCACTTTTTGTACACAATCTTGGGTGTGAGCATATGTGGAATGTTGGGGATGTAGGGTCGCGGGTCAGCTGGGAGCAGTCAATGGTGCGCCCAGTTCATTATTTTTGCCAGTCTAATCTACGTACATCTTAACTTTGCAATACATTATTAAGACTGATGTGCATCTGTCGCATTCTTCAATCTACCCTACCTGCACCTAAAGCCATTTTTCAAGATGCAGGTCATTGTAGGTTGCGGGTGCAATGACAAAGGAGAAATACAGAGTGGAGAATGTTACTAGTTACCTGAAGATCCTACAAAACAGATCCGGTTTAAACAATTTCTTAACTTTTTCAATAGTCTGCCTTTTTTCCTTACTTTCAATGGCAGTTTGTTCCATACATAATCTCTCCAAAACCAATCTTCAGCCTTATTTAAACTTTAGTGTGAAGAACAACATCATTGTGAAAAAGCAGACTTGCTATCTCTGGTGAGAGTTATGGCAGTAAGAAGAGGATTCTCTTAGTCAGCTCTTTGAGCAAGTGCATTATGAAGTGGACTCTCATGGATAGTGTCAATACATGCAGTCTAGTCATTTCAAGAGTTCTCCTGTAGAGCCCATAGATTGCACCTTTCGGCAAGGCTGAACATTCTTCTCGTATATGTAAGAGTCAGCATACAAAGAATTATCAAACAAGCATGGGTAGGTTTAGGGCCCCACAAAGATTACATGGTATGCTGCTATAAAAGGCGCAAATGTTTGCTGACTTGGGTCTCTTAATAAAGAGCTTGATGAAAGCAAAACCACATGTCCCTGGTGACAACCACAGGAGAATCTGGTACCTAGAGTGGTAGTGGCATTGAAACAACTCCCCCCTCCAATCCTAGCATGAGTTTTTATCCCAGTTAAGCTTTCCACCTTGGTCTACATTTGATTATCTTCTGAATACATATGAAAATCCAGGTGATATCCTATCACTATCCACTTATCAGACTTCATGCATCTTAAACAACAGTGAATAGGGTGTGGATATGTGCACAATACCATAACTAACGTAAACACTACATAGAAGGACCCAGAATGACTTGTTGAGAAAGCCTCCCTGAAACATCTCCAGTGATATGGTAAGTTGAAAGTAATTTGATCACAACGGACCACACTAGCCAACTGTGAAAAGAGATTTTCTGAGGCCCTCATAGAGTGTATGGCAGACCAACATGACTTTAAATGGACCTTTTCCATTTCTGTTCCTTCACTCGAAACTTCTTAATGCTCAAATTTCAGTGCAATCTAGAGAAGAAAAAAACCTATAACATTCTGCTCCTCTTTGGAGTCAGGAAAATTCCACTGAAGTAAAATTCTTACTTTGAAAACCTACATTTGCCGAATTCTTGAATGCCTTCCCATTCACTGAATTTTTTTTTTTTTCTTTTCTATTGTTCCTTCCACGTCTTGGCTGTGTTTTGAATAGGTGTTCAAAGGTGAGAAGCAAGGCATTATCATTCAGACATTACATTTCTCAGTGCTACTTTGTTGCAGCATTTCTTAAAACCTCCTGATCTGGCTCTCAAAACAGGAAACATTAGCCTGCCCAATTGCCTTCACTATCTCCGACCTGGCCAGAGTAAGTTTTAGTTAAATTAAAAGAGGGATATTCATAAACGATTATGGCAAAATATAACTGCTTAGTGGAAAAAGTCGTTGCCTGTTGAAGGTAGATGCACCAGATTATAGATGCCATCTTCCACATGATAGAAGATATTACGGTCTTCAGCATCATGGACTGCCATGGATACCTTAAAACTACAAAAACAATCAATCAAATGGCTCTTTGCATGAAACAATAGGTCTAGCATAACTCCTCAATGCTAATAATTTGTGTTGTTCGTACGAGCAGAAGTCTTGCGATATACGGAATTAGCCTTAATGACTTCAGGGACTGATTTTAAAATGTTTAAGCCAACAAGCAATATAGCAAGTAAGACCTTATAACTACTATGAATTTTTAAAAATGGAAGCCGTGAGACAAACAGAGCCCTCTCAGCAAAGCTTGAAAGTTTTCCCTTCATATGGTGATAAGTCTAGGAAAATCAGACCACACAGGTTATTACTACAAACTGATCCTGCACCCGAGAAATGTACTTCTATTCTGTAACTTGCATAATGCAACTTGTTATAGTAATAACGTAACAAGGTAACACATTCATTCAGCTTCTCACAGTGCATATATCTATCAATGACGCGAGTCTTGATTGTAGTTTTGTTTTAGTTCGTCCTTTATTGTATATCAATTATACTCTTTTTATTAAAAATCACCATACAATTGCTTTGCCAACGCGTTTCATCCCTCTTGGGACTTCTTCAGGGCTTATCAACGTGCTGTCTCAGTTGTTAACGATAAGTATGGCGCCAGGCCAATCTTAACAGCAACGCAGGTAAAACACTGTATATCTTTTCATTCCATTGCAATCGTCAAGCCAAAATATCCACAATAATATTAAATATCCAAAATAATGGAGAAATAGTAAAATGGAACGTGGTTCGTTTTTGAATGTCTCCGTGCGGCCAGTAAGTATTTAAAGTATGGGCTTCACTCTATGTCCAAAGGATTCAAATTTCTCTCTAATATCAATAATGCAATGTTGCCTTCTCCATACACGTGCCGCACAACAGTTTATCCACAGTATAGGAAGCAGGTTATTCCCACTTAAAGTTTCCAAAGGGGAAAGAATGCATGGACCACATGTACATTAAATTGTGATTGATTAAATGTACTAAAGACTAACTGTGTTAGAATAATCAAACTCTGAAGAAATTACACACTGTGAAGCCAACATTTTCATTTGAGGTGCTAGCATTTTACAGTTCATAGCCTACCAGCCTATTTTGGAATATTTGAATTGTTCAAGAATTAGGAAGTTTTAGTCTCCGACTTCAGGAGTCAAAAACCAAGCTTAAGGTCTTCAGATTAAGCAGCAGAATTATGCCATTCATCCTGAACAAAAGATTCACCATTAAGTATATTTCAAGACAAAACACAATAGCTAAATACATTTCCTGAATGAAAGTTACTTTGCCATGTGAGAGCTATGAAGATAACGGTTGGGTTGGGTGGTCTCATGAGATTTTGAGGGGTCAACTGGAAGTGGTGGTGGTGTTTTAGACTGATCCATCAAAAGGCATTCCCCGTCATGTCTAGTTGTAGATACCCTAACCCAAAGGCACTTTCAACGTTTTGTCTTGGTTCAAAGAGTTTTGAAAGATTGCCCCAGCACATAAAAATTTGCCCACTGGGTGCTCCCATTGTTTGTATCCTTGCAAAGTGTATAAGCGGTTAAATGGTTATACATTTAGTCTCCATTTTCATGTTCTTCATGCAGTGAACACACATTCCATTGTACTGCCTGGTGCTATAGAAAACATGACTCAAGTTCCTTCTTTAGCAAATTATTTGCATTGTACAGCCATAATGCAAATGAATGAATCTGTTTTAGAATAGCACCATTGCCAGCCTCAGGTCCAGGTTGTATTCGGATATCTGCACCACATTCCACTTTCACTATATGGTTGTGTGCTTTTCACCCTGGGGCATAAGCAATTGCTAGAATGGCTACCTGCGGAAATGAGTCCTTGATTCTCTTGCTGCTTACAAGAATGCACCAAGTTTCACGAAGGTGCAGTGTGCGATACCTACTGCCTTTTTTATTCTCAGAAATTACAGCTATTCATTGGTCAATGTATCAATTCGTCTATCAGGCACATTCACAATCCTCTTACATCAGCTAGTCACAAACTGATTTTTCAGTTAGATTTACTTTGTTGATTTATAAACTAATGCAACTTGAACCAATATTTAACAAAGACGTCAAATGTGAAATCTGTGACATACTCACAGAGGGGTTCAAAATGTAACTCAAAGATTATACAGGCATAGTACCTTTTCAACCAGCCGTCTAGTTGTGGATACATGAATATGGTACCATGTTCACAGAGGTGGTAATACCACAAAGAGTTTGTTTGGACACACTGGAGCCAGCATGTTAACAAGATGTAAGTGCAATATTTTTAGTCCTTCTCACTCTCATAATCCTGTAAAAGTAGGCTGCCTGAAATTGCTTGGATGCATACTTTTAGGCTGCTTTATGACTATTGCAATCCTGAGTTCATCCCCTCCTTTAGAGAAAGAATTAGGTTACGTAGTTTGAACAGTGAAGAGTTCTAAGTACCCTGTGCAAGTATAATGATCAACAATGGGACAGTTTGAAGTACAGGGAACCTACCCTTGATTACGTTAATGGGGGTAGCAGATCTTATGTCCCCTTTACTCCAAAATGATCCAGTCTCCACATACATAAAATGTATGGATGTTGAATCTATGCCCCTCAGAAGGTTGGAAGTTTGTGGGCTTACGCTTTAGAGGTAGTCCCCAACACTGGAAAGTAATCTAGAGGTACCGCATTGAGTGCTTACTGTTATTTATCATCTGGTAGGAAATCAGATAATTATGCACCTCACTTGTCTCTTACTATGTGATTAACACTGTGGAGTTTGGCACCACTGGACTGTGTGTTAACCAGTCGAACCCCAGGCATCCCACTCTGGAAAATGGCTTGGGAGCGACAGTTGATGCTGGGTGGGCTCTCACTCACATGGACACCTCATACTTTACGTTACTTCGGGATCAATATCACTCGCAAACCTATTTGCTGGAGGGAAAACTGAGCATGGCAAAGAGATCACAGAGCTCCGATCCCCTTCTGGACATCGGTGCCACTGCCTGTACCTAAACGCATTGCAATTGCGAAAATAGTGCTGTTTCCCCTCTTACTGTATTACTTTGTGAACCTCCCACCCTTGACAACGTCACACTACTCTAAGTAAAAGGACTGGTTGATCTTATTTGGGGAGGCAAAGGCTGAAGAAAAAGCCTGGCCAAAGTACGCTTACCACTGGACATGGGAGGCCTTGTCGCCCAAGACTTCCATGGTTACTTTCATGCAGCCCAGTTACAATGGGTGACTTATTGGATGGCACAGCACCACTTGCCCGAGACAGCATTACCGGGGTAGCAACTCCAGAGTGGTGTCCTCAATAGATTATCGTTCCTGGGGACACAATTTCCTAAAGTCCTGCCAGTCTTGGTACAGAGGATGACCTTGGCATTATGTCTGCACAACACATGCTCTATAGCCTGGCGCTCCCGCTTAAAGGCTGACCTACCACCACTGGCCCATTAACAGCTAAAGTGTTCGCCTAGTGGGAGGCTGTAGGTACCCAGACACTGGATGATCTGTACATGGAAAGCATTGCTACTGACTTTTACACCTTGATTGTTCAACAAGTGCTGGGGAGGGGCCAATTCCTACAGTTAGCTAAGATAATGCATGCACTGAGGGCTCACTGGAATGCAGATGAGACAGAACCCAGCACAGAAAGTAGTTAACTGCATAGACGCAATAGGTGGAGGTTTAATACATGGATATACAAGGCTATCCTTGACCATACCGGAGTGTTGCTCCAAACTCTGAGGGAACAATGGAAAAACTTGCACCTATAATGGTAATGACTGGAGAAGAGCTCAGGAATATCCAAGGAAGGTCACGACAAATGCCAGTTTTAACTTCATACAATATAGTATATTGCATAAAGCATAACCAAAGCCCCATAGACTGCAAATAATATTTCCTAGCATGCCTGCTAGCTGCCCCAATTGTCAGACCTATCATGCTGAACTCTACCACGTGTTTTATGGGCCTATCAAATATTGCACGGATACCAGAGGGAGGTCATACATTGCAAAGCCATGATAATCGCCAGACCACGACTCAAGACTATTGATGCCTGTACATTAGGCATTCACCCACAAACGCTAAAGTTGCCACAAAATTCACTGACCTCGACCTTTTACTGGCCAAAAGAGCGATCACCATGGGCAGGAAGTCCCCTCCTCCTCCTCCTCCTGTGATTTGGCATAGGGACCTAGAATACTGGGCAGGAGTGGAGATTCAAACACTGTGGCCGGAGGAGGTGGGGAGGCTGTGAAATTACCCTATTGTGGAATACTGGGACACGCTACTGTAGTCCCACAAAAATGTGGGGAAAGATGATGAGCAGCTGCTGTAAAGGAGGTTTCTCTTTGGGGGTGGGGGGCGGGTATTGTGATCCTTTGTTTAAATTTTACCGTGGAGACATTCCTGGATGGGAGGGGGATCTGGATCTTAGGGAAGGAGGAGAAATCATCCACAATGATAGAAATAGTGGAGGACTCCTTAGAAATCACAACCCAAACACATTTGATGCCATTACTGGTGACCCCCAATATGCATCATTGGCTATTCATGGCACCCTTGCAAGGGTTGCAACCATGTTTTGTATTTTACTAAATACCAATTAAAAAAAAAAAAAAAAACCACACACCGGAGTTTGGCTCCATGAACACAAATGGAGTTGAAACATTCCTGCTCAGGGCCTCTATGGTCCTGCTAGTAGAACATGATAAATAGAACTTGGACTACTGGATGTCCTTACATGGCAATCACTACACTTATATAAATCTGCTACCAGATCCAAACTGACATGGGGATGATGGATATTTGGATCGAGGCCTATTTCCTTTTGTGGTTTTAGAGTTACTGGACAGTAGCGGCTACAGAAAACCCTTTGCTGATCATGTGATGCTAGCCTGTAATGATCAGGATAATTATATTAGAAGGTTGACAGGAGAAAGTGCTCTCTTTAGGAGATCTCTGAAGAAAAACAACACAATAACATTGTATATTTTAAAGTGTTCTTACTAATTTGCCTGCATTGTTCTCCAGCTATGCCATAATTTGATCATCCTCAACAGTATCACCCAAGTAGAATTAGCATATATGCTAGTAGAATATACAGAAGAGTAAAAATATTTCATATTTTGTAGCAGATCCAGAAGTCATATCAATTAATTGCTGTGGGCTGAAATCACAAAGTGATCATGTGATATTGAGTGCTTCTTTGTAATATTCTAAACCCTAAGTGCAATACATTAACACACTGATGACAGAGAAAAATCTTTGGACACAACAACCTTTTTTGCCTGTATGTTTTTTTGGGGCAGAGTCAAAGGTGACAATTAAAGGTAACATGGTTGATATAGAAAGCACATACAAGCAGACATACCAAAAAAAACACATAAGTTGCATATATCTGTTTTACAGCTTGACCAAATAGGTTGACATGCATCTCGCCAGCTACTGATGAAAAGCGTGAGCGGTGTTTCTCTGAACCTTTACTTTTTTTTTTTTTTTAAGTCTCCAACATTTGGGGGGGGGGGGCTGTGCCTGTATCTATCCAGTTAATGTGTAGGATGAGTCTTTACTCTCTTCTTTTTTCATCTGGAGTGCACACAGTGAAAGCACTGCAGCAAAAATGCTTCACAGCAAACAAATACCAATAGGAAAATGAAAGATCTTAAGAGGAGGCGTTTGATTTGAAGACTAGTTTGCTTCGGGATATTGGTTGTGTAGGAGTTGTCTATGTATGAGGGTTTTCCTGGCTATTGGAATGGTACTCCTCTGTTGCAACAATGTTGGCCGGATGCCTCTTTCCTCAAGCTGGGAAAAGAAAACTATTTTCAATTATGCATTATGGGCTAAGGAAGGTGTCATGGGATATCTTGAGACTGAAGACTTTAAGAAAAGCAACTTGCAAATGTCCCACACTAGATGGTTTGCAAAGCATGTGATATACAGCAGCACAAGCTACAATGATCGTATTTCACAAAAATATAAAGATCAGCAAGATAATGGTCATACAGATCTCTAATGAACCTAATCAATGCTTACTTTATTTCATGGGGGGGATGGGTGTGCAAGGCGGTTAAGCAAGTAATTCGGGTGAAAGGCATATTTAAGGCACCCTTAACATTTTGCCAGACTAAGGATCTAAAATGGAGTTCCTTGCACATTAGTACGAGCCTTCTATCATTAATAAAGTCGGAAAGTGTTAATTCCCACTGGCACTCTTACTGGAGGTAAAAGTAAACCAACCACATCACCATCCTAATCTTCCTCCATAGTCTGCTGACTACAAGCCTGTTTAATGAAAAGGTCTATCGCTGTCATTTGCAACACCTAAAACAGACCACCATTCTTTTACATATTCAGAAAGAACACAGCGTTGTGTCATGCTTGGCACCAAGATTGTGAAAAGCACTTTTGTGATATCAGATCTATTGCTTAAAACTATTCTGCAAAAATCTCGATAGTTGCCTGTTAAAGAGTGATAATGGCTCTTGCTTCTCTCATTCCAATCTTGCCCAAATGTCCTACATGCTTTCCCAGATCTATCAAAAGGTCCTCATTTGTTCAAAGGACAGTCTATTGGTGTAAAACTGTGTCTCCCATCACTTGTAAGGCAATATCAACTTGTTATGCAAACCAATCCAAACAAGGATTGGCCATGCCAAAAGGTCTCACCTGTGGGCAAGCTATTATTGGCTTAGCCAATAGGGTGGGTAGCTGTAGTGTTTTGTCACTGAGTATCCTCGTGCAAGGACCTGAGCTAGAGGATGCCTCGCCCTTGTTGTGTATTGTTTTGAATATGGTTCCACGATCTGATGCTGAACGAGGTGTGCCAGGGTTCTGACAACGTTATTGAGTTGTCAGAGATCCTGGTATGCGGCGGGAGCGTCTGGTCGTTGGTGCTGTTGAATTGCAAATAAAGAACAGCTTATTCACTTCTACAATCTCCAGACCCGTTGATTACATTTGTCGACAAGCGGACCAAGCTGCGCGCACAGCACCCACCAGCCAAATTTTGACATTTCTGGATTTCTCCTTCGAGCCACCTTTTCATCGCTAATCCACACACCTGCTCAAAGCGGAGGACCCTTTTATGCGGCTCCCGTCTCATCTGTTGCGTTTCCTGATCGACACAAACTGCACTTTTGGCAGTTTTGGGCAGGTTTGCGTCTGCGATTTGATGACGTCACTCTGCTCTGCATTGCCCGTGCAACGCTCCATCGCCTAGCAACGCAAGATGCTTCCTGACGCCAGTACGTCATCACGCCTCACTTAAGCGTCCACACGCAGGCGGCCATCTTTTGCAAGGTTCATTATGGTTACTATGGTAACCCAACGCTACGAAGACAGCGGTGCTTTTCCCCGAGCTGTCTTTCCTACGCCATCGCATCACTCTCTTCGATCCAAGGTAGGATCCAGCCTGCACGCTCTCGCGGTGACAGGCACACCCTTTCAAGTTTATTTATTTTGCAAGTCAGTATTTTGAGCCTTCAAATTCGGTGATAGGCTCACCTTGCCATTTTACTTCGTGTCTATGCTAAATTTTGCCTGGATCTGTGAATATCTGTGACAGGCTCACCTATTTTAAAAACGACTTATTCAAAATTTTACACTTTATTTTTAATATTGCACGTTGTCAACTGTAGTGAATACCTTGTTTACTATTTTATTCACAGTATTACATTCTTCACATTATATTGGTAATCTAATTCTATATTATGGCTACTTCTCAGCAATTTGCGCAACATCCTCCCTTTTTACAACAACCTGGCAAACCCAGTATTCCATGGCGTCAATGGGTAAAAGCTTTTGAGAACCATATTGTTGCCATCGATGAGGTCAAGTTTTCTCCAGAACGTAAAGTCGCGATTTTATATGGTTGCTTAGGACTTGCTGCACAACAGGTCTTCGAAAATGTACCTATATTCCCTACACCTACCGGAGAAGCTGGCGATGCTGAACATTGGGATGCCTACAAAGAAGCTTTATCTCGCCTAGTTAAACATTACGACCAAGAGTGAAACATCATGCTTGAAAGACAATTTCTTTAGGAGAAAACGCGAAGATGAATCTGTAGAGGAATACATTGCGAGGTTGCGAGTTTTAGCTTCAACTTGTGAGTTTGAGGCGGATCCTGACATTTATATTCGTGACCAATTTGTCTTCTCTTGTTTTTCAAGAAAGATTCAAGAACGCCTCCTCAGTTGCAGAAAACCCTCACTCCAAGAAACAATTGATATTGCTAAGAGCATTGAGAGATCTATCATCACCTCCAAGGTCCTTCAATATGATCAATCTCTCAACTCTTTCAAAACTCCTGCGCAAGACATTGTTAATTCTGTCAATACGGTCTCCACAAACAAACCTGTTAAACAATTTGTTTAAAAAAGGGAACACTTTTTGTTACAGATGTGGATCCAAATCGCATATGGGTAACTACCCCATGTGTCCTGCTCTTGGGAAAAGATGTGTTCTATGCAAAAAAATTAGAACATTTTCAAGGCTCATGTAGATCATCTAAAAGACCTACCAGAGTCAACAGCATGGAGTACTCTGAAACCATTGATGATTGTACAGATCATTTCCAAGATATGATTGTTTCAATTGAATGCAGCTATTTTTACTCCTCATTGTGTTAGGAACCGCTTTCTTTGGAAATATAGAGATTCCCATCATGGCAGATTCTGGTTCTCCCATAACCATTTTATCAGATGTCATGTTTTTTGAGAAATGGCAAGGATCTATTACATTATATCAAACAGACATCAACCCAAAAGCATTTGGTGAGTTTGACATGTTGGGCTATTTCAAATCAAGGCTAGAATGTTTAGGGAGGTCCATTTTCACAAAGCTATGTTGCGGTTAGGGGACGCTACATCATTGGTTGGCAAGACCTCGCCAAAATGGGTCTACATCTTTTTCCAGGCTCTGATAACCCAATTAGCCTTTGTGATTCTCCTCAGGGCTACAGTCCTGCTGGCTCTAGGAATGATCCACATCCCAAAACTGATGGTCTGTCACAGACCACACCTTTGATCTCAAAAAGGTTCTGGACACATTTCCCAGGCTTTTCTCCAACAAATTAGGAACCGTCAAAGGATTTCAACACCAGATTAGATTTAAGGCAAATGCTCAACCCTTCGTTCATAAGGTACGTCCTTTGCCCCTTAGTGCGAAGGATGAACTCAAGTCAGTTCTCAAGTCCTTGTGTGTCATTGATCCTTGCAACTCCTCAGAATGGGTTTCTCCCATCGTTAGCGTCCGAAAAATATCCGGTTTGGTCAGATTATGTGCAGATTTGCGCACCTTGAAAAAAAAAAAAAAAAAAAAAAGCTTAATTGACTGCCACCCCCTTCCCAAAATTCACGAACTGCTAGCCTACGGGAGGGGGGGGGAGGAGGGGAGGGCAACATTTTCACAAGAGTTCACCACTTTTGTCACACCATTCGGTGTATACAAGTACCTCAGGGTTCCTTTTGGCCTGGCCTCTGCGGCCAGTGTTTTTCAGAAAGTTATGGATAATCTTTTTCGAAACATGCCAGGGGTCCAGGCCTACCAGGACGATATTTTGGTTTATGCGGATGACTGGGAAACACACTTGCGCAATTTATTTACCGTTTTGTCCAAATTCAATGAGTCAGGCATGACAATCAGGGCTGACAAGTGTACATTTGCCACTCAGCAGTTGGATTATTTGGGCCATACTTTGTCTCCAGAAGGAATCAAGCCTAAGGTGTCACTTATCAAAACCATCAGCCACGCTTCTTCTCCCAAAGACAAAGACTCACTTCGATCATTCTTAGGCCTAGCAGAGTACTATGCCCGTTTTGTAAAGGTTATGCACAAACTGTTGAAACATTGCGCGCTCTTCTTCGGAAAGGCTCTAAATTTGATAGGTCTGAAGAAGTTTCGTCTTCATTTGATCAAGTTAAAAAACTCATTGTAGAAGCACCTGCCCTACATCCTTTCCATGACTCTTCAAAGTGCTTTATAATGGCCGATGCCAGTCTCACGGGGTTGGGGGCGGTTCTTGGCCAATGGGTTTCGGGAAAAGAGAACACCATAGCCTTTTCTTCAAGGATGCTTAAACCATCTGAGACTCATTATAGCACTATTGAATGCGAGGCACTTGCGTGTGTTTGGGCAATTGAAAAGTTAAAAAATTACATTTGGGGTCGCGAATTCGATTTGTTCACAGACCACAAGCCTCTTACTCAGTTACTAAATGGTAATGGGCTTGGCAAAGCGTCAGCCAGATTGGATAGACTCCCTATTTCTATTAAACACATTTCTGGAGGTAGAAACTTCAGGGCGGATTGCCTTTCACGAATGTCTTTTCATGATCCCTTAGATGTCGAGAAATTACAAGATACAGAATGTGTTGTTGCTGCTATTGATGCTGTTAGGCTATGTCCTACCATTAATGAACAATCCTGGGTGGAAGCGTACAACAAGGATGAAAATCTCAAGCTTGTTGCTGAAAATATTGTGAAGGGTTGGCCAGAAAATAGGAAACTTCCTAATGAGTTGAAAGCTTTTGCCAAGGTGGCATCCGAATTATCCCTGGTTAATGGCATGGTCATAGGGCAGGATTTTTTTTTGTTCCCCCGTCCAGTTTCAGGAATAATATCAAATTTGCGCACCAAGGTCATCTAGGGATTTCAAAGACTTCACAACTCATTAAGCTGTACTATTGGTGGCCATCCCTAGAATCCCAGGTAAAACTTTACATTGATTCATGTTCCGAATGTCTCTCTGATAAAAAAAATTACAGTTATGAATACACCCCTACACCCTGTACCCTGTGCCCTTTCCCATTAAAACTTGGGACAAAGTTGGTTTAGACTTTTCTGGACCTTATCTCCTTTCTCATGACCTTAAATATCGTATTTTGTTAATTGATTATCACTCAAAGTGGATTTATCACATGTTTTGTGACTCACACAATTCCACTAATGCCATTAAATTTTTGAAGATATTTTCTGTGGAAGGCTCGCCCTCTGCTATAGTCACAGACAATGGCACCCATTTTATCTCCCAAAAGTTCACTTCAGTCTTAACCGAGTGTGATGTCAAACATCTTAAGGTCGCCCTCCAACGGTTTGGTCGAAAGGGCAAACAGATTAGTTAAGGATGCCATTCAAACAGCTCTTTCCTCCCATCAGGATGCACAGGATTTCCTTGAAGCCAAGTTGTGGTCTTATAATATTTCTCCTCATTGCACCACAGGTGTTTCCCCATTTTCCCTCTTAAGGGGTAGAACTGTTCACATAAGTTTGTGTCCCAATTGGTTACTCAATAAGCACAGCAAGAGCATTCACTGCAATAAAGATTTGACATCTAGAGTTTAACAAAAGCAAAGTCTCATGTAGTCAGTGCATGACGCTGCAAGAAACTTTAATACCCTAGAATTGAAAGTGGGTGATTGGGTCCTCATTAAAAATCCCCAAAAAGTGTTAAAAGGTTTATCAAAATGTTCCCCTCCGGTGCAAGCCACTGGTGTCAGCAGGGACTCAGCCTTACTTGGAAATAAGGGATGGTGGAATAAGATCGCTAGTACACCTTTCCGACTCACAGGCTGGTTCTTTACTCAAATTATAAAAACAAGAATTGGAGGCTGCTGATTGGTGGTTACATGATCCAGCGTTCATTGTGGAAGAATCCTCCATCTCTCGGGGTCTCATTGTACATTCCAAACCGGAATGTGTTTCTGCCCCTGGTTCTGTTGTGACCACTGCGGACACCTATTCCTTACCACCGAAATTGGGAGTTTGTTGTAGAAGATTGCCTTCCAAATTGAATCATTACGTTTTGTCTTGATTCTGTTTTCATTTGCTTCATTTGCTTTGTTAGCAATAGCATCATTTTTACTTATGGTTTCTCGTTTTTCATTTTTCCTTTTCACTTTGTTCTTCGTGGAGAGGGAGATGTTGTAGTGTTTTGTCACTGCGAGCATCCTCGTGCGAGAGCTCGAGGATGCCTCGCTCTTGTTGTGTATTGTGTTGAATATGGTTCTACGATCTGATGCTAAACGCGGTGTGACAGGGTTCTGACAACGTTAATCAGTTGTCAGAGATCCTGGTATGCGGCGGGAGCGTCTGGTCGTGGGTGCTGTTGAATTGCAAATAAAGAACAGCTTACTCACTTCTACAATCTCCAGACCCGTTCATTACAGTAGTGGAGTAGGCTGGGTAGCGAAGTGGGGGAGGGGGCGGGAATTTGCAGATGAAGAGGTGGGGGTGCAAACGTGACCAGATAACAAGATTTATAGCCCTGTTTACAGCAGAATTGGGTCAGCTTCTCAAATGTTCCAGACTAGATTAAAGAATAAATGTAAGTACATACACAGGATCAGGGGTCAAACCGATATTGCTGCAGCACACCACACACACAGGTAGCAGAGGTCAATTAAAAAATTTCAGTCACGCAGTCAAAGTCTCAACCCTTGCATGTTAAGAGTATCATTTTATTGGAATTTCAAAACTGCAGCAGGGATCTGAGGTCACACAATTAAGATTCCCCATTTAGTCTCTCCATGTGTGTTCCTGTCTTGTGCTTGGGGCATCAGCGAACAGGGGCACACGGTCACTGACCAAAGCAGAACTTTAAAAACATTTTTTTTTTTTTTTTAAATAACAGCATATATATAGCACGTTTGTTTGAGCTCTTCCAGTTGCACCTGCATCCATCAGAGACCATGCTAATATCCAGAGCTAACCTATCAGAATAAATTATAAAACAGGTTAATGGTAAAACGTTATTTTCAGCATGTATAGAGCGGGGCTGCCAAGTACTAAACAAAAGAAAGAGAGGCTGAATGGATCAAACCATCGTCTGTCTGTTCAGGGCGATGTTGCAGTTACTGCAAACTGATTTATTTACAACGCCCGCAAAGGTCTCAAAACTGGGTTAAGTGTTTTTCCCCCTCAAACCAGAATTAAGTTCCAGAAGAACAGGACAATTGCATCAAAGACACCCATTCATTCTGTTCTATAGAGCAGCTTTAACCACTGTGTTAAAACAAGCATTTACAATGCAATAGATCTCGCAACTGCGAGTTTTGGAGCTATTGGCATTGTAAATGGCAATGCCTTTTATGGTGTTTGTGAAGCGGGCGCCACGCTTAAAGTAAAAAAAAAAAAATTTAAAAAAAGCGGTGTCCCTCAAGTGGGTAGGGCTCAGGACCGCGGGGTTGTGGCGGAGGACAGCAGTGGGTGATTGTGGTGAGGAGGAGGGGGGCCTTGTGCTTGAGGCTGCTTGCCGACTTTGGGGCCGGGGGAGTAGCAAGCAGACAGTGGCAGCAAGTGCCTGCTGAGCTGCTTTTACCACACAATCAGGGGCTGCACCAAAACCAGCCAAGATAAAAAAAAAATGTTTTTAAAAAACTAAAGGAAAACTGGCGTTACAACAGCGACTGGCATGGAAAGAAGGCATAAAACAGAGGGAACATGCCTTCACGGCTGACTCTGCCTGGAGCGAGCCCACACCTCTAAGGGAAACGCGCCTGCATTCTTAGCTGCGAACTACGTCTGTGTCACCATGTGAAACTCTGACCAGCCCTGGCTCGAGTTCACCGCACTTTGCATTCTGGGACTTGTAGTTTAGTTTTATCACTGTATTTAAGGCATTGAAAGCTTTCAACATCTAAAGCGCTACAGGATTTTAAAAAATGTGCACCTTGAGGATAACATACGATATTAGGCCGCTTGGCAACCACGTAAATTAGGACTTTTAGTTGCTAGTTTGGGAAATAAAAAACAAGCACCGCAGGGAAGGGACCAACCCCTCTCCTGAAATGATTCTCTTAAACAATAAAGTTGCATTAAAAAATATGCCCCTTAGCCTTTTAAGGAAGAAAAATAAATAGTTCCCTCTTGCAAATTGTTGAGCCAGTTTAGCTGCTGCAGTGTGTGCGGTCTCTCTCCACTCCGGATCGGGCATAAGTTGGTAATTTATCCCCACGGAAGCCGACAAGGGGAGAATAACAAAAACAATCGCGTTTTGCTGTGTTGATGCTTGCGTTAAACCTCTTCCTTTTTCATTGTTTACAGGAAAATTATGTGCGAACCACGTCCTTTTAAAAACAAACAATCCAGGGAAAAGTGGTTAAACAAAGTATTTCCTTGCAGTTTTTTTCCCCCTGCCGACATAAAATATATCATCTGCACACAAATAAACATATATATAAAATAGAGAAAGGAGGTGGGGTGTTCCTTTTGCAGTGTGAGAAGCTTTGGCTGGCAGACCTGCGTGGCACCCGAGACCGCAAACAATACGACTGCCTTCTGCCTCCCCGACACCAGGCTGGGGCCAAAACAATCTGAAACCAGTGGCGGCAAAGAAGTGCAGAGTCAATAGGCCCGCCGATTGGAAAATAAAACGCCCAACAGTTCCTCAAGTCCATTAGATCGATGCGCTGGTCGCCGGGTTAGAAATGCGTGCCACGTTTATGCCGGTTGGACGGTGTTTCACTTGTGCAATGCCCCTCGCTGGTCCGCCACTAAGTATGCTGATAATCACAGGGCGGGCCCGCTACTAAAGATGCCAATACTCATAGTCCCGCTGTTGAAGTAAATTATGAGCCCCTCTAACACTGAGGGACGGTGTGTAGACTGCCCCAGGCCCCTAGCTGTTCCGCTGTGACTGTTAGCCCGCAGCCCGTACCTCGGCTGAGGCAACCACACACTCCCGCTCCCAGGACACCGGTCCAGATGTTTACCTTGGTAGTGCGGAGTGTTCTGATTCTCCGGGCGGGCAGCAGCTGATCAGGGGACGCGATCGGGTTGCTTGCGGACGTCTCGTAACTCATCCACTCAACGCGGCTCCTCTTCGTGACAAGCCCCTTGTTGCCGGGCAACCCCCCTGGCTGGAGCCAATCCCAGTGCGGCTCCTCTCTGAGGTCAGTGATGACGCGCAGAAACAAAGATGGCATGCCCTTGTCCGGATGGGCCGGCCTAAATGTCCACAGGGCGGTAACCGAAATGACGAAAAGCTAATCGTGAGGCTGCGATTAGCATAAAGTACGACGCGCACAAATTGGAAACAGGGGTGGGGCTTAAAGACCCCTTCTGAAATATATTGTTAACTAGTGATGACCCGCAAAAACAAAGATGGCGTGTGCTTGTCCGGATGGGCCGGCCTAAATGTCCAAAGGGCGGTAACAGAACTGACGAAAAGCGAATCGCGAGGCTGCGATTAGCATAAAGTACGACACGCAACTACCGGAAACAGGGGCGGGGCTTAAAGTCCCCTTCTGAAATATATATCGTTAACTATAGCTCACGCAGGCGAGAAGCGCATGCGCGCTCCAACGCCAGGCGAGACCTAAAAAGCAACCAGGTACACACACGCCTATCAAAAACCACTGTAGCATAGCCAATAGGTCTCGCATTTGGGACATAAGTATTGAGCCTGGTAAGTGCTGACATCGGAGGTATTTGTTAAGGATTTGTTGTGTGCCCTTCAGCATTCAAAGCACTTACAGAGGGTGCATAGCGTCCGTCTCCCCCTTATAATGTGCTAAAGGCTGAAGCAGCTGTCTGTTCCAAACACAAAGCCTGCTGTGCTTACATCACACCCCCAACAGCCCTACAACCATTACTCCGAGAGCACCAGCACCACCTCAGTCTAGCCTTCTATCCCCGGTTCAGGTTTCGCTTACACGTCTTAAGTCGGTCCTCTTCCGTAAACTAATATCTGCCTAAGAGTGCTACTGATGCAAAAAACAATTAAAATGGTGCTGCGCCAACTTTAGGTATCTGAAGAACAAAGGACTCATTAATCGAAAGGGCAAAAACACGGAAAGTCAATCCAGCTGCAATTGCTTACTATAAACTGATCGTGTATTGTATTTTTGAGACACAGCAACAATTAAGAAACAATGTGGCACACATCTCTACGAACAAGGGCGCCAGTGCGCTTTATAGTGATACAAGAACATGTGTAACATGGAGACCATGACTACATGGCAGGAAATAATTTACAAAAGATAATCACAAGGACAAAAATTCAAACAAAGTTAAACAAAAGGGAAAATGCAAATTCAGAGATTGATGCCACTGGCACAATGGAGCCAACACAAGAACATGTTAGGTTTTCACATTTTTGGCTAGTGGGCTTCCGTGAAGCAAAACTTATTTTCTTAAGAGTTTTATGTAGCGCTGGCTAGACCAGCGGGTATCACAGCGCTTTACACAGAAGACGTGAGCAAATTAGATAAACATTTTGGTGAATAGTACACACCATGGAGAAATAGTGTAAACTTCGCACAACCCAGCTCAGAGATACATATTAAGCAACATTTGGTTTTTAATCACACATTCCTTATCAGCAGCGGCCCAGGCATAGTGGAAGGGATCCATTATGTCTTTGATGAGCTTCTGAAATCAATCACAGATCTGGCGCCTTCAAAGCTGCAGCGCTTAGGGAAAACCGCTTGGTTGCCCACTTACCCTGGTCCTATTTGCGATACCCCAAGCTTTCCCTTGCTCAAACTCGGCCGCCCTTCAGGGACCACCAGTAGGTCTTAAGAAACACTCATCTTACTTCTCAGTCACACACAGAAAGTGGAGTTACACAAACGTTACAGTAAAACACGGAGAATATTCCAGCAATCAAGAATTATGCAGGGTAAAAAAAATAGTCAGTTATATAAACATCAAGATGGCACACAAACATAAAAACAACTCCCAGAAGTAACAAACTAGTAAAATGCAGTGATGTGTTTCAGTGATAAACGTTCACAATTTGTTCAGCTCCCATTTATTCTTCTTTATGCAGTCATTTCTTTACCACAATTTTAGTCTATAATAAATACCATCAGGGTAAGACTTAAAAATTCATGACATGAGAAGTGCTGAAAAAAAGAATGTACATGATGTGCTCTGTATTGTTTGTGAGCAAATGAGGGGAGCAGAAAGAAGGGATGGTGGCAGAGACAGTAATAGTCAGTGAAGGCAGAGGCCAATGAAGTGCTGACAGTGACGGACGACGGTCTATATCTTTGTTAGACCAAATGACAGACTGAGAAGCTCAAGTCAGTTGCAGGTGACAAGTAAAAGGGCAAATTTACAGATTTATGGAAAAGATTAGCGGAGCATGCACAGATGAAATTAAAACACGTCATTTTTTTGAAGTGTCTCCCTGTCTTGAGTATTTTTTTGGGGGGTGTCCTGATTGAGAGAACTTGTATGATAAATATTCACCTTTTTTGCTGTAATGCTTTCACATCCAATAAAAAGTGACCCAGTTGAACATTTAAAAAAAACAAAAAAACGTAATGTGAAGGGAGGGAAGGCAGGGAACTCGCAGTCTACCGCAGCGCAAGCCTGAAGTATGCTGTAATGTATACCAAGGTTAACTGTAAGCAAACTGGGACAGGCAAGGAACATCAGAAGAGAACAGAGCCAATTAGAGAGCTGCTCCAGGATGTGTCATGGAAGTAGAAAAAGGACACAGTTTAGAAACAGACGCTGCCACAAAGTATTCGGGCAAACAGATCAGAACAATATAAAAGGCACGTTTTGTAATTATACTTTGCCGACCAGTTTAAAAAAAGTTTATTTATGGATTATTTAGGAGAGGAAGGGTGTATTTAATGGTAGCTGGTTTATTTTGAGAACTTACAAATTAGACAAGGCATTCTCGCAAAGGGTGCAGCCTCCCGATTCAAACAGATAGTCAATGACAAGGAACCCTGAGGCTGCATGCCCAGAAGGGGGTAGAAGCCATTCCGCACTGTGCTGGAAGTTAACAGGTGATGGGTAACAGAAACAATCACTTAGTTAAATCGCCTCAGCAGAATCAAGCAAGCACAGGAGGGACAATTGGGATAAATGCGCCAATAGAAAGCCAGCATTTTGTAATGGCACAAAAAAGAACCAATGGCAAATCGCTGGATTGCCAAAAGCTCACAGAAGAGATACAACAGGTCTTGCAGATAGCGCAAGCGATGTCGAGGCTCGACCTAAAAAGGAGGAGGACGTTGTGAGGAAGCGAGTACACAAAAGGAAAGTAGGGAGAAAGAAATTGTGAAGGAAGATTCACATTGAGAGCGCTGTGAAGAATTGAATAAAGACACTTGTATTATATAAAAAAAGTTAACCAAAGCAGACAATGATATTATAAATGGACAGGCAGCTTTGGATAGATAAGGGGGAGTTTGATTTTTCAGAACTAAAAAAAACTAGCCTTGTGTGACAATGGTTGCTTTTCAAGCACTTACCAAAACATCTAGGATTACATACAAGCGAACTTGATGTGGAATCCAGGCAGGTCATTGTCTTCTTCATATAATATTCAGTTATTTACTTTATACAATGATTGGAATGCATTTAATAAATACCCTGTTGCTGAGAAAAGTTACACGATACTTACTATTTGAAGTTTAATTGTTTTTCCATCTAACTCAATAGTTCTGATTTTAAAATCAACGCCAATTGTGCTGATGTAGCTTTCCGTGTAAGTGTCATCCTGCAGAAACAGAAAAGTAATTTAGTACTCACTAGAAACCAAATTGTACAATTAAAAGCAGAGTAGAAGATCGATTTGAAGAGGCAACTCAAGAGGACTTCATTTCTCTTGGAACATCAATCAAAGATATTTTGATGGCTCCACAATGATCAGGAGGTTCTATTTAAGCAACATACTCCTATTAATAAGAAACCCAAATTACAGTTCTTCAAGAACATAAAATGGCAACCACTAGAGGTTTCAGTACTAGGTGCTTGCTGAAGAAAGCTGTATGGTAAGGATATTTCTGTTCCAATGTGCTTTATGCAACACATACACAAAGTGAGGACAAGAAAGGGCTAGGGCCCTTTCTAGGGAGTTTGAAAATTATTTTTTTCTTTGAGAGAACAGCTAGATTTGGCCACAGGCCTGTAATGCAGCTTCAGGTTTGTGAATATGCAATTGTTAAAAAGGTACTAACAAACATTGGTGGGTGAGAGGGTTGCATCAATTATGCTCCCCACTGCAAAACCCTAACAAACTCTACAGCTTACGCTGGGCACCAGTATCTAGAAGCTGCTATGTCCTGTCTCAGTTCTAGAGAGGACTGGTACATACTGTAATTGCATGCAGAAACAGAAAAAGTAATGTACTAGATTGCTTACAATTTGATCTACGTTTGAGTTGTAACCGTTGCTTGCAGACTGTAAGGTAGGCTTTAGATGCATTGTCCACAGAAATATTAAAATGACAAATGCACAGTAATTTGTCTGAACAGCTGCAGGCTTTGCACTGCGGCTTATGGATGCAAAGGTGCTAGGCAGAGAGCCGTTAACTGTATGTGTGGGTATACCTTATTTCTAGGCAGTCATATCACAAAACAATAAAATAAAATACAGAAAGTTATGTCTTATGCTTTTACCATCAGTTGCTAATCAGGATATACAAATTCCCAGATAAACATTTGTTGCAGGGATGTTATGTATGTATACACCCGACTTAAAAATCACATTCCTCAGTTATGGTACACTACACTGCTCATGAACATAGAGTGCCACACACACACACCACAAACACACACACACAAAACCACTAGCAAGGATACCATTTTTCTCTCTCCAACCATGCCAGCTCAGGACCACAACTATACACAAAACTTAAGATTGGACAACAACCTGTGCAGTATGCAGCTAAGGAGGCCATCGTATGAAATTCCATAAAAGGACCTGCAGAGCTGTTCAAAGCTACCAGCATAATGAAAACTGTAAAAAAAAGTGTGTCTCTCACTTCTTCATCCAGCAAACTGCTACATGATGTGTCCCATAACAGGATAATCGCACCTCGACATGGAACAAATTTCCACATAGGATCAAAACAAAGACAACATCCTTCCAATCACATACCATACACGGTGAACTGTGTTTCTCATGTAGGCAAGTGCTTTAGCACCCCACGTAGGTACAGTAAGCGCTATATATACCCTGCAAAATAATCTACTACTTTAAATGCTATAACCTTTTTATACAGGATCCGTGACATCTCTGCTTGCAGATTTATCTTAGGACATCTAGCTGCTGTCTCAAGATAATGCATCATGTGATGGTTCATCAATGATATTAAAGCAACTAACAGTGATGCAATTTGTGATGTAGCATGACTTCTTGAGCAGCGTGTTGGAGAAGTTATAGTTGCATAGCTCTGCATAAATGGGGAATGTCGGTTTCTAATTCAATTTCAAGTTTTATTAAACTGTGAAATGCAGCCACAGAAAACCATTTAAAGACTTAAAAACTAAGATGTCAAAAACAGTTTGCCATTTCAATTTTATTATTGAGATATTTCCCTATACATTAGGACACACGTAGGCATGCCAGCTAGACAGTTCTTTAGTCCTTTTCATAGTGTGCCGTTATCGTCTGAATCTTAATGCTTAACAAGATAATAAAATAAGTACTGGTGTCAGAGTTTTTAAGTAAAGCATCTCCTTTTGGTTTCTCTAGAGTAAAGCAACAGAAACTAGCATTTCTGATGACTAACTTTTTAGCAGCTTTTGGGGGAGGAGTCCACAGTCAAAGCAGCAATACAGGGCTGTGTAACAAAAAAGGAGTAAAGTTGTCCAGTTAATGGGTTAATTTGAAGAATGTGAGCCCACGACTAAGACAGGTAAGTTACTGAGCAGGACCTCAACCACCTAGGTCAGAACGTTGTAAGCGAACTACGCCATAAGTCCAGAGCATGAAACACGGACCATAATCCGTAAGTAAACAAAGAAACAAACAGTGCTCTTCATTTCGTGTATAGGTTTCAAAAAGCCCAATGCAATCTTGTTCACTGATATTCACAGATAAAGCTTTCTACGGTCATACTTAAAATAAAGCATTTTAGGCTATGGAATTTTTTTTTTTTTTACAAAATTGTACAGATTCAAACAAAGTCAAAGATATTAACAATACAAATAAAAATGTTGTCTGTGGTGTCACACAGTATCTATATTTGACAGCACCAGCTCGTATTGAAGAAAGGGCACAGCATTCTGGTAGAAATGCAGAGTTTAGGTAATGGATAAACACAAGAATGTTGATGTGACCTCATACCAAGTTTGGCTTAGAAAGAACAAATGCACATATTGCCAGTAGCTCCAGTGGATAATTAGCCAAGCGGATAATTAGCCAAGGTACCCCGCTACAGCTCATAGTGAGTTCCATATTGGAGTAGAAAGACATACTTCAAAATTCTGCGTACACCAATTCTCTAACTAATGAAGTAAGCCAGTCAGAACTTCACCTTTGTGTATGTAATGGATTCAAATGAAGGAATCACCTCTTTAACCAATGCTCAGATATGCAGAACAGCAAAGAACATATGTTACCAGCCCCCACTCTGGTGTCAAATCACAAAGGGTTATATAATTTGGGATAAAGGAATCTCACAACTTTTTAGTTTATTTATCGATTATGGAGTTGACCTATAATTCAAGGTTCGTAGCACTTGCAGGAGTCTAATTCCAAACTCATAAAACTGTTGTAAAAATATAGCCTTATCTTCCCACAATATATGCACTATTCTAGCATCATAAGCCTTGCCCAGGATTCAAGTCAACTCCTCTAGACAAGATCGTAAGACCATTAGAGATTAATTAAGTTTTAGAAGTCTGGGTCTTTATCCGTATAGCCATTTCCTCACTTGAGGCGAGCAGAACACTATGGTAATTGCATTCAATTCAATTTATTTTTATTATGTTTTGGCACTCCGAAGAGGTCCACATAAAACAAGATACACAAATACACATTCTCAAAGTAAAAATGACAACTACAACATTTTCCACTGAACAAAATAATCAGCGACACATACCTCCATATTTCATCAATAAATAGCTAAAAAACCTTTGAAAAAGTTAAAAATATTGAAGCAAAACATTTCATTTGGAGGAGTATAAAAGGCCTGCAAAAAAGAATTCACATTGAGGATACCCAATTGCAAGCATATTGATCTTAACCACTTCGAACGAAGTGGACGCAATGCAGGACATATGTAATTGCATTCATTTATGTTGGTTTCAACATTCCTAGCGAACATTCTTTGTTGTTTGACTTTCTTGGCAACCGTTCTGAAACCACCTTTTTGAAATCTCCTTGTTAAATTAACTGCTTCGAGTGGAATCTTTCATTATATTTACTTATATTTTTTTTAAGTACCACCGCTGTACTTATTTTAAACTTAGTACTTCAGGGGTCTAATTCACGTAAAAAACAAAATCAAATAATTGTAGGGAATTCTGTTTTTTAGCACGGTTCCCATCATTTGTCTACACTAGTTGCAATGGAGATAAAAGGGAAGGAATGAGTAGGGAGGAAGCTAGCACCAGAGCAGCAGTTCAGCATCAAATGGCCAGTTATGTAAGATGGACAAGTCAAGATGCATAGTTTAGGCCCATTTTTCAAAAGGTTCTGGTTTTTTGGATAATTAAGCCAAATGTAAATTGCATTTAACCTCTGCTATGTACAACATATCTGATGGTGTCTAAGTAGAGGCTTTGAAGTACACCCGGAGACTGCCCAAGGGCAGGTCTAGAACTGGACACAAGCCCAAACCAGAAGTTAGTGGTCAGGAGGTTGTGTGTGGCAGGTAAAATAAAACAGAACCAAGACTTGTGTTGGTAGAACATGGCAGGAAGGCTCAAGATAGCCAGATCACAAACCTATTCTGCGACAAACTTGTGGGAAAGAGTTTTGACTGCCCTACAGAGAACTGTATGGGTTTCTAAAAAGGAGGATCATAGAGAAGCTGATCGTCTGAAAGCCACGGGGGCAAAAAGGGGTACAGGAAAGGACTCTTTGCTAAGCAAACCAGCTGACTAGTTGTAACTGGTTTGGTAGTAGTTTTGGTGACTATTCATTTTTTGGGACTTCCCAAGCGAGTGATGAAACTAATTTCCACTCACTGTGAGCTGGTACTGGGAAAAAGAAGTCTCCTGAGGAAGGTGTGGTGTCTTATGTCAGCACCACAGACTGAACCTGCACCTGGAAAGGTGAGGGCATAGCTTCTGGTCTACAGACTACTACTCAACAGAGTGACAAAAGACTACCTGCGCAAGGATGTAAGCCAGGGATACCACCAAAGGAACTGTTGCATTTGGAAACTTAACTGTTATGACCTGCACCAGGCAACCAACTCATCCCACCCTTTCGGACTGACTGAAGGCAAGAGATGGCCTGGAGCAGAGAGTCGTGCTGGAGTGGAAGAATCCAACAGTGGCTACGTATGACATATCAGGGCTCGAAAAAAAAAAGTTACTAGACCTGCAGGTCTAGCGACTTAAATAATCTACTCTACCTAATTATAATGCTCTTGACCCATAAACTGGTTTCAAATTATGTGATCCTGGGTAAGTATTTTCAAATTATGTAATCCTGGGTAAGTATTTTAATTCACGCCAAATTCCTTTTTTATCACTTACGAGAACACCTTCAAATACGCACGTTCAGCACTCCTGCTGTACAGAATACGTTTTTGTTTGATTTATTAGACTAAACATTAGCTCCATAAAGAATGCAAATCTAGCCACATATACGATGAACTTGACTGCAGACTTGCCTCGAATTCATTAAATGCATTGTCATCAGGGCTTGGTCAGGAATGTCTCTCACATTATGTTTAAAAACTATCACTTTTAATAAATACATAACAAAAGCATAAAGTATGCAGCCCACTGTTATTTGCAATTAGCACATTTTACAATGAAATGGCCACAGAATTTGTCATTGTCATGTGGTTTTAAAACTATATAGTGTACAATGCTTAGAAATAAAGCTTCTGCAAATATTTGTCATTTGCACATCACCAAGTAAAGTGTCCTGATTTGCTTTACTCCAATTTAAATCTTGGTTTGCATCACACTTCTGAATTACAAAAAAAGTTTCATAATTTCTGATCTACTTGTACTATTTATTTAACAGCTGTTCAAATGTTTTAGAGAAAATAACGGCATTTCAATACATTTTGTTTCACAATTGTCAAATAGCTCACTTGACAAAAAGCATTAACTGTAAAAAGAGAAAGTAAAGTAAACACCATTTTCCAGGAACAGATTATAAACTCGACAGGAAGGTGAATGGATCACTTTTCCTTCTATCTCGCTTACAATTGATTGACCATACGTTCAATTATTATTGTCATTACACCAAACACACAAAAAGGTGATGACGGAATACCTGGAAATAGAACAATTGCCAATGGTTTAGACTGAGTAGCATTCAAACCCATCTTTTGCCACAGAACCCAAGCTGTACCTCAGTGACGAGGCCTCACAAGGTTGAATCTGACCCATGATTGCTTGTGTTAGTTACCCTCTGGAACAGCAGGGGGGGTGGGGGGAGGGGGTTGCCTGCCAGTTCGGAATGGATTGTTCCTGTGGCGCGCAGGGTCAGTATTGGATCACATGAGACAAGCCTCTATCTAGAGTGGCACAGAGTGTGAAACAAGATGGGTTAGAATGCTATGCAGTGCGATCGTCAGTGGTTTAGACTACCTGCAAAGCTTTAATATCATCTTGTGTGTTTAATCTCAATACACTTTCTTTAGCTCCAATCAACTGAATATGTTCCAAAAATATATCCTTTGAGCTCTGGTAAAGAGAAACTAATGCTGACAGAGCAACAGCATTACCGTTCACCAATCTCACTTGGACTTTGCAGATAGGGTGTGGTCAGTTGCGAGATAACATTTGGGGGGGAAAACAGCTTGCACTGATGGAAGCAAGGATGTGATCAAATCTATTCCTACAGTTTAAGCCCAAGACATTTTTGTTAAATATGAGGATACATTTACATCGGGCATGGTTAACCCCCCTCCCTCCCCAATGAGTGTCCTGGTGAATAGAGGAAAGAGGAGATTAAGTCAGGAGATGAGATCCTTTAATTACATTCAAAGTGATAAAGGAAGGTGGTTCTAGCTCTTCGAGGAGAGAAAAAAGTACCACCATCCTCATACACTGTTTTTTTAGATTAGGGACATGGAAATACAAGGAAGAGGGATGAACAGTTGAAGCAGGCACATAAGGAATCAGTTTCAAGTGCAGACATGTTAGACTGTTTTTGACCTAGAAAAGTCAGGACATGAAAAGACATTTCTTTTTAGGAAGGAGTTGGTACAGTTCCTTTAGGCCACAAAGAGATGAGTGGAGAGGAAGCTTGTGATGAAGTGTAGTAGCAGAGTTCTTAAGCAGCTGCAGGTAGTAAAACATTTAGGTACAAATAAAGTGTTCGCACAATCAACCCTACTAAGGACTGCAGCTTGAATTACTGCCATTAAACAATAAACAGACGATGAAACATCCCAGATTTTTAGCAGAATTAGGTCCTCTCTTTCCTTTCACTGCTGACTCTTGTAGAATCTTATTGGCCCTTGCACACTTGCAATGCATCAATATACTGCAGCACCTGTGCTAGTTGACAGCTTACTTTGCTCATCAGGGGGAGAACCAGTCACTGTGCATTCAGTGAAAATTATTTCCGAGCATAAAGACAACCATGATCCAGGTACAACATTCATCTTATAATATGGGTGTTTTGAATTTTCTCTTTACCTTCGGAGTAACTGTTCTGCTTTTAAAGGGATTTTTAGGAATTTTTAGAAGCCTTTGAAAGCAAGCCTCAAAAAAAAAGTCTACTCACCCACTCAATATGGAGTCAGAGCTGTTCAGGCCGAGGTATTTTTAGAACATATTGGTCCCTTCTGGCGAGTGAACTTGAGCCAGAAAGGAACAGGTGTTCTGCTTATTCCGAAAGAAAATGAGCAATAAAGAGGTCTTTAAATCCTGTTTTTATCTTGATACATCTGCTCTATGTTGAAGGACAGAGGTCAAATGTCAGTTTGTAAAATGGTGTTTACTTTTCTTTCTCTTACTGCAGTTGGAGTATTTTGTAAAGTAAGCTGTCTGAATCACTGTGAAACAAAAGGCTGTCAGTTTTTTTCTAACCCACAATTAAATAGCTTGTAAATGAATAGCACAAACATTTCAAAATATATACAGAATTAGAAAATCATTTGTTTTATAATTTAAAAGTTGGATATAAACAAAGATTTAAATAGGAGCTAAACAAATCAGAACACTACATGGTGATGGGCCAATGACAAATATTTGCAGGAACGATTTCCAAATAGTCTTGTTTGTATACTACATAGTTTTATTAGTAAAACAGCTTGTCACTGCGACCTTTTGTGGCCATTTCAATGGAAAATGTGCCGACTGCAAATGGCAGTTTGCTACCACTTGATACTTGAGCTACATATTTATTATAAGTGAGTTTTTAAACATGTACTGAGAATCCTACCCCAGCCTTGATGACAAAACTGTTAATGAACTAAGAGACAAGTTGGGGGTCATATGTATCCTATTTGTGACTAGATTTATATTGCATATGGAACAAACGTTTAGTCTATTAAATCGAACAAAATAGTTTTTTGTACAGTAGACATGCTGAATTCATATTTAAAGGTGCTCATCATATATGAGATATTGAAGAAAATGGCAGCTATGTGAATTAAAATATTTGCCCAGAATCACAAAATTTGAGACCAGTTTATGGGTCAAGAGCATTACATTTAGGTAGAGTAGATTTAAGTCACTAGACCTGCAGGTCTGGTAACATTTTAATGATTTTATGAGCCCAGCTTTTGAGGACTGTCCTTAACATGGTAAACTACTGTCTATCACTCTTCTGGAAAATGTTTTTATTAATAAAGTCTCTTCCTCCCCACTTGCATGGCAGTTCACCGATGGGTTGATTTCTGAATTTCTTCATATAGAGTTGTGGAAGCTTTCTCCTGCTCCGCTTCCTGATCTATTCCCTTCTTAACGTCACAATCTGTATATGGAAGGAGTACTGGTGGCAAGTGTCAAAATTGTGGCATGCTGCACAGAATATACATGGTTACTTTGACGTTGAATTACCGCCTCAAAAACTGAACTTCCGCTGTTTCCATAACTAGTCCTGTAAAATGCATGGTCAGGTGAAATTCGACTGTCTAGTTTGGTTTTGGTGGTCAATCTTACTATTTCTAGTGGTAAAGACTTCAATGAAACAGTCTGTTTCAACCGTCCTTTCTTGAGATGTCATAAGAGTCTACTTGCTTTTCACCCTGCTTTCGAGGTTGAAACACCACTCTGATAACAAGTTCTACATGGTAAGATTACATACTTTAGATCCACAAAAGGAGGACTGCATTGGACCTAATCCCCATTTCTAGGATGATCCATGTCAGTGTCTAAGCTATTTGAGGCTGATTGTCACTAGTAAGTCAGCCCACAGATCTTGTTTTTGGAACAAGGTGGTCAGGTGTAAGTCAGGTGTCCGTATGTGATGCAAATTTAAAGGTTGTTGTTGTCTTACATATGTTGAAGGTGCAGGGTCGACCCTGAAAAGTGAGTGTTTCGAAGGAGTTATATGAGTAACATTCTCCAGGATCCGATGCTTTAGCTTCTAAAAATGATTTCCTCCGCACCTCATTGTCCAAATAAAATACTAGAGACTGTTCACTATCCTGCACCTGTTTACCAAATTTGGTGACTTAATCATGTTCCTCCTCAGAAGTAACTGCATTCACTGTTTTTAATGATTTACACATGAAATATTTACAGCTATTGAAGCAAAAAGAAAGTACAGGCTCTAAAAATTCTATGATATTCCGTAACATATGTTGGACATTCATCAAGTCCTAGCAGTAGCCAAGTCTCACCTTACATAAAAAATAACACAAATTTCACTTTGTGACAACTAATCTTTCAAAGGCCATGATGGTCAACGCCAATGTTGTATTTAGGCGAACAAACTCTGCCTCATATCAAACTATTGCTTTTTGCCTGATGCTGTAAGTTGTGCTAGATCCCAAGGCAGGTAAATATATGGGCATGTTACACAAATTGTCATTGCTTTGGCTGCACCCAGTACTAGTAGTTTGTGTATGTTACAGGTATAACTCCCAAGATTTGAGGTTACGACCTGGGCCACAAACCTTGTCCTACATCAAGCAACTTTTTAGAGGGAAGATCCAATATTTTAAGGATGGAAGTTAAGTATGACACATATCCTCTTTTTCTTGACCCCTTTTAGTCAGCCCATGCAATACAAGTTAAATATATTTTCTGTCTGCTACACCCGTGTTAGACCTAGGTAGCTGCCTAAATTAGAATTTGATTTTTAGTATACTAGAGAGTACGTACCTATATCAAGTAGTGCCATTCTACGAAAATCTCACTAACCTTTTCAATACAACTAGCTTTTCTTCTATGTTTTGTGAAGTAGAACAAATGCAGGGCTAGAACACGTTTAAGACTAAATTCTACACGAATGACTTAGCAGGGAGGCTGTTTAAACGTACAGGTGATTAATATTTCTGTTTTCAAGTGTGCAGTCATTCACTGTAAGTGCAATAGCTTTCTGTAAAATTAAGAATTGTCAACGTCCTGATTTCATCCATTTTATATTTTACGGAACTTTCGTTCTGTATTAATAGGGTAGATCTTACTAAAGCACTTAGAAGTTGAGTTACTGGGAAAACAAAAATGGCAGAGTACTTCATGGTACAGAGATTAAAGGAAAGTTCTATAAAAAGTTTGGAAATATGTTACAATATCATACCGTTCATAGTAGGGAACAGTGGAGGAGGAGGGGCAGGGGGGGGAAGAGTTGAGGCGAGCCTTGAAATGACTGACTTAAATATATGGGACCACTACTAAGTATAGAGAAATGCACACTGTTCTGAAAAAGAGGTGTTCTGTGTATCTAAAAAAAAGTAGCATAATGAAAAATTGATTGCGATTTTTTTGTTTTTCACTATCATTAAAAATGTGCCTTGATAGAAGCATGTTGATATTTGGCTTGCAAATATACACACTGTAACTTACAGAGCACTTTTTGGAATCTTGCAACTTTGAACAGTGGAGAACACTACATTTGTGAAGGGCTTCATTGCTAAAAATACTTAATTTCATTCTTGTGTAGCACATAATACATCTCATATGCAAAATCGGTGTGGGGGGGACAATTTAAATTCTGCCTATCTACCTACACAAACATTTCAAAACAAAGTGACCAGCCTTAAAAAAGTACAAATAAGACAATGAGAGTATGAAAGGTCTTCATGCATACGACCACTGCTTTGGCATTTATGGAGGAAAATGAAATGTGGGTGTACACAATTAGCAAGGAACTTACTGCAAACCTAAGCAGAAGGCAGGACTTTCCAACGCCAGAGTCTCCAATGAGCAGCAATTTGAATAAATAATCACTGTAAAAAATAAAACAAAAACATTCAAATTAAAAACACATTCAATGCTAATCATATTTTAGCAGACTATGTACAAAGGACGGCTCTGACAATTATATTCCCCTAAGTTCTTTCCTCGAAAGCAACAAACTTTTTCAATTCTGTACTTAACAGGCCAATACAAAGGAATCCAACTTAGATCTCACACTCTCAAAGCCTGCCTTCCTCTAAACTGAACATCCTGTAATAGTCGAGTATCTAGATAATTTCCATTATCCAATCACTCTAAATTCAGATGACTCCTGGTCTTGGTCAAAACAAACTAGACTATTTTTGTTCTGAATTTAAAAATGTTGACCCATAAAAAGGTTAGATTGTGATGGTCCTGCCAAACGACTAACACTAATTATTGCAGGCTCTCTCTCGCACCTACAAAAACTTTGTAAATATCAATAACATGGACATTCAAGCTGAAAAATAACTCCAGAAATCGGTTCAGTGGAACTCAATGAAGATAAAGTAAGGACTATGGAAAATAGGTTTAAGCAGTATTATTTTATAATTCTGTTACTGTATTAGTCAACTGATGAGCAAATGGACTAATGTTCAAGCTAAACAATCCTTCATAAAATCAAACTTGACTGATAACCATCCCAGAAATGGTGCGATTTCATAAAAGTCTATAACTCCAATAGTTTCGCAAAAATGCTTCTCCAATAGGTGAGCGTTATTCTGAATTCTTTACTGATGAGAAACACCTATTACTGTCCCTACTCCAGGACATGCCCCAAAGCCCACTGAAGTCAGGAGTTAATTAACAATCAACTGGCTTGCCTTCAGCCCATCCCCTATTAGGGGATCAAAATTGCCAAAAGCCTGCTACCTTGCAACTATACAACAAACGCATCCAGTCTTCTCTTGCTAAATTGCTCGGCCATCATACTGCCCCACATTCGGTCAAACATTTGTAACTCCTCATTTCCACTGCAAATTTCTGTGACTGCCTATAAAGCAAATGCAGTTCCGGACGACCTCAACAGCTACCGGATAATTACTGATCACCTGTTCCTGGCTCAAAGTTATTAGAAGCTTCTTTATTGCATTCCACCATAACTGTATCATCATGCTACTTGCCACTCATCCATCCACCCATCGAGCTTACAGAGGAATAAAGTACTGATACTTCTATGCTACAAACCGTTGAAGATTGTCTACATTCTTGGGAAAGGGGAACCCAGTCTCCTGATTCTCCCCAAATTGTCCTCCATATAGTGGAGCACACAGACCTCTTTGATGCCCATAAAAACCAAATGGTTATATGCTAAATCGGTTTTCATCTTGCTCAACCACCACTGCCGACATGTAAAGTGTGATAACGTCTTCACCATCCACATCAGATTCCTTTTAATGAACCCAAAGGTTCCATTTTAGCTACTATATTATTCAATATATATGTGGATCCTCTCAGTGGACACCTACAAACTAATGTGAATATGATAAATACATGCAGCTGTATCCAAAACAAACAAAAAAAACCTTCGGACATAACTCTGCTTTCTCAAACACACAAGACGACTCAACTTCCATTAATCCATTTGGATCCCTCTAACTCATTAGTACAAGTCTGGTCGAAGTCTAAATTGTTCGTTATCCCAAATATCAAATGCTTGGGCTATATTTTGCATGGTGGACTAGATTTGCAAGGCATTGTGAATACTATGACAAAATTCAACTTATGTTTAAAGATATCAAAAACCTTTTGCTGGTAGAGGACTACATTTGATTAAAATCTTAGTCCTTTACAGATTAATCATGGTGCTCTTTCATTTACCGAAGACTCAACTGGCTCCCATTCAATGTGTCTCGTATAATAGTACAAAATGCTTGTATCATGTTGTAGACCCCTATTTAACGTCACATATTTATAAACTGCCATGCCTCATACACAGGATCCTTTAACTCCATCCCTTCAACTGGCGGAGAACACGAACATTGTTGGGATGCAAAGTATGCTCTGCAGTGCTGACCTTCGACAGACTCGTGTTCAATCAGTAATGCGCCCTCTTGTCATTGAGCTTGGGTTCTGCCTTAGAATCTGAACTTCATTCCTCTACCTCTGCTAGTAACTTCGTCAAACCTGCTACCTCTCCACCAAGGTGATCGCTCTTTGATATAGTGCTTAAGTGCTGGACATTACTTTAAACTGTACTTCTTCCCTTTTTAGGTTGCGCCTGGGCAATGCATGCGCTTCTCTGCGAGGCATGCTCTATTAGAGTATGGAATTGAAGCTACGCCCATATTTTTCATTGGCTTGTGTCATTGTCCTTTGTAAGTGCTGGCTTCTGATCCGTTAAAAGGCTTGTTAGTCCCTCCTTAGTACTGCCTTGTCTTCATTTGTAACCTTCCATGTGGACTGGCCCTTTTACTTCCGTTACACGGTATGCCTTATTTAGTCTGTAAGCACTATTTTCTTTAGTGAGTTTCTCGTACTGCAGGCACTACATGCTTTCCTGCAACATTCAACGGGCCTTGCGTGCTTTAACTTGCCAAGCAGCCCGGGACAATGGTGATTGTTTCTTGGAAGTGAATTAGGTGCAGCATTTACAAGCGTTTGAGCTATTGGCATTGTAAATGACAATGCCTTTTTATCTGTTAATTATCAAAACAGATAAATAAAAGGCATTGACATTTACAATGCCAATAACAAACTCACGCAAATGCGAGATCTATTGCATTGCATTGCAAAGTAGTCTTCTAAAATCATGTCCTAGGTTATTATGTTTGCATTTCTCTGACTGAACTTGGACCAGGGTTTGCATTCTTCCATGTTTACTACATTTGCAGGTAGGATCTTTTAATCTCCCTGCATGTGTATATTTACTGTTATAATTGTCTGAATATTCTCAAAAAGTGCCTTATGTTTCAAGTCTCATCTCACTTTGCACAGCAATTTAATCAAACTACCATGCAACTTTGCTGTTTGCAAATATCTACGTTTTTTATTCACTTTATGCTAAGATGCTATTTGAGCCTGGTAAGCAAAAAAAGAGGAAAAAGGCTAAAATAAATAAAAATACGTATAGTATTTGGTTACTTTGGAGCTATTTGGTGGGGAACACCAGATTTAAAAAATTGCATTCCCAAGCAGTTTCTGAATTTATTTTCACTTTCTTTATCACAGCCCTACAAGATGCAGCCCACATGATACCCTTCATCCGGTCATCGATGCCCTTAAATTAGACAGCTTTTTTTTCATCATTATGAGTTAAGTTTTACTGAAGCTTGTAATTTGGCAACTCCTCAAGGCTGTTCGAAGCTTATCGTAAATATAACTAATGTACTACATTAAACGTCTGGCTAGACAAGGTCCCAAAGGCAAAATTATTACCAAACACTACTGAATCGCTAAAATTGCCATACCAAGGCAGCATCATATGCATAAACTACATAAAAGTCACACTCCCGACACACAATTCTGATAAACTTTCTTTAAAAAACACTTTCTATGCTGCATTTATTGTTACAGTACTATGCGGATTATTAGTATTTTTTTTTACGCAACAGCTGCTAGCTGTTTAAAACAAGCATTGGCATAGTCAATAGGTCTTGCCTTTGGGACCTTATAAGTGTTTAGCCATGCAACAGTTGGTGTTGTTGCACCAAGGATATTGTGCTGCATAACTAAATACTTACAAGGCCCCAAAGGCGAAACCTATTGGCTATGCCAATGCTGGTTATTTATGTTTGTTCCTGCGCACTCTTTTCCTTTCCCTTCTGCTTATCAGCAGGGCTTCACGGATGTACTGATGTGCCCTTCTGTCTGCCTGTTTGTATGTGGCTTTCCCCTCCCTCCTCTCGCTCTGAGCTCTCCCGCACCCTCCAAGCACACACACAGCTGTCGGTTTCTCACGGCCGAGAGACCTTGCACTGTGAATCCTCCACTTCTGCTCTCTATTCCCAGTTAACCTGCGCGCTCTGCAAGGGTGCCCCTAAAGCATAACAGAGACTATCATGCAACCTGTGCCCCTACTCATGCCAAGCGCACTGCTGGATGCCCACCACGGTGCTGGAGAAAGTAGTGGCTCTTTCTGCAGGACAAACACCCCTTCGGGGAAGCTCCTGGTAGGCAACAATGTATTGCTTTCCATGTTCATTTACTGCGGCTGAAGTGCCTGCTAAATTAAACAAGCAGGTTTTAGGCTTCCATTTTTATATCCAGCAAAGCTGAGATTTGCATGTTGGAAAAAAACACATTTTCTCGGGTAAATGCTGCCCATGATTATTTGGAATGCCAGGAAGCACCAACTGACAACACCCGACACCACTTTGAGCCCCTTTATCATAGAGATGGTTTACTAAGTGTTCAAGATGGTTGGCTTTGACAGGTACACCCTTAAAAGGTAGTTGGGAGGCTTAAAATGTATAATGTTGTTCATGGGGACTTTGTATTTTCAACGTCTTTGAGACTGCAATTCTAAAAGCATGTGTGTTTATCGTTACAGAATATATATATCTCCCTTCTCCCCACCATCCCCTTTGTTTCTTGAGATGTGTGCATTTCTTTCTCGGAGGTTCTACTGCAAGGCTATGCGTGTTGAAGAATTGCCTTAAGCAATGTAGATTGGGCAATGGTGTTCTGTGAACTTTCTTTAAAGATTATTTAATATTAAACATTATTACAGTAAGTGGCACAAAGTTCCAAAGTTAAAGCCCATAAATGGAGAATATCTGTTCTTATGCCTGGAGATTGGCACAGAAAACGCGAGGTGGACCACTGAACACAGCCTACCCGGACAGATCTGTCCCAAACACAGAAGTGCCTCATCAGTCGCACACTTAAAAGTCAAACACCACAATTTAAACTTTATCTGCTTCCCACGTGAAAACCTGTGCAGACTTTACATTAAAGGACCAGCAGAAACTGGCTTTGTTTTTCTGAAACCAATTTAAAACGATTCTATCACCCGCATTTGTCGGGATTTAGCTAGCGGGGGCTCCGGTTCAGCGGCGCTTGACCGCCATCTTTGAGTGGGTGAGTGAGGCTTGGGACACTGTAGGCGCCATATTGGGTGGGTCAGACGCCTACGAGGCGGTAACCGCGCAGCGTAATACTATAAAATCAATGGAGATGCGTTCGCGCGCAGCGGGCGCACCGTGGGCGCGCCGGAGGTGCGCCAGAGGTAAGCCCGTTTGCGCCCGTTCGCGTCCCGGTACCTCCTGGCTCCAGAGACCCAATGAGGACACACTTAGTGTATTCGAGAAGAACTGTGTGCTCTGAACCACCACTCGGCCTCACATAAAGATTCTGCCGTGTGGCCACCGTCTTCGCCCCCCATCTCCTGTGGCCTGCTTAATGTCCGCTCCCTTGTAAAGCACTATGACGAAATCTTTTTGTTGATAGAGTCAGCTAAATTGGATATTTTATTCCTGACAGAGACCTGGACTACATCAGATAGTGGAGCAGAGTTGGCCTGGGCATGTCCCCCAGGATATTTCATCAGACATATCCCTCGAACTACGGGTAGAGGTGGCGGAGTGGGGTTTATTTGTAAAGACACACTTGCCCTCTCACAGTTTACAGTTAAACAGGTGGTGGGCTTTGAACTTCTGGGATTTTCCTTAATGGCTCAGGGTGGCACAGTTTTTGCTGGTCTTTTGTGTTACAGACCTCCCTCCGGTATAGCCCCTTCTTTTCAGCAATTTATTGACCTTGTGTACAATTTATCCAACTCACATTCCAACTTTATAGTGCTGGGTGATTTTAATTTACGACCATTAGGCCCACAAGATCTAGCCTACAGAGAAATATGCCAAGCATGCAACAACATACAGCTGGAACAGCTTGTGCAATGTCCCACACATGTGAAGGGGAACATTTTGGACCTGGTCTTTGCTGATAAAAAGTTGGTTGCCATTAATGAAGTCCTGGATCAATGCTGGACTGATCATGCTCTGATCCTCATGTCTATTTTTGTGGCTGGAGTGCAGCGCAGTGACAGCTCGGCTGGGTATAAATTTAGCAGACAGTGGTCCCGTCTACTAAGGGGGTAAAGTTTACCTTCCCTGTTGCCTACAACCTTTGAGGTGCAGGAAACGGTGGATAAAAGCTACACTACCCTGTGTAAACAGATTGTAACATCACTGGATGTACTGATCCCTTTAAAAAGGGTGAAGAACAAGCCTCGGAGAACCAATGCTTGGTTCACTGGTGATCTCAGCCAACAGAAACTCCGCTGTAAACAGGCGGAGCGTGCTTGGAGGAGAGGGTACGCGGACTCAGATCGTGCACAATACAGACAGGCCCTGCGGGAAAATAAAGACCATCTAAAGTTGGCTAAGGCGAAGTTTCTGGAAGACTCTTTGACTAAAGCCACTAATAAATCGCAGACCCTTTTTAAGCTGGTTAACAACTTAGCAAATCCGGCTTCTGCAGCCCCAGCTACCACACCATCTCAGGAGCTGTGTGATTCCTTGGCCTCTGCATTTGAGGAAAAAAATCAGACTCATCTTGAGTGGCCTCTCGACTCCGAGCCACGTGGCCCTGATGGAGTCTTCCCCACGGAAACCTCCTCACCCTTCAGGTGTCGAGGAGGTTAAGGGGGAACAACAGCTATTATCTTGCTTTCCTATCCCTTCCTTGGAGGAATTCTGCATAGTGGCTAATGGTGTGTCGTCGGGTTCCCCACTGGACCCCCTGCCACATAGGATATGGAAGGCCTTTCAGATAGAGTTGCTACCTCCGTTGTATACCATCTGCTGTCAGTCTTTGACTTCAGCCACGGTTCCTGATAGCTGGAAGCTCGCAATCGTGACACCGTTGCTAAAAAAGGCCTCCCTGGACCCGCTTTGTCCTGCCAGCTATAGACCCATCTCGCTGCTTCCATTCCCTATAAAAATTCTAGAGAAGTTAGTTACAAGAACTTTATCAAACTTTCTGGAATCCAACGCTTGTTTGGACGCTGTCCAGTTTGGTTTCAGGCCGGCGCATGGGACCGAGACCGCCCTGATCACCGTGCTTGACGATCTGCGAACGCGTGTCGATATGGGTAAGGCAGCATTTTTGGTGCTGCTGGACATGTCGGCCGCGTTCGACACGGTGGATCACGCTGTCCTGCTGGATCGCCTCAAGGGGGCAGGCGTGGGTGGTCTGGCGCTGGGCTGGCTTGAATCTTACCTGGAAAATAGGCAGCAAGCAGTTGCATTACCACCTTTTCGGTCAGACACACGTCAGGTGAAGCAGGGTGTGCCACAGGGGTCTGCGATCAGCCCGATCCTCTTTAACCTATACCTCCGGCCCCTAATCAGTTAGATAAAATCCTTCGGTATCTCGGTTATCAATTATGCCGATGATACACAACTGATTTTTTCTTTTGAGGGTAAGGAGGCGGTTTCGAGGGACACTTTCCATCAATGTATGTCGGAAACAGCAGAATGGCTTCGACTCAATTCACTCCAATTCAATGGGGCAAAGACTGAAGTGCTTCATTGCTCATTGGATCAGCCCTCCCGCACGTTACCAGAAGGTTTCTGGCCAGCCTCTATCTTAGGTACGGTGACAGCGGCGGAATCGGCCCGTAACCTGGGGATTGTGTTTGAGCCTGGGCTGCAACTAGATGCCTCGGTGAATAAGACTATAGCTACGTGCATGGGCCTGCTTCGAGCCCTACGTAAAATCTTGCCGTTGCTCCCCCCACAGGCTCGAATAGAGGTGGTGCGCAGTACTTTACTCAGTAGGTTAGACTACTGCAACGCACTACTTCTGGGGGCACCTAAGTCTCTAGTAGGTAGGCTGCAGAGGGTTCAAAACATGCGGCCAAACTGGCTTTAGACCGACCTCGCTCTGCATCATCTTCAGAAGCTCTGTCTGACCTCCATTGGCTGCCTGTTCAGCAGTGTATTCTCTTTAAAGCTGCCTGTATTGTGTTCAGAGCGCTGCATGGGTTGGGACCGCTGCCACTTCAACATCTCTTCTCGTGGTACCAGGCTGCCAGACCCTTAAGATCCTCCTCGGCTTTTTTGACCATAGTCCCTAAATTCGTTAGAGTGAGGATGGGTGGTCGTGCCTTTGGTTTTACAGCAGCTAAACTGTGGAATACTCTCCCTCTGTTGCTAAGGAGTAAGCAAGAATTCCCCTCCTTTAAAAAAGAGCTGAAGACCTATCTCTTTCCAAAGTAATGTAGTGTATTTGATCTGATGACTCACCTATGGTCCAGCGCCAGGATACCCTTGGGGTGACAGTTGCGCTCAATAAGAATTTAATACATACATACATACAATACAACCCGCAGTAATATGAATTTTTAGTAAGTCACATGGGCAAAGGAGAAAATGTTAGTTTTCAATCTATTCGGCTTAAAGCTCACACATTATCATTATTAAAAGCAGATTCTCAGATTCTGCCCCAAGGCTCTCCAGCACACCACCAGTATACAAGTTTAGCTACAGGAGTAGTAGCCACTGCAATAGACGGAGGGCCGACATAAGCAATCAATCAACTTAGTATTTAAAATAGTACACTGCTCTTAATGGCTACTGTATACAAATATAAATAGGGGTGACTTTACATAGGATTACAAATCGCACACATGAAGTGCAAAGATTGGGTGAAGACCGCAAGCAGAAATTATTCTTACATAATTTCCTTAAGGGGGGGCAGAGGGAGGGGGGGGGGGGGGGGGCAGGCTTGAACCACACCTGGTATCCAGCATAGGGCTGTACCTAAACAGCAGAACAGCATTCAAGATGCCCTGACGCCTTATGTTGAAAAATGGCCATTTACAAAACGAGATATATTAAAAAAAATATATATATATCAGAGCATGATAAAGACTTTACAAAAATGTATGGCCAAATAACTAGTGCACATTTAATTTTGAAACGAATCGACAGAGGGTGACTTAAAATAGTAAAAATACTCTAATATTTTTCAATGCAAATAAACCAATCACTGTAATTAAAAATGTAGCACTTTCTCAATCATAAACGTTGCCTACACCCTGCTCCTTGCTGAGTCAGATACTAAAGTGACACCCTATTTAGCCAGTCTACATAGATGTTTAGGAAATTAACTGAAAACAATACTGCAAGCAAAATACATTTAAAAAAATGCAAAGTCCATTTCCGTAACTTTTGTCGATATTTCTCTACATTAACTGACAAAGAAGAGAATCCATGCAACACCCACCTCCAAATAAGATTAGGGTTTGTTTCTTATTTTTCACTGTTTTTTTCCAACAAAGAATTAACAGTGGAGCACTTTCTAACTATAAATAAATGTTCTTATTTATTCTGTGTTTTATGGACGGACCGACCGGCTCCGAACTTCAACCAACAAAGCTCTAAAAAAAAAAAAAAAAAAAAAAAAAAAGGGATTGTTAATGAAACCCTTTGAAGCAGACGAGGTGGTGGTGGAGGGGCAGAGCGAGGGCTTGGGAGAGCGCTGTGCTTTATGAGCCATGACGGCCAGACGGAGGAAAGACAGATGGCTGCTGCACGCGTGCACGCGCTCATGAACGCAAGCTTCATGCTAGGAAAAGCCTCTGGTGGCACTTTTAAAAGCCACTTACTAAATGTCTCGAAGAGACAGCCTGGGCTGTCTCAGGCGAGACCTAAAAATTAAATTAGGGCTGAGGGAAATTAAACATACTTGCAGAAGCATATTTCCTGCAACCAAACGCAGCATTTAGATGATAGATACTCTGTTATCCTGGGGATAGGCCGAAACCAAACAGCAAACGACCGCTCCACCCGATAAACCAGTCAATCTAGGAAAACAAAACTAATAGATACATGTGGACACATTGCCCACTATTTTTAGGTCTCGCCTGAGCCAGCGCATGCGCTGCTCTATGAGACATTTAGTAGGGGCTTTAAAAAGTGCTACCACAAGCTGCTTTGGCTGGCCTAGCGCTTGCGTTCATGTGCGCAACTGGCAGCTTTCAGCGCCTGATCAGGCACCAACTGACTTTCAACGCTCCTCCGCCCCTCCCCCGCGTCGCGCTGCTTTCTCTTTCGCACCACTTTTGAAGCCGGGCTTGGTTTTTTTTTTTATTTTATAGAGAAGTGCTCCTTTTCTGCAGAGCGACCTGCACGTCAGGGACTAAGTCTGGCGCTTCTAAATAAGGGCATACCTGCTGCAGGTAAAGTCATTGTACTAACACTGATTTAAATGGCTTTTAAGTTGATGGGAGTGGGGCAGTAAAGGGAGTTCTCTTCTGGTCAGCTGCACTCATTCATAGAAAGGCACTCGTCAAGTGCACGCACCCACTGGCTATGCAAGAATATCAACAGAGCGTTATTTCAATAGTTTTAAAATCATTTAAACTTAGATTTGACCCTCAAAGTGTGATGTCTGCTTTTCCTGACATAAACTGGTGCCTGTACATGCAGCCAATATGTCAGGCACAAACTTCTTGTGTTCGTGCGGATTTTTCAGCCTAGGCTCAATTAGTTACAACGCACTAAATCAAGTGTTCATGACCAGTTCCCGTGTAGCATTTGTGCTTGGTTTAGTGCCTGGCAGACAGGATGGTTACAGATGGGTTTTTTTTCCAGCACATCAACCCTGTTCTTTAGAGCCACCCCTTTTCTTGAAGTAGTCGGAAACCAAATAGCGTGCTGTGTCAGCGTTATACAATTACTGAGGTAAACCTGGAGTAATGTGCAATAAATAGCAAGGTTACTTGCACATTGTTCCCCTTTATCACATCCTTACACATGAGTGCACATCTGTGGCCAGAGTTTACAAAAGACATAGGCACAGCTCAAGTGCTAAGTTACTGGTATTTGTATGGGACATGATTATGTCTTGCGTTGCCTCACACTAACGACCTGTCTGGGTGTGTCCATTGCATCACTTCTTTGTGATGTCTGAAACGCACATAGTGGCATCTTCTGGACTGCCTAAAGGTTTTGCTGCACAGTTTAGGTGGCCTTGCTGAGCAGTGTGTGTGTGTGAGAATGGAGGCTAGTCAGGTGCTTGCAGGGTGCACTGTTGTGATGGTTTATGTGCTGTGAGAATTGTTTTGGGGAAGGCATAATGTCAGTGTATAGCCTTTGGTCCTGTGTTGGGTATAAAGCAGACTGGATGCTCGATGACTAGACGCTTACATTTTTGGTGCATAATTGCAGCAGCTGGAGAAAAGTTTGTCCATATTATAGTTACAGGCATGTGGGAGTTAGTCTACTGAATTAGAGGCCAGGTTTCTTGCTCTTCTTTGTGTTAAGGTTGGGATGAACTGGGAGTTTGACATTTTGTGGGTGTGAATTAGAGGTTGTTGTTCTAACAGCATTACTCTTTCTGAAGCCACATTACCAATACTAATTCTCTGTTGGGGTTATGAAATTGCAAGCAGTTTGTTCACATTTTATTGGTGCGCCAATGCTCATAGTTTCTTGGGTGTTACGTACAAAGGGTGGTATGACAATTGTGCTCCGAGTTTCTTTTTTTTCGTCCTCCCTAAGAAACATCTCTTCCCCTAGCTTATGGCTACTTGAAGCAAAAGCTTCCGGCTTCTACTTGACCCCCTCCCATCACCAGCATGGTGTTCAAGATGCTCCTGCACCATTTCCACACACGAGCGCATGCATTTGTAAATGAACGGCACCACATTCATTTTACGCGCTCCTTTAACTGTTCATGTACGGCGCCGCGTTTATTTTCATTTCTTTCCCACACACAGCAGCCTGTTCTTCCCCATCCCCCAATCAGCCCCTCCAGCTGTTCACTGTTGAGAGATCTCGTTGTCCTGTCCGACCCTCATCTACCCACCCCTCCTCCACTCTTAACCATTTCCCTTGCTGCAGTCTCCTGAGCGCCCCTCTCTTGTCACAGCAGACAGTCTATAAGACATGTAACCTTTTAAAACCAGCATCTACAACGCAATAGAGCTCCCATTACTTAAAGTTTGAGCTATTGGTGTGGCAGTATTATTTGCAACGCCAGTAGCTTAAACTTTCAATGATGCGAGCCCTATTGCATTGCAAATACGTCTGATTTAATGTGGAGTGGGAACCAAGATACCAACCTGCGCCGCCTTGCGACCCGTCCGCGGGCTCCTTGTTTACCTTTCCCTCCGTAAAGTGTTCACCTGTTATTAACTCCTAGCTATCGCCTCGCTATACGTGCGAGATCCCGAATGACTGCGCAATCGGCCCACATCTGGAAACTCCTAACAAGCTCCATATGCTTTCGCTTGCTTAGTTTGCTCGAAACCTTCATGCTGGGTTTTTAATATAAATCTAGAGATTCAGTATTTACAAGCGTTAGGCCGCATACGCATCTAGACATTAACAGCATATGAGATGTTTTATGAGGGCAAACATATCAAAGAGACAAATGAGCATCTGCAATGCAATAAGTCTCATTACTGAAAGTTTGAGCTATTGGCGTAGCAGTATTATTTGCAACGCCATTAGCTTAAACATTCAGTAATGCGAAACCTGTTGCATTGCAAATGCTTTTTTTTTTTTTTTTATTGCAAATGGGTAATGTCCGCTCTATATAACAAGCTTTTGCAAGGCAATAGGTCTTGAATGTACGCGAGTTTGAGGTATTGGCATTGTCAATGACAATTCCTTTTATTTAGGTTTTGGTTTTTAAAACATAAATAAAAGGCATTGTCATTGACAATGCCAATAGCTTAAACTTGCATGAATGCTAAATACTTATAAGGTCCAAAAGCGAGACCTATTTGGCTATGCCAATGCTGGTTTTAAAAGAGAACCAAACTTTTTAGAGGCTATCCAAAGCCAAACGAGAACACAAAACATGCATGTAAAGATGAGTGTATTTATTCAGCTGGTGGAAAGGTTCCAAATGTGTGCAAAGTATTATTCTGCCAGAAATCATAGCCTCAAGTCAGTAGCTTTCCTATTATAGCCCCCTCCCCTCCCCCCCGAAAATCTTCCGATTTTTAGCAGATGGCCACAATCAGCAACCAGGATTCGTTTTTAACACAACTATACTAGGACTAGTCCTAGTCGAAGTCCTCCAAAAACTAGAGTGAAATAAGTGAGACCATTCAGTGTTTACTCTTGCCACTTATTGATGTTTCACAATAAGGGCGACAGCTGAAAAAGGGGCGCTGCTCAGTTTAGAATAAAGTTTAAAATGTAACTATTTTTAGTTGACAAGCAGTTGCAATATGTAGGAGATATGCACAACATTATAAACAAGCATGTGCAATGCAATAGGTCTCACATTTAGAGAGAGTTTGAGCTATTGGCAATGTAAACGACAATGCCTTTTATTTATGTTTTGGTTTTTAAAACATAAATAAAAGGCATGGTCATTTACAATGCCAGTAGCATAAACTCTTGCAAATGCGAAATCTATTGCATTCTAAATGCTAGAAGGCATCGCTGAGTTGCCCCCTTCTGTCTCCCATGGCCTTGAAGAGCTCCCAGTTTCCTACGAGTTAAATAAACAAGCCGGTGGTCACAACCGCGCACGAGAGACCCTCCTGCAGTAAGAGAAACTCATTAAAGAAAATAGTGCTTACAGACTAATGAAGATGTACAGTGTAACAACCGAAGTAAAAGGGGCAGTCCTCATGGGAGGTTACAAATGAAGACAAGGCGGTACTAAGGAGGGACTAAAGTCTAATAACGAGTTAGAAGCCAGCAATTACGAAGGACAATGAAACAAGCCAATGACAAATATGGGCGGAGAGTGGGCAGGGCTTCAAGTACATACTCCAATACAGCAGGACTCTCAGAGTAAGCAAATATTGACTTTGGAGGTCTTCATCACCGCCACCCCACTTCCATAACATATGTTGATATATCGTAAAGTGAACATCACTGTAAACCAAATGACCACCTCAAAGATGAGAAAGAAATGTGATACAGATTCTTAATTTCTACGAAATAACTAAGTTTTAACGATAAGCTGCTGCAATTTCTCCTGCAGTCTCTTCAAGAGAATTGTGCGACAGCCAATAACTTTCCATGGTGCCTGCCTTACCAAGCAATGTCATTGCCAAAATCAAACCCCGATTCAGCCTTTGGAGACTAGGACTAAGTGAACGGTTAAGAAAGAAACGTACTTACAGGTAACCTGCTCTCTGTCATAGGCCACTTCATTAAATCCACTAACAGTATTTTAGCCTGGAGCCAAGACAGGGCATTTAAAAAAAAAAAGAAACCTCTCAGATAACACATTTAAATATTGTATTAATATTGTATTAAGGCAGTGACTGGCCTGTCTGTTAGCACCCCTTTACTTCCCTTGAGGCTTGATATAGGCCTCTGAAGGGATATCTCAGAAGGGATAGGGTTGAGACCAATTTTTTTTTTATTGGAGGCGGCCACTCCTGAACTCCTTACTTATTGCCTGGAGTTTGAATACATTTTGGGTCTACCTGGTGCTAACAAAATCCCTTGGATAAAGTACATCAGAGAAACCCTTGGAAAGTCAGGCAATGGGATTTTGGGGGAAGAGCCATGTCCTTTAGTAAGATAAACATCAAAACCAATTATGACCAGCACATAATGAGCCTAATGCAGTCACAACCCTCCTTTGGACCCTTGTCCAACGCTTTCATTTTGGTGAAGGATGAGTTTAGGGTGGAGCGGTTCCTTGAGGAGACTGAACCTACAGCAACTAGGAAGCTCTACCTCCAGTTTCATTATGGCCCCCTCCTCGTGCTCTCCTTCACCACAGGTTGGTTTGGTGTCCTTCCTATGGTGACATCAAGGAAACAGTGGAGTATGCACTGTTTTTTCGCCCTGCCTATGTGAAAGGTAGGAAAAAATGGATACTCCCAGTATGCTGGAATATAGGGTCAGGAAATATGAAGAGGCTCTTCGTATGCCAAGATACGACACGAGACCATGTTTTGTGTTTGGCGTCTCTCGTTAATGATTAAGAGGACTCGGTGCGTGATGTGCCGGCTCAATGTGGGGTCTGACAACAGAAGCAGAGGGTGTCATTACCAATTCCCTCCCCTCACATAACATTTGCTGTGTAATACTGTATAGGTCTCTTTAGTTGACCTATTGTATATAATAATTGTACTATGGTGCTTGCTTGTTACAAATTCATTTTTTGCTTTCGTGTACACATGCTTCAATTTTAACGTTTAAATATATATTTATCATGTTTTATCTCTATTTTTATGGCTTGTAGCTGAAAAAGGGTGATACTGGTATTAAGGCAGTACTTTTTAATAACTCCTCTTAGCATTAATAAAACTTAAGTAACTAGGCTAAAATACCTTTTATTATTGTTCATTGTAAGATGAGACGTTGGTGAAGGGCATGCTCTTGGAGAGAAAGACTGAGCTAGTGGACAATCACATTAAAGAAGCAGGCTGTGCTACTGCCCTAGAATGCTTTATTTGGGTGATGGGTGGGTTGTTTTGTGACTTTATGAAGATTTTCCTGGTAGATCCCCATTAAGTATTAGTGCGAAAGCTAGGAGAATTAACATGTGAGAAACTGCTAATGCAAATTTATTGCTAGGAATATTACTCATGAATGCAGTTCGAACAGCTAACATGCCCTTGGTGCTGCTCTTTGTCTACAACTCTAAGCCTACCTACAAGCCACCCATTAGCCTTTAGAAATATGTCCCAACATATTACACTATCTACCAGTCTATGAAGCATTCAGAAGTCGGCAAGCCAGTGTATAGGTCTTCAAGATGGAATTTATAATCTCCTTGGTCCCTTTCAAGGCAGTACCAAAGTACTTCCTTCAAATCTCTGCTGTGAAATGAGACCTGCACTAGAAAGGAAGAATTTGGGAAGAAAGATGATTTTGCCCAGTTTACATGAACATCCATAATCCTCTTCATTCAAAAGGCAAGACTAGCTACAGGAAAACGCATTGTTAAATATTGTACAAGGTTCAGAATACAAAGTCGGTCGTCAATTAACCTGCCAAGAATCAAATTCCTCACTTTGCAGGAAAAGTGTTGGTACTCACAGAAGTCCATACATTCAAATGAAGGGCCCATTAATTTATAAATGTTTCAGTCTGAGGGAGGTGCAGTCCTCCTTACTTAGTAACAGACTATCGACGAACATCTACAAAAAAATCTTCAGCCTTCGACAGATTGAATTAAGATACTTTAGAAGGATGTTTTCTATATGCAATATAGAATGTCATGTGTTCCACAAAAGACAGATCTAGGGTCAGACGACAACTGACCAGTAACCAGAACCGCATACTGAACAAACCTACCATAGAGCTTGTCTCACAATAATATTGAACACTGAACATCTGATTTAAACCTTTGAAACCACATTACTCATTGAGAAAACTCTTGGGCATACTGTGGTTCAGAGCGAAACACTTGTCTGCTACTTCATACTTTACAATAAATGAACAGATTCACTGACTTTATTCTCGGTCATCATTAATTGAAAGACAACTTATCAAAATCATGCTAAGTGGTAAGCTAGGTTACAAAACCCACTAGCTACATTTTCCAGAAATGTCACCACCCCAGGTAGCCTCATTGCTCTACTATTTAAGAGATGTACCAATTTTGGGACAGTAGGACTGCTGCCTAACACAAGTAGGATGCACAGCTCTTTTATGACTGTCCACACAGGGTATAGAAAGGAAACATATGTATGCCTGTACAGCATCACAGTTCTATTAAGGCAACGCTTCAGACAACTGAAAAGTCTCTGAATCTCAAGGGATGGGTTGCACGCTACACAGTTGAGGAGCTCTTTGTTGTAAGAGTCTTCTAGCAATTATACCAAGCCACTCTTCTACGTTCACTTTTTGGAGGGAGGGGGTGTAATGTCAAATAAAATTAAATCTAACGTATCAGGGAACCTTTTATATGCAAAAAAGGAGAGGCTAAAAAAAAAAAAACATGTTAACTTAAAACTAAAGTGCTGTGCATTGGAGGGAAATCCCTTAGGGCAATAAGGGTCAAATAGTGACCCTCTATATGCCTTTGATCAAATCAGAAGCAAAGAAGCCTTTTACCGAGCCCCTTTAATGGGTCTTAATATGCATAATATGGATAATATGGATGGCAAGCATTAGAATCAGACAGCAAAGGAAAAGGGCTACCTGCATAGTTGCAAGGAGGGAACGCAATCAAGAAGGCACCTCAACCCCAATTAGAAGAGGCTGTTGTTAAGTAGAGTACAAGGCTCAATTCATTCAAATTCCCTCAAGTCTTCCCAAAAGATGGGCAAAAGGAAGATGTGCTTTTGGCACCAGTTCAGGGTCTATTTGAAAGAGTGGAAGGTTCAGAACAATAAATGCAATCTCTTGTCGAGGTTGGAAAAAAAGCTGAGCGTATATGCATTGTGAAGGAAAAATGTCACAAAAAAAAGGTGCTCCAACATACAGGGGCTTAAGAAAATATAAAGAAACAATCTCACAAATTGTCTGCTGTGGTGAACTAGTGAGGCAAGCAGGGTAGGTACTGCACCGACTAAGTTTGGTCCTGCACCTATGAAAGTGGTGCTACTACCGTGTGATGACAAAGGAGACATTATACACACACGTTTTCTACTTGGAACTTAATTTCCGTTTACGGCTTTTTGTTTTGTTAGAGTGGCAACTTGTGCTATACGTTCGATATTGTACAGCGTGTTGATTGTTGCCCCTGAACTGAGACACCTCCGACCCCCACATACCCTCTCATAGCCCTTTTGACTCTCCTACATTCTCATTTACTGCCTACCTCCTACACACTAGGTTAAGGACTCCTCTTCTCTCTACATTGTGATGTGTGCCAACGTGGAGAGAGGAGTGGCGCTAGGGCTATCTCTGCAAGCATCTAAGTCGGTGTCGCAGAGAACAAAGTCATCAGTGACACACACAAGAGTTTGCAGGCTGGTGCAAAGTACGATACTGCACAACGTGTTTATAGCTAGGTCGTCAGATAAAGTAGGCTTATTCAAGAGACCATTTATAACTTCAGACCGATAACCAGCAAAGGAGACAATGTTCCTATTAGTGTACTGCATACAAGCTAAAAATGAAAAATCAGAACATGTGCAGCAGCTGCATCGAAAGAATCGACTTGAACATAATCGTCTGAAAGGTTTTGTATGAAGTGCAAACATAATTTTGTCTGTTTATACGTAGGCACATTTATTCTGAAATAAGATGTATGCGTAGTACAGTGTGAACTCTTAACGGTTTAACCGAAAATCCATACTTTTCTGTTAGGAGTAACAGATTTTTAAATGGCTATTTATATACCAATTAACAGTCAGCATTACAAAATGTTTCATCTCCATAAGGCAGTTTATCCTGGTGGAGGCAATTCCAGGTATACATTAAAGCACAAAAGACCGGTCAAGTGTCTGTGAAACGATGTCCCTTACCATTCCAAGCAAAGCAAATCTTAACATGGTACAATCAACTCAAACGCTAATTTTCTTCTTAATTCTTTAAAAACAGCCACGTTCGGATGTACCCAGGTGTCTTTGATTCCGTGTAAATAGGGAGACTGATTTGAAATGTTAAAGTCAACATTACTATGGGGACCAGTTTTGCTTCTGGTATTCTCCAACACACTAATTACACCAGTTTTCACCATTAAAGTATTTTGCAGATTATGTTCCTAATCCAACCTCACCCTTGGATGAAAGTCGTTTCCACTATTGCTACGAGAACAAAACGTTCACATTTTGAGGAAAAGTGGCCTGTGGGGAAGATTCCCAAGGAGCCACACAAATGGGTTGTATGTTGGAACAACGAGTTCTTCAACGACTCCCTAAACCACGCGGCCTGTACTATGACCGCGTCTCAGCAACGATTTCTGTTACCACGCATTCTTTTAGCACAAATTTTCGTGAGAAAGGAATGCATGGTAAACCACCCCCTAAAATCTATTCCGAATCCCTCCCACTCCCTAAAATCTACCCCGTTGACACCCCACCTCCCAAGCCCTAAAAACTTACATGAAGCCCCCTAAGCTCCTGATAACTAACCCTAACCACTCCCTAAAATTTAACTCAACCCCCTCACCCCCAAAAAACTATCATAACCCCCATCACCTAAAAACTAATACGAACCCCCGCACTCCCTTAAAACTAACTTGAATTCCCAACCCCTTAAAATCGACCCTGAACCCCTCCCACCCCCTAAAAACTAACACACAACCCCACCCACCCACCTCCGAACCCCTCTTACCTCTCCTCTTCCTCCGACAATTCACTGGACTGCCCATCCCGAACACTAGACTGCCTTAGCCTGAACCACGCAAATATGTGGTTCAGGCTAAGGTGTTGTTCGTGCAAATCATCGTTCAGCTTGCGTGACTCCGGAACTGGTTAAGAATGTTACTCACACAAATGTGATCCTAAGATTCATCTCAAATACCATTCTGCTTCACGGGGAACAAAGGTTTGCAACATAGAACAAAGGGCTACTTATTGAAAAGGGTCTAAAATAGAAGTAGGTCAACAGGCTGAGGTCAGGGTCTGTTTTTTTGGCAAAAGCCTCAAATAAAAAAAACTTGCAAAGGTAAACACATTTCTGTAAAGAATAAGCAGTCTGTGGATTTGTACGTACAAAGTGTTTCTAGAACAGACTACATGAAAGATCCATACCTTCCCTTGGAGAAGCAGAGTATATCCTGCTAGAGCAGCATGAGAACACAAAGAAAAGTCCATACAAAAACTAGCACTAACAAAGCCAATTAGTATTTCTGAGCGTCGCGTTACTGAATGCTGGTTTGTAAAAAACAATCAAGAAGTCTGCTTTTTAGTGATACCCCTGAAACTGCAAGGTCAGCTAGCTAAGGAGAGGTTTTTGCCCCATGGGCATGCACTGACTGGGGGGGGAAGTGTTCAGCAACACGGGGTACAATGCTGTGTAAACGAAACATCTACTGAACAAGAACGCGCTTCAGTGTTCGTGGCTGGCGTCAACATGATGTTAACCAAGGTAGAGTATAAAAGTGGTAGTGAATCAAGCACTGGCAAAGCCCAATCTGCCTTGACTTTGAGATCTATTGGCTTTGCCAATGCTTTTGGCAAACCTGAACAGATTAGTAAAAAGCAAAAAGCTTTTTAGCATCATCAAAAAACAAACAAAAGCTGCAACGACTCAGTTTGAACTTATTAAAAAAAATGTAAACTAACGTCTCAAGCTTCTAAGACAGTTATTGAGGCAAGTCATATTTTAAATGCAACTCTGTCTCTGAAAGACTTCAGACTGAAATAATTGATTTTGCAGTATCCTCCTTACCATTTAATTTCCCATTTAATCTTCTTTCTCAGTACAGGTAACCTCGCAGTTTTCAACAACTGTGCAGTGCTATGTATCTAAATTGTTATGGATTAGGTCTCTATTTTATTTCAACTAAACTTGTATTTTGTCCACACAAACACCCAGGGTCACCAATCACGTCACACCATAATCTGAAATGAATATAGGTTAAATACATGTAAAACGTGTGCTGTGTTGCAAAAAGACTGCACAACACCGAAGTTTGTTGTTGAAAGATAGTGCATATTCTCGATGTGTGCAACACTGAATTACATATTTATTTAATACGGGATGGCCAATAACAACTGCATTCCTACCAGTCTCCCTGAACCAACACAAGCACAATGAATGGCTGGAGCTCTGATTCACCCCAAGACGTTTGCCTCCGTCTCAATTTGAAACAAAACACTGAAACTGCAGAACCTTTTCTATATCAGCATATGAAGGCTCCCTAACATCTGGGATGGTCTTCTTCTGCTCCCCACCCCAATATCAGAATATCAGCAGTAGGTCTCCAGGAAACAACACTTTAGTTCCCAGCAAACCTGGAAGTATGTCACATTTCTAATTTTACCTGTCTTGCAGACTTCTAAAAATGACTTTAATTTTGTTTCAGGCCTATATTGAGGCTCTGGCACTCCTAGATCACTTCCAGGCAGAATTTAGGCTTTGGAATAGCAAGAGTCAATCTTCTGACCTTGCTGAAGTAACTCCTCTCGTTGGATGAAAAAACTGTATCTGGCCTGTGATTGTACATGGTCCCTTTTTAACAACATGCATCATCACAGTTCAGCGCATTAACTTTGCAGACCGGGTGATAGATTTTATAGCAGATGATAATTCCGAGTAGATATATATTTTTCTAGCTGTTTATTCTAAAACTATAGAAATTAGCTCCTTTAGCCTTTGCATTGCAGAGTACTTGCGTTATCACAGCCCTATACATTTGTGAAACAGACTACCAACTACAGTCTAAACAACAACATAGCAGGTACCCAGAACTGGACATGAACAACAACTTTACCCAAAAGAAAACAAACCGTGGCAATGCCAATAAGTCTGGCTTTAAAGGAATGTTATATGGTAATGTGAAGCATTACACGTAAATAGCACCGGACAAGATATGTATTTGTGTGGAAGAAAACTGTAGAATAATGTTGGTGTAGGTTTAACGGTCAGGTGACAGTTGCACTGTCAAGTCAGACCTAAAATTCCATGTAGGTTAATGACTGCCTTCCTCCATTGTGTGCTGCTGTCAGAAACATATCAACTTATCTATTAGTCTAAGACACTTTAAAAGCAGTCCAATGTCACATGCTTGCCCCATTAAGTTGAAGGTTAGGTTGCTAGATAAATCAACAAAATGAACAGAGCTGCGTGGAGGGCAAGTTCTTTTTTGTGGAAGCACACAACTCCATCCAAACAGGTACCTCTGGCTGCCAACATGTGAGCGGAGCCAAAGTCTCTCTTTAGTGATGCTCACATAATTGTCTGGTGACAGCTCTGCTGTCAAGACAGACCATAAAAGGCAAAACCTTTTTTTCAAAGGAAGCATGTGCTCAAGCTTCATGCAGAGGGACCCACAATGAATCATTGGGAACTGAAAAGGAAAGTGATGCCTTAAATGTGTTATGTCTGGATGAGCTGGAAGACAGATGAGCAGGACCATCTAGGACTCTGGATAAAGAAATATGGCAAAGGCAAGCGCACATGCATCTACTGGTGGTGGAAAATAAATGCTTACATATATACACTTAAGTTGCAAGTTCATGAATAAAAAGATATTAATACAAACAGACATGTTAAAACACAAAGTTGTTGTACATGGATCTATATGCAAGTTTAAAGCTGGGTAAGCAAGAAGGCCTTGTGGAATATCGAGGTAGAAATTAACAACACGGCATACTTTCAAAAACACAAATGCAAAGAAAGATCAAGCTAAATCTGCTCCAAAAGAGGTACCTCCAATGCAAACCCTACATGATTAGTAAAATTGGCATGGTCAGAGAAGTTAAAACAGTAGTGAAATTCAAATGTCTTTCAAAAGAAACAAATTATAGGGTACGGGTTATTTTAATTCTATCCAAGTTATCAGGCATGTGTGTAAGAAGGAAAGAGTAAATCGTTCAACTGTTAAACAACCCACAATAACATAAGCAAAGCATGAGGTGGTAATGTGTGGCTCAACTACTCAGACAAATGAAAGGAAGGAAGCTGCTCCATTTGCGATATCCCAAAAAAAGTTCCTTTGCTGTAAAGAATGCTTTACATGCCCAGGTTGAAACAAAACACAATGGAAAGGGACTTGTGACCCAGTAAGAAAGCTCTGGCTGGCTTAATCATAACAAAAGGAGAAGTAATCGCCACAGGCTGGGGCTAGTGGAAAATTAATATTACATTTGGCGTAATAAAAAGGCAAAAATGCACTGAATTCAAAATCAAACATTATCGTAAAATCTCATTGAAGGAAATGAAATAATGATCTTGAAGAAATTATAGTCTTTTGCTTAACATATAAAAACTCTTACTACAAAATTAAAAATAATGGAATTTCAGTTTCACCCAGTGCGAAAATACTGGATTAAAGAAAATTCTGCATTACTAACAATGTATCCTTCCCTACCCGTGGGTGTTATTATGTTATCATACATTCTAAGAATGTTTTAAATAACATTTTAAAAACAAGCAGTGGCATAGCCAATAGGTCTCGCCTTTGGGACCTTATAAGTGTTTAGCCATGCAACAGTTGCATAACTAAATATTTATAAGGTCCCAAAAGCGAGACCTATTGGCTATGCAAAGCGGCCGTGCGGCCGCGGAAGTGAAAGTGATCCCGATCAAACATCAAAGCGGTCGCGCGTCCGCGAAAATGAGGCGCGCGTACCCCCGCGCACATGCGCTGTAGCTCTAGGCTGGCCTGGTAGCACTTTTTGGAGCCCTCTCAATAAGTCTCGCCAGACCAGCGCATGCGCTGGGTCAGGCGAGACCTAATACTCCTACATGTTGAGGTGTCACCACAGAATGTGCTCAAGGCTTGGTTTTATTATACAAGCAAAGATGGCTAGAATATAGGAGGAGATAAGCAAGACGATAAAAAGGAACCATTTAAAAATGTGAACTAGTGAACTAAGCCTACAGTTCAATAAAGCACCGAACAGAGGGAGAAACTATTTAAAGGAAAAATCATAAAAACGGTATGCTAAATTAATAAACCAGGTTTAATTAAAAACGTACAATTTGGTGGATATCATGTACAAATATATTTTGCAGTTTGCAAGGAAAACTTTACAGAAGAGGCCTAAGAGACAGAGGTACACTTTCTGCTGAAATTACCAAATACAGAGTTGGAGTTTTGGTGTGGGTGGAAGGCTTAATAGGAAGACCTCCACAGTGATTCCAAAAATAACTGTTCACACAGAGTGAAGCTACCACCTCACAAAGCACAGGAATTTAAAAATAAAAAAATACATAAAAAAAAAAAAGTAAAACTATAAGGGAGCACTAGCAAAGTAAGTTGATAAACAAAACAGGAACAGAAGCATGTCGAAAATTAACTTCCTTCATTTGGAAGAGAATACAAGTAAAACAGGGAGCCAAAAAACATACAGAAGGCTATCGGGAGCTAAGAACAGGGTCCTGCACTCAAGTGCACCTTCATCGGAGACCTGGTCGTCACACCTAGAGCCTAGTGGAGATGCACAGTTCACACATTTTATCTGTAAACCTGTATGGCGCACACTGTAATACCATCACACTTTTCACATAGCTACATAAACAAAATAGGAATCTGAACTCAAAGTGTGACATTACATTAGGAAACATAATAAGCAAAGAGCGGCTACTTCAGGATATTAGATTGAAGGAAGAGATGCATTTGGAATGAAGTAATTCTTTTTGGTGCAGAGAAAAAACGAAATTGGGAAATGCAGGACTGGGCCTCACGGACCACAATATAAACAAGCACTTAAAACACCAAAAGATTTGGCCTCGACCTTGTTTTTTTACATTTTAATTGAAAGTACGGACAACAACAAAAAAACAAATATGGTTCTCATGTACTTCATATTTCACTGAGCTACCTGTTTTCCAATAGATTGTTAAAAAAAAAGCCTTTTGATTGTGCCAAGCATTTTATATATTTTTTTTGTAACGGCGACAAGAAGAAATCATCACCCAAGCAAGCACACAAATTATAGGCAGCTACTACAGCACTTAAACCCTTTAAAAGTAACCTTAAAACGGAGAAAGGAAATAAATCACCATCTAATTGGGCACCTAAAGGGCAAGCACAATAAACAGCTTACAATTCAATAGACCAATGGCTGGAGCCTGCTGATCAAAAGCCTCTTTATGTACATTATAAATTATTTGGGGGGAAAATAATATTCTGGAGAAGTTAGAAAGCAGTCAGAGAGGCTAGACCTACATATATATTCTAAATACTGAAAAGGGCAACAATGCAATAGTGAACACGGTTAGTTAATGTTGATCTGCTTTTGGAGAGTTGCAGGAGGAGGGGAGGTCAGATGCTGCCAAAGGTTTGCGTTGGGTACAGTTTAGACGAAAACTATACCCAAGTAACAAACGTGAAAGAAATCGTAAAAGAAAGGTTAATAATAGCAAGTAATGATTTAAATATAGAGGAAGAAATACACTATACTAGCTCTAAAATGCATCACCCACACTTAAATGGGCACTGGAGGGAATTTGAGAAGAATACATAAATCAGACTAGAAAAGTCTTAATAGAAAAAGTAATTTTATTCAAATGACAAATGTGTGACAAAAGACAAAAACGTTGTTTATGGAATAAAACTCGCATAGTCAAGCAATTGTTTTCCAACTATTTATTTTACATTCAACTTTAAATTAATAAATACCAGAATGCACTTTTCTTTTCGACCATCAATTTCATGCCAGTTGCTGGGATGGAAAAAGCGGCAGCTAGTGTTACCAATAGTATTTTCCAACTTAAAAACGAACAATCATTGGCATAGCCAATAGGTCTCTCCTTTGGGACCTTATAAGTGTTTAGCCAGAGATATTGACTTTGCCTAGGTCTTTAAGCTGTGCAGAAGTCTGCAGCATGCTGAAAAGTTACAATAAAGTGTCAGAAGATTTTTTGTTACCATAATATATGACCAAGAAAGCATTATGTACAACTGAACGACCATATTAAAAAAGTATTAACAACAAATAATGTCGAGGTTTTTTTTTTGTCCTTTCAATGCTGGCAACTTCTATCTGCCTGTCCCAATGGTTGCTTGTTATGGTTTTGTTTGGTATGGGTGGGCATAAATAACAGTCAGTCAGTCGTGAGAGAGACAGTGCGAGAGAGAGAGACAGTGCGAGAGAGAGAGAGACAGTGCGAGAGAGAGAGAGACAGTGCGAGAGAGAGAGAGACAGTGCGAGAGAGAGAGACAGTGCGAGAGAGAGAGACAGTGCGAGAGAGAGAGACAGCGAGAGAGAGAGACAGCGAGAGAGAGAGCGAAAAAGAGCGTGCGAGAGAGTCAGTCATTTTGGTGTCCAAGACTATTTTTTTTGTTCCAATCTGACCCAGGACAGAAGGGAGCACCACGAACATCTTTGCGAAAAGCTCTTCATTTAAGGGGCATAAACAATATTTCAAGCTCTTTGAATAAACCCATACAACAGGTCAAAAACAACTTGCCTTTTCACCTGCTTTGCCTCAAATGAGACGTCAAGCCTTTCAGATCAGGCGGCTGCATTATATTTGGTAAATTAACCTAAATCACTGCAGGTGCGTTATGTTAGGAGGAGAGTTTTAGGTTAGTCCTAGTCTTAACCGATGTACAAGAAGCTTCTTCTTCGCGCACTTAGCCAAGGATCACACATAGTCGCTAAATGGAGAACGCTTGAATGCTTCGCTCTGCTCCGTTTAGCTTTTAAATGCAAGTTCATACAACACGTAAAGTTCTTAATTAACAAGTTACTTCAGTTTACTACATTTTAAGTAAATGTTTTAAATTCGAGGCTTGGAATGGCAGTCATCTTTCCCCTTTGCTCAGCAATCGCGAAACTATTCATTGAACAACAGCCTTTTCACAGTGCTCACATAGAAGTGATTAATCCTTAATTATTCCCAACTGCCAAATACCCTCATCTCGTGTGCAAGATCTTCAGTATAGCGCTTACGGGCAACCCTCGTTAAGCTTGATATCTTTAGTCACTTCATACCTTTGAATCTAGCAGCACTTTGAATTCTGTGTCTTGTAGTTTACAGTTTATGATTACAAAAGTGAATTGAACAGTCCCATGATTAAAAATGCGGGTGACTGATAAACGAAATCTGGCACAAAGTGTCAATGAAGATATATAGTGCCTCGAGTGAATGCCGCCGTTTTAACCAAATCATCTTTGCATGCTGAGATTTTTAGGTTTATCGTTAAAGTCCGAACGAAAATTGTCACGATTACAAGTACGAAAATAAAGAAACACAACAGGAACGTTAGTCACACTTAGAACTGGGGTACAAGTTGTCTGATAACAACTTTCGCGTAATGTTAACAGAAGCCTTAGGCATAGCCTTAGCAATATTTTTGATTATTCCTTCTTCTCCATAACTTTGCATTTGAAAAGTGCGCATAAGTGTCACGTGTCCTCAAGTTATGCGTCATATTGGAAGCCAATCCTTCATTGTGATAGTTCTAGTTATAAAGAAAATTCAAAACTACAATTTTCAGAATGCAAAGAGAAATACAGGGAAGGATCAAGAATTAGCCCTGAGGAAGTGGAGATGCTGCATGCGCTTGCTAAAGCCGACTGACTATTTAACCAGCATGCAAAGCAAGACACTACAGCTCATGGAAGCAAACAAAGAAATGAAACGGTGTCTTTTTGTACCCTACACAGGACGTTTTTGGGGCTACTTTGAAGGTGTTCAGTAGCAAATGGCAATCGGTGTACCACGTCAGCTGGCCTATGCATAAGTAAAGGTGGCAGCGTCTCCCTGTAGAAGCATGAAACAAATCGGAATCACTTCACTGTAGATGTAGTTTGACACCGGATTTAATCCAAGAACATAGCACATGACAGGTCGCTGTGACTTTCGAAGCAGGGTGATTTGTTTAAAGCCTTTGATAAAATTTAGAAGGGAATGCCAATTAGAAAAGTTGGTAGTGATCACCTGCTCATGATGGCTCAGTTCAGAGACTCAGTAACTGTGCATCTAACTTAGGTACCAAACAGCAACGGCTGCCGGGCACTTCAGTAAATAGAAAGCCGTGCCATGTAGCACGGCTATCTATTTAGTTAAGATTTTACATTACGAAACGTAGAGATGAAGGTTTAGACGGAGAGGGCAAAGTGAGTGAGTGGCCGGAAAGTGTGGGCGAGGAGAGAGAGAGAGGGGGAGGGAGGGAGGGAGGGAGGGAGGGAGGGAGGGAGATGCGAGAGGGAGATGAGCCTGCGAGTGGTGCGCGCCAGCTTGGGAGAGCAGTCTGCTCATTTTCAAGCACTGCACTCATGCTTGTGGCGTGCCGCTGCTTGCTCCCGCAAGGTGGATGCCGCCACAAGCATGAGTGTGTGCTTGAAAATGAGCAGAGCGACGGCTAAAGGCCCTCCTATGCAGCACATGCGCGCTGCGTAGGCGAGACCTAAAAACGAGGCAGTAGAGCTGGTCTTCAGAGTTCACTTAATACAACTTCAAACAAGTAGGTTATGGATAATTGCACAACCAAGCTAAGAAGGATCTTCCACTCCATAAACACAGCCACCCAGCTCGCAGGGAGTGGGGAGAGGCTGACCGAGCATTATTGATGAAATCGGTTAGTCTGTATAGCACACATCTAACTAACCTATTTTCTATTGAGGACTCAGCTGTTGATGAAGTAACTGACCTTTACTTTGGGAATTAGCCCATTTGTGCGTACATTTGTCAACTTTCCAATGTCAGAGGCAAATGAGGAACTGCTCTGCAGTCTATGACTTCTCCCAAAATAGCTGTGACCACCAATGCTTCCATACGGTGGAACAAGGAAAGAGCGGTTATGGCTGACTAAGGTTATTCCAAATGTGAAATTTTGATTGACACATTTTCATGAATTATTAATTTTTAAGACGCATATAGTCTTAAATGATTAAGGATTTTGCAATTAAAACAATATTAATCTATGGCTTAGAAGAGTGATTAGTGTATTATAGTTATGCCACATTTTCATGCAAGACACCATTTTTGTTTTGAAAAATGGATGCAGTTTTTAGTGTTCTGCTCATCCTGCTCATTCCCACTCCCAATCAGTGAACGGTGCAAGCCTTCTCTCATTACGGAGTGCTATGACATAGGAGATAACTATCCTTGGAAAGCATGTATAGTGAATGAAACTTTTCACTGTGTTCTCCATGTATCATTTTGAAGGACTTCACTGAAATTTTGATGTAGGCCTATAGAAGAAAATTGTGAATGAATCTTTGAGAGAAGTTTCATTATGAATTCTACTCCCTGGTGAGCAGCTGCTTAGGAACCAAACAAAAGATTTTGATTACCTAAAGAAATAGTTTAGTGCTAAGGGTGATCAGTTATAACAATTTTTTTTTCGATTTGCCAATGTGAGCTAAGCATAATATTGACATACTGAATCTACAGTTTAACTAATTGTTTGTGTGTAAAATGTGGATACAAAAACCTAGATTTTGAAGGTTTGGGGGAGACGTCTCATTTTCCTACCGAGACGCTGTCCAATTTACTTGAGACTTTTTGATTTAACACTTTTAAAATCGAATAAAGCGTATCTTGACTTCTTGAGACTTTCTCTTTTCCCCAAAAATGTTGTCAGTACTCTTTATGAGTTTGACTCTTAGAACCAAGAGAGAGATAACTGCTTAACTAGAGATTATTCAGTTTATTGATTTTGTACTCTGGATTTTAGCCTTTCTGGTATTTAATGCATTTCTCTGTATCGACTATACAAAGTATTCCGAAAGAAATCCTTTCAACTTATTTATGATCTATAACTCAATTACTGAGTGGTCCCAGTGGTCATTTGATTTGTATTCTTCTAGGTATATTATTGATGACTGTGTAGGGTGGTGTTTCTTGCTGCTAGATCCACGAGAAAAAGAAAAAAAAAAATCAAAGAGCCGAATTGCCTTGATTACTGGGGTTCAGTAGTTTATTAGGGTTCGGCTCCCACATGGCCAAAAGTATCAATACCTGTTGATACCGTGCAATTTTTCAATATATCATTGCTCACTAACAAAGATGGACCTATGTGTGCTAATGCCAACCTATCAGTGGGCAGTGTCACAGACCACAACAAGGAAGAAGCAAAAAACAGTCTTCCACACCAAGTAAAAACACCTTGTGAGGACACACTGTTCAGTTAAACCAGTCCTGCTTCCATTCAAGCGCCCATACTCTTACTTTAGACAGTGGCAACACAATGCTCCACTGCTACATAGACTCCACACTGGTCCCCTTTTAAGACTTGCAAATTTCCACTTCTGCTCTCTGAACCTAGCTAAACTCCAAATACTTGTAGGCTGGATCTTTGCCCTGACTTTTTACAGCTACCTCACAGACATGACACACAAGAAATATAACAAGAAAACTACCACACTGAAGAAATTCCACTGACTTCTTTCCCGGTACACATCTTCAAAACTAGAAGAAGTAGTTATAACATCATAACATTCAGCATTCAGCACCTGGCAGAGAGGCTCAACATCTCCATCTGTGAATATGCCTTCAACTATTCACCCTGGTTCTGCATCATTATGCCAGGTACCCACCAGTCACACCCAAACACTGTTCAAACAAGCATTTACAATGCAATGGTCTCGGCATTGGTAAAGTTAGAGCTATTGGCATTGCTCATGACATTATTTTTGTTTATGTTTTTGTTTTTAAAGAAACGGCATTGTCATGAGCAATGCCAATAGCTCTAACTTTAACAATGCAGAGACCGTTGCATTGTAAATGCTTGTTTCCTTCGTTGAAGCGAGAGGCAGGGAGAAGCCGCCGTATTTGTAGTTTGACGCGTCCTGCCCGCGCCGGTATTCTGCTGTGTCTTCTCTTGGCCACTTGCTTACACAAGCACTCTGAGAAACGTGGATTGTTTCATTTGTAAATATCAGCTTCGTGTCTCTTAGTTGCAGAACGCAGGTCGTGGAGCCTGTTTTTTTGTATTCCAGGGTTATGAAAGAATAGATATCCTAAATAAACAACCTTACTCATTTATTTCACCTTTTCCTGCAGCCAGAGCTTACTTGATTCAACAACAGTCCCCGTTCCTCGTAGTTGACGCACTATCTCCCCAAAACAATTGTCATTACATCGGATCTCCATAATGTCAAGTTTATTTTATCGCGATAATCCATAGACCAGTCAACTAAGTACTGACATATAACATCCTATCCATGAATCTACTTTTAAAAAGTTATTAAAAATACAAACGCTGAAGTTCATTAGGAGGACGGATTAAAATATGTCACTTGAGGATTTTACTTTATACTTTATAATTAATGGATATAAAAGCTTTTTTCAACGTACTTTCAAATCTGAGTAGATGAATATGATATGGTCAAGATCTTGGACTCGCAGTAAAATACATTTAATTGAGCGTAAAGATTTCCTATCAATTTTCTGAAAATTGTGTTCTCAGAAGAATGTATTAAGCCAGTTTGTGGGGGAATCGGAGAATGTTGATGTAGAAGCTCACGGCTGAATCAATATTTAGCATACAGAGTAAGAGCAGGGGGAGAGGACGCCAGGAACACCACCGCCTTTCTCCGAGGCAGAGCAGATGCCTCGGAGAAAGGCAGCCTCCTTTTCGGATTCGGGGGCGTGTTTTGCTGTTGTCTCCTCCCTGAGACTTTTCGCAAAAAACACGCCCCCCGATCCGAAAAGGACGGGGCATGATTGGAGTGACGGGACCTCTTCTCCAATGGCTGGCCAGCATTTACGAGGCCAGCCAATGGAGAACAGGGCAGAAGAGGGGCGGGTTCAAGCCCCTCTTCTCCCAAGTCATTAAATCTCCGGACTTCCGGTCTGCCGACCGGATGGTCCCGAGACCTAAAAAGACGAATACACAGCTTTTTAAAGAACACTCCACCACGACTAGTAAAAGTCCACTTCTGCTCTCAGAATCAGGCTACACTTCAAACACCTGTTAAATACCTTTTTGCCTTGCATGACACTGTATAGCTCTGAGCTGACTTTTAGTCAGGTTGGTGCAAAATAAGAAAAACACATACAAACTTGCATATAGCGAAAAACCAACTACCACTGGAGAATAAACCAAAGACACCGACAAGAATATGAATTTTTATTTACATGGCTGGACAGTTTTAACAAAATCTGCAACGGAAAACATTCACTTAATTTCCACATGCCTGTAAACAATGCATATAATAAATAGGTAAAATGTAACAGTTGCTCAGGTAAAGCACTCCAAGACCTCCGGGCTCAGTTTCAATGAACTTCATGTTCACTGCTGGGAAGAATGTTTCCGATGTTGAAACAAAGCATTTCGCACCCTCCGCCCGTTGATATATTAACACCTCGCGTTTTAGAAAGTTATAAACAGATATTTATAATAGTATACACTGGAAAGTTATCTCCTCTGTTTAAAAAAACGATGGAAGCAAAATCTTCCAAAAGAATTCCTATGTAGGTCTAAAATAATCCCAGAGAAGTTGTTCTGCAATAAGGAAAAAGAATGGGTTGCTCCCTCAAAGTCACAGCTTGACATTTGACTGTCTTTGAATGCACAGCAAATGTAAAAAGATAAGATTTCAAGCCCCGTTTACAAAAAGCTAGTTCGATCCTCCCTCTCTGGTCCCTAGGGTGCACAGCCCCACAGTAGAGGTTTCGTTATTCAAGTTGCTGAAGGTCTGATAGGTGTATGTTCTCTTTAAATTATTTTGGCAAAGTTTTTAGATGAATATATTAGGTTTACTTAATTTGAGGTGTATATTAATATATCTAAACCGATATCAACTGAGTGCAAGTGTGCAGTGAATTTAAATAAATGTGAAAAAATAGTTGCCGCGCCTTTTTACTTGCAACAAAAAATAAATACAGATAAAATGACCAAAAAATAAATATGGATAAATACAGACGGAAAGGTTACAAAAATAAATACCATAAAGCCGGGAGCCTTAACCATAAATCATCGTCTGTTTAGTATTCTAACGCTATACACTGTAGCGTCTTCAATCCATGCCACCTGGGTGTTCCAGGGTAGGAAGCAGGGAGGGTGCAGCAACAACGGATAGAAGGGGGAAGTGGGAAGTGGACTCGAGGGAGTTGTTGGGGTAGAAGGAGCAGCAACAACAGTGTGAGGATGAGGGGTACACGCAACATGAGTGGGAGACTGGCTGTAGAGTGCCATGCACTCTTGAGAGTGGATGGCAAATAGTAAACAAAAAAAAAGTACCTGCAAGAGCGCACAGCCAGTGGAAAGACCCTAGCTGCATACAGGAAGCTGTACTAGGTCTAGTGCTCAATGGCAGGGACAAACACTGAAGACTCGGAGGAAGCAGGAGGCACTGACCAATAAGAAGCAAGGAGACTAGAGTCATATGGAAGCCAACCAATGGTAAGTAACAGGCATGCTCTAAGACAGTTTAAAGCTTTTAGTTTTTGTTAACAAAAGATTTTTGCAGACAGTGCACGTGCTGTCTTAGGTGAAACCTACAAAAGGCCAAAATAAAGAATATTGTACATCCCAACTGCAGAACCTGAAAATAAATTGTATGGCTTGAGAAAAAGTACAAGCTAACCATATTGTTCAAGAACTAAGACAACATAAAACATCACTTAGCATTGTTCCAGCTGCAAACATCTTCCTTTTCTCACCTATGTCTTGCAGCAAGCACCAAACACCTTGAAATGGGTACTGAAAGATGCATTCAGACAGGTTTTATATTGTGCACTCTAAGTGAAGTGTATGAGTTAGTGATAAAGACAATGAATTACCTTCCAGCAGAGGTGCGAAAACGAAAAAAAGTAGCCTCCAAAGATGGTTATAATTCCCACGACAATGGCCAGACAAGATGGGCATACTCTTCTGCTTGATCTCCCTATGCATCCATGTACTGGCTTGTTAATGGTCAATTGTGACAATCAAACCAGGGTTTTAAATGGGCCCGACCACAGAAGGTCTTAGACCTGGCAGTAATTTAAAACTTTGAAACAAGTCCCAATCAGGCACCATATCATTAACCTTACTGGTAAATACACTGATCAATTTCTTAACAATTAATGTAGAACACATTAAGTTTATCACGGTCCGCAATTTAGTTTCAGTTTTCATTTAACATGTTTTATTTAATCTTGCATTCCCCAACAGTGCTAGCTATTCCAGGATATTGTTTTTTGTCTTCTTTTGCATGTAGCATGTTATTCTTTTACATTGCTTTATCTTAAACAGCTAAACAGTGATAAAGCCAATAGTCCTGGTTGGTTTTAGGTGCATGTCCGTTGTTGTGGTACATGTATATCTCGATGAAATAAAGCTCACTGACACCCAAATACTGGTTAGGTGGCACAATATTGGAATCAAAGAAATTGAGTTTACACGTTTAAGTCACACCCATAACTACATAGGCCACGCACTTTATGAGTCCCCACATTTTTACTCCAAAACCTATTTTGTTCGGCCACAAATGACATAGTAGGGACTTGATTTTGATGGGAGTGGTATACAGAGGTAAACCCCTTACTTCCATTTTATTATTACTGTTTTGTAAACTATTGCGTTACTCACAATACCAGTTTGTGTTATATTTTTGTATGCATCACACAATCACCCACACAACCCATATTTTGGGTAATCTCAAACGTGATGTGGATCTTGGGCATAGCTACAGTCTAGCACAAAATAAAATGTCCTGCACTTAAATGTGCTAAATATCAGCTCAGAAGCTCATCTAAATGCACAACTTCCTGTTCCTTCCCAAAAGTTAAGGGTTCTACCACAAGCTGCAGAAATGCTGTGCATTGAAATGCTAACAGGACAGGGTGCTTTGTGTTCGTGTGTGCTGCAAACCGTATATGTTTCATGCAAGCATTTCTCTTATTACTGCAAACACACAACAACCTGGTAGGTGTTTAGCAACATATTCAGAAACCGTAAGATTTAAAAAACGTGGCCTCACTCCACCTACTTTCTTTAAATACCACATGTATCTGAGCACAAATGGAAAATAAGTGGCCACTAAAAACCGGCACCACACCCATAGATTAGAGAGGACGTTCAGAATCATCTTCTAAATATGTTTTTTTTCCCCAAATATAAACTTCTGGTTCGTTTTGTATTTTTTTTAAAAAGTTTTTTAAAGTACAGAATATCCTACTCCATGAACCTTACAAAGCAAACCATCAGCGTGCATTACGTGGACGCTCCTTTTGATGAAATGTGGTGTAGCACTCTTAACAGAATGTGCATAGCTAGCATGCTCTACAGTGGGCCTCAACGTGGCATGTAGACGATAAAGAACCTGTATGCCAATTCTAAGCAGCTGCATGTGCCAAAGACCTTTACTTAGTGCATACTTGATCAATGTGCAACTCAATCGAAACAGCCCAACATTAGTCACAGGCTGAAAGACAGATATAGAGCAGTGGAGTAGAGAACCTTGGGGGTCCGCAAAGCCTACTCAGGGGGTCTGCTAATGCTTAGAAAGTTAAATATTATCAGATTTAAATAAAACAGATGAGTAAAATTGAAAATGTTAAAGATTTTCTGTAAATTTGAATGAATTTGGAGGCTAAAAATTGTTTGATGAAACATTCCTGCATTTTTGAGCATTGCTTTGCAGTTCAATTCATCGAAAATGCTTAGACCAGGGTCCTCTGCTTCAGTAATGACAGTGGGGGTCCCCAGATAGCAGTAATTCACTAGGATCCCCGAGTTCCAGTAATACTTAAGAGGGGGTACGTAGAAATCAAAAAGGTTAAAAACCACTGTCCTAAGGAAAGCCAACACACCAGCAACAGTCTTCAGATCACAGCAAACTGTGACTCTCCTGAAACAAGACTGACATTGGCCTGAAGGACCAATGAGGCTCTAGCTCACCTTCCACCATGATCTTGTGATCAGTCCGCTTAGGAAGCAGGATGATGGATATGTCCTGCTACCAGATAGGAAAACAGCAAATAAGTACGCACAGGAACACATTAGACATGTTTTAAAACTAAGATACATTTGAAATGAGGGTGAAAAAAAGATTAGGCGTTTTTACCCCAATATTCGCCTACAAGATAAACAAAAGAATAGCAGTTAAGGATTGTGTGTGCTTATGGTACATGCTTCTGATGCCAGTAATCCCCACAGGAACCCGCCCATTTTAAAGTGCATTATTTTCAACATCTGGTTGTTCCATTTTCCCAATCTATAAAGGCACATTTTACATTGCAACTCAGTGTTGCAACATGCACAAACTTCCTGAGGGGTTTAGCTTGCAGATACCGTTATTACAACATAATTATCGAAGAGGAACAAAGACTCCTAGACAAACAACAACGTAACGTACTAGAAAACGACAATTTTCAAGTGAGGTCAAAACGTTGGCAAAAATTCTGGAGATAGAAAACAGCCTTTTTCTAGCTATGTTTTTCTAGCAAATAGAACTGCCCTGGATCCAACACAAGTTTAACACCAACTAACCTACTCATCCCACACACCCTAATTTTAAAAACTGTTACAAACACAGAGGGGAGGATTGCCACTTTTCCTTAAACTTGGACTTGGCCCAAAGCCCCACCCACAGAGTGGAAAGTTTGGGTCCAAACTTGGGTGGTGTGGTGCGCAAAAACGATGGATTAAACCCAGATCTGTGACTAGGGGTGAATGTTTGATTTGTTCAACTTTCTGCCCATCATCTGTTCTTTTTGCTTTTGTCGCTCAAAGTGGGAAGGGTATGACCAGACGTGGGTCCCGTGCTCACTCTGCCACTGGATTCAAGCTAGGCTGATGAGGGGTGATCAGGAGTGGCCCATGCAGGCAAGAGCGGTGGGGAGGAGGGGGAACTTGCCAGACGAGGGAAAAATGACCGAATTTTCACTTGTCTGTCGAGTCCATCCGTCTCCACCCCTCCCCACCCCACCACTCTTACCTGCACCGGCCGCTCCTGAGGGTGATACTCCGAAACCGGTCCCAGGATGCTTGTTTCCATCCAGGGAGGACCTGGCCTGGCAGTTCGGGCTGAACTGTTACAATGGGTAGCAGGGTCAAGACTGATTTGCATATGGCTGGGTCCAAACTGGGGTGGTGCGGTGAGCAAAAACATGATGGATTAAACCCAGATTTGTGACTTGGGTGAAGTGTTTGATTTGTTCAGCATTCCGTCCACCATATATTTTTTGCTTTTTTTTTTTTAAGCTCCAATGTAGGTAAATACACTTGCTAATGTGTGATTTTTCACGCTACTTTTGATCATGGGCTTGCAATTTAGCAACAGTGCAGATAGGAGCTATTATACAAGCCATGGGCTTATATTAGCCACCTCAGAGTAATGAAAAACTGAGTGGACCACAGTAAGAGTAAAAACAGTGACTCTTCTCCCCCCCCCCCCAAGCTAAGGCTCCTCAAGGGGCCAGTGACTACTTAGAAAATTATAATATTAACAGATTAATAAAGTGTATATAAAGAAGCTAACTGTACAATTGAACATTTTAAAAAGTACTGTAAATGTGAAGGAATTTTAACTTGAGACAAAAAAGGAATTAATATACGCAGATTGGTTTATGGGAGCAGTGCAAGTTAATCAACAGAATATAGTATGGATGATGAGTGGCCTCCATTAAACTTGGAGATGCTTCAGCCTTCATATTAAAATAGTTTTATTTATATGCGTTTGCTAATTAAATAAAATGTGTCATCTGTGTATTTGTTTGAATGTTTTTTGTGTATGGTTTCCCGGTTCAAATCATTGCCTATGCTTAGGTTGGGGCCCTGGGCTAGCAGTTACGACTCATTGAGGGGTTCCCGGATTCCAATAATGATTCAGGGGTGGGGGGGTCCCCAGGTTCGACTGATGATTAATTGGGGGTACCCAGAAGTCAAAAAGTTGAGAATCATTGGCTTAGTGTATAAGGAATTGAAAACAGAGACCAGTTGTATGTGCAACTTTCAGAGTAAAATACTGCTGCTCAGGTGGTTAATGGAAAAGATGTGTTTGCAATCAGACGATAGTAATTTTGAAGTATAAAATATCTCAAAGGGGCAACATGCCGCTGTAGAGCACTTTGCATAGGTCTATAGCTCATTAATTTGAACCACAAAAATGAGTTGGGTTCAAGTGTTACTGCTAATATCCTTGTGGAAACTACAGGTTAAACTCCTATTCCAGCACACGGTTCAGTAGATTATGCACATGCTGCAAAAGTCTGCATGTATAAAGTGGGATACTTTTGAGGGCTAAATCAAACTTTCATTCTTCTAAGATCACTAACGTGAGTACCACCGAGTTGGATTGTAACACGTACCCATTGCTTACTACCAAAGCACTGTTATTAATATAAAAATCAGGGCCTTCGGTGGTCATATCACTAAAAATACAATATTTGAAAAAAATATTGTCTACAGGTGATCGTGGAAGACACTTTCTATGGACTGGAATCTAGAGAACACTAAAGTGATTCTAGTATTTTGCTGACCTCTGCTGGTCGTTTTCTATCAAGAAAGTTAAATATTGTTGCCATTTTGTTTTTTTAAAGTCCCTCAGCAGAGAGTAATTTTACTGACGTCTACTGTTCATTTTCTATCAAGACAGTTAAATAGAGGCAGTTGAACAGAAAAAAAAAGTCTCTAAACGGAAGCAGACAAGTCCTAGGGCTGATCTTCAGAGCCCACAAAATACATACACATGTAAGTATATACAAGAGGTCTCGAATGCCCGACCTAAAAATGGCATCAATGAATGCTCTTCAAGACAGAGTGGGCAGCAGCACTTTACCTTTTCTTTCACTAATCACAGGTTTGTCCTGCTGCGAAATAATAACTTCAAGGTTAGAAGGACAGGCTGAAAAACACAATAGCTGAGATCAGCAAACAAGAAATAAATATGGTCTCTCCGGTCCAAGTACTGACAGCTGGCAAATCGAATTGTGGGGTAAAAATGTTCTCAATAAAAGAGGAAATCTGTCACCACCACTATGCACAGCCTGGCAAGTAAGCTGGATATGCAGTGTTATTCTTCCTAGTGAGTACAAAACAAGGACATCCTTAGCTTTAGACACAAGGATCACGGCTGAGAAGCTTATGTTTAGAATAATGCCTATTATGATACCGTAATGTGCTAAAGAACACAAACAGCGATTGCATGGCCTTCTGGGAGTACCTAAAATATGAATGCCAAATCTGCAGTACCAATCCAGGCAATAGGAACAGTTGTAAATTCCACACAGATGCCCATCAACTGTTGTACAGTGGTGCAGGCAAAGTATATGGGTCCATCACAACAAAATGGAGAATAATCTTTCCTAAAGCTATAACAGCGTTCTTAAACACAATAAATGTTAAGCTTGATGCAAACCACTCATTTCCAGCTAGGGAGAGAACATATGCATTGTTTCCTGTGTGCATGAAGTGGCCCTAATGTTTATTATGCAATCTTCAATCTGCTCATAATAAGAGCCAAGACGGAGTTTCCCCATTCACAGTGTATTTTGCTTGTGAAGCAGATTTAATGTGGTCTCTGTATTCCACCTGTTCTTATAGACCTGATTTAGCTACCTAAATATTTAGAAATGAAAGATGTGCCATGTACAACCATCATACGGGAACTAAATAAGCATTGACAAAACCAACAGGTCTGTCTTTTGTATAGTGCAAATACACCAAGGGACACTACAAAAGCAGATCTGCAGACATTGCAGGGCACCTGCAAGTTTCCATATACACAATCAACACACACATACCCACCCTTGCGCCCAGCAACACAAATGCACGCTCATATTCACACAGATAAGTCGGAGCAAACATCAATGCCTGCCAATTCACCCTATGTCCTGTGTGCCAGCCCCAAGAACCAAATTCAAACTGAGGCTGGAATTGCTAAAAACATACAACATACATGAAAGGGCAAAAATAAAATGCTAAGTATCAGAATGTAAGGCTCTGTTGGGTGAAATGCCAGAACTGGGCAAGGAAGCACAAGGCATGGCCCATATGAAAGCAATTAATAAGGATACATAGATGGAAGTTAGAAACAAACACATTTTTGGTCTTTGATAATGGCAGTTGGGGAGACTTTTGTTGCTTTCAAAAGATTTAATGGGCCATGGCATCTTACGACGAAGTGAATTATTTCACTATGCTTAGTGATCCAATATTTTGAAATGCCCGGGTTTGTGTTCCATATCACGGAAGACAGTGGGCCATATCATATGTAATCTTTGTAATGCAACATTTGTGTTTCATCTTAATTTTCAGCTGGTGTAGGAAACAAAAAGCCTGGAGCATTTTCATTTACCGTCCCACCAGTCAAAGGTTGTCCAATCAGTGCTTGTATTTCGCTCCACAGTTTGGACAACAAAGGCTTAAAAACCAAGCTATGTGGATGTGCAAAGACAAAGTGTCTCTGGACAGAGTTGCGGGTATGCTGAGCTTTATTCAATTTGTAGGAGACGCATTTTGTTCCTGTCCCCACCTAATCCACGACAACTGCAAGTGATATATACATACTGAAAACAAGCAAAATGGTTATCTGGAATCATGACACTGGCAACTGAACCAATCCCAAAGCCAGCACTTTCACTAGCGGCATCAAAGCCCATAAGAACTCACCTAGCAACACACAGAGGGCATTTAAACTTTTGCGATGCTGACCAACTGTTTTCTTGTTGTATTATTTTCCTTTTGAAATTACAAATAAACAAAGTTTTTAAAAAAAAGTTAAAAGAAAAACACACACACACACACACACACACACACACACACACACACACACCCCACCCACCCACCCCCACACTTATTTTGGGAAGAAATGCAATTATGGGTGGTCAAGAGTAGAGTGCCAGAGCCCTTTCAAATCGGCCTCTGCAATATCAAGACCACTGTCCAATTTAAGTTAGAGGGAGCAAAACCTATCTTTGCATGGCCAGAGAAATGTTAATGGATGCGTGACGAACCTCAGCATACACCAAGGATTACTCTGGAGATAGATGGCAAATTATGACACATTGTAAGGATAACACCCCTAATAAAGTTTTTCACCTCTTCACTATGTGAACACAGATTATTAAATGATGCATCCAAAGTGTACAACTAGGCATTATCGTGAATAAATCTATTTCAACTTCAAAGGGCTAGTGGGCTTTACTTTTGCATTACATTAAATGTAATTTTACTAATTGTTTGTTGCCTATGAAATGCGTATACTTACCTAGATGACTCAATACTAAACCAATGAGGCTGTAGGAGTGTAAGACTTGCGTATTATGAACAGGTCAAAAATTGGCAAACTATAGGGAACTAGTAGTATTTATAGGCTGTTACAATCTGTATTTAGATTAGTAGTTACTCAATTGCAAAGACCCCTTTTCAGAGATATGCAACTAGAAAATACAGGTATGGACCGATTGAGGGCAAGCACAACTCGTGAGGACGACTCAGTCTCCATATGCAATTAATGTTTAAACCCAATGGAGTGGAAACATGATTTGAGGGGCAGAAAGTAGTTAAGTGGCAAAGTAGATTCAATCATCAGCTTGAATACTTACTCTGTCTTCGTGCGCCTTTAGTGCATGACATTTGGAACGCTCACCTATATGTAACAAAGCAATGTATATGCCTTTCCAGTTTTTTTGTTGTTTTTTTTTTTTAAGGATTTTCAAACATTGAATTTGAATAAACCTCACTTACATACTTCAGGGGTAAAACTGAAACTCTAGCAGAGATCCTGTCATTTCAATACCTATGTAGGACCGTTGACTAGTACATATTGAAAACCTACAAATTATATTTATAAATTGTAAACGGGAAAACTCTCTGTATGTTGCAGTTTTAGTTATACTTTCACGCTGCTCAAAACCAAGAGAAGTAACTCTTGCTATACAGCGGTTTCCACCAGCGAAGTGGCCCTCAGCGTGGGCTCCCTATGTGCTTATGTATCTAAATACATTCTTATACTGGTGGACTGCCACCTGCTCTCTTCCAAATGTTTTTCCATTCATTACGACATAAAAGGGAAGCAAAACAAAACAAACAAACAAAAAAAAAACAGTCACTCTTCCATTAAAAAATGTACCCTGTATAGTCCTCTGGTGATCTTTTCGAAAACAAACAATAGTTATAGGAAATAAGTACGCCCTTCTAAGATTCTATAGTATATGTATTAAGACATGTCTAATACTCATCTAGTCCTCATCAAGAACCAACAGTTGTTACATCTAAAGAGCATGTCAAAAATAAAGAAATTTCACTTTGTCGTTATTTATTAAGCAATCAGTTAACATTATAGCCTAGAGTGAAAAAGTAAGTGCTCCTTTACTACTTCCATATCAATTAACAGCGGAATTAAAATTAGTGGTACTAAAGAGGTCTACATTATGATTTGCTCAACAGAAGAGCTTACGACCTGTATATAAAATCTGCAGCATTCATGTTCATGCAGTTACTTTTTCACACAAAGCTCCTGAATGCTGGCCGACGTTTTTGATCTAAAAAGGATTACTAAGTGACTTATTTGTCAAATGAGGTTAGATTTACCTACTGTTGTACTTGACAAGGAATATATCAAGGACTGATGTATACGGATTTTTAAAGCTTTGGCATCCTAAGAAGGTTTACTTTTTCGAATCATTGCATTTCACGTGGTCAGCTACTCACAAAATCACGTCCACTCCCATTGCTTTGCCCCTTCGCCGCTTTGTTCACCCGTCACCTTTGTCAACAGCTCGGGCCCATTTTGGCAGCCGCATTCATCCATTCTTTAATACCTCAATTGCAATGTCCTCCCGCCTCCACTACATCATTAGAAACATATGATCTACCTCACATTCCACTTAGCTAGGACCCCAAACGACACTAATTCTAATAAAAGTAGGCTGTTCCAACAGCTCTATTGAACTCGCATTCTTTCTTGCTTCCCACTTAGAAACTCTGATGTGCCTAAAATCTAGTCAACCATTCTCACATTGTCGCCATCCTAGTGTGTTGTCATTGAGGGCCATGACAGGCTACCACATTGTTCCAACGGGTCCGAACCCGGGTGTTCGAGAAGGACATGTATGCTGCTTCCGTAGAAGTTAACATCTGCACATTTGAATGGGGAGAGTTAATCTGTACGGGTCTACGCCCCACACAAATTTAGAACCTCTCGACATCTTTTTTTGCCTATGCCTCATTACAGTCCGTGCACAGGCAAACACACTAAATATTGGCTTAACACGACATGATACACACTTAGTGCACCCCTGTGTGGGGGACTCGGGGATCCTGCAGACAACTACCTAATCACATGTGCAGTCAGGATTATATCCCATTACTGCAGAAATTGGGGGGGGGGGGCACATGATGCAGCAAGGGCTGTGTAAGCTGGATCTGCACACCACGCCCTCACCGTCTGAAGGAGGATTGCAGAGCAGGTCCTCGGGGCAGGTAAGCCTGCTGCACACTCATGGCGCAACCTGCGGACCAAAGCACTATGTTGTGCTCTTCCATGCAGACATACACAGTGACTGTGCAAACCTGTACAGGAAACTTAATTTCTTCAGTAATGTGGCATTAGGATGCACACAGCTTTAACAGTCATGAACGTTTGCAACTATACATGTAATGAGTCCACTGGGTACTAGATGCTCATTTCACAACACATACATATAGCAATCCATTATGCTGTTATTCCACCAAGCCACTGTGTGTGCTGTCACCAGCCAATTCTTTGAAGACTACCCCTTTTAGATTACTAAAAACACCGCCTGTTCAAAAACCCAAACCAAACTCCTAAGTACAACCCCATTGGCACCCTTCATAGTTACATAATGTATCCTTCTGCTACTCCCATTACCATAAAGCCCTACCTCTACACTTGTAAATTACATGCTGATCCAGGTTTCAAAAGCACACTCAAAAAGACTGCACTCTTCGCCACTAAGGTCCATTAAAAAAATACTTGCATCTAATTTTTCAGATGTTTTGGGAACCAACATGCAAATAAACGTCACTGGTAAGCGGTACTGCTGCAATATGCTTTTCTCAGGTACAAAGAGGAACATTGTAGGAACTTGCAAATTCACGAAGCAGCACAAAAACTGCACTATTACTTTTGGAAACTGAAACATAGTGGTGTTAATCAACTAGCAACATCTTAATTGTGTTCCATCAACTTACTCGATGCAAAATTTCCCTAACTTACTCGACAGTCAATGTTTGCACCAGGTGAGGAACAAACGCCCAGTTGAAACATCAGACCTTGCATTCAAGTTTGAGCTCATCATGTTCGATTGTGTGTGAAACCGTTCCTTGCCAGCAGACAAGAAACCTTTATTGACCCTGTCAGGCTACAGGTTAGAGATCCCAGCTACGTAATACTATATAGATGATGCGCTTCGGCCAGCACAAATAGAATGAGGCATGTGTTGTAACATTTTAAAATACATATGAATTTCATGGGGAGAGGTAAGTATCGATCAAAAAAGCACACACACAAACCCACGGTTTGCGTGTCTTAATGGTATAACAAACGGAAGCTGCTTTGTTTATTTTAATTATAACAGTGTGAGTGAACACATAGAAACCACAACAAATGACAATGAAAAGTCTGGATGGTATGGACTTTTACAGCAAAATGTTATTCGAAAATTAACACAAAGGCTAACAGCGATACAAATTGGAAACAACAATAGGAAAAGAAAATATACCAAGTGTGTATGTGGGAATAATGTTGCAGGTGTGGTAGTGGTTTATGATGCTTAATAAGCATTTGTCTAATTAAATAATTAAAAAAAAAAAAATACTGGCTAGACCCTAGGTAAAAATAACTTCTTTTCAAACAGCGGGGCACAGAAAGACACAAGACATTTTAACTTGCCTATCAAGACGGGTCCATCCACACTCTAGTGCTCAGTATGCTGAATATCCTTTATGCACAAATAGCGGCAAGACATGTTATGCCTGGCTAGTGTTTTACCAAAGATACACAACCAACGAGGGGCATTTTATTGATTTCATAATCTTTAGGAGGACGGAGATATAAGTTGCGAGTTTGAGTGTTTCTACCAAGTTTCACTTGGGGCAAACAGTTAAATCACTGGCAAGTTGGACATAGACCAAAGGTGTTGCTTCAGAAAGGAGAATAGTTGCAAAATATACTGAGTCCAATCTGCTGAGATCTACTAGATCACAGGGTGATACTAGATACTGCCTGAAGGTCTGACCCCTAATCTTGGTAGTTATTTTATCAATCTATGGTGATACTCACAAGAGAATGTGGTCAGGAGAAAAACGATTCACAGAAACGACATTATAGTATATGGTCACACACTAAGTGTGACCAGCCCTTGCACTGCCTTTGGAGCATTAGAGAGTGAGGAATCAAATGCCTGACCTACAAAGGACTCCGGTAGACTTTGTGTGGCAGAAAGGGTGATCACTGAAAGTCAGCACTGCAGAACTAGCAGCTGCTGCCAGGGGAGGACTTGCATCGTGGATTCCACTTTTCCAGAGAGCAACACCGTGGTCCTAAGCCTTGCTTCATGCTAACCCAGCAGAGAGTACGAGCAGCAGTACCAACTGGACTGTAGTGAGTGAAACCTGCTCGAAATAGCACAGCTGTTACTCAAAACTTAGTGGGATTACCAGAACAGAACATCTTTGACTTTAGTTCTTTAGCACAATGTGCTTTGTGGCTCGTTAGCGTGCAGTCATGGCTGGACCAAAGAGCATTGCATCCACTATGTCCGTCCGTCTGTCTGTCTGTCCTTTGTGTAGAAGTTCAGTCTGTGCGTCATGGGAAAGTTTCATGGTCGGGTGTAGAAGCGGATGTGACTGCTTTTAAATGTTCTACTAAAGCTTTTCAGTAGCGATGCGAACTGCTGCACAGCACGACGTCCCTTGGTAAGAATCCAAGTCCACAGTTACCAATGGCTTCTGTGAACGTTGCACGACTCCTCCATGGTGCAAACCTCATTTTGTAACACCTCATTTTGGGCACTAAGGGATTTATAAATGCAATTGTATTACAATATATAACTCACACTTTTAATACTATAACAGTCAGCGGTTGGGTGTCGATTGAGATTCATACGGGCAGCATAATTTCCTTTTACTGCTTGACACTTATATTCACACAAGAAAAAATTGCTAAGAGGCATATCATGACCCCAATACTGTACCAGTCTACAGCAAATAAACAGCTCATCACCAACGGAACAGACACTGAGTAACTGAAGGGATCTGCAGCATGACACTGGAATTTTAAAATGAGTCCACCGATGTAGGTCTCAAATAGGTACATACTACAACCGATTTGTCTCACAAGGACACTCAGATAAGGGATATTAACTAAGTCCATCCCAACAGGTCTCTCCACCAAACAAAAAAAATGTTTTATTTGCATTCAGACTATTTTTTGGATGAATATTGATGGTGCCCTGGCACCCTTCCCAACTAAGTTTAGCAAAACCATTGACAAAACAAGCACTTAAAGCCGAAAGGCTGGTGGCCAACCACATAACTATTGATAATGTCAAAGCTAGTTTTCACAACGATCTCCACTTCTGTGAGCCTCCGGGGGCATTTGATCTTTTTTTGTGGTTGATGGTAAGACAGTGGAGTCAAGTCCCCCACCCCCAACAGTTTAGAATGGCTGCTGACCCAACAGACTAAATGGAGACCGATGGCAACCAAGATATCAAGAGACAAAGGCCTTTTTAGGTCTGGCCTGCACACCTCTTCAGCAGTCTCATAAGCCGCTTCTAATAAAACATGTTGATAAAAAACATATGCACTAGCAAATCCAATAGGTCAGCATTGATAAGCTGGTGCAATGTTCATTTATTAAAGTTTTTATTTCAAGCATGTAAAAAAAAATAAGGTGTTGCCACTTTAATTTGGCCACCATGTGCTTGCAGTAAAAATGTGAATTCTAAAAAATATTCATGATTTAGTCTTTTGACTAGTGATTTAAAGCAACAATGAGTCATATATTTTATTATTTGTGAAGGAGAGAAGACTAAAGATGTAACTAAGTACTCAAACCGCAGGAAGGCAAAATTTTACACTGTCTCATACTTTACAAAGGAACATTGAAAAGGAGGTAATATTTAACTGGAGAACAGAAGTGCTGGCAAAATAAAGATTCTTTAAAGTAAAGATAAAAATATAAGCACACTGAAGAGAACTATTTTTAGGTAGACGTCAACAATGTGCACAAGCTTTGTGCAATCACTCGAAGCAAAATGATTCAATGAGTAAAGTAGGTTGACACTGCCCTATGATGCAGTGGGCGGAAGCAATACCTGAATGACAATTTAACAGACCAATAGATGAAGCATACTCACCAAAAGCGCCTCACCTGTGCATGTCACTTATGATATTGTTTGGAATTTTTTTTAGATTTTTCACAGCCTGGTGGGCAGAAAATCTGGATTTTATTAAGTAACCAGAGGCCAAGATTATGCAAATCTCCTTTATTGCGCAGCTCACAGCAGCAACAAGGAAGAGATCTAGAACTTCATAAACATTCCAACACAGCCTTCAAGGAGCCAAGATGGCGACCGGGACGGCAGCGTAGGCTCCCGGCTCCGTGAACCTCCGCATCCCGCACAGATATCCTGCATGAGATCCTTAGCCTGCGCTATATGCCCGTGTTGGTGAATGAGAGCGGCAACCGATCGTGTGACTCCGAAGTTTCTGGCGGCGGTATCGCCGGAGAAATGTCCATTTAAAGTTTGCGGCCTGTGCAACCCTGGAACCGGGACCTCGAGTGGATAACATGGCCGGGCGGCAGTTCAACAACAGCGGCCTTTGGTGACTGGGTGGAGTCGGACTAACCGGAGCGGTGAGAATATCGGCCTACATTTCGCCGTGGTCGTTCCTACCACTAAGCGTAGCGGAACGAGTGCATGCCCGAGGTGGCTAATCCAAGATTCCCCGGTGATTGTCTCAGCCTTCGCCGGTGAGCTGCCCGGCTGCCGCCCGCAACTCGCCCCGATTCTTGCGGACTGCTCCCGGATTTTCGCGGGCGCAGATCCGTGGTGGGGAGGATTGCTGCCCGTGACCACACACCGGGTATATTTTTTGCCTGCCCCCGAAACCCTGATTCCAGTGACATGGAACCTGAGGCGCTTGTCCCTGAGTCCTGGTCCCAATCTGGGTTGGACCTACCCAGCGGCCATCTTGACAGGACGAAGTCTACCATCCTGTATACTGGGTCGCAGCACGATTGGAAGTGTACGACTATGAGGAGTGTAGCGGAGCGAGCGCCGAGAGCTGTGCTGGGGTATGGTGATCTTCGAGGCTCTCGGTGCCCTTCATTCCACCTTGGTTCACGGCGCCTGGGTACTGGGGAGTAAGCTTGATGGGGTGGCATTAGCGTCGGAACAGTTGCTGCCTGCCTGTCCCCAGGTACACGGGGACTTCCTACACCGCACACAGGAGGACAGTGTCGTGGCCGCCCCTGTGGATAGTGACCAGCTGGAAACTCCGGACAGTATCTCAACGTGTGATCGGCTGGCGGTGGGTCTGGTCTGTCCCGGAGGTCTTGGACCTGAGTGGGGGGTGGTGGCCTTGTCCCGTGTGCGGCCTCCGGCAACCCAGGCAACATTCCAGCAACGGTCGCCTGCTCTGGCTGATTTCGCCTTCTTGGACCTTGTGTGCAGTGCAGATCCTGGGGCAGCACTGGGAAAGACGACTCTCCATATTGCTGACGGTGTTGGTGATCAGAGACTTCCACCCTACCTGTGTGTGTCGCTTCCTGTTCTTTTTTGGACGCTCCTCTTCTTTGTAGCATTGGACATGGCACTGGGTCGATGGGTATGCATGGGTAGATTCGCAAAGAGTGGCCAAGGATAAGGCTGATCCTTCAGAGGTGGTCATCTAAGAGGCGGGCGGGCTCAGGGGTTGCGTGCTCTCACGGCATAACTGTTAGTGTAATAGGCGCATAATGCTCCCCATTCTTCTTTGATTTGGTCGATTCTGTGTTGCTTATTGTTTGCTTTGGGGGGAAACAAATTGTGCGGGAGGGAGAAGCCGGGGGCATGTTTTGAAGGCCCTCCTCCAGTTTATTAATATTCTCTCTACCCCCCCGTCTGGTGGGGTTCTTTTCTTACTCCTCTTTCTCTGTTTCTTCTATATTTCGGGTCTGGTTCCGGGGCGACAGGCACGCTGCTGGGGGGGGGGGGGGGGGCCGTACTCATCTGCAGAGGTGCAGGGTGGGGGGTTGGGGGAGGGGATCCTTTAGTCTTTAACCCTTTTTTCCATGGCCTCCTTTTTCTTCTCTTATACTTCTTTGTCTTTCTTTTCTGGGATCAGCATGGTAGAACTCCTTCGTCGTTAATCGCTGCGTTTTCATGTGTGCCACAATTTCCGTGGCGTTTTCTGGGTTTTAGGGCAGGTGACTGCAGGCGCAAATGGCCGAGATATTCCTCCACATCCTGAACTTTTTGTTTCAGCGCCATTGACTAGATAAATTGCTGTTTATTGTTGACGTTTATTATTCTACCTGCCATTTCTTGCTGCCGGGAAACTGTTTGGCACCTGATCCTTCCATCCTCCCTTATTATAAAATGAAAACCTTTTGTATCCTGGTCTCCTACTTGGGCTGTTCAGTGGCCGAGAGTATACCAGCATGGAGATTCTGCTCCCCGAGGTGCTGCCTGTGATAAATATTGATTTTTGTTACTCTGACTGCTTAGCGGCCGGCCCCGGGGGTTGTAGGCCCATACTTGTTATTGGTTGAAATGTCAATAAAGGTTTTTCCAAAAAAAAAAAAAACATTCCAACACAGTATAAAGTCCATGTGCACGTAGTCATCTCCCTTCTTTGTGCAGCGAACAAGATAACTTTAAAATTCTTTTCAAATAACTTTCTTAGAAAAGACATCTGAAAGGTCTCAGAAACCATTTAATCTGTAAGACAAGATAACAGAAATATATTACAAGGGAGGTTTAAATGTGGAGGGACAATCTTGGCCTCCGTGTCCTTAATAAAATCCAGATTTTCTGCCATCAGGCTGTGAAAAATCAAAATTTTATGGCATGACACAGATGTCAACATTTATGCAAGTTCAAAGTGTATTCAACACATTATCGATAACATTTGAAACCGGTTTAAAATTACTTTTGAAAATCCATTCATTTGACCAGTCTGCGGCCCTAAGAATATCTTGAAGGCCACCACCCAAAACAAAAGCTTTTGAAGCTGAAGCACCTCTAAGAGAATGAGCACCAAAAATTGAAGTATCGATTCCAGCTTCTTTCATAACATCCTTAACCCATCTAGCTAAGGTGGGGGAAGAAACCGCTCTATGAGGGAATCTGCAAGATATTAATAATTGATCAACAGAATTTCTCAACCCTAATGTTTTTTTCATATTCTAACAAACACTTGACAACATACAAGCTTTCGTTCTGAGGGAAAGAGGGATAGAAGACAGAAGTTGACATGGTTTTAGTCCTTTTTTTAAGGAGGAAACAAACTCCCTCAGGTTGAAAAGCCCTACTAGAGATGTCTAGGGCTTTGACGTCCGATGTTCGCCTGAAGGAGACAAGACATAATAAAAACAGTGAGTTTATAGGAGAGTCTTTTTAAAGAGTGAAGAATTCTCGCCCCAACTTGTAATTAGTCTAAGAACATCTGACATCCCATAAGGCGGAATATTTGGGTAAAGGTGGATTTAAAAAAACGCATACTACGCATTAACTTCTTTGTTAGCAAGTTTTGGCCTACCGAGGTACCGTCTACTAGGCAGTGACCTGCTGCAATGGCCGATCTATAGACGTCAACAGTACGATAAGCCAGGCCTGAAGCGAAGATTTCAGACAAGAAATTAATAACTTGAATTAGACCGACTGAAATGGGATCGTAATTCCATCTAACGCACCAACAAACCCATTTACGCCAAGCCAGTCTATAAGCTTTCCTTGTCCCAGGTGCCCAGGACTCCGATATGAGTCTGAAAGCGTTCTCCAAAATGCCTGGGAGGCGCCATTGTCTCCTGAAATCGTCCAAGCCATCAATGACAGAAGGCCCGAGTCACAAGGGGGTGGCATTCTCCGTGAGGACCTGTGATAATCGCCCCGAAGGAGGGAATGAGCATTGGAAAGTCTACGCTCATTTCCATCAGAATTGGAAACCAAGCTTGGGATCTCCAAAGGGGTGATACTACTACCACTGGATCCTTGTTTCTCCGAACTTGAACAAGAAAACATGGGAGCATTGCAAAAGGAGGGAAGGCATTAGGGTTCAGACCAAGCCAGTTCTGAAGGAAGGCATCTCCCGCTAAGGCCTGAGGGTCTGGTCTCCAGCTGAAGAAATTCGGTAGTTGAGTGTAGAGTCTTTCTGCGAACAGATCTATTCCAAAGGGACCCCATAAGGATTGAATGGACAGGAAAACTTGTCTGTTCAGTTTCCAATTGCTGGAATCTTTGAAAGTCCTTGAGAACCAGTCTTCTACCCCATTGTTCAGGCCTGGAATGTGTTCTGCAATCACAGAGATGCCTTTGTTGAGGCAATAGGCCCAGAAATTCTTGGCCAGGTCCGAAAGACCTTTGGAGTGAGGACCCCCCCCCCCATCTTGTTCACGTATCTCACAGCGGAAACGTTGTCCATGCGGAGCATAACTGAACACTTGATCATATCCTTGGTAAAGCTCCGGATTGCAAAAGGATCCTGCCAGTAGTTCTAGGCAGTTGATATGCAACTCTTTCTATCGAGAAGTCCAAAGGCCCCCTGTTGACGAGTCGCCGCATGTGGCACCCCATCCTTCTAGGCTCGCATCGGAGTCTATTATCAGGTCCGGTTCCACCCCGAAGATGGCTCTGCCGTTCCAGGCTTCTGCATTCTTCAACCACCAGAGTATCTCTTTCCTGGAGTCTGAGTCTAGGTATACGATCTGAGAGTAGGAAGGATTGCTTCTCAGGGCTGTTGCCTTGAGTCTCTGAAGGGCCCGGTAATATAGAGGGCCCGGATATATGGCCTGGATAGTCGAGGACAGGAGGGGAAAGGATTGTTTCCTTAGAATTTTCCTTAGCTCCTTCCTGAGTTTTTCTCCGGGGAGTTTTAATTCTGCCTGAACTGTATCTACCGTAAAACCGAGGAACTGTGTGACTTGGGTTGGGGTTGTTGAAGATTTTTTGTTGTTTATTACGAAACCCAAGTGTTCTAAAAGTTTTATAGTCAGAACTGTGTGTTGAGAGGCTACTTCTTTGGACTGAGCCATTAATAAAATGTCGTCCAGATATAAAATTAGTCTTATTCCTTTGTTTCTTAGCCAGGCCGCTACTGGACAAAGGATCTTGGTACAGCACCAAGGGGCTGAGGATAGACCGAAGGGGAGGCTTGAAAACTGCCATAGTTTGCTTTCCCATAGAAACTGGAGGAATTTTTGGTGTGCAGGCCATAAGCGTCCTTTAGGTCTAGACGAGTGAGCCAATCTCCTTTCCTTAGGATGTCCCTGAGAAGGTAGATCCCCTCCATTTTGAAATGGCGATAGACTACCTATTGATTTAGTTCTTTTAGATTTATCACAGGTGTCATCTTTTTGTCCTTCTTTTCTAGTAGAAATACATAGCTGATGAAGCCAATCTCTCTCCCTTCTCGTATCGCACCTTTTGTGAAAAGGTCCTTTATCTCGTGAGAGACTAGAGCGGAGTCTTTTTTTGAAAAACGAATTTCTCTGGGAATTCTTTCCTGAATGGGTGAATCTATGAATTCTATTTTGTAGCCCTTGACAGTATCTAACACCCATGGGTCTTGGGTCATCATATTCCAGTTCCCACAAAACAGGGCTAGTCTCCCTCCCACCTTTATAGGGGTATCTAAACGGTCTTTGGTTAGACTTACCTGCTGAAAATCCTCTTTGTTTTCTTTCACCCCTGAAGCATCTTGAGCGGAACCTTTGTCTCTGGGGGTAAAATGAGGACTGGGCCACCAAGCCAGAAAGGTGGAATCTTCCTCCCCGTCCCACGAAGGGTCTTGTTGAAAAGTTTCCTCAGCCGGGGAGTCTACCCCGCATGCTCCCGGCCCTGGTAAAAACTCTTTAATTAAAGACTTTAATGTCCTTTTGAGATTTTTGGATAGAGTTGAATACTCCTACGTATTTGGCCATTTCTTTGATAAATTCTTCTCCAAAGAGAAGTCCTTGGGAGGACGGTCCCCCTTCTTTGTTAGCCAGCTCAACAAGCTTTGGGTCAATCTTTAGGAGCACACTTTTCCGTTTCTCGTTTGAGAGCGCGGTATTTGCATTGCCTAACAGGAAGATTGCTCTTTGCGCCCATTGGCGCAGCTCTTTAGGGTCTATGGGACTGTTATTGACGTAGGCTGTTTCGGCCAGTTCGAATATCTTAGTCAGGGGACCCGTAATGTCTAGCAGTCTATCTTGACAAGATTTAAGTCCCTTGTCAAGACCTTTTCTCGGGTCTCTTCCTGTCTTGGCAATGAATGCCACCACCTTACTATCCAGATCGGGTCATAGCTACCTTGTCAGGGAGGGAGGGGCGAGTGCATTCAGATCTAAGTTGTGATCTTACTTCTTTAGGGATCTCCTTACGGAGCCAAAATGAGAGGTATTCCCCTATATGCTGGGAGGGGACCCATTCAGGGGAGAGGGGGTGCTTAATAAGATGTGGGTCGAACATGTATTCTCCAAAGGGGTCAAGGATTCCCATGGTAGACCCTGAGGCCTTAGGTGCCTCTCCTGGTGTATCCACAATTTCGCCTTCCTCCTCAGAATCAAAGTCTGAGGAGTAGGAAAAGTCGATCTCATCCACTTCTTCATCACTATCAATGGGAATGGGAAAATTCGGGCCTTTGGTCTGCCCATCTATTGTGCCCGAGGCACTATCATTGTCACCGCCAGCGCGTGAGCTCAGAATTGAAGGGTTTAAGCGTTTAGCTTTCTTGCTACCCTTGGGAGGGTTATCAGCAATTGGCCTTTTTCTTTGTGCCATCCCTTTCGGGTCACCCTGAGAGGTTGTGGGTGTCCAGCTCCTATTAGATAGGCTCTCAATTTTTTTATTAATGGTGTCGTCCAGTGACCCCAATACCTTTTCTAGGGCTTTGTTGATTAAACCTTCTATTTTGTCTTCCACTGCGCTGGATGAGGGATGAGGGATCGGACGACATGGAAAAGGTGAAAAAACTGCACAGGTCTATGAAATGAGTGAGGGGGAGTTAAACTGGCAAAACAGTTTGAAAAAAATGAGATGAATAAGATGGCTGTCTCTCTTTTGTGGAAAAAATTGAGTTTACAAAATGGATACCTGTGCTTGCTAAGGGTCTTTCTTTAAAATTGTGTGTTTGTAGTCAAAATGTGAAGTTTGATAAGGGTCTTTCATTTAAAGTAAGTATTGAAGGTGGTAGTCCTTTTTTAGTTATAGTTGTGTTTGAGCAGTTTGTTTCAAGTTCCTCTTGTAGTCCCTTTTCACTTTCTGCTTTTTTTCATTTATTTATTTATTAGATTCAACTCTGTTTCACCGGGAGCTTATAGCAGAGAAAAGCGCGATGGGGAGGTAAGTGAAGAAACGAGCCTCCGGGATCAAAATGAATAGTTTATTTTTTTATTTTATAAAAGAGTCTCCAGGATCTTAAACGGAGATCTCTCTCCTGTCCAGTCTCCGTGGTAACCCCGCGCGGCCCTCCCGAGCTTCGGGTGAGGCCGCAGGGTCACCAGGGAGACGAGAGCAGCAGCGCGACGCTCAGCAAGGGATCGGCATTTGAAAGACGCCGATCCCGTGTGAGAGGAGCTTTCCTCGGCCTGAAAGAGCCGAGGAATAGTATGAAAAAGGGGGTCGGACGGAGGTGAGAATGCCTCTGTCCGGCTTCCTAAGCGGGGGAAATAACAAGAGGCTGAGACGCAAGGTCTCCGTCTCAACACTGAGACAGCGCAAGTGGTATGAGCAAAAAACGAAACAATCGGCGAAGAAAAAACCTTTAAAAATTGAGGTGCACAATGAACGCGAGTCCCAACAGAGGGGTGAAAGCGTTCACAATGAAAGTGAAACAAGTTACAAGTCAGGAAATCAGCATGAACAAAAGAGAATAAACTAATTCAGTGTCGAGCACAGGGTGGGGAAGGGGCACATTCACCCAACCACCAGCCAGTCATATCAATCAATAAACATATCCAAACAAACACAGATCAAGCGTAGATAAATATAAGTACTTATCTTGTGAGCAGCAGCAACAAAGAAGGGAGAGGACTACGTGCACATGGACTTTATAATATCGTGGAATGTTTATGAAGTTCTAGATCTCTTCATTGTTGCTGCTGTGAGCTGCGCAATAAAGGAGATTTGCATAATGTTGGCCTCCGTGTCATGCCATAAAATTAGTTTGCGAGATAGCTCAATTGGTCTCGAAGGCCAGACCTAAAAACACAATCATGTATGCATAGAGAGGCTTTGAACAGCCCTTTTCATTCACTGGCCTGTTCAATAGTCCTTCATATTATGCTTCGCCCACCAAAGCACGCAGCATGGGAAAATGAAACAGCCCACCTCATCCGCTGGTTCTCTTGCACTGTTGGCAAATGCATTCTCTAGATCAAAGTACATTTTCTTCAAATAAGTGCACTTCAATGCCATGGCAGGAGGACCACTAGCTTACTCTTTGGATGCTTTGTCTATCCATTCTTTACCTTTTATGAATTCTTTATAGTAATTCCTGTATGATCAAACTAGGTCTTCATGCTACAGTAATTAAAAACCTTTCATTCGTATCAAAACAAGAAACGTTGGTAACGTGCAGTAAAACTAACAAGCATTTGCAATGCAATAGGTCTCGCATTTACGAGAGTTTGAGCTATTGGCATTGTAAATGAAAATGCTTTTTCTTTACGTTTTGGTGTTTGAAACATAAATAAAACGCATTGTCATTCAAAATGCCAATAGCTTAAACTTGTGTAAATGCGAGACCACATTTGCAACATTTGCTTACTGTTTTCAATGTATTATGTGGATGTCAAAATGCATATTTTAAGGGAAAAAAACCCGACTACACGTGCAGCTGGTTTATTACTTCAAATGAAAGTAAGACTCCTTCTTCTGCTTTGCACTTACAATTGCTTATTTATAAACGCTAAGCACGTTAAATGACCTGCCGCAACCCACTGGCAAGAAAGCACCATGCACTGTTATAGTTAAGGAACGTCAACAAATACGAGAAGCATTATTGGCGACAAACGGATGAACCCATTTTAAAGTGTGATAGACTGCAGCCTGATGTTTGACCTGTATGCATGGGGCGCTGGAGATGTGATGCAATGACATAGTTGGAAAATCACTTGGCACATTAATCACTCCCGGTACGTACAACACAGGCCGGGGGGTGGGTGGGGATTTAGAGTGTCCTGAGGGTCGCATTCTCAGTATTAATGACTGTAAAAATCCAAAGAGCAGAACCAGATCAACTAACCATTTTCCACTGGTTAAATGACCTGTGTTAACACACACCGGCAACGTTACGTTGAACACCATAGACGAGGAGTGGTCACAGCAGCCGCGGCACACGCAAGGAGGAGTTTCGGGTAATACATCCTGAGGTGGTTATAAAGAATCCCAGCACAGTGAGTGGCACCCATTATGCTAAAAAGAGCACGACGTGGCAGCGATCATGATGGCAAGTCACTTATCACTCCAGTTTAACACATAGAAAGCAAGACTACATTTAACCCCCAGTTGTTGTGGTCTTTTTGCCAAATTTTGCAGCCTCAAAAAAAGGGGATAAATAACATTAAAGAAAATATATTGGCTGGCTGGGGGTCCATAGTTTAAAAAAAAATACATGGCTCTGGTTAGCTCGTTTTTCGCTGCGTTGCGCTGCATCCATGTAGAGATACATCGTGAATTACTAATATTTATATTTATTTGTTATGTTATGTTATGTTAAAATTGGTCTTATCCCCTTCAGCGCTGCGCGGATTCCCCCGCGGTGCTGAAGGGTTCTAGCGCGGGCGTGGTCATGACGGAACGGTTCCGTCATGAGCACAGCTCAACCGATGCTCATGACGGAACCGTTCCGTCATGAGCATCGAAGGGGTTAAATAGCGCTCGGCTACTCTAAAAGAGTGTCCCGGCGCTTTTAATAATAACCACCTGAAAACAAAAGACACAGCACAGCAGACAGGAAACAGAGCAAACAAAAATGGAACAGCAGCCAAACTAAAGAGCAAAAAGCCAGGTTTTGAGGCCCCTCCTGAAGGTCAGCAGGTTAGAGGTACTACGCAGTGCCAGAGGCAAAGCATTCCAGCGTTGCGGCGCCAAAAGCTTGAAAGAGCGCCCTCCAATACGAGCTTTCTTAACGCGGGGAACTACAGCCAAAAACAGTGAATCAGACCTCAAAGCTCGGGCCGGATGGTAGAAAGCAAGTCTCCTTTGAAGATATTTCGCACCCGAAGCATAAAGGGCCTTATGCGCTAAGGTCAAGGCCTTAAAAACTATCCGTTTCCGGATCGGAAGCCAGTGAAGTGACTGTAAAAGACTGGAAGCACTGGCTCGCCTGTGTAGGCCAAAGATGGCTCGCGCGGCCGAATTCTGGACTACCTGCAACCGTTGCAAAAGATATTCCGGTAGGCCGAGATATAAGATGTTAGAATAATCCAATCTTGAGCCAATCAAGGCCTGTACCGTCGTCTTCCTGTGATCTTCTGAGAGCAAAGGGAGAAACTTACGAAGCATTCTAAGGAGGCCAAAACATGTTCCAGTGGGACCAAGAATCTGAGATCTTAACGACAGACCATTGTCAATCTTGATCCCCAGATTCTTTACTAGCTGAGAAGAACTCGCTGGAGGGAACATGTTAGCAGGCCACCATTCCTGCTAGTGAGGGTCAGATGGACAACCAAAGAAAAGTACCTCCGATTTATCTGAGTTGCACTTGAGACTGTTACGCTGGAACCATTTAAAAACAGCCCCAAGGCACTCACGGATACTCTCTCCATCAAAGTCTTCACCCTTCCTACACGTAAAGAGGAGCTGGGTATCGTCAGCATAGGAAACGATCTGAGCCCCCCCGAGACTCCGCCAAGGGGGTCATAAAGATGTTCAACACAGAGCCCTGAGGAACTCCGACTCCCAGAGGCGGCATCACGGCAGAGCTGGGTGGGACCCAGACCGTTTGCTGCCGGCCCTCCGGGAAAGATCTAAACCACCCGAGCACCGTCCCCCTCAAACCGATGTCATGAAGTCTGACGAGGAGACCCTCATGGGGGACAGTGTCGAAGGCCGCTGACAAATCTGGCATGACGAGCATAGCTTTACCCCCTGCATCCAGTACCTCTTTTACAGCTTCAGACACTTCCAGAAGCGCCGTCTCGGTACTGAAGTTAGGGCGAAAACCTGATTGTGACGGGTGCAACAGGTTATGGGATTCCAAAAAATTGGAGAGCACGGTATGCACATGTTTCTCCAAGATCTTAGCCAACGCAGGAAGGAGAGAAATAGGCCTATAGTTGGCCAAGGCCTTTGGATCTAGGCCAGGCTTTTTGAGAAGAGGAATAACCATAGCCTGCTTCCAGGCCTGCGGAACCGACCCCCAGCTGAGGGAGAGATTTAGAAGAGGATTAGCCAATGGATTGACAACTTCCGCCATCTTCGCCAAAAACTTGGCCGGACACGGGTCAAGAGGCGACCCAGATTTAAGATTGGCCATAAGTACTAAAGATGACGAAGTCGAAATAGGCGGGAAAACTGCCAAGACTGGGCCAAAAGGGCCACCGGGTCCGGGTCATCCTCATGACTGGGACATACCTCGGCGATCCTCAAGGGAAAAGAATCCTGGATCGATTTGATCTTAGTGATAAAGAAATCAGCAGGGGCAGAAACCCACGACTCAGAGGGAACAGCCACGGTCACATTTTGTCGTAGAGCCGTGAATTCCCTTACAATCGTGAAGATCTCCTTGCAGGAGTTAGAGGCAGCCTCTATTCTCTTAGCCAGATAGCCCTTTTTTTCCAAGAGGATAGCTCAATGGTATGCTTTGACCACCATCCTATAGGTCAGCCTGGCCTCCGGATCGTACTGTGACCGCCAGGCCCTTTCAGCCACCTTGCACTGCCGGCGAGACGCCGACAGTGCTGCAGTAAACCAAGGGGCAGAGACCCGTTTAGATGATAACCGGGGGGCCTTCTCAGGAGCCAGATCATTCAGTCTCTCCGTTAGCCAAGCCTGCAAGGACTCTAAGTCACTCTCCAGATCTCCCGTAAAGGAGCAGGGATAATCAAGAGATGCTTGAATCAGCATTTCTGGGGTCACCCGATGATACGCCCTAGATGAGCGTCCCTGGTGCCTAGGAACGATACTAAAAGATTTCTTCGTACCTAGTACATGAAATTTGGCCAGCCTATGATCTGACCAAAGCACCGGTAGAAGTGCAAGTACTTCTATAGGGGACGTAGAAAAAACCTGGTCCAGGGTAGGACCCTTATCATGTGTAGGTCCAGAAAGATAAGGAACGAAACCCAAGGGAACCGTAACATCGGAAAGTTTCATCGTGTCGGAATCTAATCCATCTTCCATATGAAAATTGAAATCCCCGGCCAAAACACAGTGCTGTGCTCTAAGAGCAAGCACAGCGATTATCGACTGGAGCTCATCAAAGAAAGAACCAACCGGACCAGGGGGCCTATAAACTAACAGCCCTTTGAAAGAATGATGGGGCGCCAATGCTAGGGAAAAGGCGAGGGCTTCAGATCCTGTGATGGCGTCTGTAGGAATGATGGAGCATGCGACCGATTTATTCACTACAAGAGCCACACCCCCGCCCCTCCCGCCCGATCTATCTTGACGGTAGATATTGTAGTCTGGAGGAATTGCTACAGCTATATCAGGGTTGGAGGAGTCCCCCAACCAGGTCTCAGTCAACATTAGACAAAGCGGTTTTTCGGTGGCCAGAAGATCGTAGATATCCTGTGCGTGTCTGCGCACGGATCTAGTGTTAAGAAGGAGAAACAAATGCCTCAAACAACCCACTTCCTCGTTTAATATGGGGGCCGAGGCCGTGTTTGGGAGCCACCCACAACCAGGGCATCGTCTCTTCCCCTTACACCGCACGGGGAAAACTGACAGGCACAGGACACCCTCTGCAGAGAGCGTAGCGCATGCGCCGTATAACATACCATTATACCAGCAGCAGATGATTGTACTGAGGATTATGAAACTAACCACTCCAACGCTCCGATCGCCTCCGAGACGCTGACTAGCACAGACGGGCAGGACTCTGGCGCAGAGTGGGCGCCCACCACTGCACGTCGCCGCTGCGCGTTCAAGTGGCTGGCTAAAATACCCAGTCCGCGCATGTGCTGCACGCCTCCACCACCAGTATGGCGCCCGGTATTGTGAAGTTTTATACAGCGCTGGATAGACCCGGAGGTATCAGAGCGCTTAACATGAGGATCAGAGCGTTACAGATAATATATATGGGCCCTCTTTCACTGTTGTATAGTACTGAAGTTTTGGTTAAAGTGTATTTCCTGTGCCACTATATACTTAAATAGAAGTGGGTAATGTACACCAGGGTAATAACAGACAACATATTTTCCCATATTGTGATAAGCTTTTGTACCATCGCTCGGAGAGAAAGAACTGTCTCGTCCCAACGGTTTCCTGGTGCAGTGCTCTCTTTGGTAGAAAACAGGAGGAGGAGGGGCTCGACATCCTACTGTCCATAGGAAAGAACACTAACCTCCTTGGGGATCGATATTTTTAGGAAAAGTGGGATATCATACCATTCTCTCAAACAAATGCTCTGTTCCTGCAAGCCTAAGAACGTAAAGGCGAAAAACTCCAGTGTCCCACGAACAGGAATCCGGTATCAAATGCAAAATGCAACGCCTCAAGGAAATGCGAGACCCCATTACCTCTCCTAAGAACAAAATGCCTGATTCGTCCAAGAAAAGAGGGAGTGAGAATACCACACCGACCTTCCCAAAATAAAGTGCCTCTTGCAGCCCCCGTTGAAACACCCACCTCTTTCGACGCGCCTCACTCACCAAGAGAAGCGAACTCCCTTGCATTCCCGCCTCTCAAAACAAGCACTGCTACGACTGTGTATACAGGTTCATTAACAAATTCAAAAGAGCAAACAGCGAGGCTTTGTGTGCACCGAGGAGATGAAAAAAATGATTACTAGCTGCGCGTGGAGCCTGGACGGGAGAGGTCTGTGTGTTGCTGGGAGGCACTGGTCACATGAACAAGGTGACCGGGGGACTCGGGGGCCGGGACGTGCTGTTCCCAGGCTTTGTGTGCACTGAGGAGGAGATAAAAAAATAAAAAAAAACAAGCTTCGATCTCTTGTCTTTATGGGGCCATGAGAAACACATAGCCCCATAAAGATAATTAAGTGCTTTGCGACAGACGCAGAGCAGGCGAGCCAGTCTGACTTGCAGGCCAAAGGGCGTCTACAGAAAACCCTAATTTCCAATGGCAGGCCACCGTTTAGCATAAACGGTGATGCCGGCCAATGGGAATGAGGGTCGGGACTTCAAGCCCTCTACTGAAACTCATCGACAATAAATGTCGCCGACCACATGTGCACAGCCATGTTAGGCGAGACCTAAAAAGGTTTTCTATATCGGTTTATCGGTTCTGAGTACGCCCACCACCACTGTTCTAACTATATGCGACGGTCATGGCATTTTAGAGTTAGAACATTTATGGCAATCATCGGATGGTGGCGTGCCCCCCCCCCCCCCCCCCTTTATTCTGTGGCACTGGCTGGCTTAAAAGAATATGCCCATCGCACCAGCTGGCAAGACTAAACCTACTGGATTGCATAATGCTGGTTATGGTACTGAGAGGGAGTCCACCTACCCTCAGTTGTGCTCTTCCTTCCGCAAGTAAGGCAGCAATTTTAACAAGTAGCTCTGTAATTCAGGTAATTGCTCACAATGTAATGCGATTCAAATCATTTTGAGGAGCTTTAGTGGACGGGACAAACTTGCCCTGGATAGGGGTGGAGTGCTGCCTTTTAAATGTACAGAGTTCAGTGTTATCATGCGTTAATATTTTATTTTCTGATGTCCAGTTATGGTATTTGTAAGCACCCTGATGCTTTAATGCAATATGACACCATGTTATGTTAATATAATTTATAGAGCACATGGCTGCCCCAGCAGCTGGGCTTCACAGCTCTGCCCACAGCTACTGAAATACATTACACAAGAGAGAGACGGGGAGGGGGGGCACAAAAAAGCCTAGCTGGCAAAGAGCCAGGCCTAAAGTGTTTTTACTGAAGCAAAGATGACTGTGTTCCATAGTTCAAGGGACAAAGTGTTCCAAAGGGCCGGGGCCAAATTAAACCCGAAAGGAGCAACTTCCTGATCTTTTCCTTTTAAACAAAGGGATCACTACCAGGTTTAACTCTGCTGAGTGGCCGCTCTGTTAGGAAGATAGGGTTGCATAAGATCAGAAAGGATAGGGGCACCAGAAGAATTCATTATCTTGTGTGCAGTACTATGGACTTGAAATTGAATGCACTTCAAAATCGGCAGCCAGTGGAGCTTCTGAAAGAGTCCAGAGGGTGGACAAAACTTCTGGCCGGAGAACATTAATCTGGCCGAAGCGTATTGGACCGACTGCAGACTCCTAAAGATTGATATCTTGCCACCTGGATACAGGATGTTGCAGTAGTCCAGGCGCAACAGGATAAGAGATTGAACAATCAAATGTGGAATGTGAGGTGGGAAGAAACCCATAATGGGTTTAAGTCCTCTCAGAAGACCAAAACAGGTGCCAGCAGGAGTTCTCACTAAGGGAATCGTCCAACTAAATACCCAAGTTTTTTTATAGATGATTTAGGCAAGGGAGGGGGCACCCAGGATTTCCGGCAACCAATGATCACACTATTGCACTCTTGTAAAGCTTAACTTGTGTCAAGTTGGCACATCAAACATCCAGGTAAAATAAGAAAAACATTTGCATGTCACATCTAGTGTTAGTGAGTTACGTGGGTGGATGTACACATGCTGGCTTGATGGGTACCTCCACGAGGACAGGGTCATTGCAGCACAAAATGAAAGTACACCTCCATGCTGCCTGCAAGGATCAGACATCCTTTGTGTAGATTTTTTTTAGAAGGATCATTTAGCCAATATGAATGAATTTATGGAATTTACATTCATCCACTGACTGAGCTGGACTGGACTGACCTAAACCAGTTTTCCGGTTTAGTAGCTCTCCCTGCAGATTTGCTTATATACACGTTTATCCTTCCTTGAATTAAAACACGTCACTTACCCAATACCATAGCTTTGATGTCTTTAACAAGTCTACACTGCCTCTCTCAGAATACACATTCTTTTGACCTGTTTGGAGGTCTTCTTTGTAGAGAAAGCCCAGATGAGATAACCAGCTTTGGTCGGGTCAAATTATGGATTCTGAAGTTGGCGCACAGGAACATCAGCTCATGAAACTACCCTGCCAGAACCAGAACACCAATTTCTACATCCTTGACCCTACCGGTCCAGTCACTCAACTGCCGTCCTCTGACCCACCAACACACCAGGCTCTTCACTGAATTCTACAAATGTATGAACCACATTGCTACATCTTATGACTTCGAACACAAAACTCCAGTTCATCCTTTCTAATAGGAACCCCTAGTTCCAAATGACAAAAATTATTTCAGCTGCTACCACTGATGTTTTCTACTCTCCGGGAAATACTTTAAGTGGCAGGTCAATTCCAGCAAGTGTTCTGACACTGGCATTAATAAATGTTAGAGAGGAGTGGAACAGCTCCACCAGTTCAGTAATCACCAATTGTTGAGAGCCCTATAAATTGGAATATGGTACACATGCTTTGAACCATGTCATTCCTCTGCTCCCCCAATGTGATTGAACAAATTGAGACTCAAAGCGGGAATGCTAGGGGAAACTTCTGGAATCAGGCAAAAAGAGAATTTCATAGCTTTTACACTTGAACATAGAGAGATTTTAGCCAAAAGATTAGAGAGTCTCGGGCCGGGAGTGTCTGTTTTGGTGGAAAGAGTTTTAGGAAAATAAGTTTAGACTTTAGGGTACTTTATTAAAGTGTGAAAAAAATCTGGATGAGCACGCTGGGAGTTGTACTGTGGCTTTGAAACATTGCCTGGAAATAAAGCAGTGTGTGTTTTGACAGTGATACAAGGCAAAACATCCAAGGGGCATGATCTCTCAGCACTCAACATTGAAACTGGTACTAAATGCAAACTATTGTGCTTTCTAAAATACGTAACCCATTAACAAGGATATCCAAGTTTCTGCTGCTGCACACGCCCAATTGGATTCCATCACAAGGTTCAGAGCAAGTTGGTGGTTTAGAAGCAGAGAAAGAACCCAAATATCAAACATTAAAACAAAGACCAACTTGGTGCTGGTCTGGGGTGTACTGCTAGTCAGGTAATTTGTGAGATTGGTTCACGTCTATTTGTGATTACTATTTCCATATGACAAAAACGACAGGATACAAACTGGACAATTTACTCCTAATGGAAATTTGGTTGGAGTGTAACTACTGGATCCAGAACCTATGCTAAATTAGATTATCCCAGGATGGACCAGTATTGGGCGAGCCATCATCTTTTTTTGGGGTATTCAGTAGAGGGACGTTGATAGCCTGTTCGGAGGAAGATGCTTTTGCCAGCTCTGTGAAGTTGGAAGCAAGGACACGTTGACAAAGTATAAACCCCTTGGCATTGCAGATGCCAGCAGAGGGGATTATTCTAATTGTTATGAAGGGTTTAGTGCTTTAGTCACTACCAACTCCTGAAAGACTAGAAAGAGCTCATCTGAAGAGATATGAAGATAATGGAGCAGTTCCCTTTCATGTGATGAGGTTTGCTTTTAGGCACAAGTGGAAAGCTGGTGGCAGCATCTGAATAACAGTTTTCTAGGTGGTTTACTAATTGTGCCAAAAATTATATATCTGGGGGCATGGCCAAGATTGCAGACAGTTAGGACGCAGGCTTGTGTCTCTCTGGGGCCACCACTCTGTTGCCTTGTATTAGAGCCCATTCCCGGTTCTTCAGGGTACTGTAAACGAACCGGGCGGCAACATACCCGTTTGCCGAGTTTCCAGCGACGCATCTGATCCCTGCTGAAGTCGGACTCGAAGGCTGGAGCGGACTCGAGGCAGGAGGTGCAGGAGGGCCCGCGGCCAGGCAGAGCTCCCGGGCGGAGTGCCCCGGCTGTGGAGGAGCATAGAGCTGCCAAGTTGAGGGCGCCCTCTGGGGAGGAACACAGAGAGCTATTAGAGTCCTGAGGCACAGTGCCGGCCCTGGCCTATGGCAAGTGTGCGTTGGCTGCATAGTGGAGGCCAGAGAGAAGAGTGGCGCGGGAACTGAAATTGTGGGGAGGCCCCATTTCTGACCATACCAGCAATGCTGGGAGACGGTCGTGGACTGTGGTGAGAGTCAGGGGCTGCCCCTGGTCCGTGTTGCGGCAGAGGCCACTTGTATATGCCGGCCAATCGGGGGGCCTCACCTCAGGCTTTGCGGAACCACGGGAGACGGGGTGGGCCCAGACGAGATCAGAGGAGGAGCGGTGTGCTGGTCATCCTTGGTGTCGAGACCCGGGGTTGCCTTGGATTGCAGGTGAGCTCCAGGGGCTGCCCCGGCCCGCAGCGCAACGCCCTATGTGAATGTCATCAGCCGCAGTGGCCATTCATCTGCGCTGTACAGCCGAGGGGACTCACATCGGGTCCAGCGGATACCCGGGAGACGGGGTGGGCCCCAAAGCGATTTGGGAGGATTGGTGCATTGTGTATTCTGAGCGCTGAGACCCAGTGCTGCATTGGCTGGTCCTGGGGAGGCGAGGAAGGGCCTAGACAACAGTACAAGACTTGAGAAGCAGGGTAGACAGCAGCCTTCTGCCCATAAGAAGGTGATGCCCGGCAGCGCGACTTAGTAATGCCGGGCGGTCTCCTTTGGGCCTGCCAAGACTGGATCGGCAGGAGCCTGCAATCGTCAACAAGGCACCTGGGTGGTGTGGTGCGTGGACCCTGGCCCAGAGGCCGCAGCTACCCTAGGATAGGACTTCCCTGGCGGAGCCTGTAAACCGGTAAGGAGGATGTACCTCGCCAAGTGGGGCTGGTGCACAAGAACAGCCTCGCTTTAGACTTGAACCCTCGGCACGGGTTCCACTTTGGGGTGGAGCTAGTTCTGCGGGCTTTTCTGGGAACGCACGAGGGGGTAGCAGCGGCCCTCCCCACGATCAATTGATAAGCCTGGACGATCGACACGATGGCAGCTGGTTGGCAAAATGGCCTACAAACTGAAGCCTGACCCGGCAAGGATAGCCAAGGAGCAAGAGGCGGTGCTCTCCTCCCTGTCGCAGCTTTGAGAGCGCCCAGCTATCCCATGAACTGCGCAACTGAATTACGCCGGATGGGGTGATGTAGCAGGCTGCCGGGGGACACACGGGCGGATGTCTCAGACACTTGCTAGAGGTCTGGGACGGATCACGCACTCCACCCCACCTGTTGCTGAGAGAGCCATGACTTACCTGTTATCCACCCCTCTACAAACTTTTGTCTTTCCTTGTTCTCAGTAGTTGTTTTGAGACAGGTTTTCTTTTTGATGCCACTTCAGGTTGTGGGTGTTACTTTTTGGGGTTTTTGCACCAGTCAGTCCTCCTTCCATGTCTCCTCGCTGAGGCATAGGGGCCTCTGGAGCAATGCGGGCCAAGATAGCGGGATGCAGGCAGAGCGGATTGTTGCATATATACACACTCCCGATGGGGAAACTTCTCAAGATAGTTAGCCTTAATGTGTGGGGTCTAAACAACCCAGTGACAATATCAGCCATCCTTTGCTTGCTGGAAAATTCTGGGGGCGATATAGGTCTGCTCTACGGTGAGTGTCCTTCTTTCTAAGGACACTCACCGCATACGCACTAGACGCTTCCCGCAACAATTCTGGTTTACAGACCCGTCCAAGAAAAATGGGGTAGCGATCTTAATCAGAGCACACTTCCTGGGTAAAGTCATACCAACTGTGGCGGAAATTAAGGGGCGTTTGCTGGCAGTGAGGGTGCAGTGGGGTGGCTCACACATTACACTGGCCTCACTCTATGCTCCCAACACACAACAGGAATCCTTTATCATTACTGCCCTCACAGAGGTGCTCACGACACAAGACACAGCGATACTAGTAGGGGGGACTTTAACTTAGTGATGGACGATGATTTAGACAGATAAAGGCAAAGGTCCAATCAGGCTGGGACATTCTCCTCACGGGGCAGGGAGTGGCTTAAGGACATTGGCCTGCATGACGTTTGGCACGCCCAACACCCCGGGATGAAGGACTACACTTACTACTCAGCGGCCCACAAAACGTATGCGCGACTTGACCATTTTCGGCTTCTACTCCCTTAGCGAGTCAGCGGCACAGCGCTACTATCGAACCCAGGTCCTTATCAGAACATGCACTCATCGATGTACATGTCCCTGCCCAGCCCTACCATGTGGTGCCCCCTGATTGGCGTTTGCAGGAGAGCCTCCTGCATTCCTCCGAAACAGTGAACCTCAAACAAAAATTAGTTGACTATTTGCAGCTTAATGACATGGGCTCAGCGTCGATGTCGGCGGTTTGGGTAGCTTTGAAGTTGGTAATCGGGGGTAAATTCAGCGCCATTTCTGCAGCCGAAAACAAATTACGGAAACAGAAGTGCAGCGAACTACAGAAAGGGGTAGCGGAACTAGAGTCCATTCATAAAAGAACTGGGGCACCCAGGGTGTGGAGGGAGCTAGAGAAATGCAGGCGTCTTAAGCATCTGGACCTCGATCTGCCACAAATTCTATCTTAGCAGTGATAAGTGTGACAGGCTCCTGGCCCAGAGGCTGCGGGCTAAAACACAGGCAGCTATGATCCAGGAGACTAGAGACCAGTCTGGGGAGGTACAGAGCGCAGACACACGTAGTGGAAGTCTTCCGCTCCTTCCATTGCACCTTATACACTGGACAGGACCCACTGGACAGGACCCACCGACAAGGGACCCTCTTATATTTGGACACCTGTGCGATTTCTCCTCTCCCTAAAACGATGGCGGAACTGCTTGATTCTGCCATTCAGGTGGAGGAAGTGATCACAGCTATATCCCGATCGAAACTCGGCAAATCGCCGGGCCCTGGCGGCTTTTCAGCCCTCTTTTAAAATCCTTCTGTTGTGAGCTGGCTCCTTTTTTTAACTAAACTGTTTAACTCCTTTATGGAGACGGGGCGGTAACACCTTCCATGTCGGAGGCAGCTATTTCCGTTATTTTGAAGTCCTCCAAAGATCCAAGAGACTGTGGGTCCTACCGGCCCATATCTACTAAATCTAGGCACAAAGATCTTCGCCAGTAATCTTGCGGCGCGATTGAATTCCCTAATAGCAGACTTAATCGACCCCGACCAAGCGGGTTTTATCCCTACCAGACAAGGCAGGGACAATACGAAGCGCCTCTTTCACCTCATGGACAGCATACAGAGATCGGGTAGACAGGTTTGCTTCCTATCCATGGACGCCGAAAAGGCATTTGACAGAGTAAGCTGGGCTTACCTGTTGGATACTCTGCACGGCTTTTGGGAGAACTACATAAAGTGGATCAAATGCATCTATAGCGCGCCAAGGGCTTTCGTGAGGGTAAATGGCACTAGATCAGCTACTTTCCCAATATCGCGGGGGTCACAGCAAGGATGTCCTCTGTCCCCCCCCTTTTATTCACGCTCTACATGGAGCCACTGGCCCAGCGTATAAGGGCAGACCCGTGCATCGAAGGCCTGAAATTCGGGGCCGACGTTCACAAGATCAGTCTATATGCTGATGTTGTGATTCTATCCCTCACCAATCCTCAAACAACCTTGCAGGCTGTTCTTGAGGAACTGTTCACATTTGGGGAAGCATCTGGGTTCAAAGTCAACCTGACCAAATCAAACATCCTGAACCTATCGATCCCACCAACTATGGTGGTCGGCCTGCAGCAACAATTCTCGTTCCGGTCGACCCAGCAAGACATAACATACCTTGGCATACGCCTTGCGCCAACCATCGCCTGGACAGTAGCTCTAAACTATGAGACTGTTAGAACGCATGGCCAAAGCGCTGAATGCGTGGGCACAACTGTGATTGGCTTGGTTTGGGAGGGTTGCGGCGGTCAAAATGGCAGTCCTCCCTTGTATCCTTTATGTATTTCAGACGATGCCTACGGCGCCTCCGCCAAGGGCGTTGGCCCAATTGCAGACCCTTATCATTACATTTGTATGGGGAGGGAAGAAACTGCGCCTCTCGTTAACTCAAATGGTCCGTCCGAACAAGGAGAAGGGGGAGGGGGGTCTTCTTTTGATTAGCGGATACTACCAAGCGTCTGGCCTTTGCTACATTGTGGAATGAAACAGACCCTTGTTGGGTTAGCACTGGAACTTTATAGATCAGGCGGTAGCTGGAATTAACATATGGCGGGAGCTCTGGTTGCCACGCAAGTACAGGGCCTGGGGGCTATACTCCTCACCAGTGACTTCCCTGACACTGAAGGTTTGGGATCTAGTGGCCATTAAAAAGGGCTAGACGACCTTTTCCCAGCCTATGACTTCCATTGTAGAGAACCCGGACTTTCCCCCAGGGCAGGCCTCAGTGGTGTTCCAACGATGGAGAGAGGAAGGATGCAAGAGAGTGTGATCTCTCTTCGACACTGAGGGTCTGGCCCAGTTTGCTCAGCTTCGGCGAGACTACGATCTCCTAGCGACTGATGAATATGCATATCGCCAACTATATCACTGGGTCACCATGCCCCCTAATTACAATAGAATGTCCCGACTTCTTACCTCATTTGAAAAATGGCTGCTCCGCAAACAAGATGACCGTCGCCTTATCTCTGAACTGTACGCTATGCTTATTGCGCGACCTGCTGAGCAGCACACAAAGGCCCAAACCCGTTGGGAGACTGAGCTGGCCAGGCCACTTTCTGATAAAGAATGGGAGAATATACTCTACAGAACACACCACACTGCGGGGGTAGAATCCGCATTTAAAAGTCTTCTCCTACTGGTACTATACCCCAATGCGAATACACAGCTGGGACAAAAGCAAATCTGAGTTATGCTGGAGGGGGTGTGGGATGTCTGGCACCCTATCTCACTTGTTATGGCACTATTTCAAACTCCAGCGCTACTGGACTGAGGTCCTTAACAACATTGACGAGGCGTTGGATGCCGCCTTACCCCGGTCTCCAGAGTACACCCTCCTTGGGCTGTCCCATTCACGGATCTTCCCATTACGATCTCTGAGAGGCAGGCAAAAGGCGCTAGCTTTGTTAGCTGCAAGGCAAGTTATCTAAGCTCAGTGGGGAACAAAGGCCATACCAGAGTTCACGACTTGGTTGCATCGCCTGTGGCATGTTTTGGCTATGAAGCGCCTGTCCCTGGTAGTGGATGGGAAGGGAGAGGGGGGGGGGGGGGGGGGGGGGAGTCTAAGTCGAATTTTGGGCTCCATTTCTGCGGTTGCTGCCCAAAGATATGAGAGAAATCACCTGCCCTAAATATCTGCAAATTCTTAAACTACTACCACAGGATGCTCATGTTGCCACACCTCTGAACACCACCTGAGAGGGTCATGCCACAAACCCTACTGTTCGTGGGTCTTGGAGCTGAATTGCTGAAGTCAACTGGTGCGGAAGTGGGTGGGGTGGGATAAGGGGGGCTTATGTTTGGGTATGTTTTCTTTGTTGTCTTTCCCTTTGATTGTTATCCTTTTCATTATTAATGTGTTTGTTTACTCTGAAAAGTAAGAAGTCGCCGAACAAAATAAAGAGCCATTCCTGACATAACGTTGCCGGCCTCAGCGTTGTTGGCATAAAAGCTGTGTTTTGCTGCTAAGGTGCGCTTTGCCGGCCTGTGGATGTAGGCAGGAGGCTGTGTTTTCGCATTTTGACTCCTTACCAAAAAACAGATTGGTTCTAGAAAATTATATATCTGTTTTTAAGGATAGTCGATGATGACAGGTCTATGCCAAGTACTGAACAGAGTAGGGAGTTTGTATCTCACTACTTTAATCGAATTGTGGTTCAACTCAGCCACTACTGATGTGCAACTATTTCAAGTGACATGCTACAGTTCACAGTCACAAGGAACAGAAGAGAGAAATACAGAGAGACCATCTGTGTTCGACTAAAGGCGTGGCTGCACGGTGTTCCATAGGAACAGTTTATTTTTTTAAATGTATTTGTTTTCATTCATTCGATCAACCTTGCACTTCTGTGTACTAACTCATGTAGGGACTTGTTCACTTTACTAATTTGCCAATGGCATCAGACAACCTTTTCCGGTTTGGTGTCACATGAGCTAGAGGAAAATAGAAACACTAAAAATAAGCTACTGCCACATACACAAAGCAGATAACACATTTGGGCTGTAGAGTACCATAAGCCCACGGTTACAGAGTGCTATCTGACAAACATGTAACCTATGCTTCAGTTACAAGGAGTTGTGCAGACTTTGACCACATAATCTCCGGCTTCCAAGAAATCATTTATGCATTTGTGCAGACTGCATTCAAACAACCTTAACTTTGAACATTCTGTCAGGGCTTCACTCTAACATTATGTGAAATAGTAGAAATATCCAAAGAAGTTTCGAATCTCAATGGAAGACATACCACTTCACAAACCACAGAAATTATTAGATGAATGTTATTTAATGAACTTATTGTAAGCACAGGCTGAAATTCTGGACAGGATTATAGATTTTAACCTTGGTGATTAGAGGGAGACTCCCATTTACTGTATCTCCAATTTATGTTATCTAATTCAGCCCCAATTCAAATGTGTGCTGATAAACAGCCACTGTGGAGAAGGGGGTTTAGCCACTGTGAGATTGTCAACATGAAAATCTTAACCCCATAAACATCACACACCATATCGTACTCGTACCACCAATTTGAACACTTTGTAGGTCTAAAGACCGCCCATTCTCTAGGTACATTATACAGCAGGAAAAAGCAGTAATATGTCTGCAGCTGCAAGCGACCGCACCATTCTGAATCAACTCTGCTACATCAGCAGGAAACTTGCTAGTACAAGAACCCAAGAAGGTAATAGAATAAAAATATGTTCTGAAAGGTCACGCCCAAGCAGATCCAGCTTCTTCTCCAGCAGCTGGATCGGGAATCTCTACACCCGTCCACCCCCAAACCTACCACCCAATTACACAACTAACGTTTATGGTAAGATCACAAGCTAGAACCAAAGCAAGCATTGTCCTCTTGCAATGTTACCAGTCAGGGATCAGATCACTCTGTAGCATAGAGCAAGCAAACATCCAAGTACCTGATGAAACTCTTCAGAGCACAGACTAGGTGAAGCCTGTATGATCTCTAAATGGACTGCAACAGCATCATCCTGTACGGTTTGAGTTGCGCTTGACTGAAAGCTTAGTTGACCAAAATGGAGGTCCTCCTATGCAACAACCCTCAAGGTTTCATTCTCTATGCAGTAATTTTAAACCTGTACATTGTCTGCTATCAACTGAGCTGAACATCATTTCTAGCAGACAGACTGTTGCAATATTTCTCACCTGTAGATGTGCCTAACTATCATTCAACCCAGAATGTGCCACGCCGGTCTCAAGCTAAAAGCAGAACACACCTTGGTCCAATCAACAGCAAACATCTTCACTGTGCTCAGGAATGGAACATACTCATAAGATGAAGAGGTCCTCTCATCACAACCAATCAAGAGTTTCAATTTCATTAGCCTCTACATGAATTACCCCAGTTTCAGGGTCCTCATTCACACAAGGTCAAGACTGCAAGGCATCCTTTGCCCCTGCTTCGCAGTGCAAAGCTATTCACTCCAGAAGAAAAACATCAGAACATTCAAAACCATCAGAGCAATTGACTCATCTCACCTTGATGGTGGCAATGCTTTATTAGATAGACCCCCAAAGAAAACATGCCACCTACGAAGATTTTTTCTCTCCTTTACACAGTGGCCTACTTCATCTAACCTCCAAGAACACTACTGGTTCTGACTGCCGCCCATGTCATCAACATAATCTGCTGCACAGTTTACAGGACAGGAAACAGGGGCATCTATACTTCTTTTGTGACTATAATCACGGCAGTGAAATTAATTCACAAGAGGAGGAGTACAACATCAAAAGATTGAACATAAAAGACCTACTATGATCCAAGAGTGTGGAAGTCCATTCCACGAGTCCACCAGGAACAATACCTTGTCTGCTTCAGAAGAAATCAAACCCCTGTTCTTCAAGCAACACCTTGTTTTGCTAACCTCTCAGTTACAAATGCATCAAAAGCCTATATAGGACTATGCTCCCAACTCCATCACCATGCCCCAATGTACTATCCCGCCCAAATCCCACTTCCAAGGTCTCCTCCCGCCGCCACATTCCCCCTCATCCTAATCCAGTCTTCATGGTTGTGGAACTCTTTGCTTCCAGGCCTAAAGACCACTGAGAAGTATATGGTACCTATATATTACACAAAAGGACTAGTGTACTCCTTGCATTAAGCAATAAGTTACCCTCTGAGACCACAACTTCAGTCTTTTCCAACAGTTACGGCAGTGGCAAAAATATTTTCTTTTAAAAAGTCAGTAAGACATCAGATGCTTTGGGACAGTGCTTAACAACGTTGTTGCAAATGTATGAAGGGTCAGTACTAAGATTGGAGCCTGGAGCCTTTCACCATAAATATGATGAAATGAATTATTCAACAGCAAGTGAACAAACGTTCTGTTACTTTGAGGATTTATCTTCTTTATAGTAGACTATTAGAAGTTTGGGAACTCGCTATTTTCCAAAACAGACACAAAGAATTGGCAAACCCCATCGACTCTACACAGAATAGAATAAAGAGAATGGATTAGTTAACTGTGGGGAGACCAAAAAAAGCTACTTCAAATACGAAAATGTGGAATCTTGTTCTTCAGCATGGAACAAATTTAAAGTAGCTCAAAACAGCAAAACACACCCTCAGTAAAAATGTTTATACCATTCTGTGTGCACATCACCTTATCCACTTTAAGAAATGAGATACAATTAGGAAAATACTTTGCAAAAAGATAGATTTCAAGTTATTCTTTCACAAGGTGCAAAAAGTTACTTTTCGGAGTAAGAACACTGGAGCAAATTCAAGTTCTCTTAAATAAACGCATTGTTTGACAATGCTAGGGGTTTCAATAATACCCTCAGTAAAGAAGCAGTGGGGAAGGAAGGTTTTTCTAGACTGTACAATTATGGGAACTGAGGCACAGGAGATAAGAAGCTCGTGGCCACAGATGTCAAGTGGACAAGCCGGGATTAAAATTGATGCATGCTGGCCCAAACATTAGCCTAAATAAACAGAGCTCAAATGCTTAACACAAGCTGTGTTGGCCTCAGCAATACATCAAAACCAAACCTGTGAGTATGTTTGGCCAAGTTCAACAGCAATTCTACTCTGAAATCGGCACCTGGTGAGTTCTCATAAATAAAGAAAACACATATATATATATATATATATATATATTATCTATATCTACATAAACACACACATATATATATATATATATATATATATATATATATACACACACTCATACATATATACATATACACACACATATATACACATACACACACATATACACACATATATATACATACATACACACACGTAATAAACTAACTGGTGAGAATAGCTCAGTTAGTTAAACGCTTGCTCTTGGGTGGTGCAAGGCAAGATTCCAACCCCAGTAAGGCCAATTCAAGCATCATTCAGAGATCAGTAAATAATAACACTTTGAAAGTATAGTATTAAGCACCGCATAAAAATTATCCCCTACAAGCTAAGAAATGTACTTGCTGTTCAGGTACCCTACTCCCACTTTTAAAAACACTCAAAATTTTATACAATGGTCTCCGTAATAGGCTGAGTGTGATGCGCACGAGGACGAAAGGCTACATGTATTTTCCAAAACATTACTATTCCATAATATACAAGGTTTTGCAATAAACTGATGGTTTAGGTTAGGGAAAATCAAAATACAGCCCTTGTGACCTTTCATGCGGCCCCATGAGCTATTTACTTGGATTAGCCCTGGCAAGACCTTAAACGGGCATCTATCCACAGGTTAACTGAACAGGAAACGAAGCAAAGGTGTGCTGAACACCTTTGTTTTTATGGTTTAAGTATTTTTATAAATAATTCACATGCTACAAGCAAGGTTATGTATTTAACAGTCATCCAACACAGCAATGAAGCACCTCAGCGAAAGTCATGTAACAGTGTTGTCCGAACCGCATGTGCAAGGTGAGTAGAAACTTCCACCCAAGGAAACTCTCAAATGAAAAGAAAAAACTAGAAAAAACCCAAACCAAAGAAACAAAAAGGGCCCCTTCCCTTCCCCCGCCCCTCCCCCTCCCAGTGCTCCACGTCCTTCCCTCCGCCATCCCGAGCCCCTAACGCTCCCATCAGCCGCCCTCCCCCGGGACCTTGGTGATGCGTAGCAGCCGAAGATATCGGGGACACGTGACCTCTGCAAACTCAGTAGCCAAAAGTGATAAAAAGGGCACACCTTTGTTTTTAAAGACATTATGCAACAAACATGCAAAAAGATGGCAGACTTCAAAATTCAAAAAAGTGTATAGCAGAAGTGTCTCGCCTTGGTGAATCAGATCACTGCATTGAAAAGCATTTATTAAAAATAATAGTTCCCAAACATTAAACTTCGCAACATTGCCTTCCCTGCCCTAACAAAAATGGCATTAGTGAACCAAAAGGCGAGTAAGTTGGTCAATTGACTCACGTAACCAGACGATGTGTTATAATGGCCTATTACCTGTCAAATGGAATCTTTTGCAAGAGACACTACTATAACTAAGATTGTTCGTAGCAAGGGATTGCTAGCAGAAATAACAAGTATTCGAAATGCAATAGGTCACAGATTGGCGAGAGTTTAAGCTATTGGCATTGTAAATGGTTTTAAAAAACAACACAAATAAAAGGCAGTCATTTACAATGTCAATAGCTTAAACTCTCCGAAATGCGAGACCTATAGCATTGCAAATGCTTGTAAAAGCGCCCCGTGCCATGCTTTCACTTTAATGGCAGCCGCGTCCCTTTCTTTACATGAGCCACGTCTAAAGAAGACTGCTTGGCTGCCATTAAAGTGAAAGTGCGGTGTGGGCAGCTTTTACAAAATATATATATATTTTTTTTAAAAAGCATTTGTTTGTTAAGTTGACCCCATGCAGTGCTTTCACTTTAACAGCAGCCACGCCCCTTTCTTTCGATGTAGCTTGTGTAAAGGAAGGTGCGCAGCCGCCATTAAAGTGAAAGCGCAGAATGAGGCGCTTTTACATTAAAAAAATGTTTTAAAGCATTTGTCTGTCAAGTTCACCCTATGGGTAATAAACATGTAAAAGTGGTCGCCGTACTAAAACCGTAGAGCGGCACGCGGAGGCAAAGCAGCCACCCTTGCAGTAAAGCACTTCCTATCTACAATAGAGAAAAATCATTAACAAAAATAGTGCCCACAGACTGTAGATAAAACCGACTCAAGTAAAAAGTCGAGTCCTTATGGAAGGAAGGGTGTAAATGCAGACAAGGCAGCACTAAGGAGGGACTGCTAAGCCTATTCATGAATTAAAAGCAACCATTTAGAAACAACAGTAACAGTAGCCAATTGAAAACATGGGCGGAGCTTCCAAGTTGATACCTGAATACAGCATGCCCTGCAGAGCAGCGCATGCGCTGCCAAGGCTAGACCTAAAAATGGAGAATTAGCGTGGGCAAAAAGACAACATTTGCCATGCTGCACTGCATATCACACACTAAAATAAAACCTTATTACCAACAGGAAAATAGACCCATGGTTCTAATGAACAACCTAATTACAGGAGCAATCCAGCTGGCATACAAATTCTTCTTAGAAAACAAATACATCACCTCATCTCACTACACCTCAAACATTAAACACAACACACAAACCTAATAATACTTTCTACCCCAAACTAGAAACATACGCCTACTGCCACCTTCCTGACTACACAAATACACACCCTAAACCAATTCCACTGCCAAGCTTTCTCTCTTCCGCCACATCTAACACATATACAGCAGCCCAGCAACTCTCTTAACTGCCTCTCATCTGTTGTACAATATAGAACCTTACAACATGACCCACATACTGCACCACCACCCCTAATTCATACACCTTCCACCCTAAACAGACGCAAACAAAATAAGCAACATGCCACACTTCACAACTTTTGTATCCTCATGTCTACTGCACAAGGCTACTCAACAAAAAAAAAACAGCTGCCCAACTCTCTCAACCCCCATCTCCACACCACCTACACACACAGACCCATCAAAATGCTTTTTTAGCTTGTTGGACGAGGAACACGATACAGAACTACACTTGCTTTCCTCATACAGCTAATACCAGAACTAAGGACACATCTGCTACAAGCCCACAAAATACTGCTCACTCTTCTACATAACAAAGTCACACCATAACCAAAGCAGTGTCTCTAAACTGCCTACTAATAAATGCTTGATCACTCGAAACAAGCATCACATCTACAACATTCTCACCGACACACAATCTGACTTTCTCTTCATAACTGAATCATGGTTAGGAGAGGACATGGCTCCAGTGTTGTATGAAGCCATTCCTCTAGGCTATCAAACTATTACACAAAATCGTATAGGCAAAAGAGGAGGGGGCTAGCGGTCGTAATCAAGCAAAAAGTAAATATCACTAAAGCTGGCGACGTCTCCATACAAGGTTGTGAGGCCATCTTCACCAAATGCAACCCTACACCATCTTCCTCCTGTAACTTCCTGCTCCTTCACAGACTTTCACCTAGCAATGCAATATTCCCAGACACACTTTCAAATCTTATAACACTAAACACCACCCTAAGCATTCTGGGCGACCTAAACATTTGGTTTGACAAACCCAATATGCCTCATCCAAAAACAATCACTGGCCTAGAAGCACTGAACCTACATCAGATCCTCCACAAACCCACACACATAAATGGACACATCCTAGGTGTCAATTTTGCAAATACAGAACTAGTTACCTTTTCAACAATTACTCCAGTCACACGGTCAGATCACCATTTGCTTGCTTTCCAACACAAAGCAACACACCTAAAACCACCTGACATGCATCCACCTATCGACATTGGAACAAACTCAATTTTGAATACTTAGAAACACAACGAACATCCAGTACAGATCTAGACACTATAAATGTCATTCAAAAACTTTGAGTGGCTTCAAGACTTTTTTGATATCCTAATATCACCAAAAAAGAACAAAAGAAATCAGGCACCTTGGAGAAAAACAGAGCTAAAAGGGAAAACTGCTAATTAGAAAGCTGCAATGTACCTGGCTCAAAACAAACACCAATCAAGACAAACTTCACCTACAGACACTTGACAGATTATACAAGTCGGCAATCAAAAAAGCTAAGAAAAAATATTATTCAGACAGAATTCAAAATGGTAAGTGTGCAAATGAAGAATTCTATAAAATTCCCATTGAATTTCGTAAGCCAAATTGCCTAAAGGGAGCTCATCCTATTACTCAAGAATTTGCAAATCATATGACCAAAGAAGGCATATTGGACTGCTTTCTAAAAAAGAAGCAGGCACCAGCACCGACTATTCCACAATAAAAACACTCCAAGGAGTATGCTAACCCAGACTCTCCATTCTTTCTAATAAATAATCACACAATGAATTTATGAACCTGGTCAAATCAAGCAGGCCTGTTGGCAGCCCTTCTGGCCCATGTCCACCACAAACCTTCAAGAAATTTCTTTTAACTACTTCTGCTGAGACATCGGTAAGAAGATTCATCAACAATTCCATCATACTTTCAGACTTACAAACAGGATTCCGTCCAGAAAAAGGCACAAATTCTGCCCTCATTGCCATGTGGAATGACCTTAAGAACACACTTGACCACAATGGGGTTGCTACACTACTTCTTCTTGGACCTTTCAGCTGCCTTTGACACAGTTGACCATGACACACTAACAATACAAAGACTCTACGAAGTCAACATACAAGGGACTGCTCAAGACTGGATCACATCCTACCTTCAAAACAGAACTAATGTCATCCATACCTTCCCCTTTCTCATCCAAACCGTACTTCACAAAAGCAGGGGTCCCTCAATGCTCGATCATCTCACCCAAGCTTTTTAACATCTACGTGAAGTCATCAGCACCGATCAATTAATTTCACCTCACATGCTATAAATATGCAGATGACACACAAATACTCCTTAAACTGGAAAGCTCCAAAGACATTGGCTCAGTGGATGACCTGGAGCAATCTCAAATTGAATGCTTCCAAAACAAGATTGTCACGTGTGGCGATTGGAAAAATTATGACCCACTCGCCACCTGGCCCGACGATCTGAGAAACACCGCCTAAAGTATAAAAGGAAGTCAGAAACCTCAGATTTACCATGGACTCCAAGCTATCAATGAAAGCTCAAGTGGACAAACTAGCAAGATCAAGCTTTGTTACTATAAAAACTCTGCAACATCTTCCACCACCTGGGATTTCCACACAAGGTCCAGACTACTATCTCTCCTGTTCTGTCTAAACTAAATTACGCCAATAGCCTCTACTACAGATTATCTTTAACAACTATGAAAAGACTACAGCGGATTCAGAAGTCTTCTGCCAGACTATTCTAACATATAAAGCCACAAGCCCACATCTCCCTCGTCTGAATGCCCTGCATTGGTTACCAGAAGATCCACATTCAAGCTGCTTTGTAACACCCACAAAGCGATACATGAACAGGACCGCTCTTCATCAGGAATAAAATCACCAAAAACATTCAACAAAGGAACCTCACTCTAGATTGGCACCTCACCTGTTTGTGAAAAGGCAGTTAGGAAATATGATGTATTTACGGACAAAGAAAAACCATTTTCAAAGCAATACTGTATGGTATGCTTTCTAATAATGCTGTGCAGAGAGACAAGTTGCTGAAATGTTCAGCAAATGGGTAAGAAAACTGAGTTTGTGCTGAGAAAGAAAGAATTAATGGTGGTGAGGAGGGGGATACTATTGGATTCTGACAGAACTAGGATGTGAGATGTACTATAATAAACCGAAGACCACCTATGTACAAAGGCATTAGATAGATCAGCAGTTAAGGGAGTGACATGCTTTACGATTCTTCGTGTTAGTTATAAATGCTTTTCTCGGGGGGGGGGGGGGGTATGGTTTGTTGACACATTCATGAAACGGTTGTGGCGTGCTTCTGTCAGTTTTAGGAAAGAGGTGAATTGGGTTACACCTGTGATTGAATTGTGAGTTAGCTGAATCCAGCTACGGATTTGGACCCTTTTGGAAATAAACTTATTTTTATTTACTTTTTATAATTTAGTCTTAAATTAGAACATATTTACAGTACAATTGCTGTGACATGAAAACAAAGCTTCCCAACACGTTTCCAAGTACGACCATAACACTCTTTGGAGCAACAACTTTCACTTTAACCAGTGAAGAAACCCATCACGCCCCTGTTTTTAACACTGATGAGCCCTACAGATACCGCACACACACGGATGGGGATGTTTCGAATACAAGATAAGAAGAAGGATTGTCACCGACAGTCAGTCGGCACCGTGCACTTATCTGCAACACTAATTCAATAATGCTGTGCAAGTGGCTGCGTCCGGAATTGCAAAATCTCAGGCAAGAAGAATTTAGCAATAGACATGTGACCGGCAGACACATGACTCTCCTCCGATGGCCGGTTGACATTTCCCCCAGCAGTCAACAGCGCCACTCAGCACATACAAAGCTCGAATTATATCTACTACAAAGTGCCACACTAAATCACACGTACGTCAGTAAACGCTCAACACAGTTTACAGGGGAGATTAATTACAACTTAAAGAATAACACTGGAATCGGGCACACTAGTCGAACACAGGATGTAGCCAGAATCTTTAACGTGTAAGGGAGCGACTGCTCCCCAACTTTTCAAGATCTCTGCTATCTTCACTTCTCTGCAACTATTCAGGTTTGTAAACAACGGCTACAAAGAGTTCGTTTCCGTTTTCATTTCCAGTTCACTACTTTCGAAAGCACCAAAGGCCACCAAGTCAACCACAATTATAGCAAAATAATTGCTCTGGTTTCGGTATAAACATGATGGAAAGCAAGCTCTCTATCACAGCAGTGTTGCGTTCCAGGTCACGGAAAGAGTGCGTGGGGGAGAGAAGTCAGCTAGCACATGACAACTTTGACTCGATACTGGCAAGACCTCCAACAATAATGAGCAAATGGCAACAAGCTAATTGCGTAATTTCACCTTCAAGAAGGTTCTAATAGCAAAATAGTAAAAAGAGCTGGCTGATAAGTAGAACGTTAGAGATGGTAGGTGGTCTATTAAGTGCTTGTTCGGGGACACCACTTGGGAACAGAAGGTAGGAACACCGATCGCTCGAGACACCAAGGGAATGAATACCCACCAGCGAGAAAGCCCAGTGGGTTCATATACATGCTTATGACACGTATTTCAACAAGCAGGCGACTGGTCCCAAATATGGGACGCAAATTTCCATTACTGGGGGTTGATACAAATCAACCTGTCCCACCGAAAGAAAACTCACACTGTACAAATGGGCAACATGGTTTAGCTGGCGAGGGTACACCTGCAACGTATTGGATTGAAGATATACGTTTGTCCTGTTAATATGACGTGTCAGATAAGCACCTTAAAACAGGCACTTACGTGTCGCGATCTTTCCAGTTAAATTAATAACACCCCCTTTCCAGCTTCGGCAGGTGCACAGGGCCTGCCGGTGCTTCTTTTCTTGTAGTTAATGGGGAGGGGGTGTCGGTGTCAGCTCAGATCCTGGAGGCAAACTTACCCACCGGTAGGGCCGATAGTCACTACTTGTAGAAATTTTACAAAGTGTGCGTCCCTCTCCCCGGTTCCCTACCGTCCTCACGCACCCTTAATGACCCCAACTATCCTGCCCCCACCCTCACTGAATACTCACTATTCAGGATTCATGCTGGACATGTCACGCTGTCCCCCCCTCCGCGTCTGCACAGTTCAGCGCCGTCTGAGGCTGGTGCGGGGCCGCTTGACACTCGCTTCCTCAACCCCCCCAAAAAGAAAAAAAAAAACACCACCGGCCCCGCTCCTCTCAAACCCCAAAATGGCCGACCAGCCCGAACCAGGAAATAGTGACTGCTGCAGCTCAGGGCTTTACCGAGCAGTCTGGAGGCCGGCTACCACTACACTCTGGGCATTGTAGTCCCACAGCCTTACAAACTGCTGATGATCCAATAATGTGTGCTATCACAATAAACTACTAATCCCGCAGTGCCCCGTGACACCACATTTTACGAGATGACGTCGGTCCCTGCCTGTGCTCCCCTTGCCATTGGCCAGTGCCAGCCTGGGCTGTCTTGGCCCCGGCTTCCTCTAGAACGGCTTAGCCGGGGCAGGCGGTGGGTGACGTCAGCACTGAAACGTGGCAGCCGGGCGAGTCACCGAGCTGCTGGGCGAAAGGGGAGGTGCTGGGCAAGGGTTGGGGGAGAAATTCTGTATGAGAGTAAAAAGGTGACTAGGTAAGCAAAACAGCGAAGCGGAGAATGGAAGGGTAAAAAGAGGAGTAAAGGGAGGAAGGGTGTTAGTTACTGTGTAATAGCGGAGTTAGGGTAAGACCAAGAAGGAAGCTATGAGATGGGAGGAGCTTCCACTCCCCGTATAAGAAGGAGAATGTCAAGTGAGGACTCCTGCTGAAGAAAAGTGGAGAAAGGGAAGGCAATTAAGTCCTAAAGCAAAATAATCTTTTAATTACTCACAGTTTACTTTAAAATAAGTATATTTGTTTCCATCTTTTACTTATATCATTTTATTTATTTTGAATGCATTATTTCAAATTTTGTAGTTTCATATAGTTTATAGTATATAGTTTATTCAGCAAAATGACATCACAACGTTTTCCTAGAGAGCAAGATGAATGTGAAAACAGTCAACATAAAAATAACAGATGAGCAGCAAAGAAAACCTATAGACCCAGAGGTTCGAATCAGCATAGCTGCCAAGGTTTCAGATTGCTATGTGTGACATTTTTATAATGTCTGTAATTACGAGTGCCATTTCAATGACTATGAGTGACACTCTCGAGAGCAAAATCAAGTACTGACGATGAGGGAAACCGATAAATATCAGAAATTATACCCATTTGAGCAACAAGAAACTCTAAGGTCTTAAAAACTGCACCAAAGCACCAGAAATGGAAGGGCGCTAACTGGAGACAGACCACGTGACTGCAGTTCTTAGTGACAGAGACAGTTTACCCATAGGTCGATCGAAAAAGCTAATTATCAGAAATTATACCCTTTAAAACAATAACAAGCTTTGGAAAGACATTCAAGCTGCTGCAAACCCCCCGAATTGCTAAGTTACTAACCCACTGACACTTTGTAAGATGAATGTTACAGGAAGGGGATCTGAGAGGAGCCATTTCATAATTCCGGCTAGCAACAGGCTTGTCTTTTAAAACTCCATGGAGATAGAAATTGCACACATGATCAATCATGGTAATTAAGAAATACTTTTTAGAACCATTAAATGTGAACTGTAACTAGTCCAAGAATGATTTATTTTTAAGGGACCATTTTCGTGTCCCGCGCCCAGGAAAGACACAGACACGGACGAATCGGGAAGACACGTCTTTATTCCTTCTCTTACAATCCCGAACTACTGCTTCCACCCGCGGCTCCTCCCCTTCATCCCACACCCTGGCCTGACCTTGGGGCGAAGCTACGCCAGGCAAGACGAAACAACATCTCACCCTTTTGTATTTTAGATGTTCAGCGTCTCTCTCATAGTTCTTCAATGAGTCGGATGGGTTTCCGAATGCCCCGTCGTGGTCGGCTGGGTCGTGATTGACTGTGGGGACGTTCACTTCTCTGATCATGTGTCTCTGAGGTCCGTATGGGTTCTTCATGGCTGCTTTCTCCTTGACTTGACACGTCCGTGTCCCAGTCAGGTCTCCGAGCCCAGGTGTAGGCTGTTGGGTTGCATCTTTTGAAATGTGACACATTTCTGGTCATTCTCTTGTTTCCTGACTCAGCCTTGATCATAGTCAAATTCCTTCTTGTTACTAGTAGTGGGTGATTGTGGTAACGGCTGTCTGCTTTGGATTGCCTTTCTTGTCTCACTAGCACCCAGTTTCCTTCTTGGATGTCGGATGTATTGGCGTGTCTGCGGTGATTAGTGAATTCATTAATTTTCACCATCTTGTTTCAATCCAGTTCGACCAGAGTTTCGTGGTCTGAAGTCAAGATTCTGGACTGTGTAATGGCGTCTGTGGATGGTATACGGGTGCAAGGGGTTTGCCAGAGCTTCAGGGTGGCCGGGCATTGGTTTGTGGTGCTGTGAGGAGTGGTCCTGTATGCTCGGAGTACTTCGTTTAGTGCTGGCTGAATATCACGGTGGGTTAGCTCAGCTTGTTGCATTGTCTTTTTAATAGTGGCCATGAATCGCTCCACCATTCCGTTTGCTAGGGGCCACAGGGGAGTGATTTTCCGATGTTTGAAGTTGAGATGTCTCGCGAAATCTGCGAATTCTTGTCCATTGAATGGTGGACCAATGTCAGTCTTCACCACCGTGGGGATGCCCCATGCGGCAAAAGCTTCATCAATTGCAGGTATGATGGTGGTCGCTTTGGTAGAGGAAATCTGGTGAGCGACGGGGAAGCGGGAATATTCATCCATGATAACGATGATGTATTTTCCCGACTTCAGTGGGCCAAAGAAATCGACGGCTACGTGTTGCCAGACACTATCTGGGAGGTCCAACATCTGCTGGGGGACGTGTGGTTCTTCGCACCCTATTAGTTGACAGTGTGGGCAGTCTCGAAGTGTGGACTCTACCATCTGGTCAAGGGAGGGGAACCAGACACGCTCTTGCAGCGCTTTCTTCGTGGCTACTACCCCTCGATATCCTTTGTGTGCCAGATTTACAGTTCCCTGTCGCAGCTGGGTAGGGATGACAATTCTCTGGCCTCTTAATAGCAGGCCCTTGTCACTGATGGAAAGGTCATCTTTGACGTGCTTGAATGCCGCAATTCCTGATGGTGGCACTCATCTTCAGGTCTTCTAGATGTCGCCACGAGTCAGTGCGAACACGATGTATGACATTTTGTATTGTGGCATCATTTGCCGATGCCTCGATGATGGCTTCAAGTGGAACGGCCGGTGGGCAGGCTCGGTTAATGACGAAGTGGAGATATTCTTCAGCCACAGAGTGGCGGGTCCGCGTCAGAGCCTGGGAGTGCCGTGAGATGTAGTCCGCCGGATTCTCCGCCTTCCCCGGTTTGTGAATGATGGTGTATGTATAGTCTTGCAGGCGGTGGCCCCACCGTTCGATTCGCGGAGGCATTTTAGCCTTGGGGTTCCCAAAGATGGTGATCAGCGCTTGGTGGTCGGTGATGAGTGTGAAGTGTTTGCCATACACAAAGAGGTGAAAATGCTCACACGCCCACACGACTGCCAGACTTTCTTTTTCCGGTTGGGAATAGGCTTTTTCGGTGTCAGTGAGGCTGCGGCTGGCATACGCGATGATGTGACGTTGGTCTGCTTCATTATCATATTGTGCTAGAATCGCCCCTAGCCCTACGGGGCTGGCATCTACTGTGAATTCAGTCTTTCGTTTGGGGTTGAAGTAGGCAATGTTGATGGCTGAACTCACTGCTGCCTTGATTTTGTGGAAAGCTCGGTCACACGCAGCTGACCACTGAAAGTTTTGTCCTTGTCGAGTGAGTTCTCTGAGAGGGTAACTGATTGTGGCATAGTCCTTGATGTACAGGGCACAGTAGCTGGCCATCCCCAGGAACGAGCGAACATCACTGACATCATGTGGTTGTGGAGTGTCCAAGAGCGCTGACACCTTGTCAGGGTCCGGTCTCATGCCCTTGATGGAGCAGGTTTTGCAAAATTTTGTATACCTCCTCTATGTTTGCCTGAAAATACGAATTATATAATCTATTAATTATAATATTAACGTGCCGTTTCACGTTAGCGGGTGTTACCTGTTGCTTATTGTTCCTTCTCGGGCCGGGCTTGGGTCCGCCTCCGGCGCCCTGCGCCTGCCTGCTATCGGGACCAGAGTGACCTGCACGGCCGGCCGGGCTTGTCTCCGCCGGCCGGAACCAGAACTACAATTCCCAGGAGTACCCGGGGCACGTCGCCTACCTCAGCGCGCCAAGAGGCGTTTAAGAGTCAGCTGGGTGCAGAGTCCCTTCGTGAGCTGCCGTTTCACGTTAGCGGGTGTTACCTGTTGCTTATTGTTCCTTCTCGGGCCGGGCTTGGGTCCGCCTCCGGCGCCCTGCACCTGCCTGCTATCGGGACCAGAGTGACCTGCACGGCCGGCCGGGCTTGTCTCCGCCGGCCGGAACCAGAACTACAATTCCCAGGAGTACCCGGGGCACGTCGCCTACCTCAGCGCGCCAAGAGGCGTTTAAGAGTCAGCTGGGTGCAGAGTCCCTTCGCGAGCTGCCGTTTCACGTTAGCGGGTGTTACCTGTTGCTTATTGTTCCTTCTCGGGCCGGGCTTGGGTCCGCCTCCGGCGCCCTGCGCCTGCCTGCTATCGGGACCAGAGTGACCTGCACGGCCGGCCGGGCTTGTCTCCGCCGGCCGGAACCAGAACTACAATTCCCAGGAGTACCCGGGGCACGTCGCCTACCTCAGCGCGCCAAGAGGCGTTTAAGAGTCAGCTGGGTGCAGAGTCCCTTCGTGAGCTGCCGTTTCACGTTAGCGGGTGTTACCTGTTGCTTATTGTTCCTTCTCGGGCCGGGCTTGGGTCCGCCTCCGGCGCCCTGCGCCTGCCTGCTATCGGGACCAGAGTGACCAGCACGGCCAGCCGGGCTTGTCTCCGCCGGCCGGAACCAGAACTACAATTCCCAGGAGTACCCGGGGCACGTCGCCTACCTCAGCGCGCCAAGAGGCGTTTAAGAGTCAGCTGGGACCCTCGTCCCGCGAGGACGCGCGCGGGACGCGCCGGGCTAAGCCCGGGCAAAGGGCGGGCCGTCTGTGGCCGTCAGGGGCCAAAGGAGGCCGGGCCGGGCCATACCTCTTTCTTCTGAAACACAACCAGCCCAGGAGGATACCCTCACCAGGACTTTGCAAATCTACTGCCAGGGAAGGGGGCTGCAACGCAGGGACGTTGGACAAGTACTTCAAACCTACCAAAGAAGATGTAGGTAAGGAAAACTCTTTGGAGAAACGCAGGGCCGAGCGGCGGCGCTCCATTGATTCCATGAAGAATACGCCCCTGCCAGAAATCATCCCGTATCCCAGTACCCAAGAGGATGGCACGCCCCCACTTAGTCTAAAACCTCTGACCCCTGAGGACTTCCCTCTCTTATTGCGGGACATCCCCACTTCCCCTGAGTTGGCCCCTGGAAAACATCTAGATTCAACCCCTTCTGGGACTTCTACTACCCCTGTCAACCTGGTTACTCAAACCCCACCTCCGCATGCAGCTAAGAAAAGCAAGCCTAAACAAAGAGTTGAGGTAGAGTTGCACAGGCCCCCACCGAGTAAACGCAGTAAAAAGTCAATGGGGGGCAGGGGGAAAGCCAAACCGTCACATCTAGATTTTGGCAAAAAACACACACTTGTACCCCAACCTGGGAGGGATAATAAGACCGTCCCTACTGCTCCCCTCTCAAAGGCCCCTAGTCCCATTAGAGCTACTATCCCAAACGTCTCAGTGGCTGACACACTTAACCCTTTTACATCTATAGGGAGCCTAGAATCGCTACTGCGTTCTCTTCTGCAGCCCATTAGCGATAGATTGATAAAAGTGGAGAGCAGGCTCACCTTATTGGAAACATCTCTTACTAATCTGAACACCTTAGTTAGTAAGCAATCCAATAACACGGGTCCTTATCCCCCCGCAGGAAACCTTACTAAAAAAGGAATTACGAAGGGCAATAACAAAGTTTCCCCCCAGAGTGCGACTACTGCCCCTCCTTTGCAACCATTAATGGCTGTCTTAGACCAGGCACCGCGCTGCAATGCATCTAATAGGCCCATACAGACAATGCACTCTGCCCCCCAAAGTTCCCACTCTGCCCCCCAAAGTTCCCATTCGGGGACTATTGACGGCAACCTAGAAGTTGGTGGTATCCCTCTACCTTCCCCGGGTCGGCCGGCTCCAAGTCCACGGAGACCAGACTTGCCGCCAGAGGCTAATAGTCTAACGGTGGTCCTAGCAGGCGTCCCCCGCTTAAGACTAGGGGAGAACGAAGATTACCAATCACTAAAATACAAGGTCATTAAATGGCTAAATTGGAATCGACCCTTACCGTCTCATTTTAACAATGAGATTATTATGGTAAGAAGGGTCCCCTGGTTAGGTAAAACTAGGAAATCAATTATAGGGGACTGTATCCTGACAAGCTTTAAGGACCCGGGCACTGTGCGGCACATTTGCAAAGGAATAAATAGGTCACTGGATTCTACTATCCAGACCATGCCAGTATCCTTTTTCTTCCCCCCTACCCATATGCATTACACTCCGACACAAGATGAGTGGGTGAGGGTGGAACAGAGACATAGACAAAAGGATCATGTACAACGTCCAAGTTTTCAAGTGCAGGACAGGCCCTACTTCCATTTTAATCGCTTTAATTGCCTGAACAGTTTGGATGGGGTTGATTGACTTTCTAGTCACAAGCCAATGGCTTTGGATTGCGGTGTTTGCAGTTCCCCCAAGCTACCTACCTTGACTGCTGTTAAATTGCATGGGCCACTGAACAATCTGGCGGTCTTGGACAATTTATTGGCCCATAATGTTCCCAATGCCTTTGGAACTCCGATCAACCCATCACTGGTGGAGAATGTTTACAATAGACCTTTTGATTTACCGGCCCCCACTGTTAGTAGTACGTTAGAACCCCCGATTTCAGTGGAGCCCGGAATTTCAATTCTTAATTCTCCTGGTCCGGCACCTAACACCACTGGATTTTTTAGGCTAATCTGTTGGAATATCGCTGGCCTCGCTAACAAACTGGAGGACTCGGACTGGGCAAATTACATCGAGTCGGGGGACATATGTATGTTCCAGGAGACCTGGGCCAGAGAGGAACATGGCCATCAAGGCTACATGTCATTCTCCATTCCAGCGAGATGGGAGGGCAAGGGCCGGCCGTCAGGAGGGCTCACGACTTGGGTTGCATCCCATCTGGGTTGTGTGGCAACTCGGATGCCGACCAACTCTGAGGACATCCTTGCAATTTCTCTATTATGGCCCAACCAAGTTAAACTGATGTTTATTAACATTTATTCCAGGCCAATGGGGAATGTAAAGGAATCGCCGACCATGGATGAACTCTCCAATTTTCTAACTGACCTATCGAGTGACTCATATTATGTTGTGGGAGGGGATTTTAATTCTCACTTTGAGCCACTCCCTGGTCTATTGGATGGGTTATCATCTGATGAAGAAGTTAAATGGGCAGTCCCTATGGTGGAAGCCCCACCTCCAAAGGCGTGGACCCCTTTAGCGGTGCAAATCACAGCCCTCACCCTGAAGTTTGGACTCAGAGCTTGTAATGGGCGAATAAAATCTGATATACCCAGTAAAACCACCTACAACAGGCTGGGAAGAGAGTCCCGCCTGGATTATGTCTTGGCCCAAATAGTGAAGTGGCCGACAATCCAGGACTTCAGGGTGATGGAAAGGTCTGATAGTGACCATAATGCACTTGAGCTCGACCTTGTCCATCCCGGCCCCCAAGCTCCTCTGAATAATGTGGTAGAAAATACCCCTGTACTTCTCCTTGATAACAACCGCAGAAGGATCAGGTGGGAGCACTTGGCCACGAGCAAGAATAAACTCCCTAGGCTCTATGATGGGATAATTCCCATTTTGGAAACTGTGGGTTGCTTGGACGCCGAACCATACAATAAAGACTCCCAGGGTAAATTATTCAAAGCCCATGAGGAACTTATAAAAGCTGCGGCACCCCATCTCACTTGTAGCCCGCGAAAGGCAAAAGGGGGGCGTCCAGGAAAAACACTATGGTACAACCTGGCCTGCAGAAGGGCAAAAACAGAGCTCCTCAAACTAATCAAGGAGGGTCTTGGTGGGGATACTCTAAAACAAAGCAGGCGAGTATATAAGAAACTCACTGCCCACGCTAAGGCAGAATGGGAGGAAGAACAGTGGGAAAAACTCACTAAGGCACTAGCAACCCATGACCATCGGTTGTTCTGGAGGATTGTGAATGGGGGGTCGGGGAACTTAAAATCGGCACTAGAGCCCAATATTGCTCCTGGGGTATGGCAGGCTCACTTTCAGACTCTATATAGCCCTGACTCGGAAGAATCCCCTGTTGCTGAAGCGGTAGGCCTCCCGGAATATCAAGGGGAGCTGATAACGCTCGGTGAAGTGATTGCTGCCATTTCAGGACTTGCCCCTGGAAAGGCGCCGGGACTGGACGGACTACCAGGGGATATGTTTAAGCAGGAACCTGTTGTATGGGCCCCTTACCTTACTGCCCTCTTCAATGGAGTTATCGGTGGTATGGAGATCCCTAGTACTTGGCTGGGGGCTGAGGTGGTCCCCATCTTTAAAAAGGGCTCACCTCTCCTCCCAGCCAACTATAGACCAATCAGCTTGATAGACGTGACGCAGAAGCTGTTTGGGAGGGTGATGTTGAATAGGCTACAGGACTGGATTGAGGAGGTGGGAGCCCTTAGCCCCTACCAGGCGGGATTCAGGAGGGGGGTATCCACAGTGGACCAGGTTTTTAGATTGAATCTGGTCTACTGGCGGGTAGCGAAAATTGAGGGCGGTAGTTTGTACACAATTTTTGTGGACTTACGGGCCGCTTTTGATTTGGTGCCCAGGGGGAAACTTTGGAGCATCTTGGCAGAGATGGGCGTCCCCCCGGACATCCTCTTGATCTTACAGAGATTGCATCACAATAACTATGCCCGAGTGAGGTGTGGGAGGGCGGGGGAACTGACCGATAGATTCCCCGTTGACAGGGGGGTAAGGCAGGGCTGTGTATTGGCACCGACCCTGTTCTGCCTCTTTGTCAACGGGGTAATCGCCCATTTGAATGCCACTGAATACACTGACGCCCCGAAATTGAATGGCAGCAGGGTGCCCGCAATTATGTTTGCGGACGACACCCTGCTGCTATCCAAAACCCCCATGGGTATCCAGAGGATTCTTGACTCCTTCGTGGCCTTCTGTAACGATAGGGGGCTCGAAATTAATGCGGCAAAAACCAAATATATGGTTCTGAACCCGAGGCAAAAACTCCGCCCAAATCCGCAATTGGGAGCTGGACGGTTGGAGAGAGTGACTACCTTTGAATACCTTGGAGTGACTATCAACGAGACCATGACTTGGGGATCCCACCAGAGCAGGGCAAGCCTCAAACTCACGCAGATCACTGGGGGTATTGCTCGTATGATGAATGGTTCATCATATTGTCCATTGGGGGCATTGATCCAGATATATAAAGCACAGGCTCGGGGAGCAATAATGTATGGGGCGGAAATTTGGGGCCACACGTCTTGTAAGTGTCTGTCATTGGTGGAAAACAAGTTTATTAGACAGATAGCCGCACTCCCTCCCAGTACTCCGCTCCTCTCCCTGAGGCTAGATCTGGGCCTACGACCATTAGCTGACGAAATAAGCCTGAGACCTCTAGCACTCTGGCGTAGGTTGTGGAGCAGTATTGATCTCGTAGAATATAGGGCGGAATTGGCTGAACTTTTGAAAGAACCAATGGCGCTCAGTATTCCCTGGGTCAAAAACATCCAAGCCATTTGTGTGGAAATAGGGCTCCCCGACCTATGGAATGACCCGGCGAGAGCCGCACCGAAAACATCCAAAAGGTCCCTGGCTAAGGTTTACCATGAATATAAACTAGACAGGACTCAAGCTACCCAGGCAGAAGGGTCCCTAGCTTCTGTGTTCATGCAGAGCAAGGATGTCTACAGACTGGAGAGGGTGCTGGATTCCATCTCCCCCGTACTTACCAGGAAGCTGTTTCTCCAATGGAGATACGGCACATTGCCGTTCAGATTTTTCACAAGTACCTGGTCATCGGGTCCCACCCTAAAGCAGTGTCCGGCTTGTGACGCCATGGAAGAAACTGATTTGCACGTGGTTTTCTTCTGCCCTGCCTATAAAATAGCACGAAAATACTGGCTCCTCCCGTTGATAAGGAATATGGGTTGTAGGGAATACGCACCAATGTACAGAATCTTAAAAACTGATCTCTCTGGCCCAATTGTTTTCGCATTAGCAAAATTTTTGACCAATGTTTGGCACACGCGCAACCGGATCTTAAAGACGTTAGGACCCCTATAAATGTTTTTACCTCTTACCAGAAATTGAATATGTATATTCTACTCTTGATTGTTTTCACTTTGATAACTGCTGTTTAATAACTTTTTATCTTAAATTCTGAATTATTTATGTATTTTATGCTTGTATATATTTTACCTGTGCTTTTATGGTCATCTGACCGAAATAAAGCTATCAAAGTAAAGTATAATATTATTAAACGAGTGTTGCATTATAATAATCCACATTATTAATACTAAAATACACATGGGATTTGCTAATTGTATGGCTAAATAACTCTTATAACTAAAATCTGTACGCATATTAACAATAGTATATGTAGTAATAGAATACTGCATGATATATGTTGCTTTGTGATGTTGCACCCTTGAGGAGGATCGAAAAAGGTGAATATAATTTCTTTAAATGTCGCTATATGCTAGATAAATCCAAGCACATAGAGGGATTAGCAAGGGGTTAACATTAGGATCACCATTTCTATGAATTAATTATTCTTTTGTGTTTGTTTCGCTTAAGTTGGCGTTTGGGCCTAAATCCAATATGGCCGCTGACTCCACACGCCGAAGTGGCCACTGTCTCATGAGGCGCGAAGTGAGCTGCGCATGTGCAAGAGATCTCCTAAACCTCGTACGACCTTTGCACAAACTGTCCCTGGTCAAGGAGACGAAACGGGACACTCGCCAAGACACGGGAACAATCAACCTTACAGTAAACCGGAACAAGCCGATACTTCGCTAACCAATGACCTCACCCCTCGAACTGTACTGAAAATCTTGAAATATTGGTCGTACGATCTCAACCTTCCAATCACAACGGCTCTAAAGTTTAAATTTGTATCTTCTATGACTTGTTTTATTATAAAAGGCTAGTAGAATAGGGAGGAAAAAGCTGCGGCTGATGATCTTTTCCTTTCCATTTATCATTTTCCACGTTCGTTGTGACGCCTTTTCCGAAGATCCAGAGGCTGCCTGACCGCTTGATGACTGCAAACCTTTTTTTTTTCTAAATCCACGGGCTATCATAGATGCTTGCACGATATCTGGTCCTTTGAAAAATTGGGACTGTAACGTGCTGAGCAGAGGACTTTAAGCTTTGGCCTGCTTTTTCAGACAATTTACAACAAATTTTGGTTATGCAGAGCCAATGAATTAGAGGACTTCAAATAGCCAGATTAGGTAAATATGATGTTCTGCGATTTATTTGAATTGATTTAAAACTCTAAACTTTGACGAGATAAATGCAAATATAAATCATTATGAAAATTTAGATAAACAAATATTGATTAACAAGAAATATGAGTTTGTGGTTTCATTAAGGATTTTGAGTCTTAAAATGTGTTTTAGCTGGTTCTAAATCACCATCAACCAATCCAACTAAAATGGTCCATTGACCAGGTGGGTGAAGTGCCTTGATGTTTGAGACTAGGGATCTGTTGGTGAAGGATATTAATGTATAATTTGTAAAATAACCTTTCTCTCCCTATAGGTTATAAGGTATTTCCCCCACATGTCCAGCGCTTGAATTACTCATCCCTCCTGTGTGTGCAGACTCGTGAGAGAGACGTATGAGTGTTGGTGTTATGGACCCCACCAATGACTGCGTGAGTGAATGAGCTAGTGTGACGTCGGGTCTGCGACGCAGGGAGGGTATCGGTAAATGTTATTCCTCATTTTTCAGTCTTGCGCTGGATCAGTTTTTCTGGTAGCAGTATGATGGTTTTTATTGTTTTGGGTTTGTTGATTATTGCTTGTAAATTGCTTATTGATTATTGATTGTGGATAAGAATTGGTTTATGTATTAACACTCTATGTTGGGTCGCGTCGAGTTCTGTGTTGTTTGACGGCTTCTGGGATGTAGGAAGTCGGAAGTTTGTAACGGTTCCGTAGTAGAGCAGAGGTAAGCGCTGTTCTCGGGAAAGATGGAATTGTTGTTGCCCTTTAGGTACACGGGGAAAACGTGTGACGATTGGAGTTGCACGACGCATTGTCTGGGTTCGATTCGGTAACATCGTCGTGTGTTGCCATTAAGGACATTTTCTGTATGAGAGAAATGTATGGTAGCGAAGGTCACCTGTGAAATTTTGGTCTTAGGTACCAGGAGTCCTAAAGGCACTCTGATTACGCTTATCACTGGAAAGGTAAAGGTGTTCCCTAAGCTTGTTAGAAGGATAAAGTAGAGGGAAGTGCTACTTTATTAACGAGTGTCATAATTCTGTAGTAGGACAGACTGTTCGCTGTTCTCGGAAAAGACAGAATTCTGTGTGAATGAACTACATTTTCCGTATGAAAGTGCGTGAATGAAATAGCATTCAGGTTAATTGTGAAACTCTGGTTTTACTTCTCAGGAGCAGAGCGTCTCCAACTAGGTGTCCTAATTCTGGAGAAACGGTTAGCTGATGCTTGTTAGAAGGGTAAGGTAGAGGGAAGTGCTACTTTATCAACGGAAGTAACGATTCCGTAGTAGGGCAGAGGTAAGCGCTGCTCTCGGGAAAGACGGAATTCTTGTAAGAAAGGTCATTAACTATTCTTTTGTTAGCGAAACAGATAATGGCGGCGTTTTTATGTCGTTACTAACAGATTTGTGAGTCAGAAAGAACGTAAGAAAAGTTTGCTGATCAATTTTGTAAAGGAGGGGTCAGCAGGAGTAGCGAGAAAAGCTGACATGAGAAAGACTGCGCTGGGATTGGCAAGTCAGTAAGATACATAGACGCTCCTGATTGGTGCGTTAGTGTATGCCCTGCTGAGAGTGGAGAATTACAGGGTGACGTAGACGCTCCTGATTGGTGCATTAGTGTATGTCGCGCTGGGATTGGAGAATTACTGAAGTGACATAGACGCTCCGGATTGGCGCGTTAGTGTGAGTCGCGCTACGATTGGTTAAAACAACAGAATAGTCGTAGGGAAATCTAGCGATACACGGAAGAGAAAATGATGTATTACGATCCACCAGAAAAAGAGAGAAAGTCCTGGTTTGGAAAAATAAAGAGCTTATTTAAAAAAGACAAACCGATTCTGACTAGAGAGGGACAGTTGCTTCCCCCACCAAAATCGCCTGCATCCTATATGGTTGCGAAATACGGATACCATACATGTATTTGTTTGGACAATTGGGCAAAGTATACAAAAGATGATGGAGTATTAGCATTTCCGGAACATGGTTCATTTAATTTAGCCGTATTGAGGAATTTGAGAGAAAGAATGATGAATCTAGAACCGAGACTGTTGGACTTGGCCCTTTTCCCTGAATTTATTCGCTTTTTCTGGGAAACAACATGTTATGTGAATGCATGTTAAACGCAAATGTTAAATGCTGTGCAATGGTGTACGCACCTTTATCTCCCCTATGATAGAGAAATGTATAGGCCATGTGTGGTGTGAGATGCCATAATGCATGCTGCGCAATGGCGTGCGCAGACTGACTTTCCCTATTTTAACATGCTACTTTTAAAATGGATGCCATGGCTGTGTGGTTGTGCCGCCTGACTGAGCTTGGTTTCCAGTCTAGTTGTTATTTCCCAGCAACCCCAGCTTTTGGAGGGAAGCCTGGCTCCCAGGGTGCTGGACACCTCCCCCTAGGCCAGCTAGAACCAGTTTCCCCAGACGCTTCTAGAAGCTTCTGGCACTGCCTGGTAGGTGGGGTGAGGGGCAAATAAAAAGCAGAGCTAGGCTGCCATGTGCTCAGTCAAAGCGTGGACCTGAATGTGAGGGGACCTACTGCCAGGAGGTACCGCCAGCTGGGCCTATGTGCTGGCCCCTGTGCCCAACTTTAACCATTCTGCTGTCCACAGGGCTAGGGAGAGCCCCGCTGCTGGAGTGAAGGCTGCTGTATCAGGAGGAGTGCCACGTTACAGAGGATGATGGTTCACAGGACCTACAGCCCTGTCCTGATGAGTGCCCACTGACTGCTGACCTTGCCCAGTAGTGCCTGCTGCTCTGCTACCCAGCGCCTCGTGAGCGCTACGACTGTGCCCTGCCTGCTGGCTAGCGCCTGGAAGAAGAGTGCTGTATCTGTGTTGCCCAGGAGAAGAAAGGAGCGCTAAACTGGAATTGTCTGTGCTTCCCTGCCTGCTATTTAGCGCTTTGGGAGGGTGGCGCTATATGCCGATTGCCCAGGAAAAGAGCAACTGATTCCTGTAGCGCCGTGCTGTCTTGGCGCTATATTTCAGTTCCCCCCTGCCTGCTTGGGGAAGGCGGGAGCGCACCCCGCGGGTTTGGACACTTCCAAAATTATTTTGAAAGCCAGCGGGAGCCCACCCCGCGGTTTTGGCGCCTCTGAGTTTAATAACTATGCGGGACCCTACCCCGCGTGTGGACGCCTCAACCACTGAAGGCGGGAGCCCACCCCACAGTTCAGCATTGACAAAAATCACCGCCGCTGACCCGAGTCCCGGCGCACCTGAAGCGGGTGCTGAGGATCACCGCCACCGGCCCCGGAGGTTAAGGAGCGCCGTACGGGCTTCCCCGTGATGTCAGGGGAACCGCGCAGCGATTGGTGCCGGCTGGAGTGCCGCCAGGAAGTCCCGCCTGCCAGAGGAAGCCGGAAGTGAGGCGGTGGTGTTGCGGGGCTCCCGTGAGCTGATGGGAGCCCCGTGTCTGTGAAGGAGCCAGGCGGGAGCCTACCCCGCGCTGGCAAACAGCCCCAAAAGTCGACGGAGACGTCGCTTCGTGGTGGGGGCTCTCCGGAGGCGGAGGAGAGCCCCGAGTGCTGTCGGAGCCCAGGTGGGGCTCTTGCGTGTGAGGAGAGCCCCGCGAGCCTCACGTAGAAGTCCCGGGTACCAGGAGGGGGCCCGGGTGAAGTGTGGAGAGCCGCCAGTGAAAGGAGCTGAGAAGGTGGGGCTTCCAGGACCGGGGAGAGCCCCGCATGCGGCCAGAGGAGCCGGGAGAGGAGTCCTCGACGGGCCGGTGAGTCTGCCGGCTGCCGCCCCAGCCAAGAGCCGATTTCTCCCGTGAGCCCGGTGAGTGGGGCCTCTGAGAGGCGACGCGGGTGCTGATCTAGGGACACCAGAGACCCGCAGAGCCCGGGAAGGAGCGGCCCCCCACTGCACCGCAAGTGTTTTTCCTTTTTTTGGGGGTACAGTTCCTTCTTTGGCCTGACACAGCTGCACCGCTGAAGCGGCAGCTGCAGCGAAGGGGCATTCCTGATTTCCGAGCCCCAGAGAAGGGGACTCCAGCTTGCCCAGTGTTCTTTTCGGGGCAAAATTGTGTAAGCCCCAGAGTAGGGGCTCCCCACTGGACATTGCCAGGCCAGGACTGACTATACACCACAGCCCCGCTGGACAGTGGGCAGTTGTAGCGTTGGTGGCACGTATAACAGGCACAGCTACTCCCTAATGGTTCCACTGCTAAACGTGGCACGATGTATCTGGTGATGCCTTATGCCCATAATATTACCTAATGTTTTCCCCACAGGGTTGCCATGCTGATGGTGGGAATGTATGCCTAGGGAGGAGCCTCATGATTTATGCACATGTGTGAATGCCCAAGGTGATGCATACAGTGTTGTTCATCTGCCCCAGGTTCCCGCATTTACGCAGACGAGCGCAGGATGGTGCCTAATGTATTGCTCATGTTGCAGGCCTGCTTTGAGCTGCGCAAATGTGATCTACGCCTAATGCAGAGTATGCTCACCTGTTTATGCCCATGGTATTCATGTTCCAGGTCCCCTGTGATGGCCGGCATAAGGTGCTAATGATGCAGTGCTGAATGCAAAATCCCTCCCTTCGTCACAGATCATAGATCACACTCAATCACTACATTCGCTGGTGGGGCCCATAACACCAACATTCATCCTCTATTAACCTGTTTCCAAGGAGGCGATTGTTCCATTCGCTGTAATGGAAAGAAGTACTCATTTATCCCTAATAGATTTCCCTACCTTTCTCTATTTATTAAGGCCTAAACTTCACCTTCTAGTACTCCTCCCATGAATAGGCCATGAATCAGCGAGCTGCTGGTTGAAGTGATAACTAAATCTATAATTTATTTACATAAATACACTTTTCATAATAACGACCCAACACAGTTCTTGTAATAAATCTTAAATCTTTATCTAAGTAATTGAAAATCGAATCTTTTGTTTAATCAAGCAGTAGACCATCATATTGACCTATTCTGGCTAAAGTCGTCCTCTAAGTCAAAATCTTGGTCATCAGTTCATACTGTCAGAGTCTTAGGAAAAAGCTGTCCTGCAGTGTCACCGTCTTCTCCGTCAGCATAACGTCAGGAAATCGAAAATCTTCTGAAGAGTCTCGCTCCTAACCTCTCTATTCTATGATATTTTATAGTAAAATTACATTCCAAAAGTAACGAGTAATATTTTTGAATGCTTCTGATTGGTTGGTGAGATCTGTTCCACTACTTTCCCATGCGGAAAATGTGTCTTTAGATATAGTTCATAATTTCTTCGGAAAAGTATCTTCTATTGTTTCTTTCAGGGCAGCTGGCTGGTAGCCCAGAGCGTCCTTGGGTGGCACAGTTGAGTTAGGGTCGCGTAGAGGCCACTGCTGCTGATAGTGACGCATGGGCACTTCACCCAGAGACCTTCACAATAGAGTTGTGTTCGTCAAATTGGGATGTCGGCCATTTTGTGGCCACCAAATGGTCAACTTAAGCAAAGAAACACAAAAAACGTAATTAATACATAGAAATGACTAATAAAATGTTATTCCCTTACTAATACCCATATGTGTATGTATTTATCTAGCAGAAGCAACACTTAATGCGGGTTATATTCACATTAATAAAGCACAAATCACGAATTCATCACGAAAGCAACATATATTCATGCAAAATTCTAATTATCTATAATCAATATGCATATACAATTTAGTTTACGTATTAGTTAGGCCATGCAAATGCAATTCCCACGTGTATTCTTATTAGTAAGGTTGATTAAATTTCACAGCAATCCAATTAATACAATTACGAGTAGTTAATTATTCTTATTAATAGAAACATGCAAAATGGAGAGGGTATACAACATTTTTAAAATAGAACCCGCTCCAGCAATCTCCCCTTTGGTGATTTTATCACCACAACAACACTAAATGTATTCACCCTTTTATGGAAACTCAAATGTGTTCTTGCTCTTATTCATAATTCAGTTTCTTCTTCATCTCTTTTTGCCTTTTTATACATACTTTCTTTCCATTCTTCTAAAGTTATCTCTTCTAAATCTCTATCTGGATCCTTTTCTTTTCTTTTTAGTTTTTCTCTTTTTATTTTATTCTTTGTTTTCTTATTTTTACAACCTAATCTTAATATTAATAACATGAAAATTACACATGTTAATGGAAATAATATTTTACCTATAAATGTACTACCTATTTTTACTAAGAAGTTTTTAATAGCAGCTATTTTCTTCCCAATCTTTTCCCAAACACCTTCAACCTCCAGTGGTACAATTTCGTCATGCAATTCAGTAATATTTTTAATGTAAACTTTCAGATCTTTGCTTTCGTCTGGAATGTAAGTGCAACAATGTTGAACTTTCAGCATTCCACAGACTCCACCCTCTTTTGCCAATAATATATCAAGGGCAAGTCGATTTTGCATTACCATAGCACGCATGGCAACCATTTCAGTATTAACCAATAAGAATCCTCCAGCGGTGCTTGTTGACAAGCGATCCACTACTGTTGATAATTTTTTAATATTGTTCGCATTCAGAGATATTCCCACTGCTGGTATCAATGCTCCAAAAATGTCACCTACAATTTCTGCCCAAGATTCTCTTTTACTACGTACTAAATGATTACCTAAACTATGTACACCATCTTTACCTCTGTCCATGTGAAAGATTTTTGGAAAAACCAGGCCTACGTAACATGTACCATACCAATGGTCTGGCAAACGATAATATGCCCTGTTCCCACAGATAAAATAAAGTCCAGGGAAAACTGGATCTCTTCCACCTTTAAATCCCCATCCACCCATGATTCGGTATGTATCATGGCACTCACTATTCCCTAGAAAATGATTGTCATACGCCGTTTGATTCCTTCTTATACACAATTTCCCTTTCTGAGGCCAATCTAAAGCCAAAGTTTGATTAGACTCTCCCTTCATATGTTTTTCCATTTCTACATCCCAGACTGTTTTCTCCCCTTTTCCTTCAGATGCCTTTCTTTGCATTTTCAATTTCCTTCCCTCGACCATGTCTAGGAATGTCTTTTCTTCTTTCTTCAAACTGCAAGTCAAATTATTTTTAAATATATACTCTAATGTTAGCTCCTTAGTTTCTAAGAAAAATTCACCTAATACCTTAGCAGGTCTTACTTTGTTTAGTTTGTTATTAGCAGGCACTTGCGCAAAAATGTTATCTACATCTGAAAAATAATATTCTAATTTATCTGTCTCATAAAATAAGCTAGCTATCACACTACATGCTATTCCATACGTTGCTGGAAGGTGATGATAAGTCACTCCCTCTGACACAGATGCAGGTAACTGCATGCATACATAGCAGTCCCTTACGTCCATAGTCTTTACATATTCATACAATAACTTTGAAAACACATTATTTGAAAAATCATTAATAGACCTATCTTTATGTAAATAATTATTATCTATTCTAGTCGGAACTACCTTTTGAATCTTCTTTATGTTAGTAATGTTTTCAGTGTGTCCTTCTAGCGTATCTATAGTAACCTTAATGAAATCAAAAGAGCAAGTATGCTCCATAGAAGCATTAATAATCCTGTACAACAACAACACATTTTACACCATCTCTTCATGAATGTACATCTACTTTTGCTACTATCTATGTTAGCCATCTTTGTTAATTTGGACTGTGTCTTTTGACTTCGCCTCTTTTACTTCACAACTAGTTTTCTAACCTTAGGCTCTAAGGCCCTACTTGGTTCTACCAATATCTATCGTTTGACTCAATTGTTATTCCTTCATCAGTAGTTTTCTAGATTTTCTCAGTTTGGCATTTCATCGTTTTTCACTTCTTTCTGTTCATCCAAGTACAGAATTTCCTGATCTTCCGTTTCTTCTTCTCCGATGTCGGATAAGATAACTCTCAGGATTCCTGCTTCTTCTTCCTCTTCAAACACTTTCAGTACAGCCTCCTCTGAATTTCCTTGACTATCTGCCTCTTCCTCCTTTTCAGGCAGAGCCACGTACGTCCATTCCGGTGACTTATACTTCTGGTTAGGTTTCCTTGTTCTTTTCCCTTCTTCCTTATTTTGATTAGTCTCTTCTTCTTTCAATTTTTCTTGGCTTGTCACTTCATTCACCTGATCTGCCCTTGGTGATTTCACTCGTGTCAGCCGATATCTCAATCTCTTTATTTTGTTTGGCCACACTTCGTCCTTTTTAACTCTTTTCTGTTTACCTTCTTTATTATTCTTCTCTCCAAGCCCTTTTTCTTAGAACTCGACCTTCTGGTATTTCATTTTCACTCTCTTCAGATTCTGTTTCAACTTGCTTTTTCTTTTCAACAACTTCTTTTTCCACCACTTGTTTTGTTTTCCCTACTTCTGTCCCTCCTCGGGTCTCCGACACGCAATCTTCCTGCTGGCTACTTGTCCCTTCACCTAGCTGGATGTTGCAGTTCCCTACACCTCCTCGGGGGTCTTCCGCAATCTGTCCCTCTCTCTCTGTACCTGTCCCTTTTTCACTTTGATCTATTATTTCAGGTGGAATTTCTCTTGGTCTTTCATCTGAAACTTCCTTCTCTTGAATTTCTTTTACTGCTTCTTCGTTGTCTTTTCCTTTTTTCTTTCTGTGTTCTTTTCTAGGACCTTGTCTCCCTTGTTCGTCTTCAGAATCTGAACTGGTATCAGAATTCTGCAATCGTCTTCTCAGAGAGATACTTCTAGGGACTAATATTTGATCAGATTCTTTTCCCCCCCTTTCAGGATTTTCTTGTGTTTTTGGCTCTTCGTTATCTGATTCAGTACTTGACTCTGATTCGTCATAGTACTATTTTCCTTTGCTGTCAACTGGATTTGGTATCCTCAAAGTATGGCTGGCATGGATCCAGTTTTTCACTCCAGCACACTTCACAGCTGTTGTTGTGGTCAGAATGACTTGTCTTGGTTTTCCCCACCTTGGAACCAAACAATTTCTTCTTCTATGGACTTTTATCCTTACTCAGTCTCCTGGGCTCAGATCATGGGCTGGCTTCCTTTCAAGAGTGGTGGCATCCGCTCCAACCTGATGAAACACAGAATGAACTGCGTCAGCCAGGCCTTTACAGTATTCCAACACCATGTCATCAGTTGTTGTCATCAGCTTGTTGACTGGAATGTACACATGCCTCATCGCTCGTCCCATGACAATTTCATGAGGACTTAACCCTGTAGTTCTGTCTGGTATTGCTCGAATTGTCATTAATACTAGAGGCGAGACATCAGGCCATTTCATACCAGTGGCTAAACACATTTTCCCAATCCTGTTTTTGATTGTACCATTCATCTGTTCAACCACACCAGAAGCCTCTGGTCGGTAGGCACAATGTAGTTTCTGTTGTACATTCAATGCTTCACTAATCAATTTTACAATCTCGTTATGAAAATGTCCTCCTCTGTCTGATTCAAGAGTCACTGGAAACCCAAACCTGGGGATGAATTCTCTCAAAAGTAGCTTAGCCACTGTCATCCCATCATTTCTTCTTGTTGGGAATGCTTCCACCCACCTGGAAAATAGGCAGACTATAACCAGAACATACCTCAGTCTGTTACATGGAGGCATTTCAATGAAGTCAACCTGCATTCTGGTAAAAGGCCCTCCTTCTCTGCCTATGGTTCCTAGACTCACCACTGTCTTTCTCCTGGGATTGTATTGCTGACATATTAGGCATCTCTGACATAGACTTTCTGCTACAAGTCTGAATTTTGGATTATACCAGGTCTGCTTAAAGGACCTAATCATGGCGTCTCTCCCTATGTGTCCCTGGCCATGATACATCCATGCCATGGTAGACATCATGCTATCAGGCATCACTGGTCTTCCATCTCGATAAACCCACACACGGTCCTTTTCAATTGGTGCACACCCTGCTTTTATCCACTGTTTCATTTCCTCATCTCCTGACTCTTCCTGCAATTGTCTCACTTCTTCCCAAGTTCCCACAACGTTAGTAAACATTACTGAGCAAGAAGACATTTCTCTTTCCTTGGCCCGATTGACTGAATTCTGATTTCGTGCACAATACTGTGCCATATCGTTCGCATACCTGTTTCCGGTAGTGATGTAATCACTACCTTGACTGTGGGCAGCACATTTCACCACAGCCAATTGTCTAGGCAGCTGTATCGCCTCTATCAATTTTCCAACCACTTCAGCATTCTTAATAGGGGTTCCACTTGAGGTCAGGAAACCTCTTTGTAGCCAAAGATGGCCAAAATCATGGACAACCCCGAAGCCGTACTGGCTGTCAGTTATCACAGTCACTCTCACACTTTTCCCGATTTTGCATGCTCTGGTCAAAGCAACAAGTTCAGATACTTGGGCTGACCTCACTCCTTTCAAATAAGATGCTTCCATCACTGCTGCAACCGTGCATACTGCATATGCTGCACTTAGCACTCCTTCATCTGTTCTCAAACATGACCCATCAACGAACAACACGAAATCACTTTCTGGCAAAGGTACATCCTTTATATCTGGTCGTGGCTTTGTGCAATACTCAAGCACGTCCAAACAATCATGATCTACTTCATCTCTCACTTCCACATTTTCAGCATCTGGTAACAATGTTGCAGGATTCTCATTCAAACATCTCGCAAGGCTCACATTTGTTGCACCTAATATGACCTTTTCATACTTAGTCAGCCGACTATGTGTCATATACTGAGTACGACTCCTTGTCAAGAGGATCGCCACATCATGAGGTAGAAACACTTTCAACGGATATCCCATCACAATACCTTCACTCTTCTCCAAACTTCGACATGTTGCAGCCACTGCCTTCAAACACCCAGGTAAAGCTGCAGCCACTGGGTCAAGCATTGATGAAAAATATGCAATTGGTCTCCTCAACCTTCCTTGTTTCTGGATCAACACAGAGAGTGCACATCCATTTCTCTCACTGCAATACAACTCAAACTCTTTCTCGTAATCAGGCATGCCTAGTGCTGGTGCTTCACACAAACCCTCTTTCAATCGTTTGAATGCTGCCAATTCTTCCTTGTTCAATTCAAGGGGATCTTTTACATCGCTTCTGGTCAAACGTATCGAAGGTTTTGCGATCAGTGAAAAATTACTTATCCACTGACGGCAATACCCCACCATTCCCAGAAACATTCTCACCTCTCTTTGGGTCATGGGGGCTCTCATTCCTTTTATAATTCTGATTCTGTCTATTGTTATTTTTCTCAGTCCGTTCTCGATTTTATGTCCCAATTACTGTACTTCCTTCTTACAATACTGCAATTTTGCTGGTGACACTTTCAATCCTCCGTCTGCCAAATGATTCAGTAGTGCTATTGTGTCTACCTCGCAAGCTTCACATGTTTTCGACGCCACCAAAAGGTTGTCGATATATTGCACTAGTACTGAACTTTCAGGCATTTGCAGACTTTCCAAAGATTTCTTCAACAATTGATTGAATATTGAGGGGCTTTCTGTATACCCCTGTGGGTTTCGGCACCATGCCAAAATCCGCTCTCCAAAACGAAACGCAAACATTTGCTGACTGTCATGATGCAATGGGATAGAAAAGAAAGCATGGCATAGATCAATTACTGTATACCATTCCGCATCATGGGGAATCTGATACAAAATCACTGATGGATTTGGTACAATGGGACAACATGATATTACAATTTTGTTCACCTTTCTCAAATCTTGCACTATCCTGAATTTCCCATTAGGCTTTTTCAGTCCCATTATCGGTGAATTACATGGACTACTCATTATTTCTCTTAAAATTCCTTGCTTGATCATTTTCTCAATTATTGGAGTTACTCCTTCAATTATCTCAGGGGTCAATTTATATTGAGGGACATTTGGATAGCTTATTCCTTCCTTCACAGTTATTTTTACTGGATCTATATTTCTCATTAGTCCTACATCTTCTCCGGTAAAATCCCACACTTCTGCTTTCACAGACTGCTTCAGTTCTTTAGGTAATTCATCAGGGTTGAATATTGCATAAGTCTCAGTAACCTCATTTTCTCTTAGCTGTGGTCATTTTATACAGCACATCCTCATCTGGTGTTTCAAATGCTATTCCATCTGGAGTACAGAATATGGTGCAAATCATTTTGCACAACAGGTCCCTACCTAATAAATTCACTGGACTGGTGTCGCACACAACAAAGCGGTGCATCTCTGAAAATTTCCCTATACTAACTTTCACTGGTTCTGTCAGAAATGTCTTTATCTGTCTGTTGGACACACCAACTACTTGGATTGTTTCATCCGAAAGAGGAAGATTCATAACATCAGCTGATCTAACAGTTGATCGAGTAGCACCAGTGTCCACTAGGAAATTAATATTTTCATCATTAACCTTCCCATCTACAAATGGTCCTGTCTGGTCTACTTCTAGAGTTGCGCCAAGTACGCACTCTTCTTCCTCCTTTCGGCACCGTCAATAGCTTTCTTCTGAGTCACTCTCATCGCGTTGCAGCCAATACTGTGAAACAGCGCGAGCGCGTGGCGGTTTATTTACCTGTTCTTCATTGTAGAATCCCGATTCATTACTAAACTTCTGAGTGTTTCTGCTCTGCGGGAAAGGTGGTTTTGGCACCTGATTCTGTGAGGTAACCACCTGCTGCTGTTGCTGCAGTTGACCACTCACCTCATTCTGCACCTGCGGATTCAATGATGCATTTTTATTATTAGTACTTGGAGGAAATTTACACCCGGATTTCCAATGCCCTAACCTACCGCAATTATGGCATGGGAACTTCTTTTTAGCTTCTTCTATATTACCTTTCCCTTTTCCTGGGCCAAATCTCGGTCTAGTTCCTGGGTTATTTGCTTGTTCGACCAACTGAGCTTCCTGCCTTTCAGCTACCTTTACTTGTGCCCACATTGCCTTTTCTTTTCATTTTCGCTGTTTGGCCTCAATTTCGTCACTGAAATATTTAGCATGTCTCAATACTTCATCTATTTTCTTATTCTGCCAATCAACCGTATGCTGTTTTATCATGTCACCAATTTCTGGGCTTAAACCATATACAAATCTGTAGACGAAATGACTCAGATCCTTATCACTCAGGTTCTCATCTCCACTGAACTGCTTAAAAGCTTGAATTAGCCTCTCATAGTATGCATGTACTGATTCTTTTCCTTCCTGATGTGTTCGATCAATTTTTACCCAATCTGTCTCTTTAGGGGGCACTTTGTTTTAAAAAAATACCATAACCTGTTCATACTTCTTCATTACCTCAGGGTCCGGAGCTCCTGTCTTAGGAATCCTAGGGTACTCTTGAGTTGGCCAGTTGATCATCAGCTTGCACTCTGTCCACAAATCTGCCGGTACTATTATATCAATTAGACTATTCAAATCTATCCATAGTACTTTCGACAATTTTACAAATCTGTCTACCTGCCGGTACCACTCGACGGGCTTTTCGCGTAGTCGAGGGAAATCATTCGTAAATGACAAAATGTCCTGTCTTGTCCATGGGACGTGTACATATCCTCCTCCTGGAATCTCCCTCATGGGGTATTCAGTTACTGCCTTTTCTTTCTCTCTAACAGGGAATGCTGAAACAGTCTTTTCTGAGGCATCATTACGTTTTCTATACCATTTACTTCTCCATTTATCCACATCTCCCCATTTTCTAAATAAAATGATTATGTCCTTAATCTGACCTATCTGTCCGGTGGTGTTCAGATTTTCAATGTCTTTTTCAGTAAAATCAACTCGATAGGGTTTCTGTAAGGCTTTTACCTTATCAATATCTATACCCATTTCATTCGCAACTTCTCCTAGTCTTTTATGCAAATTTTTTGCTCTCCATGTCTCGCTTTTGCATAGGAATAACAACTCCTCATCCTGATAAATTTTCAATTTTTCTACGGGAATAGTCCCTACAATTAATTCTTCCAATACCATCCGTAATTTAGCCACATCTATTGACTGGGATTCTTTATCTTGTTTCTGTAACCCTCTTAACCATTCACTTAGTTCTTCCACAGAAGGTCCTACCGGGTTTTCTATGCTACTCTGTTCTGGATTTCTCTGGGGTTCCAACAAAGTTTCTACTGTCGTTCTACTCTTTTCAGCGTAGTTCTGATTTATAAAGGGATTATTTGAAACATTTGGTTCAAACATATTTATTGTCGGTCCCCATGGATTATCAATTTGACTCCGTTCTGAACTCTCAACCAAATTATGATTCCGGTATGGTACCGTCAAGCAATGTTCACTATCCTTTTGCTTCTCAAAAATGGGCATTACTGGACCTATGGTCACTGGAACTGTTACAGCTTCTAGATTCTTAGTTAATTCTCTTATTTTCTCTGTTAATTCTAGAGTTGTTTTGGCCAATTCCGCTGAATTTTCACTATTTATTCTATTCTCTGACTTCTTTTCTACTTCTCTAGTGGAGTTTCTCTTTCCTAAATCTGGTGACATAGTCTCAGTCTTGATAATTCGTAATGTTTCTCTCATTGGGGCGTTTGGTGTCAACATTTCTGGTTCTGGTCGGTACGGTGGTGGATTTTTATAAAACACATCATCCAGCACATCATCATCTGATTAATTTGCTCCGTAACCTCTTGATTCCACATTATTCCTTTTTTCTACACATTTTCTTCCTTCATTCTCTCCTACCGCTTTTACAGGAAACATACCCTCAGTCATACTTGCATTCCGCCATCTTTTCATTCGATCATCATGTGTTTCATGTCCATATGACCTGCCCACCAGATATCTGTAACTTCTACCATTTCTTTGCTTTTCTCGCTCATGCATTTCGTCTTCCCACTCCGTCAATGCTTCAAACTGCGTCGGTCTAGGTCAGGGGTCTCCAACCTTTTCTGTAGTGAGAGCTACTTCTGCTCATGGAAAGTCACACCGAGCTACTAGCAAATGTTATACCTGTAAAATAGTGACTATACTATGACTACCCAAAGCAAGATTTTCAGTAGTTACCACCCAAGTATACCAAGTGCGGTTACCAGCAGAAATGCTGGGAAAACGTTCTTCAATATTAAATGCCTCCCCTTGACTTATGAAGTAACATTCAAATCTTGACATGCCCAGTGGCACAAAGGACATAAGCACAGCAGTGCGTCTCCCCAGTTCAGCTTGAATTATCATTCACCAGTTTCTGAAAATGCACATTTTTCTATCTAATACTACTTTCCACTGTGGGCAAACAAACTCAATTTTCCAGAAGAAACCCCATTTTTGAAAACTAAAACTGCCTTTAAATTATCAGTTTTCAATTTTTGGGAAATGCACAGTCTCAAAACCTCAGCTTGTTATTATCATCATGTACTCCCATGTACAAATGCCTCATATGGACAGACTACTTTGAATTCCGAGGTATTACAGGAAGACCCGCCTGCAGAGGATATAAAATACCCTCATTGCACCAAGGTCGAAACGTCGACACTCTCCCCCAGTGGGCCTGTACCTGATATCATCCCAGCCTGCCTTTTCACAGATGAATGTTCTCTGTGCATCATCAGAAAATCATTGCAGATAAGTGACGGTGACCCAGAAAAGGAGGAGGAACAACAACAAAGAAGCCTTAAAGGGTGAAACCTTAAAAGTGGTGGAGGTAGAACAAAAAACCCCAAGCTGTATGCGTAGAGATGAGAAAAACATCGGACGAGCTGAGAGGTGTGTGAGTAACACAGAGTGAGGGGGTGGGGCAGTGATATGAAGAGGGAAACAGCAGGTAGGGGAGAGAGCAAGAAAACATGTGCTCCCAGGATGTGCTGAAAGCGAAAGGAGAAAGTAGTTCCTTGAATATAAGCAATACAAAGACACTAGTCATTTAATCAGAAGGAATGTAATAAAGCTATTCTTCAAGGTAGAGTCAAATACAAGACGAGGAAGGAAAGCCATTTGTCAGACCCTAATTAGGAGGCTGTGAGGGCAGGCAGGGGCTACTGGGCCAAACAAGTGGGTTTTGAGGCATTTTAATACGGCTGCCCTAGGGTCCGTCTTACTGTGACTCTCCAAACTGGGTCAAAGACAACTATTTCTGCACTTGACTGTCACTGGTATTGACAGCGAGCAGTCACATGCTTCTCCAGGTGGTTAAAGTTGGGGTACTAGGGCAAATCACTGCTCACTGCTCCCCCCACACCCCAGAAGCACAGTAAGATAAATGTCCAGCCAAGTGCTTTTTTCTTTCAATAAGAGAAGTACTTTATTACACTGAAAACATAGAATTCTACTGCACATACTATAATGCAAGGATACTGATTTACGGGTTTGAGTCTGTATGCCTTTTGCTAGTAGCTCAGCTACACCTCCACCTGTCCCTTGTGAGTCTCCTACTTTTCTGTGGGTTTCCCCCAGGTCCAGAGTATGAGGTACCGCCTGCAGGTGCAGCTTGTGCCCCCCCCCACCCAACCTTTTGGTCTTAGCACTTAGTCTCCAAGGCCTAGGCCATTTTAGTCTCTCGCAAAGTTCGTACGAGCAGTGGCAGGCTTCTTTCGGCCCTTCTACAACAGCGGGACCTCACCGGTAGATGGGGGCAGCCAGACACGCAGTGAGGGTTGTGCCAGAAATTGAGGCTTTTGTCGGTGGCGCTCTTGAGGATGGTGGTAGCTCTGTTCAATGCTTGGCATATTCTGGTCCTCCTTTGAGTACTCTGTGCTTCTTCTTGAGTGCGACGAGAACACGTCCAAATAGTTCTTTGGTGGGATGGTTGCTGACACTATAATCGGCATGTAGTGCCTCGTGGCGAAGACCTCAAGTCTTTACAAGTCATCCCAGGGAGACATCGCCGATCACTTGGTCTTCAGGATTGATTCTAGCCCAGCGGCACACTTGGGCAGTGCAGTGGTCACGCAGTCCATTTGTGGAGCACACAGGCCACTGGCAGGCGGTTATCCCAGATTTGTTTGGGCCTGCCACTCAGGCACACAGCTCCAGGTGCTATAGTAGCTACGATGGGGATAACTGACAAATATCATATAGTCCGGTCCGGCAGTACTGCAGTTGCTTCAGTGCAACTGCTTAGCAAATCTCTGTTGGACAAACACTGCACCGGGGTCAATTATGGTAGTCCTTTCCTCGATCAGCTCCACCTGCGGTGTTGGCGCTTCCTTCCCTTGCTCACAAGCGATGTGATAAGTTTGGCTGGCTGTCACTCTTAGCGTCTTGAGGTGATCAGTGCTGCCTTCTTTAATAGGCACCTACTCTGAAATTGAAACAGGGCTTGACTTCACCTCAGAGAGCTACTTTGACGGTACTGGCGAGCTACCAGTAGCTCCCGAGCTACTCGTTGGAGACCCCTGGTCTAGGTCTTGGTTCTAAATACATCATCTTCTCCCTTAGATTCCTTAAAACGGCCAAATTAAAGGAACCATGTTCTGGAAATGCCAGGACTCCATCGTCCTTGGTATATTTTACCCAATTATCTAACCAAATACAGGTATGATATCCATATTTCGCAATCAATAAAGATGCGGGAGTTTTCGGTGGAGGAAGTAACTGTCCTTCCCTAGTTTTGACCTGTTTATCTTTCTTAAACCACTTCTTAACTTTACCAAACCAGGACTTCTTTTCCCTATCTGGTGGCTGGTAATACATTTTCTTGATTTCTGTGTATTGCTAGTCTTTTACAATTGTACCGCTATTCTGTCCACTCACAGCGCGACGTCACGCTAACGCACCAATCAAGAGCGTCTACGTCACTGTCACTGTCCTCTAATCCCAGCGCGACTTACACTAACGCACCAATGGGAAGCGTTTACGTCAGCCTGTACTTCTCCAATCCTAGCGCGGCTTTACACTAACGCACCAATCCGGGCGTTTTACACTTCTGACCGACTGTCCAATCCCAGCGTGGTCGTTTTGACGTCAGCAGCCGCTGCGGCAGCTCTGCTCCTGTCTACCTCTCCTTTACAAGTCCGCTCCGTGAACTTTTATTGCAACTTTTACAATTCTATTAGTAACAACAACACTAAAACATCTCCATTGTCCGCTTTGCTAACCAAAGAATAGCAATAGACCTTTCTCACGAGAATTCCGTCTTTCCCGAGAGCAGCGCTTACCTCTGCCCTACTACAGAATCGTTACTTCCGTTGATAAAGTAGCACATCCCTCTACCTTACCCTTCTAACAAGCATCAACTAATCGCTTCTCTAGAATTAAGACACCTAATTAGAGACCCAATGCTCCTGAGAAATAACACTAGAGTTTCGCCATTTATCGGAATGCCTTTTTCATACACACACTGTCATACAGGGAAAAATGTAGACCATTTTCACAGACTTCTGTCTTTTCCGAGAGCAGCGCTTACCTCTGCCCTACTACAGAATTATGACATTCGTTAACAAAGCAGCGCTTCCCTCTACTTTGTCCTTCTAACAAGCTCAGAGAACACCTGCTACCATTTCAGTGATAAGTGTTATCGGTATGCCATTTGGTTTCCTGGTACTTAAAGACCAAAATTTCACAGGTAACCTTCGCTATCATACACACTTCTCTCACACAGAGAATATTTCTAATGACAACACACGACGATGCTGCCGAATCGAACCCAGACAATGCGCCGTGCAACTTCATTTGTCACACTTTCTCCCGTGTACCTACGGGTAATCACAATTCCGTCTTTCCCGAGAGCAGAGCTTACCTCTGCTCTGCTACGGAACTGTTACAAACTTCCGACTTCCTACATCCCAGAAGCCGTGCTGCAACATATAACTCAACGTAACTCAACATATAGTGTTAGTACATAAATCAATACCAATCAATAATCAATAAGCTATTTACAAGCAATAATCACTAAACCAAAACAGTAGCTAACCATATCTCTGCTTCCAAGAAAACTGATGCAGCGCGGAATGCAAAATCCCTCCCTTCGTCACAGATCATAGATCACACTCAATCACTACATTCGCTGGTGGGGCCCATAACACCAACATTCATCCTCTATTAACCTGTTTCCAAGGAGGCGATTGTTCCATTCGCTGTAATGGAAAGAAGTACTCATTTATCCCTAATAGATTTCCCTACCTTTCTCTATTTATTAAGGCCTAAACTTCACCTTCTAGTACTCCTCCTATGAATAGGCCATGAATCAGCTAGCTGCTGGTTGAAGTGATAACTAAATCTATAATTTATTTACATAAATACACTTTTCATAAAAACGACCCAACACAGTTCTTGTAATAAATCTTAAATCTTTATCTAAATAATTGAAAATCGAATCTTTTGTTTAATCAAGCAGTAGACCATCATATTGACCTATTCTGGCTAAAGTCGTCCTCTAAGTCAAAATCTTGGTCATCAGTTCATACTGTCAGAGTCTTAGGAAACAGCTGTCCTGCAGTGTCACCGTCTTCTCCGTCAGCATAACGTCAGGAAATCGAAAATCTTCTGAAGGGTCTCGCTCCTAACCTCTCTATTCTATGATATTTTATAGTAAAATTACATTCCAAAAGTAACAAGTAATATTTTTGAATGCTTCTGATTGGTTGGTGAGATCTGTTCCACCAGTTTCCCATGCGGAAAATGTGTCTTTAGATATAGTTCATAATTTCTTCGGAAAAGTATCTTCTATTGTTCCTTTCAGGGCAGCTAGCTGGTAGCCCAGAGCGTCCTTGAGTGGCACAGTTGAGTTAGGGTCGCATAGAGGCCACTGCTGCTGATGGTGACGCATGCGCACTTCACCCAGAGACCTTCACAATAGAGTTGTGTTCGTCAAATAGGGATGTCGGCCATTTTGTGGCCACCAAATTGTCAACTTAAGCAAAGAAACACAAAAAACGTAATTAATACATAGAAATGACTAATAAAATGTTATTCCCTTACTAATACCCATATGTGTATGTATTTATCTAGCAGAAGCAACACTTAATGCGGGTTATATTCACATTAATAAAGCACAAATCACAAATACATCACAAAAGCAACATATATTCATGCAAAATTCTAATTATCTATGATCAATATGCATATACAATTTAGTTTACGTATTAGTTAGGCCATGCAAATGCAATTCCCATGTGTATTCTTATTAGTAAGGTTGATTAAATTTCACAGCAATCCAATTAATACAATTACGATTAGTTAATTATTCTTATTAATAGAAACATGCAAAATGGAGAGGGTATACTAAATTTTTAAAATAGAACCCGCTCCAGCACTAATTCAGGCTGTATGCCTGCCCACTGTGTGTTTGATGCCTAATGGTTCCTGCCTACTTTGTTTATGCCCACAGGTGGATGCCTGATGTTTTCCCCTTACAGCTTTCCTGCCTCAGGGGTTATTCATATCGTTTATGCATATGGTGATGCCATGATGTTTCATTGCAGGTGTTCCGGCCTAATGCCTAATGTTACGCCCTGATGTGTTGTTATTGCAGGAATTGAGGCTGACGGACTTATCGTCATTTTCTTTGTATGTCGCAATGGTTCTTGCAGGGGCTCGATTGGCCCTGCCATGTATATACTCTCCCCTGTAAATATTGACCTGGCGCCGGTTGGCGCAGTATAAAGGTTACTGAAATGACCTTGTGTTTCTACAATACAAAAGTTACTCTTACACAATCATGTGTAGCGTCTCTTTTTTGAGTGTGCCTTGTGTGTCACCTGTGTGTACTGCGTGGATGCTTTGCACATTTCCTCTGGAGTTTGGCCCACCCGCTCTGCACCACGCTACCCGTGTCCAACATTGGTGGCAGCGGTGGGATAGGACTTGTGTTTGTGCAGTACCACAGTGACAACAGGTTGCACTGCAAACTGAGCCTTAAAGTAATCTCAGGTTTTGGGGAATTATTGTTTTCCTGATTGTGCTTTCCTCCTGAAAGTGGTGCTTGTAAATTGTGTTCCCCTGTTGCACTGTGGGTGGTGTGTCCTGGGTGTACCTCGCCAGGATGGGGTTAACCTACAATGAGGATGACCTTGGGGAGTACACGGAGCAAGAAGTGATGTATTTCTGCAGAGAGAGAGGGATACCCCCAGTAGGCAACATGCGCAGGAAGTTGTTTCTCTATGAGGCCCTCAGGGAGGGGGAACCCTTAGAGCCCTGTGGGGACCTTTCCGATTACCCCTCCGCGTATTTAAAGGGTGGAATTGGTGGAGACCCGGAGGAGGACCTCAAGTGTGAGAAGGACTCTGAGAGTGAGGGTGTCCAGTCATGACCCCGGAGGGTGGTGATACTGACGAGGAGGAAGAAGATGACAGGGCGGAGACGCCAGTAGCGAGTGAGGACTCCATAGTTAGGGAGTCCCGTGCTGGGTCCAGTCCCGGGGGCACTGCCCCGTCCCTTTCCCTGTCCATGGAAGAGTGGGTGGATAGGAGGGAAGAAAGGGAGCATCAGCTGGCGCTTGAAAGACTCAGAGTGGAGCTAGTGCCTCTGAGTGTGGAGAAGAGGCTAGAGACTGAGAAGGTCCTAGCGCAGGAAAGGATGGTTGAGGCAGAGAGGGCCTTTGCCAGGAAGAGACTAGCTCGGGAGGGTAGGTTGTCCCCTGAGAGTGGTTTCTGTGGTCTGGATTCACCAGTGAGGGTGGGACCCAGTGGTGGCAGCGAGAGTGGATCCAATGCAGGGAGTTCCACTCCCAGAGCCCGGGAGACGGTGCCTGATTCCATGGAAGAGGGGGACAGGTTAGAGTTCAGGGGCAGGGGAAAACTGTCCCACCAGCCCTGGGGGAAGTTTGCGGAGGTGTGTTGGACTGCATTGGAGGATTGGGTGGTGAGGAGTGCAGTGAATGATTGGGAAGGGCTGTGCCAGGTAGTTATCAAGGAGCACATGCTCAGGAATTGTTTCCCAAGGTTGCGTCACCACCTGTTACAGTGTGGGTTCTCCGACCCCAGGGAGCTTGCACGGGAGGCAGACCTCTGGGTCAGTGCCAGGGTGTCTGAGGAGGCATTCGGGAGTTACCCTCAAGGGAGTGGTGCAGGGATCTTCCAACCCAGCGAGGTGGGAGAGGTGGAGAATAGCCCAGCTAGGTCCCAGGGAAGTGAGAGGGTTGTAGGGCCTCACGTCCTATCTACAGGAAGGAGTGAGACGGGGAGGTGTCCCGAGGTGCCCCAACCGAAGTCTCAGGGCCTGAAGAGTTCCATAAGGGAGCCCCAGGTTGGGAGCCTAGGCTGTCCTGATGTGCCATCCAGTGAAGGGGATCCCCTAGTGTCAGGAGAACCCGGGGCGACTGTCATCAGAGTTCCTGAGGTTCTGGGGTCGGCCCAGTCGCAGGGTTTAGATCCTGGGCTGGGATGCCAGGTTCAGGGGCTGCCTGACCTGGAGGGAGGGTCACTTGTAACCAAGGTCACTACCGGTTTGACTTCCAGGGGTACTTCTCCAGGTGGGAGGGTGCGGAACTCTGGAAGGGGGTGCAGAGGGAGGAAGGTCTCGCCCCTGGCACCAGCTCAGCCACAGGGCTTAGATCCTGGGTTGAGAGGCCAGGGACCGGTACTGCCTGACCTGGCGGGTGGGACATCTGTAAGCAGTGTCCCCCCAGAATTGTCTTCCAGGGGTACTACTCCAGTTGGGAGGGTGCGGAACTCTGGGAGGGGGTGCAGGGGGAGGGAGGACTCGCCCCTGGCACCGGTGCAGCCTAAGGGTTTAGACCCTAGGTTGGGGAATCAGTTGCAGGGTGAAGGCCCTGGACTGGGGAGAGAGTGGTGGTCTGAGGGTGCCTCACATGGGAGGAGGGTGAGGAACCCCAGAAGGAGAGGTAGGGGGAGGAAGGGGGAGGAGAGCCACGTCCCTGATGGCTGGTCATCTGGAGGGTGCGGACCCCAGGTGGGAGGACCAGTGGCAGTTTGGAACTGCAAGGAGGAGGAGGAGAGTGGTCAACGGGTACTACGGGCCTGGGGTTAATGCCCCCCACTCTGTGAAACCGCAAGGGCCAGAGACATATGGATGGCCTAAGGGCCGGTCCTGGCCACAACCAGCTAGGGAACCCCAGGGGGGTGGCTTAGTTGGTCGAGGGAAGTTTGAGAGAGGGAACCATCAGGTTCCAGAGTGGAGGAGAACCTGCGGGTGCTCCTGCAGTTGCAGGCCTACGTCCACGTTTTCTCGCCCCAAGCAAGGAAGCCCATCAAAGCATTGATCGGTCTACCCTGGCTTTTGGCTGGGAGGGGGTTGTGTTGGACTTGGCCCTTTTCCCTGAATTTTTTCGCCTTTTATGGGAAACTACATGTTATGTGAATGCATGTTAAACGCAAATGTTAAATGCTGTGCAATGGTGTACGCACCTTTATCTCCCCCATGGTAGAGAAATGTATAGGCCATGTGTGGTGTGAGATGCCATAATGCATGCTGCGCAATGGCGTGCGCAGACTGACTTTCCCTTTTTTAACATGCTACTTTTAAAATGGATGCCATGGCTGTGTGGTTGTGCCGCCTGACTGAGCTGGGTTACCAGTTTAGTTGTTATTTCCCAGCAACCCCAGCTTTTGGAGGGAAGCCTGGCACCCAGGGTGCTGGACACCTCCCCCTAGGCCAGCTAGAACCAGTTTCCCCAGACGCTACTAGAAGCTTCTGGCACTGCCTGGTAGGTGGGGTGAGGGGCATTTAAAAAGCGGAGCTGGGCTGCCATGTGCTCAGTCAGAGCGTGGGCCTGAATGTGAGGGGACCTACTGCCAGGAGGTACCGCCACCTGGGCCTGTGTGCTGGCCCCTGTGCCCAACTTTAACCCCTCTGCTGTCCACAGGGCTAGGGAGAGCCCGGCTGCTGGAGTGAAGGCTGCTGTATCAGGAGGAGTGCCACGTTACAGAGGATAATGGTTCACAGGACCTACAGCCCTGTCCTGATGAGTGCCCACTGACTGCTGACCTTGCCCAGTAGTGCCTGCTGCTCTGCTACCCAGCACCTCGTGAGCGCTACAACTGTGCCCTGCCTGCTAGCTAGCGCCTGGAAGAAGAGCGCTGTATCTGTGTTGCCCAGGAGAAGAAAGGAGCGCTAAACTGGAATTGTCTGTGCTTCCCTGCCTGCTATTTAGCTCTTTGGGAGGGCGGCGCTATATGCTGATTGCCCAGGAACAGAGGAACTGATTCCTGTAGCGCCCTGCTGTCTTGGCGCTATATTTAAGTTCCCCCCTGCCTGCTTGGGGAAGGCGGGAGCCCACCCCGCGGGTTTGGACACTTCCAAAATTACTTTGAAAGCCAGCGGGAGCCCACCCCACGGTTTTGGCGCCTCTGAGTTTATTAACTAAGTGGGAGCCTACCCCACGTGTGGACGCCTCAACCATTGAAGGCGGGAGCCCACCCCGCACTTCAGCATCGACAAAAATCACCGCCGCTGGCCCGAGTCCCGGCGCAACTGAAGCGGGTGCTGAGGATCACCGCCACCGGCCCGGGAGGTAAAGGAGCGCTGCGCGGGCTTCCCCGTGACGTCAGGGGAACCGCGCAGCGATTGGCGCCGGCTGGAGCACCGCCAGGAAGTCCCGCCTGCCAGAGGAAGCCGGACGTGAGGCGGTGGTGTTGCGGGGCTCCTGTTAGCTGATGGGAGCCCCGTGTCTGTGAAGGAGCCAGGCGGGAGCCTACCCCGCGCTGGGAAACAGCCCCAAAAGTCGACGGAGACGTCGCTCCGTGGTGGGGGCTCTCCGGAGGCGGAGGAGAGCCCCGAGTGCTGTCGGAGCCCAGGTGGGGCTCTTGCGTGTGAGGAGAGCCCCGCGAGCCTCACGTAGAAGTCCCGGGTCCCATGGGTAGGTCCGGGTGAAGTGCGGAGAGCCGCCAGTGAAAGGAGCTGAGAAGGCGGAGCTTCCAGGACCGGGGAGAGCCCCACATGCGGACGGAGGAGCCAGGAGAGGAGTCCTCGACGGGCCGGTGAGTCTGCCGGCTGCCGCCCCAGCCAAGAGCCGATTTCTCCCGTGAGCCCGGTGAGTGAGGCCTCTGAGAGGCGACGCGGGTGCTGATCTAGGGGCACCAGAGACCCGCAGAGCAGAGCCCGGGAAGGAGGGGCCCTCCACCGCACCGCAAGTGTTTTTCCTTTTTTTGGGGGGACAGTTCTTTCTTTGGCCTGACACAGCTGCACCGCCGAAGCTGCAGTGCAACGAAGGGGCATTCCTGATTTCTGAGCCCCAGAGAAGGGTACTCCAGCTTGCCCAGTCTTCTTTTGGGGGCAATATTGTGTAAGCCCCAGAGTAGGGGCTCCCCACTGGACATTGCCAGGCCAGGACTGACTATACACCACAGCCCCGCTGGACAGTGGGCAGTTGTAGCGTTGGTGGCACGTATAACAGGCACAGCTATCCCCTAATGGTTCCACTGCTAAACGTGGCGCGATGTATCTGGTGATGCCTTATGCCCATAATGTTACCTAATGTTTTCCCCACAGGGTTGCCATGCTGATGGTGGGCATTTATGCCTAGGGAGGAGCCTCATGATTTATGCACATGTGTGAATGCCCAAGGTGATGCATACAGTGTTGTTCAGCTGCCCCAGGTTCCCCATTTTCGCCGACGAGGGCAGGAGGGTGCCTAATGTATTGCTCATGTTGCAGGCCTGCTTTGAGCTGCGCAAATGTGATCTACGCCTAATGCAGAGTATGCTCACCTGTTTTCCCCATGGTATTCATGTTCCAGGTCCCCTGTGATGGCCGGCATAAGGTGCTAATTCAGGCTGTATGCCTGACCACTGTGTGTTTGATGCCTAATGGTTCCTGCCTACTTTGTTTATGCCCACAGGTGGATGCCTGATGTTTTCCCCTTACAGCTTTATTCATATCGTTATGCATATGGTGATGCCATGATGTTTCATTGCAGGTGTTCCGGCCTGATGCCTAATGTTACGCCCTGATGTGTTGTTATTGCAGGAATTGAGGCTGATGGACTTATCGTAATTTTCTTTGTATGTCGCAATGGTTCTGGCAGGGGTCCGATTGGCCCTGCCATGTATATACTCTCCCCTGTAAATATTGACCTGGCGCCGGTTGGCGCAGTATAGAGATTACTGAAATTACCTTGTGTTTCTACAATACAAAAGTTATTCTTACACAATCATGTGTAGCGTCTCTCTTTGGAGTGTGCCTTGTGTGTCGCCTGTGTGTACTGCGTTGATGCTTTGCACATTTCCTCTGGAGTTTGGCCCACCCGCTCTGCACCACGCTACCTGTGTCCAACAGAGAACTAGACTAACACAGTTTGAAGCATTGACAGAATGGGAAGACGAGATGCATGACAGAGAACGACAGAGGAGTGGCGGAAGGTACAAATATATGTTTGGTAGATCATATGGACAGGAGAATCATGATGATAGAATGAGGAGATGGCGAAGCGTAAATATGACTGAGGGTTTGTATCCCGTAAGAGATGCTGAAGAAATTAGCAATAGAAAATGTATGGAAAAGAGAAATAATATTGAGTCAAGAGTGTATGGTGTGCATGAATCAGAGGATGATGTTCTTGACGACATGTTTTATAAAAATCCACCCCCTTATCAATCAGATGCCACATTATTGACACCAAGTGCCCCAATGAGAGAGAGTCCAGGAAATATAAAATTTGAATCAGTATCACAAGAAACATAAAGAAATAATCCGTTTAAAGAAATAGAGAAAACACAACATGGTAAAATAGGTAAAGGAAATTCAGCTGAACTAGCGAAGACCAGTTTAGAATTAACTGAGAAAATTAGAGAATTAACAAAAAACTTGGACGCCGTAACCGTTCCAGTAACTACAGGACCTGTAATGCCTATTTTTGATAAACAGAAGGATAGTGAGCATTGTCTGACGATTCCTTATAACAGTAATAAACAAAATGAGAGACTAGAGAAAATTGCCAACGAGAACCCATGGAGACAAACAACAGGTATTCCAGAACAAAGTACGCCTAAAAATTTGACAGTAAATCAAAGTCTAGTGGATAGAATAATAATGACGACAGAATCAGTCCCAGGATCACCCAAGAGATTAGCACAACAAACTATTGAGAAAGATAGTGTAGGGCCTATTTCAGATGAATTAAGTGAATGGCTAAGGAGTTTGCAGCAAAAAGATATAGAATCCCAATCTATAGATGTGGCTAAGCTGAAGATTTTTTGGGAAGAATTAATAGTAGGGACTATCCCCACAGAAAAGTTAAAAGCCTATCAGGATGAAGAACTACTATTTTTATGTAAAAGTATAACCTGGAGAGCAAGAAATCTACATGAGAGACTAGAAGAAGTGGCAAATGAAATGGGTATAGACTTCAAAAAAGTAAAAGCTTTACAAAAACCATACAGAGTAGATTTTTCAGAAAAAGATATTGAAAATCTGAATACCACAGGAAGAACAACTCGGATCAAAGACATAATCATTTTGTTAAGAAAATGGGGAGATGTAGATAAATGGAAGAGTAGGTGGTTCCAAAAACGAGACAATGCCTCGGACAAAACGTTTGCAGCTTTCCCCGTAAGAGAAAAAGAAAAGGTAGTAACAGAATGTCCCATGAGAATAATTCCAGGAGGAGGATATGTACATGTCCCTTGGACTAGACAAGATATTTTGTCATTTACCAATGATTTCCCTCGACTACGCGAAAAGCCATTCGAGTGGTATAGGCAAGTAGATAGGTTTGTAAAGTTATCAAAAGTTTTATGGATAGATTTAAAGTCTTTTTGACATAATAGTACCAGCAGATTTATGGACAGAATAGAAGATTATGATAAATTGGCCTACACAAGAATACCCTAGAGACCCAAAAACAGGTGCCCCTGACCCCGAAGTGATGAAAAAATATGAACAAGTAATTACCTTTCTGAAAAACAAAGTACCTCCCAAGGAGACTGATTGGGTAAAAATTGACAGGACTCATCAGGAAGCTAAGGAATCAGTACACGCTTATTATGAGAGGTTGATCCTCGCCTTTAAGCAGTTCAGTGGTGATGAAAATTTGAGTGAAAAGGATTTAAGTCACTTTGTATACCGATTTGTGTATGGGCTGCGTCCAGAAATAAGTGAAATGATTAAGCAGGATACAGTAGACTGGCAAAATAAGAAAATAGATGAAGTACTGAGACATGCCAAATATTTTAGTGATGAAATTGAAGCCAAACAGCACAGGTAAAGGTGGCAGAAAGACAGGAAGCTCAATTAATTGAACAGGCAAATGGTGCAAGTATGAAACCTAAATTTAATGTTGGAAAGGAAAAGGGACAATTTAATATAGAAGAAGCCAAAAAGAAGTGGCCATGTCATAATTACGGAAGAATAGGGCACTGGAAATCCGAGTGTAAATTTCCCCCTAGTGCTAATGGTGATAATGCATCATTGAATTTGCAGGTGGAGAAAGAGGTGAGTTGTCAACCACAGCGAGAGCAGCAGGTTGTTGCCCAACAGAATCAGGTGCCAAAACCGCCTTTTCCACAGAGCGTAAATCCTCAGAAATACAGTAATGAGACAGGATTCTACAACGAAGAACTAAGCTGCCGCGCACTGGTGCTGTTTCGCAGTTTGGCTACAACGTGATGAGAGTGAGTCAGAAGAAAGCTATTGACGGTGCCAAGGGGAGGAAGAAGAGTGCGTACTTGGCGCAACTCTAGAAGTAGACCAGACAGGCCCTTTTGTCGATGGAAAGGTAAATGATGAAAATATTACTTTCCTAGTAGATACTGGTGCTATTCGTTCAACTGTCAGGTCAGCTGATGTTAAAAACCTGCCTCTGTCCGATGACACAATCCAAGTAGTTGGGGCATCCAACAGACAGGTTAAAACATATCTCACTGAACCAGTAGAAGTTAACATAGGGAAATTCTCTGAAATGTACCACTTTGTCGTGTGTGAATCAAGCCCTGTAAATTTCTTAGGAAGAGATTTATTGTGCAAAATGAACTGCACCATATTTTGCACTCCCGATGGTATAGCATTTGAGACCCCTGATGAAGATGTACTATATAAAATGACTATGGCTAATATGGAACCTGAGATTACTGAGGCATTTGCTGTATTTAACCCTGAAGAACTACCAAAGGAACTGAAAAAGACAGTAAAGGCAGAGGTCTGGGATTTCACAGGAGAAGATGTAGGATTAATGAAAAATGTGGATCCTGTAAAAGTGACTATAAAGGAAGGAATAAGTTACCCAAATATTCCTCAGTATAAATTGACACCCGAAATAATTGAAGGAGTTACTCCTATAATAGAGAAAATGATTAAACGAGGTATTTTGAGAGAAATAATGAGTAGTCCATGTAATTCACCAATTATGGGCCTGAAAAAGCCTAATGGAACGTTGAGAGTAGTACAAGATTTGAGAAAAATAAATAAAATAGTTGTGTCATGTTGTCCTATTGTACCAAATCCATCTGTGATTTTATATCAGATTCCACATGATGCAGAATAGTACACAGTGATTGACCTGTGTCATGCTTTCTTTTCCATCCCATTGCATCAAGACAGTCAGCTAATTTTTGCGTTCCGGTTTGGCGAACGTATTTTGGCATGGTGCCGAATCGCACAGGGGTATACAGAGAGCCCATCAATATTTAACCAGATATTGAAAAAATCCTTAGAAGATCTAGAAATGTCCGCGAGCTCAGTACTAGTCCAATACATTGACGACCTGCTTGTGGCGTCAAAAATACGAGAAGCCTGTGTAGTGGATACCATAGCCTTGCTAAATCATCTAGCAGATGAAGGACTTAAAGTATCCCCATCGAAATAGCAATTCTGCCAGAAAGAAATACAATATTTAGGCCATAAAATTGGAAAAGGACTGAGGAAAATAACAGCAGAAAGAATCAAGATAATAAAAGGAATGAGAGCACCAATGACGCAAAGAGAAGTGAGAATGTTTCTTGGAATTGTAGGATATTGTCGTCAGTGGATAAGTAACTTTTCCCTGATTGCAAAACCTTTGGTACGCCTGACAAGAAGTGATGTAAAAGATCCCATTGAATTGAATAAAGAAGAGTTAACAGCCTTTAAACAATTGAGAGATAGTTTGTGTGAGGCTCCAGCACTTGGTATGCCTGATTATGAAAAAGAGTTTGAATTATACTGCAGCGAGAGGAATGGATGTGCACTCTCTGTCTTAATACAGAAACATGGAAAACTGAGAAGACCAATTGCATATTTTTCAGCTATACTTGACCCAGTAGCTGTAGCGTTACCTGGTTGTCTGAAAGCAGTGGCTGCCACTTGTAAAAGTCTGGTACAGTGCAAGGGAATTGTGATAGGATATCCTGTGCGAGTATTCGTACCTCATGATGTGGCAATCCTTTTAACAAGGAGCCGCATTCAGTTCATGACACATAGTCGGCTGACTAAATATGAAAAAGTCATATTAGGTGCAACAAATGTGAGCCTTGTAAGATGTCTCCTTCAACATTATTGCCGGATGCTAAGAATGTGGAAGTCAGAGATGATGTGGATCATGACTGCTTGGATGTGCTTGTTTCTGTACCAAACCACGACCTGATATAAAAGATGTACCTTTGACAGAAAGTGACTATGTGATGTTTGTGGACGGATCATGCATGAGAACAGACGAAGGAACTCTGAGTGCAGCATATGCAGTGTGCACAGTAGCAGCAGTAATGGAAGCATCGTATCTAAAGGGAGTAAAGTCAGCCCAAGATGCTGAGCTATTTGCTATAACCAGAGCATGTAAGTTGGGAAAGAATGTAAGAGTGACTGTGATAACTGATAGTCAGTATGGCTTTCGTGTTGTGCATGATTTTGGCCAAATTTGGTCACAGAGAGGATTTTTGACTTCAAGTGGAACCCCTATAAAGAATGCTGAAGTGGTTGGGAAATTGCTTGAGGCGATACAGCTGCCTAAGCAATTGGCTGTTGTGAAGTGTGTTGCCCACTCCAAGACCGGAGATTACATCGCTGCTGGAAATCAGTATGCGAACGATATGGCTCAATATTGTGCACAAAACCAGAATACGGTAAATAGGGCAAAAGAGAAGGAAATGAATTCATGTCCCTTGTTATTTACTAACATTGTGAATACATGGGAAGAAGTGAGGCAGTTACAGGAAGAAGCAGGAGATGAGGAAATGAGACAATGGGTCAAGGCAGGATGTGCACCAAGGGAAACAGATCATGTGTGGGTCTATCGGGATGGAAGACCAGTTATGCCTGATAGCATGGTGTCAGCCATGGCCCGGATGTATCATGGACAAGCACATGTAGGGAGAGATGCAATGCTTAGACTATTTAAGCAGACATGGTACAATGCAAAATTCAGACTTGTAGCTGAGAGTCTTTGTCAACGATGCCTTATATGTCAGCAGTTCAATCCTGGAAGGAAAACAGTGGTAAGTCTAGGAACGATAGGTCGAGAAGGAGGGCCTTTCACCAGAATGCAAATCGATTTCATTGAGATGCCTCCCTGTAACAGGATGTGGTATGTTTTAGTGATGGTCTGCCTATTTTCTAGATGGGTAGAAACATATTCCACAAGAAGAAGTGATGGAATAACAGTAGCAAAACTGCTTTTGAGGGAGTTCATCCCAAGATTTGGGTTTCCAGTCACAATTGAGTCAGATAGAGGAAAACATTTCCATAATGAAATCATGAAGCTAATTTGTGAAGCATTGAATGTACAACAAAAACTGCATTGTGCCTATCGGCCAGAGGCGTCTGGTGTGGTAGAACAGGTAAATGGCACTATTAAAAACAGATTAGGAACGATGTGTTTAGCCACAGGACTGAAATGGCCCAATGTCTTGCCTCTGGTACTCATGACTATTAGATAAATTCCAGACAGGAACACAGGTTTGAGTCCCCACGAAATTGTAATGGGGAGAGCAATGAGGCATGTATTCATACCAGTCAACAACATATTGCCTATCTCTGATGACTTGGTGTTGGATTACTGTAAGGGGCTGGCTGACGCCGTACATTCTGTGTTTCATCAGGTTGGATCGGATGCCACCACCCTTGAAAAGAAGCCAGCTCATGATCTGAGCCCAGGTGACTGGGTGAGAATTAAAGTGCACAGAAGAAGGAACTGTTTGGTCCCACGTTGGGGAAAACCACAACAAGTGATTTTAACTACGACAACAGCTGTAAAGTATGCCGGAATAAAGAACTGGATCCATGCTAGTCATACCTTGCGAATTCCAAATCCAGTAGATAACAAGGAAGGAGAGTATTTTGAAGAATCAGAATCCAGCTCTGAATCTGATACTGAAGACACTAGAACAGGACAAAACCCTGAAAGGGGGGAGTCAGAACCAAATTTGACTGTTGCCCCAGAGAACATTCCCTTGAGGAGGAAGTTGCAGATCTCAGACACCAGCTCAGACTCAGAAACTGAACAAGCCCAAGTACATACAGGAAAAGAGAAAAACAGTGAAGAGACAATAAAAGAGGTTCTCGATAAAGAAATTCCTGACGGAAAGTTGAGAGAATTTCCACCTGAAGTAACAAAAGCAGATGGTCAGGTGACAGATACAGAAAGTGAGGGAAAGATTTTTGCGGAAAACCCCCGAGGAGTTGTAGGGGATTCAAACATCCAGTTAGAGGAAGGGACAGTTAGTCAGCAGGAAGATTGTGTGCAAGAAACACGAGGAGGGACAGAAGTAGGGAAAATAAAAGAAATGGTGGAAAGAGAAACAGCTGAAAGTAAAAGTCAAGTTGAAACAGAATCAGAGGACAGTGATGAAGAAGTACCAGAAGGTCGAGTTCTGAGAAAAAGAGCATGGAGAGCTGAGAAAAACGAAAATGGAAATAAATTGAAAAGATCAGCAAGAGATGAAATCTGGCCAAACAAAATAAAGAGATTGAGATACCGACTGACACGAGTAAATTCATCCAGAGCTGAACAAGTGAATGAAGTATCTAGTCAAGAAAAGTTGAAAGACAAGGGAAAAACGACAACTGAAGAAAATAAGAGAACTAGAAAACCTAACCAGAAGTATAAGTCGCCGGAATGGTCATATGTGGCGATGCCTGAAATAAAAGAAGAGGCGGATAGCCACGAAAATCCAGAGGTGACTATACCAGAAGTGGTTGAGGAAGACGAAGAATTAGAAATCCTGAGAGTTATCTTGTCCGACATTGGAGAAGAAACGGATGTTCAGGAAGTTCTGTATCAAGATTGTGAAAGAAAAGTGAAAGACGATCATATACAAAACTGAAAAGACCAAAAAGTGATACCAATTGAAAGACAATAAAATTACTGGAAGACACATAACTGATAGAACCAAGTAGGTGCTTAGAGCCTTGGGTTAGACAAAACTAGTTGTGAAGTAGAAGAGGCTAAGTCAAAAGACACTGATCATTTTTCGAAATGGCAAACACAGAGAATTGAAAAACTAAATGTATATTTCTTAGAAGGTGGTTAAAAATGTGTTGTTGTTGTACAGGATTACTAATGCTTCTATGGAGTGCTTTGGCTTTGATGATCTCATTTAAAGTTACACTAGATACAATAGAAGGACATAGTGAGAATAAAACTAATGTAGAAAAGTTTCAGAAAGTATATCCGACTAATATAGATAGAAATTATTTACATAAAGACAGGTCTATAAATGATTTCTCTAATAATGTATTTTCAAAACTACTATATGAATATGTAAAGACAATGGGCGTGAGGGATTGCTACGTCTGCATGCAGTTACCTGCATCTGTATCTGAGGGAGTGACCTATCATCACCTCCCAGTAACGTATTGAATAACATGTAGTGTAATAGCAAGTTTGTTTTACAAAATAGGGAAATTAGAATATTACTTTTCAGATGTAGATAACATATTTTCACAAGTACCTGTAATTAACAAATTGAATAAAGTAAAACCTGCAAAGGTATTACGTCAATTTTTCTTAGAAACTAAAGAATTAACATTAGAGTCCATATTTAGAAATAATCTAACTTGTAGTTTAAAGAAGGAGGAGAAAGTGTTCTTGGATATGGTTGAAGAAAGGAGATTAAAAATGCAAAAGAAAGTGTCTGAGGGAAGAGAGGAAAAGACAGTCTGGGATGTTGAAAAGGAAAAACATTTGAAAGGAGAAGCTAGTCCAACAATGGCTTTAGATTCGCCTCAGAAAGGAAAATTGTGTATTAGAAGGAATCAAACTGCATATGATAATTATTTTGAAGGTAACAGTGATTGCCATGATACATATCGAATCATGGGTGGATGGGGATTTAAAGGAGGAAATGATCCAGTTTTTCCTGGATTATATTTTATCTGCGGGAACAAAGCATATTTTCGATTACCAGATCACTGGTTTGGCACATGTTATGTGGGCCTGGTTTTCCCAAAGATATTCCATGTGGGAAGAGGAAGAGATGGTGTACATGAGTTAGGTAGACAACTAACACGTAGAAAGAGAGAATCTTGGTCAGAAATTGTGGGACACATTTTTGGAGCATTGATACCAGCAGTGGGAATATCTCTGAATGCACATAAAATTAGAAAAATTATAAACAGTAGTGGATCGCTTGTCAACAAGCACCGCTGGAGGATTTTTATTGGTAAACACAGAAATGGTTGCCATGCGCGCCATGGTAATGCAAAATCGACTTGCCCTTGATATAATTTTGGCAAAAGAGGGTGGAGTCTGTGGAATGTTGAAAGTTCAACATTGTTGTACTTATATTCCAGACGAATGTCAAGATCTAAAGTCATACATTAAAAATATAACTGATTTGCATGAGGAAATTGCACCACTGGGGGTTGAAGGTGTCTGGGAAAAGATTGGAAAGAAATTATCTTCCATTAAAGAGTTCTTATTAAAATTAGGTAGTACATTTATAGGTAAAATCGGATTTCCATTAACCTGTGTAATTTTTCTAGTATTAGTTATAAGACTAGGATGTTTCTGTTGCAAAAGAAAGAAAACACAGAAAAACTTAAAAAGAGAAACTTTAAGAAAGAAAGAGAATAAAAGACGAGAAAGAGAATTTGAAGAAGTAGAATTAGAAGAAATGAAAGATAGTATGTATAGAAAAGCGAGAGAAGAAGAAATTGGGGAAACAGAAATGTGAACTAAAAATCAATGAATTCATTTTCTTTTCATAATAAATTTACAACATTTTAGGTATTGTGGTGATAAAATCACCAAAGGGTGCTGAGCAGAGAACTTTAAGCTTTGGCCTTCTTTTTCGGACAATTTACAGCAAATTTTGGTTATGCAGAGCCAATGAATTAGAGGACTTCAAATAGCCAGATTAGGTAAATATGATGTTCTGCGATTTATTTGAATTGATTTAAAACTCTAAACTTTGACAAGACAAATGCAAATATAAATCATTATGAAAATTTAGATAAATATTGATTAACAAGAAATATGAGTTTGTGGTTTCATTAAGGATTTTGAGTCTTAAAATGTGTTTTAGCTGGTTCTAAATCACCATCAACCAATCCAACTAAAATGGTCCATTGACCAGGTGGGTGAAGTGCCTTGATGTTTGAGACTAGGGATCTATAGGTGAAGGATATTAATGTATAATTTGTAAAATAACCTTTCTCTCCCTATAGGTTATAAGGTATTTCCCCCACATGTCCAGCGCTTGAATTACTCATCCCTCCTGTGTGTGCAGACTCGTGAGAGAGACGTATGAGTGTTGGTGTTATGGGCGCCACCGATGACTGCATGAGTGAATGAGCTAGTGTGAAGTCGGGTCTGCGACGCAAGGAGGGTATCGGTAAATGTTATTCCCCATTTTCCAGTCTAGCGCTGGATCACCCTCCTTTGAGAAAATGTGGCCGTAAAACTTGAGGGTTGACTTGTGGAATTCACCTTTTTCCTGATTGAGTGTCAGGTTGGCGGTGAGTAGGGCGTGACAAACCCGGTCCAGTGCTTTGTCGTGGTCTTTCTGGGTCTCACCGAACACTAGGATGTCGTCGCTGTAGTTAAAGGCGTTTGGAATGTCTTATATCACTCGTCTGACAGCCTCCTGGAAGATCTCCGCAGCAGAGGAGATTCCAAAATTGAGGCGTTTAGACCGGAAGAGTCCTTGGTGTGTAGTGAATGTCGTGATGTAACGTGACAGTTCATGTAATTCAAGTTGATGGTATCCCTTGTTGAGGTCTAGTTTAAAAAAACCGGTCGCTCCGTTCAGGCGTGTGATCATGTCACTGATGTGGGGTCCTGGGTGTCGCTCCTGTTCGATGGCTGTATTTGGGGCTCGCATGTCAACGCACAGGCGTACTTTGTTGGCCCCTCTTCGGTATGACCACTACAGGGGACACCCACGGAGTGGGTCCAGTTGATCTCTCAATGATGTCTGCTTTTAGTAGGTCTTGGAGTTCATCATCTACCGCTTGTTGTAAGTGAAAGCGCACTTTCCGGTGATGCTGTGCCACTGGTGTCACTTGCTCATTGATGTGTAGCTTGACTTTGAAATGGGCAAGCTTCCCTAGACCGTTGAACAGTTTCAGGAACTTGTTGACAATGTCTGGCGAATCGTCTACTTTGTATAGGATCTCGACTAGCTGCAGGCGTTCCGCCATTCGTAAACTGAGGAGGCAGTCTGCTGCTTCAGGGCCTTTGATCACGTGAATGTACGCTTGGATTTTCCTCTCCTTGTAGGTCAGCGGGGTACGAAATTGCCCTAGACACGGCAATGGTTCTCTAGACATCCACGTGTACACACACAGTGCGGCTGGCTCTAGTTTCGGCTTGGGATTCATGCTCTGGTATTTGGTGGCGCAGATGTAGTTGAGCGATGCGCCTGTGTCTAAAACAAACTTGGCCGAGTGACTTCCTATTTGGATGTGGAGTCGTGGGTACTTCTTCAGTCTATCTGGGTCTGCCACCATACATACATATTCGTCGCTGTCTTGTGATATGGGAGTGAGGGAGGACGACTCTTTGAATGTTGAGCGCTGTGATCGGTAGGAGCTGTGTGACTGGGTACTGGATGTGGACGAGCTCGTCGAGTGGTCTCTCCGGCCTTGTACAGCCCTTCCATGGTGATGTGATCCTGTGGTCTGTCTGGTCTGTCTCGGTTCTGTGTGACAAGCTTGACAGGCGGCTTCGAAGTGGTTGTCTTTTCCACATGCATGACATTGTAGCCCAATAGCTGGACATTGACCCGTATGAGGGTAGTCTTGGCCACACCGGTAGCATTGTGGAGGTTGTCTACGGGAGTGACTGTTCTGTGTCCCCTGGCGGGGCGACTTCATACGAGGCTGTCATGCGAATCTTCCCGATGAGTGTCGGTCTGAGCGACGCCTTGGTTCTGCGTGACAGTGCACACGGAGGGCTTGGTCTTTTTTTGGGGGATTTACTGGCCTCCATTTTCTTTGGGTGCTCTTCGGCTTGATCATTAATGCGTGTGAGTTCTTCTAATTCATCTAGAGTGTAGTGTTTCTTCAGAATCCGGCGGTGTAGTGAGTCAGATTGACATCCGTCAATGATGCGTAGACGTAGCGCGTCGTCCGTGTTGAAGTTGTCAAACTCACAATAGCGGGCTAGACGCTTGAGGCGGGAGATGAAATTGCCCATGGGTTCGTCTCACTCTTGAGACGCGAGGTTGAAGGTGTAGCGCTCATAAACTAGATTCCATTTGGGAAGGAACTTCTTATTCAACGTGTCTCTCACATTCTCATATGACGCAGCGCTGGTCGGCTGCAGGTCTTTAATGAATTGTCCAATGTCTTTACCTACGAGATTGTGTAGGGCTATGAGCTGTTGGTCAGAGTCACGGACTTGTGACCCCTTCATGAAATCCTCGAAGTCCTCGAGCCAGCTCTTCCATGCGAGCGCCATGCAGCTACCAGACGTCAATGGTAGTGGCTAAGGGAGGCACAGGTATGAGACTCCCATGGGCATCAGTCCAGGCGGCAGAGCATTATGTGCCGGGCCAGGCACCGCTTGCTGCGCAGAGTCAGGGTCTGACATTGTGGGGCCCAAGTGCAGTTCCAATAAGCTTCAGTGGCATCCGCAGCCGCTTAATGTCACTTTTGCAGGCCTCAGGGGTCTTTTTAGTGTGTTGTCTGACTTCAAAATGGCCGCCGTGCCAGGACCAAGCTTGGCCAATGGAGCGTGCCTGACTTCAAAATGGCTACCGAAGGGGACTCATGTAGGCATGCTTCACTTCTCTCAGAGGCATTGTGACAGAGCTTACCCCTGTTCTTGTGTCGTCTCTCCGTGGGCCGTGGTTCTGCCTTATGCGCTTCCTCTTAATTTGCAGAACTAGAGAGGGGGTGACTCCGCATCCCACACTCGTTGCCAATTTCGTTTCCCGCGCTTAGGAAAGACACAGACACGGGCGGATCGGGAGGACACGTCTTTATTCCTTCTCTTACAATCCCGAACTGCCGCTTCCACCAGTGGCTCCTTCCCTTCCTCCCACAACCCGGCCTGACCTTGGGTCGAAGCTACGCCAGGCATGTCGACACAACAACCATTTCTCCCTTTTCCATTTTCATAATACTTTTCAAAAAAGGTTTTTGTTTTTGACATTTATAAAAACAGAAGCGTTCAGGTCTTACAAGCAATATGCTGCTTAGGCTGCATGTGGAGAGCAGGGCACGTGCACATTCCCGTATTGAAGGCAACACTGGGTGTAACAGGAAAATGAATTCCAGAACTCCCAGCACTTTTAGGTGACCTCGAGACGCCACAATGTACTAAAGAAATAGCCCTTGTAAAATAAAATGCAATCATTTTGACAAAAACGCAGTTGTGGAGATAAGAAGCAGAGCATGTGCAAAACAAGAGGGTTTCCTGTTTAAATACACTAGTGTCACTTTTAAACAATTCCCAAGCAGGCCTCTGCAACACGTTATAAAATAATTGCATAACGTAACGTAATGTGAATGCAGAGCCCACAGACTACCCAGATGAACAGAAGGGCACCTGCACACATTTGTTTTCAGAAGTTGCTGTCACAGAGCTACTACACAGACACTGACCACGTGAGCTGTGCTGAATTAAGGTCGCTGGCACTGAAATTAATAGGACCAGCAGCACTGGAGGCATGCTAGCACTATTAATAAAATCAGGGCCGGCTTTAGAGATGGTGGCGCCCTGTGCAACAACCACTGTTGGTGCCCCCTCTACCCACACATCAAACTATGCATTTCTTTCTATGGTGCTCACTGTGCTTTCACAGCTGTGTACCCGCATAATTTCCATAGAATCACAATTTCACTTGGCCCATATGTGACCATTATTCTGTCTCCAGAGCTGTCAGCCGTGCAGTAGGCATGTGCTCCAGCTGATCTCCCTAACAGGGAGGGCAGTGGAGATGGTATGGGTGATGGAGTTTGGGATGAGGAGGGAACACTCAGGAAAGGGGGTACCCACTGGCCCATATATAACCAATTCCGTCTCTCTCTCTCTCTCTCTAGTTGCAAAGAGGCCAAGGAAAAGATGATCATGTAATTTGGATACTTGTCTGACCCAGTGACAAGCACTGACAACGACATACACTGGATTCAGTCTTAGCTCCACAGCTCTAAATCAGGTCCCATCTTCAATATTCATTCACACTTTAAAGTCACATTTTACAAGGCTCATATTACATGAAAAACAAAACTACAGAAACTCATCAGAGAAAAGGAAATACTATTACAGGTTAGGGGAGCATACCATGCAACATGATCCAAAATGAGTGAAATGTAAAAGAAGGCTACGTGGCTGTCTTGAATTACTTTAAGGGTTCTTACAGTCTTTGCCGAGAACCAGATCAGAGTTTTTTATTTGAAAAGTTGCAGACTTTAATATAAGACAGCATAGAATCACATTTCAATGGCAGGCTGTATTTACTGTCAGTGCTTACCACTAGTAGGGCCCTTCCCTGCACACAGCACAGTGAGAAATGTAAAAGTAAATGCTTCTTTTAAAGATGCATGTCGATGGATCCAGCATGCCCCTTTTCCATCTCACATTCAGTTTTTTTTATTTTTTTTTTACAACAGATTTTATTTGTCATTTGCACATAAGAGGCAGGGCTCTGTAACCCCAGAAGCCACTACCGCACAGAGTTACATGGAGATACAACGCAAAGGACAATTTTCATTTTATGTTTGTTGGGAAAGAAAAACAGAACACCGAAAACCAACCAAGCAATTACATTCTTTGATCTATAGTATAGTCTCGGATCTCCACCCCCCCTCCCACCAACCACATTCAGTTTTTGAGTGGCATGGAACAGGGTTGACGAGGGGGAGGGGGGTTCTCCAAAAAGACCATGGCCTAACAAGGAATCTGTTCCACAAGGTGAGGCCTGTTTAATTGTGTGCATATTTGAAGTAAAATTATGTTCTTAATCATACCAAATAAATAAATATCCCCATGTGAACAATTAGAATTTAAAATGCATCAATTCCCAAAATATGAGACTGTGAATTAAACATTTCCAAGTTCTGTGATAGGAGTAGCTTTGGAGTGAATAATTTACTCCAGATCTTCCTTCTGTACCATTTTCCATTGCATTCTCTCATTTTGCTATACGCGTAGACCCTCATATTCCCCGCATCTTTCTGAAATCCTCTCTCAAATTTCCTTCATCATGGTTTTCACTCAGACCTTTTACATTTACTTCCTTGCATTACATTCTCGTTTGCTACATGAAAAAAATACAAAAATACACATGTATAAAACGCAAACATTGTAGAAGATGAAAAATAACGACATCTTAAATAGGGACAGCACCGCTGCCTTGGATTACCTTTAGAGTTATTACAATACTGAAAAAAAGATCAGAGTTTTAGAGAGCAAAGTGAATGACTTGAACATATTGCAGAGAATAGACTCTTTTCAAAGTTATTTTCTCTCAGCTGTGGCTCTCCTGATCGTTTCTTTCATGGCAAAAAAAGCTTCCGTGGCCATGGTAATTGTGGAACCACCAGGGCCTCCTGCTCCCATGATAGGCCTATGACATCTCTGGCCCTCTTCCGCACAGAATTTGCCTGCCCTGCTGTGCACCAAAAAAACAGACGAGCAAGCTGCTCGTCTTCTTAAATAACAAACTGCTTCTGCTCTCATAATCTTTCTTCTGGTATGAGGAGTGGCGTGAGCACTCCCACACAGCCTCTAAGCTCAAGGACAGAAAGATGCGAGAGCAGGCAGGCACCATGCACGCTCCAAACCATGTGTGCTATAAGTGCCCCGCCCGAGCTTGGCACCCGGCACCGTGGCACCGGCCGCACCACCCTAAAGCCGGCCCTAAATAAAATGTAAAGTACACTTTGAAGAAAAGCAAGATACCTCACTGAGGTGCAACTTATTTTGTGAGTTGACTCGATGAGCGGCAATTGTACAGGCCACACCTCGCCGCAACCACTAACCCGCATCAAACACCAGCCCGGGCATAATTGTGTTGCTTGGCAGCTGCTGCACAGAAGGGGCTCGTGTGCTTCTGGGCTGTTGAGGTACCACTCCAGAGGCTGCCGATGGTCAGGTCTTGCATGTTTGACGGCGATAATAAAATACCTATGGCACAGAACTCGACCATGGTGTGAGCAGTGTGCCGCTGCCATTACCACTCCCTGTAGCCTGCCACTAGTTTATTCAAACTGCAGTCGTCCCGCTAACCACTCGCGCCACAGTGTCATGAACCTATAGCCATTAATCATGCTGCGGCACGTGTCGGGTGAATCTGTAACACTGTAGCAGCTTATAGCGGCAGACTCGCCCCCAAACCCGCCAGAAGCAGCGCGCATGGAGCGCTGCCACTGCAGCCCACACCAGCTTTTGTTTAAATCAGGCAGTAATTGGTGCATGATTACTTAGCACCGAGGAGGCGCTATTATGCGTGACGTTGCATTTCAGTGATGCGAACCACCACACTGAAATGCGTTAGTCTAATGCCTTATGCGTGGTACTTGGCAGCCCTGAATCAGGGAAGAAAGGTCAAACATTATTTCCTATGAGATATATATTTCGGCGCACTGGATATCCGTCATCATTGTGACGAAGTAACCCGTCCGCTGAGTTTTAAATGAGACCCCAAGTCAAAAGGGGATGCAGAGAAATGATCAAAGGTTCATCCAAAGTGTAGGAGATTTTGAGATCATTTTTAAACGTGGCAAGATTCAAGGTTATTAGAAGAGGAAGTGAGTTCCAGAGCCTTGTTGCACTACCAGAGAAGGTCTTTTTCATAAAACGTTCTTGCCTGAATGTTGGAGGTTCCACAAGAGTGCCTCAGCATTTTTTGACCCCTGTTGAGTGCCAGAGATTTTCATTTTAACTGATTAAGTAGGAAGTTGTGGTGCTGTGGAGGGTTTTGTGGATGATGCATGCAATCTTAAATTGGGCTCTTGGTTCAGTGGAAAGCCACTGTTGAGTGCGAAGAATAGGAGAAATGTGATATTTTTTTGTGACCTCAAGTGGACAGCTGAATGAAGCCCTGCTCTCAGGGGTGAAAGGTGTGCTTGGGGAGGGGGGACTGGATACAGTTCCCATGGTTCAGTCGAAAGGGTACCAGTGCCTGGACTACATTGTTCGTCTCTTGCTGACGGATACTGCCTGATGTTCCACCATTACTAAACAATGGGGGAACCCAGACGAAGACCTAAGGACTTGGGTATGGAATAGTATTAAAATAATTGGTCCCAACCGGATTATTAGACAGTGATAGTACTCAAAATATCCCAAAACAGACACTTAAGGAAATACAAAATTGTTGAATTTTATCATGAATTTGATCATAGATACGGATTTACTTTTAAATTATAAATTTGATCATAAATACATTTTTACTTTTGTAATCTTGTAATAAAGTTGCTCAAAAGTCGGTAAAGGTGATTGAAAAGAGTGCTTGTGGAAAAGATAAAGTGAAATGAAACAGATTATACATAAACTCAATATATACAAGTTCATACAAAAGAGCATGTCTGGGAACTTCCTTATACTACTGAGTCACAACATCTTCCTTAGTACACTATGTGTTTGAAACAGTAGTAAGACGAGAATCGCAACTCAGGTACAGGTTATTAGTATGTGTCAACGTTTTGACCATAAGTGGAAAGTAGGCCAATTAACTGCTTGAAAGGGGGTCTTCATCAGGCCATAGTAACGAGCAACCTGTGTAAACAAATAAAAGGGGGGGGGTCTAATCAATTCCCAAAACTATCAGAGTGTCTGTGCATGGTACTGTTAATGGTGGAGAAACTCGCCTAGAAAAACTGGACGAAGACCGGTGGGGGGCCTCTCAATCAGGGCCAGCCGGCTCCGGGGGGCCGATAACTCGATACTGCCAAATGTCCACAAGTACCCAACAAATGGACATGCTGGAAATTTAAGGCATGTCCATTAGCCAATTGTGAGTCTGACTGAATGTATTCTAACTGCAAAATAAAGGGAACTCACCTAGAAGTGATTGAATCAACAGTGGGGGCCTGCTGGTATCCAAAATAACCACAGGGCGTGTGGATCGTAAATTCATAAGTCCAGTTCCTGTGTCAGGAGTGTAGCTGAAATTAATTAATTACACCCTGGCGTCAATAATCACACAGGCTAATTGAGGGAAAATATGCCAGATAAAGAAGTAAGTCAAACGGTACGTACCCCCGCAATTAAGACAAGGGTCCTGAAATGTGGAATAAATCCACCAAATTTTCCATAAAAGTATCAAAGCCGATTGAATTGGTTCTAAAGAATAGACAAGGGAGGGAACTTTATTAAATCAGTCCATTGTGCATGATGTAAAAATGATTGTTACCTTGGGACGGTCTGCATATACCCTATGCTGTCTGACCGTCCCACCAACACAGCAGTCTTAAGTTGGCGCGAGCACACGTGGCCATTTACGAGATTTGCTTTTGAAGGTTAAGTTGACTGTCAAATATAAATCACAGTGATTTAGCATTCTCCATGATGGCCAGTTTACGGTTCATTGGAAAGAAGGAATCAAGCCACTCTTGGACAGGGAGGTTTCATTTTTTTGGGTGAGATTAGAAGAAAGTAGTTTTGGTTGGGTTGAGGGTAATGTGGTGTTTGACCATTAACTTTTAAACCCTGTCAAAGGATGTAATTCAGAAAAGAAATCTTCTTTTAGATCAGGTTGTCTTCCTCTTATTGATGATAGAGAATTCTAGAGATACTCAGAATCTTTGCAAGTGGTTTGAAATATAGATAAATGACATCGGGAATAGGGTGAATCCCTCTGGAACCCATTTCTTTAGGTCAGTCTTGCTAGAAATAAAGATTCCTGTTACAACTATTTGCAACCGGTTGGGCAAATAGGAATAAACTAGTTTAAGACTGCACCATCAATGCCCATTCATTCCTTCTGGATGTTAATCAAAGCATAGTTATAGACTGTATCAATGGGAGGCAAGAGGTCCAAAAGCAGAAATTGGCAAGATTTTCCTGAACTAAGGAAATAGAGAGAATTATCCACAATCTGCAGAAGGGCCATTTCAGTACTGTGGCCTTGTATGAAACCAGACTGGAAGAAGCCTTGAAGGTTATTTGTCTGGATATGAAGGGAAAGCTGTGAATTACACAGCTTTCTAACATCTTCCCTCAGAAGGGTAGTTTTGATTTTGGGCGGAAGTTGGTGTCAGCTGTGGGCTTCTTTAGCATGGGGGAGTCCTGGCCAGTTTTCAAGCACTCGAGGAGAAAACCGGGTTTTCTTGAGGAATTCACCGGGCTGTCCAGTATGGTAGTGTCAAAAATAGCTTTATTCGGTTATAGTTAAAACCATCAAAGCATACAGCAAAATTTCATTGGCAAATAGTTACAATCAAAATAATCTACAAAATCTATTCAGACAAACACATGATTAACAATATTTCATAAATACAAATTTAAACAAATAATTGGCGAACAATCACATTAAAAAGTATGTCAGCCCTAAAATTATAAAATTGTTACATTTTCAAGAAAGAAGAGCAAAACCCCAATCTCCAACTATCGAACAGACTTAAAAATGGGGGAAGGATTTACAAAGCTACATTCGATTTCTACATCTAATAGCCCCAGTAAGATAGCTGGCTACTCCGAAACATACCAATGGAGAACCTAGCATTTGTAGATAGACCAATGCGGGCCTCACTTGCTCAAAATGGCAGTTCTTGAAGATAGGGCAAATGAATTTCTTACGTTGTAAAGTATAAAATTTACAAAAGAAAACCATATGCAGCGTATTTTGTTCTGAGGCATTATCACAAGGACAGGGCCCCAAGGTGCCCTCTTTAAAGAAACCCTTCGGGTGAGCTAAAAGCCAAGGTAGCATGCCGTGTTTAAACCTTGTCAACAAAAACAGATGGAATGAATTGTTTATATAGGTCAAGTATGGCTGAATCTCTCTGCCAATACTTAACATGACAAAACTCCTAACAGACGGCTTGCCCACTTCCCCATCTTCCCTCAGCAACCTTGCCCTACCCATGAACTGGGACTTAAAGGCTTTTATTTCTAGTTTGCTCATCGCGCTTGGTCTATCAAATAAATCCAAATAGCCAAGTATCTCCAAATTGGATTTAATGTATCGCAGCCAAGGAATACACAAGGCTTTATCGAGGGCCAGACAATCTTGAATAATGAGCTGGTTTAGGCTTGGTGAATGCTGAGCCAAAACTCTTAACCAACCCATTAATGGGGCAACAGAAATCTGATCAGTTAAGTACCCAGCCCCCAAATCTTCATGGGTATTAAAAACTGGAGCAGATGCGGGTAATTACAGCAATTTCCGGAAAAAGGCATTTTCTACTAATTGAATCTCTACCGACGCCTTGTAACCCCAGACCTCACTGCCATATAGGGCCATAGGCACGCACTTGGCGTTATAAATCTTCATAATCGCAGGCAAGGGTTTACAACCCAGCCATTTTGCAAAGCCCAACAGGGCTCCTGTTGCCCTAGCGAGAATATTCTTTTTCTGGGCACGTTGCATGACCCAGGATCTCCTATCATCAAAGATGATCCCCAAATATGGAAAGGTCTGCACTTTAGTAATCTCTTGCCCATTACAGAAGAATTTTGCCTTTTTTGCCCCCCCACAGCCAATTGTCATAGAATGTGATTTTTTTTAATTTGTTACTAAATCCAAAGAAAACATAAAATCGTTAAATCCATTTAAAAGGGTTTGTAGGCCTCTCGCAGTTCTTGCCAGCAAAACCGTGTCATCCGCATACAATAAAGCAGGAATCAATTTTGTACCTGCTCTTGGTATATCTTTACAGAGTGAGGACAAGACATCCCCTAGTTTATTAATATAGAGCGAGAAAAGCAAGGGCGCAAGGATACACCCTTGTCTTACCACACGCTTCACCTGCCAAGCTTCTGATAGATTCCCATCCTCGCTATAGCGGACGGCAGCAGTAGTATCCTCGTGCATAAGTGCCAAAAAGGCAATCAGCACGGGATCAAGCCCCATCACTACCAGGGAAGCCCATAGTTTTTGCCGATTTACAAGGTCAAAAGCAGTAGACAGGTCCATAAATGCTAAATGTAAGACCCCCTGCTTCGCGACCGTGTACTTCCCAATTATAAGGTGCAGATTGAGGCATTGACCCACAGTACTCCTTCCTTTTCTAAACCCAAATTGTAGGTCCGAGAAAATGGAATTACCAGTATGGTAGTGACAACGTTGCCATTTCTATGCGCAAGGCTCCAGGCAGCGCGTCAGAAACTTGGTTGGAAGGTTTGACCTTAGTTATGATTTCATGTCGCTTTCCTCTGAGACTGCATCAAAGTGCAACCAGGTTTATTGGGCCTTGTGGTTCAGTACGTAGTCATCAGGTTTGATTGTTCTTGGTGGAAGTAAAAGTTGCAAAGAGTCTACTTTCAGAAATTTACAAAAGTTTCGCATTTATTTGGAAGATGGTTTGTAGACCGTGCTAGGCAAAGACTGGCTGTTGGATTGTTTAATGATGTTAAAATGTTGGCTGATTTTCAGAGACATCAAGGAGAGAGGTGATGTAGTTAGATTTAGCCCTGAAGATGCTCAGTTTGTAGATTCTTCTGACAGCCCTGATGTTAGCCACTTAGATAGGATGTTTGTATCCATTTTTTACAAGATACCTCAAGAGCTTTCTTTAGGCGTATAGAGCCTTCAAGAACCAAGGGAGCAACGGTTAGGTCTTTTTCTCTTGTTTTTCAGTGGAGCAGATTAATTAATCAGGTTTTCCATGTAGGTATTGTGTTTGTTGCTTTTTAATTTCTCGCAGTGTGCCAGGGCTGGTTAGGTTATTGCTGGCCTTTTTTAGCCACAAAGCTGATGTCAATATGCTGTGTGTCACATAACCATGAATTTTCTTTTCCAATTGCCCTGAAATTTTCTGGTGGATAAAGGATTGTGTAGTACATGCTTTGCGGTCTAGTGTTTAAAGAATGTACCTGTTTAGGCATTCCATGTCTTTGTTTAAATATGCGTGTTCTCTTCCACGTCAGTTGTTTCCCTGACCAGCTTGGAAGAGTCCGCTCTCATCTTGTCTCCAGCTTGATTAAAGACTTCTAACTTACCTACGTTGTCTGCTGCCTTCATTTACCACATTTTGGTGATAATCTTCTGTGGACCTCGAGTGCATATCCCTGCTCCTGCATTCATGCAGAAATCCCAACTTGAAAAGTCAGCATCGGCTGCATCGGTTGAAATGAAGGCAAAATTCAGGTGAGAGCGGACAGCGGAGACGTCAAGGGAGGGCATGTTCCTATATTTCCTCTGCGAGACGTTTCATTTGAAGATACTGCAAAAGGAAGATTAGCAGTTTCAATGAATGACGTAGGATGGAAAGCGGTTTCCCTGAGTGAAGTCAGTCTGATCTTGATCCAAGGGGAGCTAGCCATTTCCAAGCAACGCAACGCAAGCAGTTTACTTGCAATGAAAGCGGTGAGTCAAGAGCATCGCGCTCACGTCTTACGCAGTTGTTTTCACCAGCAGTTACCCAGCAACGGAAGCGGTGAGTCAAGAGCGCCGTGCTGACGTCCTATAGGGTTGCTTTCGTCAGCTGTTACCAAGCAACGCTCTTAGCGTCAGCACGCCTGTAATCCGTAGAAAGTCCTTGGGGTTGGTTTGATGCTCGAATGGGTCCACCTCTCAATACCTTCAAGTCTGACAGATGTAAAATCACAGACTATTGAAGTGAATAAGTGGGGTAAGGAAAATATGGGATCAGCAGGGAGATCTGCAAATAAACACACATTACTGATATGAAAATGTCTGTGATAAAACCTCTGCTTACTGTAACCTTCCCATCTATTTTAAAGTGCAAGAATCCTATCTGTAAATTAAAATAACTGTAAGGAAAGGTAGGTTGGTTCTTCACCAATGGTACTAATAAAGTGGTGATAATGAGAACCACAGGGAAGAGAGAAAGAACATAAATATCCTATTGTTAAAGGAGATCTTACACAACTCTTAGTTGCTGCACACATACCCCATTCTTTGTCACACCAGGAATCACAGGGGGGTGTTCGTGAGTCCTCGGGAAATCCCACTATAATCTCCTGTTAATAAGTATAACAAAAAGCACACAAAAGAAATGAATGTAGACAACAATCAAGTTATGAATTCCTTAGATAAAGAGATGCAAGGAACTCCTCAACTCAACACGGTTAACATGTTCGTAGCATGAATAGAAACACAATCAAAAGTCATCAGCTCTTAAACCAAATGCCTGTGGGCAAGGATCAACGGAGTTAACTTCACTCCGCTATGAGTAATCACCAAGTCTGGAGAAAAGCACAATGAAATTTCAGCAAAGCTGCCCTACGCATGAGTAGAGTACACCCACTCGCCAACAGAGAGAAACTGCTAAGTAATAATAGCTTCCCTCCTCTGCAAGGTCTCATCCGAGACCAACCAACAGAGGAGAGCCAGAGATAACGAAGTTACTCTCCCTGTCTGCAAGGGCCAGTCAAGACCCCACAACAGCAGGGAGAACACCAGCAACAGTACGACACGAGGCCCATAACTCAAGGGGGCCCTCAGAGAACACTGAAGCTTCCCGGTAGGAATCAAGGCAAAACGCGGTGTCACAGACACCCTTACCGGACCAGCTCGCCTGGAAACACAGAGGGATCAGAAGAATAATCAGCAGCACTCTCTGCCCCGGAAGTACACTTATAGAGGAAATGCGGTTCACTGGATGATGCTACGCGACTCCACCCACATTGCCTGATGGGAAGTTTAATTCACACACTCCAGATGGCAGAGTTCTCCCGGATGCGGTTCGCTCGCAGATGGTATCTGACAGGACATCCCTCTCCAAGAGAATTCTGACATGGACAAGGGTTCTGCGGATGCTTTTGATGGTATTCCCTTTTCAATCTGACAGCATGTATGTTGGAAGAAGGTTCCCAGGAGTTTTCCTCAGGTCCATAACCTTTCCAGAACACCAAATACCATAACCGTCTCAGAATTTTAGAGTCAACTAATTTCTTGACCTCCTATTCCTGTTCATTGTTAACCCAGAATGAATCAGGTATTTTCTTAACTGGGACGAGAGAGGGCTTCAGAAGTGACAGATGAAAAACAGGTGTATACGTAGGCTGGAAGGCAACGTTAAGCGAACAGCAAAGGGATTGACTACCTTTACCACTCTGTAAGGACCAATGTACCTCGGATTAAAGACGCTATAGCGCTTGAAATGTATGTTCTTTGTAGACAGCCACACTCTATCCCCTTTTTAGGTCGAGCCTAATCAGCGCACAAGCGCTGCTTAGGAGTGACCTCTTGGAATCGGTCTATACTTTTTGGAAAACTCGTGCATGTACTGCACTGTTTCCAATGAGCGCTCGTACATGTATGGCATACACCTTGCGGGAGTGAGCAGCGGCGCCATCTGTTTGCAATTATTGCGCCCGCGCTTTGGAAACAGATGGCGCCGCTGCTCGCTCACGCAAGGTAAACGCTGTTCATGGACTGAGCTTTGAAGCCACGCCCGCGCATTCCAAGGCATCATTGTGAATGCTTCTCTGTGATTGCTGTTTGACAAAGTAAAGGCGGCTGAGCACACTAGCTTTTTAAAAAATGCTTTCTTTTTTCCTATGTTCAGCTACTATTGCCACATGTTATTAAAGCAACCCATACAATGCTCTTGCTAACAAACTGCTGAATGTTAATTACGAACGACCTCATCACGTTCACGATTTGTTTTGTGCATACACTTTACTCAAACCTTTTTTTAAATTCACTTAACCTGTGATGGATCCCACAATTCCGACATAAGCCAGTGATGATTTTCATCATCAGTACATACATTTCCTCAGTATGTCAATTGGCTTCCGGGTCACTCGCTTCGTGATAGTTCATTCCCACATTCCTGGTTCTCTTGTGCAAGTATTACTTGCCTGCTTCGTAACCTAAGAAGCTGGGTTTCCTCCTGGAAACAAAGTATGATTAAACAAATGCTTCTCTGTTCTATACATTAAACCCTATCATCAGTACAGTCACCTGCACAAACTCTTGGGGCTGAGTCAGAGCTGTTGACTCAGACTGCCACTTCACATTCCTGCACTCGACAAGTGCACCTACCGCCCATCTTGCCACCAATTAACCCAACTGCATACAAAGGGTTTGAATGCTTGCCTGAAGCCACGGCCACCTCCATGGGCCTCTACCCTCTAGGTCACTGGTCTCATGTATTTTCATCTAATGACTTCACCTGGTCAATTCCCTGCCGCGTCCTATGGTCCCCTTACCCTTCTTTCTCCTCAGCGTCTCTCAACCCCCGCTGGGTTGCTTCCCCCCTCTTCCCAGGACTCCTAGTCTCTCTCTGCTTCGTCTTTCACCTTTCTGAATTCCACTCCCTGTCCTGGTAACTCTCCACACTCCTTCTGCCTTCCAACCTCTCCTTGTTCCCGTCCCTTCTTTTTGTGTCCCCACATCCTACATTTGTGCCTTTATCTCTACAGTCATTTAACACGGTCTGTCTCTGCAGTCTCTGGGCCCCTTGTCACAACAGTCTCCGTCTCTGATCTGTGGCTGCAGTCTCTGATCTTTGCCTCTTCCGCCGCCTTATCAAGCCTCAGTGTGCACTCCCTGCATGTCTCTTACCACAGTGTCTACTGTCTCTATCCCATGTCTTTGCAGTCACCTGTCTTAACACAGTCTGTGCACCCTTGATTCGTGTCTCTGTCATCGGCTGTCTCTGGGCTGTCTGGTTCCGTGTCAGTGGCGTTGTTCTCTCTGGTCCGTGTCACTGTCCCAGCGATCTCTGATCCGTGCCACTGTCCCAACAGACTCTTGTCCTTGTCACTGTGCCAGTGGTCTCTGGTCCACATCTCTGCTCCTCTACCATATAGTTTAAAAACGTTGGCAAAGCCGATAGCTCTAGCTAAGCACTTATAAGGTCCCAAAGGCGAGACCTATTCGCTATACCAATGCTTGTTTGTATTGACCTTCTGTGATTATCTCCCTGCTTTTTGTATGCTGCCTTAGCCTGTTTCAACTGTTTTTGTGTATCATTTAACATACTTTGTATATGTTGGATTCTTTTTTGTACCTCAGGTATTGCTTGGGCTTCTGCTGGATGAATGAACGGGATAAACCTTGTATGGCAACCATACGTGCAATAAAAAGGGGAGTTATGGAGAGAAGCATGTGAAGCACTGTTGTACGCTACTTCCGCTAACCACAACCACTCCACCCACGCCTCTGTGTTCTTATCCACATAACACCTAAGGTATTGTTTGAGGGTTTGATTGAGTCATTCTGTCTTTCCATCCGTTTGAGGGTGGTAACTAGTTGACAGGGCAGCAGAGATGTGCAAAGCTTTACACCATACCATCCAAAACCGTGCAGTGAATTGAGAGCCCCTGTCAGATACAATCACTCTCGGGAGACCATGCAACCTAACAATGTTTACTAGCAACAAATGGGCCAATTGACCTGCCGTAAGCAGTTGTTTGCATGCAATAAAATGTCCTAGCTTTGTTAGGTAGTCCACTACCACCAGTATTGTGGTATACCCCGGGTCACTGGGCAACCCCACTATAAAATCCATGATATGTTTTCCCAAGGGACAGTGGGTGTTGGAAAGGGACGCAAGAAACCTTGTTTTTTCATGGTGTCTGTCTTGTTTCTGGCACACACCTCACACTTCCTGACCCACAATACTATATCCATACGTACGCTAGGCCACCAAAACTGATTTAACACTCTTTCTTGGGTTTTTTCTATGCCATTATGTCCTGCACATGGATCCTCATGACACCATTGAAACACTTGTTTGCCTAGAGTTGCGTTGGGAATCAACACCTGCTTGACTTGCATAGGTATCCCTTTGATGACCTGCCATTCCGAATGAAATTTCAACCATGTTCTCCATGTAAAGGTTTGTATACCCCAAGCCACCTTGTTCAAAAAGGGGTCACAATGGATGGTACAAAGCACCTTCTGAGGCTTGATAATAGCCCTTGTTGGTATCTCCTTGATTTCTCTTACTGAGTCTTGCCTTGTGAGAGCATCTGCTTTTCTATTCTCGTTGCCCGGTCTGAAGGTAATCACAAAATTATAACCTGTGAAAAAGAGCATCCATCTTTGTTGGCGGGTTGTGAGTTGTCTGGCTGTCTGCAAGAACTACAGGTTGCGGTGATCGGAGAAAACTGTAACCACATGTCTGGCCCCCATCAACCAATGTCTCCACTCCCCCAAAGCGTCTTTGATTGCCAGTAACTCTTTCTCGGCCATTGAGTAGTTCCTCTCATCTTCATTCAATTTCCTGGACATATAGGCCACAGGATGCATCTGTCATGTGGTTTCGTCCGGCTGTGATAGAACTGCCCCCACAGCTAATTCAGAAACATCCGCTTACACAATGAAAGGTTTTTCAGGATCTGAGGCAGTAATAACCGCATGTTTCAGCTCATCAAATGCCTTTTGTGCCTCTTCCGTCCACTGAAATGTCACCTTCTTCCTCAAGAGCTTGGTAATGGGTGCTACCATGTGAAAGAACTGGCTAATAAAACGCCTGTAGAAATTGGCGAATCCCCAAAAACATTGGACGTCTCGAACCGTTTGGGAACATGGCCACTCTTTCACTGCCAACACCTTCCTCTCTGCCATCTCCTGTCCACGCTGTGAAAGCATAAATCCCCAGAGAACTCCACCGAGGATACATGGAATTCGCATTACGTTAGCTTACAAAACAGAAGATGTTTACGGAGGGTGAACAGGACTGCATTCACATGTTGTACATGGCTTTCCTCACAGTTGGAATAGATTAGTATATATCGTCAATATATACTATCACATAGCGATCCAGATACTCCCGCAAAACATAATTGAGAAAGAACTAGAAAGCTGCGGGAGCGTTGCACAATCCAAACGGCATTACCAAGTACTCAAACAATCCGTATCGAGTCTTGAATGCGGTCTTCCATTCATCTCCCTCTCTCATGCGCACCACATGGTAAGCTCCTTTTAAATCCAATTTGGTGTATATCACCGATTTCTTCACCTGTTTCAAAAGTACGGGTATTAGTGGGAGAGGATACTGGTTCCTCACCGTGATAGCATTAAGCACCCGAAAGTCAATGCAGGTTCTTAACTCCCCATTAGTTTGGGACATACAGAACAACGGAGAGGCTGCTGCGGACTTTGAGTGGCGGATGAATCCAAGGTCTAAATATTTATCTAGATAAGTACGTAGATAGTCGTTCTCCGGTTTTGTCAGCGCATAGATCCATCCACACGGCACAACTGCTCCAGGTTTGAGATCTATTTGGCAATCATATTGCCTATGTGGTGGCAGGGTTTCCGACATCTTGTCACTGAACATGTCTGCATATCCTTGGTCTTGGCAAGGCAGGATAGTTTCTTTCTCCACTGCCGTAGCAATATGGTAGATGTTAGCAAAGGATCTAGCAGGGGGTTCTATGGGCAACAAGCAATGGGTTTGACAAAAGCTGGAGGTGAATTTTACAGTGTTTTCCTCCAAGTTGATTTCTGGCTTATGTTTCCGAAGCCAGGGTAGTCCAAAGATAGTTCCATATTGTGGGGCTTGGATAATACTAAACGACATAGTATCCCTATGTTTGGTTTCATAAACAGTTCTTCGGTACCATGACGGATCGGTCCAAAATCCAACAACTTGCCTTCCACCGCAAATACCTGTTCTGGTATATCCTTCTCCTGAAGACTAATACCTAGTCTTTTGGCTTCATTGTAATCCATAAAACATCCAGTGGCTCCAGAGTCAATCATGGCACGCACTACACACCACTTCTTCAGTATGAACATCTGAACGTCAATGTATAAGTGATCATAGGACAACCTGACATGTTATGTTATGGAAGGGATATTAAAACAGCTCGAGGGTAACCTTTCCCTTTGTCTCGAGCTCTTTAGTTTTCCGTCATCTTGATTCCCGCGAGACTCTTAGCAGAACCATTCCCGGGTCGATGACCTCTGGATCTGAACAAACATCGCGTATGAAATGCCCCTTTTTTCCACAGTAAAGGCATAGCCCTTTCTTCCTCCTATCTTCTCTTTCTTCGGAGGTTAGAGATGGTCTCACAGTCCCTATTTCAATGGGTTCTTGAGGTGGAAGAGAGGGTGTTTCAGGAGTTATTTGTCATTCGAATCGGTTATATGTCCTTTTTTTCTGATTTGCCCCCTTCCTTTCACCCAAACGGTGATCAAGACGTAAGGTAAGGTCTATCAAGTCTTCACAGGATACTGGTTGAGGGTCCACTTGTGCGATGATGTCTTTCCATTCATCCTTCAACCCTTGATAGTATACTGCTGCTTGTTATGAGATTGGCTAGTTGGTTTCCGCCACCAACCTCCTGAAGGTATTCAAATAAACCACCAGCTCTTTATTGCCTTGTCGGAGTTCGAGCAATTCTTTATCCGCAAAAAGAGAAGCAGATCTTCTGTTGAATACTTTCTCGAAGTCTGCCTTAAATGCCTCCCAATCATATAGGAGGAGATTGTCTCTCCAAACTAAAGCGACCGCCCACTGTGCTGCTTCTCCCCCTAAATATGATATCAGAAAAGCCACCCTTGCCTGATTTGACCCAGGTTTACAGGTAAAATGTAACTTGACCTGTGTAAGAAACACTTGAACCTTGACAGGATCCCCAAAAAACCTTTCGGGCGGGGCCAAAGGCATAGGTGTGGGTACCTCCACCACCACGGGATTAGACCGCTGTTGAGAACCACTCCCTACCTCAAACGGATTACGCTGCATTCATTCTACTCTTGTTTGAAGAGCAGCGGTCTCAGTACGTGATCCAGTAACTTCCAACTGTACAACAGCAAGAGCTACTATGACATCCTCTAAACTGGCCATTACGTTCAACCTAACCAGAAGGACAAGATTCGTGGGCCGATTATTCTGTAACCCGTAGAAAGTCCTCGGGGTTGGTTTGATGCTCGAATGGGTCCACCTCTCAATACCTTCAAGTCTGACAGATGTAAAATCACAGACTATTGAAGTGATTAAGTGGGGGAAGGAAAGGATGGGGTCAGCAGGGAGGGAGAACTGAAATTAAACACAAATTACTGATATGAAAATGTCTGTGATAAAACCTCTGCTTACTGTAACCTTCCCATCTATTCTAAAGTTCAAGAATCCTACCTGTAAATGAAAATAACTGTAAGGGAAGGTAGGTTGGTTCTTCACCACTGGTACTAATAAAGTGGTGATAAGGAAAACTACAGGGAAGAGAGAAATAACGTAAATATCCTATTGTTAAAGGAGCTCTTAAACAACTTTTAGATACTGCACACATACCCCATTCTTTGTCACACCAGGAATCACAGGGGTGGTGTTCATGAGTCCTCATGAAATCCCACTCTAATCCCCTGTTAATAAGTATAACAAAAAGCACACAAAAGAAATTAATGTAGATAACAATCAAGTTATGAATTCCTTAGATAAAGAGATGCAAGGAACTCCTCAACTCAACATGGTTAACATGTTCGTAGCCTGACTAGAAACACAGTCAAAAGTCATCAGCTCTTAAACTAAATGCCTGTGGGCAAGGATCAACGGAGTTAACTTCACTCTGCTATGAGTAATCACCAAGTCTGGAGAAAAGCACAATGAAAGTTAAGGAAAGCTCCCCTCCGCATGAGTGGAGTACACCCACTCGCCAACAAAGAGAAATTGCTCAGTAATAATAGCTTCCCTCCTCTGCAAGGTCTCAACAAAGAGAAACTGCTCAGTAATAATAGCTTCCCTCCTCTGCAAGGTCTTATACGAGACCAACAAACTGAGGAGAGCACGAGGTAACGAAGTTACTCTTCTCGTCTGCAAGGGCCAGTCAAGACCAGCCAGCAGCAGGGAGAACACCAGCAACAGTACAACACGAGGCCCATAACCCAAGGGGCTCCCCCGGAGAACACTGAAGCTTCCCGGTAGATATCACTGGGAAACGCAGTGTCACAGACACCCTTACCGGACCAGCTCGCCTGGAAACACAGAGGGATCAGAAGAAAAATCTGCAGCGCTCTCTGCCCCGGAAGTACACTTATAGAGGAAATGCGGTCCGTGGGATGATGCTACGTGACTCCACCCGCATTGCCTGATGGGAAGTGTAGTTCACACACTCTCGATGGCAGAGTTCTCACGGATGCGGTTCACTCGCAGATGGGATCTGACAACGCCTTACGCTTGTGTACCCACGTTGTTAGCCATTTTAGATTTGCTAGTCCACACCATGTATCTCAGCAACAGCATTTACGGAGACAATCTCCGTCAGCACGGCATTTGGGAAGGGACCTCAGTGATTTCTTCGGTGATAGACACACCCGCTGTATATCAATCAATCAATCAATTTTATTGTTTCCAGTTATTAAAAACTATTACAAAATACATTAAATACATTCATTAAAAGTACTCTTATTTTATACCGGTTTAAGATCAACTTATCCATAAAATTATTTGTACATTTATCTATGTAATGTTGCTTTAAGATCAACTTATCCATAAATTGTTTGAACATTTGTCTCTGTAATGTTAGTTTTGGGTTTTTCGGGTTCTTTTATCCCCCCCTGTTCCACTTGTTGTAGGAGGGATTGTACCTGTCTCATATATTTAACCCCCCTACAGGCCAGCATAGGAGATGTTCCATCTAACCATTGAATAACAGCTTGCCTGCATGTGCAAATGTTCAGTTTGTTAAAGATGTTTTTTAGAAATCGTCTCCTTATATCCAATAGTGCTGGGCAAGCGCATAGCAAGTGGGGTAGTGTTTCATTTTTGTAGCCGCATAAGCGACAACAGGAATCCGTATAGCTGCCTTTATAAGTTAATAACAGATCTTTTGAAAAATGTAAGCCCAACCGATGTTCGATGTATCTCTGTTTTAATGTCACGTTAAAATGACTTCTTAAATAAGGCTGTGGCTTTATCCCGCAATATGAATTTATTACTGTCCACCCATGTCGTCGCTTCGTGATTAATGATTGATCTTCCAAAAACGATATCCGTTTGACAGCATTGTTTGTTATTTTATTGAAAGTAGGTCTATCTGGGTTAGAGTCCCATAATGATTGAATTTCGAGGACCTTCAAAGATTGAGCCAATAAGTATCCCCAGCTGCCTTGCGTGTCTTTACTCAGCTAATTTCCTATTTCCTTCCAGCATAGACTATCCAGTGTGCCTTCCTTGGATAGACGTATTTTGTGACAAAATTTTACAAAAGTGCCCATGCTACAGAACTTCTGGTTCAGAAGACCAAATTCTAGGCGAACCTGGGCCGGTGAGGCTGATTTTGGGAGGTTTAAAACTGCTTTGTATGCCCTCATTTGAAGGTTATTTAACAGCCCGCCTCTTTACCGCACCAGGTTACCAAAGCATATGACAAGGTTGGCAAAATAGTTTGGACAACTCCATTTTTTTTGTAGTAGCCGGTGTGCATAAATCAAGGAGTGGGTTTTTGCCTTTAGGTCTATTTTGAGTTCTTTGTTCGATGAACCTCTTTCTATTTTTAGACCTAGATATTTATACGATGGTTCTTCCTTTATTTGTGTTTTATTTGCGAACCATTTAAATACCTGTTTTTTTGTATCTACTAAACGGACCACTTTAGTCTTTTCTTTATTTAATTCCAAACTTTCCTGCTCCAGATAGGTTACCAGATTATTATTATTTTTTTTTTTTTTGAAAACCTTTATTTCAAAATTCAGGACACAGCTATTCAGCCGACAGCCCGAAGGTTCGGCAGCATTGAGAGTTAGATACAGTGATGTGTCCCCAATACAGTTCAAAGAGTAATGCAAAGGTCCAATTTTAAATAAACACAGAAAAAACTCACAACAAACCCCAGCAAGGCAGAACATTGAAAGCCCATGGCGAAAGCCCCCAGGGGAGGCCGGACCCCACTCATCTACTAGTTACAAGACTGTGTACGGAGGAAGAAGGGGGACAGCAGAGGCCCAAAACGGTTCCTAAAACCAAACTGTGCTGGAAAGTAGGTCAGGGGGAAAGCTGTTCCTCGGGAGGTTCCAGATCCGGGGCAAGACATATTCCCCCCCTGTATTGGTTCCATCGCCCCCAGATGGCGTGCCACTTCCGGGGGCGACCTCTAGAGCAGTAGACCGTCTTCTCCCTAAACATGCTCCAGTCCATGTTCTCCTTCCACGCGGTCAGTGTAGGGGGTCCCGAGGAGCCCCACAATCGCGCGATATCCCTTTTAGCTACCATGTTACCCAGAGTCACCCATTGGGTCTGCGCCTCATCGAGGTCAGTGGGCCCCCAGACGTTCAGGAGGCAACACCGCGCCTCCGGCTGTACCGCAGTGCCCGTCACCTCCCCCATAACTGCATGGACTCTCCTCCAGAACTCCACAATGACACCACATTCCCAAATGATGTGCAGGAAGGTACCCACCATACCACATCCCCTTCTGCACAGGCCGTCCTCCGAAAATCCCATGTGGACCAGCCTTGGCCCCGTCACATACACCCGGTGCAGTATTTTAAGCTGCACCAGCCTCAGACGCGACGGAGGTTACCAGATTATTAATCAATCTTTGGAGTCCTATTGGGGTTTGGCTCAGCACAACAATGTCGTCCGCGTATTGCAGAAAGGGGATTGGGATGTTTGCCAACTTCGGCGGATGTCCTTCTGCTATCTTCATATGCTGTGTGATGTCCGCCATATAAAGAATAAATAAGCTTGGGGCAAGGACGCACCCTTGTTTTAGACCCTGTTCCGTATTAATTTCGCCAGTGGTACTGCTGCCATCTACCAATTTGACTCTTGCCCAAGTTTCACTATACAGGTTTTTTATTGCATCCAACAGGTTCTTTGGTAATCCCCATATATTTAATTTTTTCCATAATCGTTTTTGATTCACTCTGTCGAATGCTGCTCGTAAATCAATGAAACATGCAAATAATCTGGTCTTCTTTTTTTCTGCTTTTCCTTTTAGGAGTGCCAAGGTTGTTAAATTTGTTAAAGTGCCCATTTTTTGCCTAAAACCTGTTTGAAACATAGGTATTATTTTTGTTTCCTCCATCCAATCTTGAAGGTGCTGCAGCAAGCATGATCCATATAGTTTTGCATCCACATCTGTCAATGAGATCAACCTGTAATTTCCCGGCTCGTTGTGATCGCCCTGCTTAAAAATAGGATGTATTATACTTCCTTTCCAGGACTTGGGCATTTAATTCTGGGTGTAAATCCAATTGAATAATGGGGTTAAATATTCAGCCCAAAACTCAGGAGAGTGTTTGAAAAGAGTGTTTGGGAGTCCATTTGGTCCTGCTGCTCCCTCTGTTTTTAAATGTTTTATTATTCCTTTTAGCTGTTTAGCTGTCACAAGGGTGTCCAGGTCTAGGATATTAACTTCTAGTGCTTTAGGTACGCTTGTGATAACTTTACCAATGTTGTTTCTGAATCGGTTCTTTTTGCCCGTGTTTGACGTCCTTTTGTCATCCAGTTGATGCTCCTGTGTTTTGAGCGGGGATTTTTTTTGCTCCAATTTATTGGAACATATTTCACACTCTTTATTGTTGTGCCACTTTTGTCCGCTCTTCCCATCAGCGAACATATTTTTAACGTGCTTGATCCATTTGTTTTCTCCGATTCCCGCTTCTTGTTTTAGTTGGTTACCCTTTGTTAGTTTGTTAATTATTCCCCAAAATGACCGGCCATTTTTATTCTTTCCAGCAATTAATAGTTTGGTCCAGATTTCTTCTTGATATACTTTTTTTGCTTTACTCAGCATTGTCTTGTATTTATTTCGCATAGCTCTTAGTTTTACCTTATCCGGATTCCTTCCGTTTTTCATCATTATTACCTGCTTCCGGACTTCACGGGAAATTTTCTTTTTTTTTTTCCTCCCGGAGCGTAGGATTAAACCATGGCTTCTCTCCACTGTTTATTCTTCCGTTGTTTGATTTTGGGGCTGGGAGGTCTCTAGTTATGGAATCACATAAGTTTTCCCAAGCCTTTATGGGTTTTTTTTTTTCTTCAATTGGTTGTATTAACAGTAGATTTTTGAATTTCTCCATTGCTGGTTTAATATATTTTCCGCCCCATTTCAGTTTCCGTAAATTAAATGTTTCCGTGTTTTGAATAACTGTTTTTATTTTTTGGGTTTTGTTTACTGGCATTTTAATTTTGGTAATTAAAGGAAAGTGGTCACTTTCTGTCCGTTGCTCGACAGCAAATGTATTTACCTTTGGCAGCAGGTTATTGCTCATTATTGTAAAGTCTATAGTTGATCTCCGTTTACCGCTTAAAAAAGTTGTTATGGATTTGTCCCCATTTGTGTTCCCATTCAAAATTGTCAGGTTCAGCTCTCTAAGTGCTTGAGTTAAATTTTTATCTTTTACTAGATTGGTATTAAAGTCTCCTGAAATAAATAAAGGGTACCATTCATATGAAATTTGCAATGCTTGAAGAAGGGATATTAATGTTATAAGTCTTTCCTTCTTCTGTTTCTTTTCCGGGTGTACATATACATTAAGCACTAATAAGTTATTAATCTGTACGTTTGAATCAAACTTTGCTGTGAGTTTTATTGCTTGCAGCCAATTAACCCCGGTATCTATCTCTTCCGCTTGCCATCCATGTTGCTGAGAGATGTATACTGTTAGTCCTCCTCTCGGGTGACCGAATTTTGAAAGTTTTTCAGCTAAGATATGAAACTCTATGTAACCGGAGATGGATACTGGGCTCTGATTCCAGGTTTCTTGAAGTAGTATTAGATCCTGTTGTTCCAAGAATTTCAAGGTTTCATGATCTTGTCCCATATTACTGAAGCCATGGACGTTCCAAGAGCAGATACTGATCGTTCTTATGTTCAACTCACCGAATTCGTCTCTGATTGCCCGATTTTTCCCTGATTCCCCATAATTATGGGGTGTTATCTCTAAGTGAGCTGTATATCATATTGTGGCAACTGTTTCTTCGGTGATATACACACCTGTCTACGACCGTTTCAAAGGTGCTTTCTTCATATTTTTTTCTTGTTATTGTGGTTATTTCAGCCATGCTCTTCAGTCTTGTGCATTCTTTTCAGTATGGTTTCTGCGCAGATCTCTGTCATGTTGCCACTCAATTTCTTGGCACAAGCAGATTCTCCCAGCATACCATGGGAGGATTGGATTCTCATGTTTGAGAATTACCGTGATGCACTTGATGGTCAAGAGTTTTTTACAAAAAGAAAGAAAGCACTCTTACTCAGCACTTTAGGAAAAGAAGGGCAATGCGTTTTTCGTTACTTACCTCAATCCTTACAGGCCAACGGTCAACCCATGCCTGATGAGTTTAAAGAAGTCATTTGCAGATTGGAAGCCAGACACGAAAAGAAGGAGAACCTGGTTATGAATAGGTCTAAATTCTATACCCAACATCAGAAACAAGGAGAGTCGATAGATAAATTCATAGCGAGACTCAGGGAACTGTCCATTAAATGTAAATTTGATCAGATGACTGACGAGCTAATAAGAGATAAGCTAATTGTTCATTGCAACAATAAGAAAATACAGGAAAGACTTTGGGCAGCAAAGAATCCCTCCCTTAAAACAGCCATTGACTTAGCTATGGTCGTTGAACAATCTGAAGGATGCATGAGGGAACTGGAAAAGAGAAATTTGAGCCATGATGTTTCTGAAGTGTCAGATCGCAACAATCGAGACAATGACCGCAGTGAGGATGACTTGAGTGTAGTAGCTGCCATTAAAAACAAGGGGAAGTTGGTCAAGAGACCTTTCACCTCATAGAGCTCTGGTCTTAAAACATGCAATAGGTGTGGGAGTGTTGCCTACTCCTCTGATTCAAAATTTTGTTTTGCAGCCAAACAAGAATGCTTGAAATGTGGTCAAGTGGGTCAATATTCTAGGGTTTGTAAGAGTAAATCTCGTCCTAGGATAGCCTATGTACAGGGAATGGAAGAGGTGGATGGTTCTCAAGTGGACAACATTTTAGTGGTTGGTGGTGAGGATGTGTTGAATGACGTTGACAGAAGAAAGAATAGGCCCAAAGCTACGTTTACTGTTGATAGGTGTGCGGTGTGTCTGATGGTGGATACCGGATCCAAATATACCATAATTCCGAAGAGTTTGTTTGAAGAGCTGTTGGTTGACAAAGGGCTATTGCCAAAAGACATTTCTCCCTGTGGTTACCAAGTTGAATCCATCGATATTTTGGGGTACTTTGATGCTCACATCATATTTTCTGGCAGGGAAATCCAAGGTAAAGTGTATGTGGCGGAGCAAGGTTCACCCACCCTTGGGGGAGGGGGGTGCACCAGTATGATTTGAGGATTAATGTGAATCCCAGAGCACCTATGCAGGTTATGGCAGTTGATGATGAGAGTGTTGAATGCATTCTTAAGGAGGCAGATGCTGTATTTAAAGAAGAGCTTGGTCAGCTCAAAGGTTATGTGCATCGCATTTTGTTAAAGAAAGACGCAGTGCCTGTACAACATAAGGTCAGGAGAGTTCCCATTGTGGTGAGGGAGGATATTAAGAATCTTATCAAAGAAATGCTTGATGTGGGAGTGATCGAACCAGGGGGGCCTCTCCCTGGATTTTTCCTGTGGTTAATACGAAGAAGGATGATGGCAAATTGAGATTCTGTGTGAATTTGAGATCTTTGAATGAGTGTGTTGTGGCTGGCACATTTGCACTTCCAAATATCACTGAATTGGTGTCTACTCTGAAAAGCGCTAGGGTCTTTTCAAAACTCAATCTTAAGAGCTCCTTTCACCAGATTAAACTGCACAATGATTCTAAACATCTCACAGTGTTCATTACCCATGAGGGCATCTATTAATTCATGCGGTTATCTTTTGGGTTAACTTCAGCCGCTAGTGTTTTCCAGCGTATGATTACTGATATTTTTAAAGGAATCAACTACACAATTTATTTCCAGGATGACATTTTAATATACGGAAAATCTGTGGAGGAGCACAATGTAATCCTTAAACTGGTTTTGGAAAAAGTGTCCAATGTGGGTCTCACGCTTCGCAAAGAGAAATGCAAATTCTTAGTTGAGCAGATTGAATATCTAGGGTACACCATTAGTGCTTCTGGTGTCAAACCTAAAAAAAGTCTTTGCAATGCCATCTATTTGGCTCCTCCTCCCTTAGACAAAGGTCAATTAAGGTCATTTATGGGCTTTATTGAATATTATGCTAAGTTCGTAAATCATTTTTCTGACAACACTGCTTGTTTGAGGGGTTTACTAAAGAAGGGGGTGAGTTTTGTGTGGGGTGTACAACCTCAGGAATGTTTTGAATACATTAAGAAAGAGATCTATGAAGCCAAAGTTTTAGTTCCCATTGTTTTGAACTGTAAGTCAATCCTCACTGTAGATGCCAGCGCTACTGGTTTAGGCGCCATGTTGTCTCAGCATAAAGCAGGGTCTGAAGGTACTGGTAAAGGGTTGGCAAGACATGCGAAATTGGCTTCCAAACTACAAGAATTTCATTTTGAGGTAGAATACATTCATGGGTTGGGGAATGTCCAAGCTGACTGTTTGTCTAGGATGTCTGCTGATTGGAAGTTGGTTGAAGGTCCTGCTTTTATTGATGGGGAGGAAGAGATTGCCGTAGCCTCAGTGGAAGATGTGTTTTTTGTGGGAGAAGGTGCATTTAATGCGGATGATTGGACGCGTGAGATGGAGGTTGATGATACCCTACGTGTGGTTGTCAATATGTTGAAGGCGGAATCCAGGAGAGAGAGTTGTGTCTCTGTTTCTGTTCGCCCTTATATCTAAATATTGGATGAGTTGTCTTTGTGTGGGGATGGTGTGTTGATGAGGGGTGAGAAGTTATTCCCCCTTTTGGCATTAGGAAAAAGTTATTAGCTTTGGCCCACGAGGGACATCTTGGTCAAACATTAACGCAACGTCGTTTGAAAACCCATTTTTGGTGGCCTGGTTTGGATGGTCAGGTGGTCAATTGGGTGAAAAGCTGCCCTGTGTGCAAGGAGGGCAAAAAAAGGTTGAAAGTCGGTAGTAAGCCAGGTGCTGGACATATTGAGAATCCTGGTATGGCTTGGCACAGCATTTGTCTGGATTTTAATGGCCCGATGGTTTACTGTCAAGTTTGTGAGGGATGTCACTACTGAGAGTACCATCAAGTTTCTAGGAGAGTTATTTAGTGACAAGGGCATTCCTTCAGTCCTTATCACGGATAATGGTACTCAGTTAGTCTCAGGGGAGATGCAGGTTTTTTTTAAGGACAGTGGTATTGTCTATCACCGCACTTCATTGTACAACCCTCAAGGGACTGGTTTGTGTGAGCGGGCCAACAAAGTTGCAAAAGGCATCATCCAGATGGCTTCTGCTAATGGTTCTGTTGTGCGTAAAATGGTGGATGAAATGCTATGGGCCCACCGGACCACCCGACAAGGTGATGGGGAGAAGTCTCCTTTTGAGTTGATGAGGGGTAGAGCCCCTGACTCTAAATTGGTTCTTATATGGATGAGGGAGTTGGTGTCTTTGGGTAGGGTTTCTATGGAGCCTAAACAGAATTTGGTTATTCCCTGTCGGTTCAAGGTGGGTGACTTGGTTAAGGTGAGGAGTGGAAGAATAGGGAGAGGTCTCTCAAAGTTCAAGAGGCCCTACACAGTCAGGAATGTTTTTCTGGATAATGATGAGCAATGGAATTTTCGTTGTCTTGCTCTTTACCAAAGGTGTGGTGGGATTCACAGAAAGGAAAGTCTGAAGGTTTTTAATCACTGCGTTGTTCTGGATAATGGTGAGTGTTGGAATTTTTGTTGTGTTGCTCTTTACCAAAGGTGTGGTGGGATTCACAGATAGGAAAGTCCTCCCATCAGTGGTTATGTCCTGGCCCAAGAGAGTGAGGTTGCTCCTAGTCCGGTCCTTTCAGGTGCCACCACTGGTGGGGTGACTCCTTGGGGCCTGTGGGTGGGCCTTCAGGGGGTTTGTGTTCTTCTCAAACTGGTGGTTCTATACATGGTTCTGAGGCTTCATGTTGTTCAAGATCCGTCAGGAGTTGTAGACCGCCTGCTTATCTCAAGCTCTTTGTCTGTTGAAGTGTTCTCTTTAGTTCCAGATTTTTGTTTTTCTCCTTTTCCCACCAGTTTTTCCTTGTTTGTTTCTTCTTTTCTTTCTTCCTGTTTTTATTTTTTTAAAATTTTCTTTAGGCCATCGGGAAGCGGGAAGATGTGTAGTACATGCTTTGCGGTCTAGTGTTTAAAGAATGTACCTGTTTATGCATTCAATGTCTTTGTTCAAAGATGAGTGTTCTCTTCCAAGTCACTTGTCTCCCTGACCAGCTTGGAAGAGTCCGCTTTCATCTTGTCTCCAACTTGATTAAAGACTTCAAGCTTACCTGCATTGTCTGTTGCCTTTATTTACCACAGATTGCATAAAGGAATTTGCAAGTGGTCCGACCAGTCCATTGAGAGGGGAGTCAGAAGCGTATTCTATAAGATAATCGGTTTGAGACTGGCTCCTTTGCCGTTTGTGCATTTTTCATAGTGCTGAAAAAGTTAATTCTCTCAGAGAAAAGAGGAGAACAGATTAATAGGTTTGTTTGCTGATAACAGTGGGCAGATATCAAGAGGTGGTCAATCACGTCTTAACTGTACTTCAGAATCGTCAAAGTTACCAGATTTTAGGTGTGTGTCAGACTGACCCCAGACCTTGAGGAAGGCTTACTCATGTAGGACTGGTAACCAGGCATTTGGTGATCATTGTGTGATTTGGGATGCATCCCCTAGTCTAACGTAACAGCGTGGATGCAGTTTTTGCAAAGAGTGACTGTTAGAGGAGGGATTAACATGGATTGTGATGCCATGCCTCAAAGCTCAACAGTGAGTATCTTGTCGATGGCCCTTGGTGTGAATTCTAATTGTGTTAAAATTACTATTGATATAGTTGGTGAATCTGTTACATATTGTTATCATGGGTTGGTGGTCCTTCTTTAAAATGGTAGTCCACCAGGGGGTAGTCTCCAAGAGTGGTGGGCCTAGTATAATAGACATTCTGTCTTTTTTGTATGGGTGGTGGACATTGCTTTATAAAATGTCTGTCTCTTTCTTGCTTTGAACCTTTTTTCTGTGTGTACTTGGCATTACTTTACAAGAAGTCAGCCTCTTTCTAAGGTCAGTGGTCCTAGTTTTTCTCGAAATCGGCCTTTGCAGAACAAGGTAGCCACATCCTTTTCATAAACAGTTGGTGGTTAGTGGGGAATGTTCCCTAATGGGTTAAGATGACTGGTAAGCTGGTAAGGCACTTGCTTTGGTGTGTTGTGTTGGAACATAAGAACCAGGGGAGCACTGCTCTGCTCTGTGACCACCGGGGGCTGTGCTGCCTCCACCTCCTTGCCCTGTTGCTCGTGGCTCTTACCCCACTGCCTGTCTGGCCTACCTGGGCTTCACCTAAAGCCGTTAGAGCAGCGGCATTGCCCTGTGCAGCCTGGCAGTTATGGGACAGGTGGGATGCTAGGGACCATGGTGTTCTCTGGAGGTGTTCTTTGGAGTGACCTGCAAGTGCCCCCAGTGAGTCGGCCCTAGTGATACAGTAAAAACAATGAAATGCAGGCAGACAGGCAGACTGCCAAAGTGGCCGGGTGTGCTTGTGCCTCACAGCTTTGCTTTTCCACCATCAGGCCAGGGCACCAGTATCTCCAATTCCCCCTTCCACACCATCTTTTGCCAACCTCTGTCCTACCGCTGGTAGAGTGTGGGTGGTAAACTCTGTGTACGTGGGATTCACACCAACGGCATTCGAAAACTGCTGGTGAGTGTTGTCCTAAGGTTTGTGGTGCATGTGGGTGAGGGGGATCATGCTACTGGGTTGGATGAAGGCAGCCTGGTGAAGTGGTGGAGTTGTAGAGGTTGTGTGAAGGCGGCTCCGGTGTGGCTTGCAGGAGCCCCTTGGGGTCTGTGTTGAATGGATTATTTTTTACATCTGTCGATTATTTTCTGGGGCCGATTGAAGGAGTGCAGCCTTTCTATTGTGAGTGTAGTCCTTCAGTTACGTGGATAAGGGGTTGGATATGGTGGTATTTTGTCATTAATTGCGACCTTTGGCAAATTGGAGCTGCTCTTGAAATTGCTTCCTTGTTCTTTGAATGGCTTGGATAATTACCCCCACTTAGAAAATAGCTACTTGGAAAGATTTAGGAAAACAGTACATGAAACTGTGACTATACTAGGGGCATCATGGTAAAATATACTAATAATAAACTGGTTTAATCTGTTATTCACAGTTGAGAACTTCCGGCATCCTTGGATTATCCTTCAGGGAACGTCTCCCTGAATCAGAGATCTAATGTGAATTCCAGTGTTATTTCAGGTGCTCGGGCAGCAGTGAGCCCATTTCGTGTTTTGAGATCCTAACTCGTGAGAAGTAGGGAGTTAATTATAAATCGGTGTGTTATAAGATCCTCATATTATTCATTAAAGTAATTCATGCAACCCAAGTCGAAGGAGGGGGAGTTATCTGCCAACAGTTGCCCTGGCGCTGCAAATGAGTTTGTCACCAAGGTAATTGGGGTTAAAATGGAACAATCATCTTTTGTCCCAGTCACTGGTGAACATAGGGCCAAGAATACTGCTGAGTCTATTGCAAGATTACAGTTATGTGATACCGACTGGCACACCGAAAGTAGGTACCCCCCCACGCCCTTTAATTGTCAAAATCCTAAATTACAAGGACAGAGACTTATTACTCCAAAAAGCGAGGGAAAAAGCGAACATCCAATTTTAAATTCAGCGGATCTCATTATACCCGGACTACACAATCGTGGTGCAGCGACAGCGGACCTCTTTCCATGCAGTGAAGAAAAAACTACGTGCAGCTCAACTAAAATATGCCCTATTGTTCCCAGCCAGGCTCAAAGTCATCCACTATAAGAAATCTTATTTCTTTGATAGCCCCGCTGACGTGGAAGAATGGCTTGAGGTAATGGGATTAGTCAGGAACGATTGTCCGGTTCGGTGAAACACAGCCCTGTACAATCATAACAACAGCTGCCCAGAGAACGGGGAAGAGGCTCGAGGAACTCTGCACGACTGGGCCCTACCCCAGCCCAAAAGAAGATGGACAGAGAGGAGGCTTTGGTGATCGCTGGATCTTTCCGCGCCGACAATACAAAGATCTCGACGGACTTGGAGGACAGTACCATACACTCGGATTCGGATCATAGCATTACTCTTTTCCCCTCGGCGACGCCCCAAACAGGAGATTGCCTGCTGGACGCCTGAGAGATGGTTACGAACTTTACCCACACCAGGCTCACAAAGGGATGGCTACTTGGACACGGACACAATATTAACTGTTAGGCAGTATCCTTTTTAATTGTCCTAGTAGAATTGTGTATTTAACAATGTATATGATGCCTGTACTATGATCCGTTTTGTCATGGCTCTCCGTTAGGTACACACTGATCGGTAATCTCGACTAGTAAGATTCCACAAATTCGTGAACAGCCCCAGGTATTAGCAGGCAGCATGTTATAACGGACCCCCCTGGTCCCCACCACGGAATTCCTTTACTATAAAATGCACCGATAAATATAGCTTGAGAGGTGCAATCCCCCCCTCCACGGGCCCAGTAGAGCCCCCGGGGCTATACACCTATTCAGACAACAGTATGGTTGGCTACGTTTACCCCCCACAAAGCGCAGGCAATGTTTTAAGTTTATTTTATGCTTTCGTTTTTAGTTTGGTTCAGCACTGTTTATTGGCTGTGCCGTTTATAGTTAGTTTGCGAGGGATGGTGTCTTCCTGATCTGCATGCACTCATAGACTCCGCATTGCACGGAGAACAACGCAGATAACGAAAATATGTCTCATACACGAACTGACTTAGGCACATACAACCTATTGACCTGGACTGTACGGGGGCTAGGGGCTGTGAACAAACGACACAGAGTACACGCTTACCTCCTCAGGAGGAGGGCACAGATTGTGTTTATGCAGGAGTCCCATCTGATGGAGGCAGAGGTGGCGAAAACCCGGAAAAAAGGGGGAGGCCGATTGTATACTACTAATTATTCGGCCTTTGCTAGAGGGGCGACCATTTGGATTCACCATGGAGTCCCGTTTGTGGAAATGGATCAACGCATTGATGATCAGGGGCGATATATACTTTTGAGGAGCACCTTAGATGGTCTACCCGTAATCCTAGGCTGTATATATGCCCAGAATTTCGATCAGGACAAATTTCTCTCTGATTTGGGCAAAACCTTTACGGGGCGGGATGCCATTCCATGGATTTTAGGGGGAGACTACAATGCGGTCCTAGACGTTGAATTAGACAAATCCCATCCACCACTGCACGGAACCTGTGCACACAAGCAGGCTGAATTCCTGAACACTTGGATGCAGGGCTGGGGTCTCACAGATGCATGGCGCAAACTGCATCCTACACACAAGGAATATTCTTTTTACTCCCCAGTCCACCAGCTTCATACCAGGCTAGATAGATTTCTGTGCTCCCACACAATAGCTACACAAATACATCAATCCAACCAAAACATTTTCAGACCACAATCCCCTAGTAGTTGCCTTAACATGGGGCAGGGTTCCGACCCCTGTGCCGACTTGGAAGCTATGGCCCCAACTCCTGGAGGATGCCCCCTTTCGGACCACATTACTAGATTCCATTAATAATTACTTCACAGACAACTGGAACACAGCATCCTCCAACCTCATAGATTGGGACGCGTTCAAGGTAGTGGTTCGAGGCTCGGCGATTAGTGCTACCAAAGGGGCGCGCCAAGAAGCACACAAAAGACTTGTAGATATAGAATCACTGATGACAGAGTTAGAGCCGGCCGCAGTGACAGAGGTGGACAAAAAGACATATCTTCAGTAGGCCCGTATTATGCAGAGACCCTAGAGACACATAGAATCATGGATTACTGAGCATATACACAACTGAAACACACGGACGCTGACAAATCAGGAACGTTACTAGCACGACTACTAAACAACAACCTAGAAACGCCTGTGATCACCTGTATCCATTCACCACAGAAGGGAATGATTCATACTCAAATAGAAATTAACGAAGCATTTTGTAATCACCTAAGTACTCTGTATGCGGCACCACCGGCTATAGAAGAAGGCCAACTAGATGCTTTCCTTGATAGCTTGCAGTTTCCCAAGATCGCGGAAAACATGCGAAAGAGCCTTTTAGGCCCCATTACCCGGCACGAAATAAAAGTAGCGATCAAAGACCTCAACTGTAATAAATCCCCGGGCCTAGACGGCCTGCCCGTTGAATTTTATGCGACATATTCGGAGGTTTTAACGCCTAAACTGGAGGAATTATATAAAACAGCTTGGAAAAGCGGTAGATTACCGCAATCCACAATGCAAACTGTGGTGGTGTCACTCCCCAAGCCCGGAAGAGATAGCACTGAGATGTCCAATTATAGACCACTGTCGCTACTAGCTACCGAATATAAAATTCTTAGTAAAGCCTTAGCCAATCGTCTGGTCCCCGCTCTCCCCACTCTTATACACAGTGACCAATATGGGTTTCTTCCCGCACGTAGTACTTCACTCAATATTAGGAGACTACACCATGTCATGAGAGCTGTTCCCAGTAAATATGACAAGGCGGGATGTCTGGCGTTAGATCTACGTCAGGCGTTTGACTCCATTACGTGGGAGTACATGTTTGCGGCCCTGATGCGTTTTGGTATTCCCCAAGATTTTCTGAGGTGGATACGTCTACTATATGCTGAACCTACTGCAAGGACACGCACGGGACGGTATATATCCCCGGAATACGCAGTACACAGAGGTACCAGACAGGGGTGCCCTCTTCCCCCCTCCTGTTTGTGCTTGCGTTGGAACCGCTGGCCCTAGCTCTGAGGCGATCGTCTGGAGTTTTATGAATTCCCATACAGGATAATACCCACCGTGTCTCAATATATGCAGACGATATTCTCATATATTTGCGCAACCTAGAGGAAGAGGCGAGTCCGCTCCCTGTAGTCTTCTCCGCCTTCGAGACTATCTGGCACATGCATCAACAAAGACTTTTGCGATTCCTTAATTGCGATTTTTAAGGAATCGCAATTAAGGAATTGCAAAAGCCTATGCATGTAGGAAACGCTATAAAAATAGCGATTCCTACAAATTCCTTAATTGCGACTCGCAAATTGCGACTCGCAATTAAGGAATGCCGTCCCATTCATTCCTTTGGGCCTCCAGGCCCATAGGAATGAATTGGAGATTGCATGAGCAATTTGCGAGTACCAGTAGGTACTCGCAAATTGCTCATGCAATTTCAAGGGTGCAAGGGTGTCAAAATGACACCCTATTGCACCCCTGAAATTGATCTGTGCACATATGTTGCACACACACATGCTCTAAGGGCATGTGTGTGCGCAACATGAAACTTTGAAAAATGCACAAAAGTGCATTTTTCAAATTTTTTGCTAATTACCACGAAGTTCAACTTCATGGTAATTTTCTCCCCCTATTAGCGAAATCGCTAATTTTTTCACTTTCATGCATTGCATTTAAGGAATCTCAATTTGAGATTCCTTAAATGCAATCGCAATTTATGGAATCGCAATTTAGAGATTCCTTAAATTGCGATTTTTGCATTTGGGATGATGCATCCCAAATGCAAAAATACCGGTCGCAAAGGGGCAGATTCTGAGAATCTGCCCGTTTGCGACCGGTTTTTACATTGATGCATGTGCCTGTATATCGGGGCTAGCGATCAATGCAGGAAAGTCTCATGCCTTTTATTTCCAAGAGGGTCTACGTCCAGATATACTCCGATTCGATACCTACCAGATCCCGGTTGCATTAGATACCTTTAAGTACTTAGGTATTAACGTATACAGAGCTCCTCTAGACCAACTAGAAGGTAATTTAATGAAGGCCATAGCCTCACTACGTCCTAGCATTTCCTTTTGGACCTCCCTTCCGCTATCTGTGTTGGGAAGGATAAAAACCAAAGGAAATGATGGACGGAGTGTTGAACATTGCAAGCACTCACCCCCAGTCAACTGATCTGGGTTTAATCCACCACCGTTCTTTAGCCCACTCTGCCACCCCAGTTCAGACATGGCCATATGCAAATCAGTCTGACCCTGTGCCTCATGGGAACAGTCCAGCCCGAACTGCCAAGCCATGTCTTCCCTGGACCGGAAACAAGCTTCCTAGGACCGGTTTCTGGCATGTCTGAACTGGGGTGGCAGAGTGGGCTAAAGAACGGTGATGGATTAAACCCAGATCAGTTGACTGGGGGTGAGTGCTTGCAATGTTCAACACTCCGTCCATCATTTCCTTTGGTTTTTGCTTTGTTCGCCATAAGTTGGCAGGGTATGCTCAGACGTGAGTCCCTTGCTCACTTTGCCACTGGATTCAAGCAAGCCTGGCTGAAGACGGCTGAAATGCCAGAAACCGGTCCTAGGAAGCTTGTTTCCGAACGGGAGAATCCTAGGGGGAGGGAATGTCACGGGGTCGCCCCGGACTCACAAGGATCACAGTGGCACGGGGGCGCGGGGACCCCTGTGACATCAGACCAACATTCACCTTGCCGGTGCCCTGTCTTTTCCCCACAGCCCCACGAGTGGGATTGTGATCTCACCCAACCTGAAGAAACGCTGACTAGGACGGGCCCCTTTAAAAATCCCGGGAGTGCTGTGGAGCCCGCCCCCAACTACCTCGTGACCTTCCCTCTGCCAATGAATAGGGACCAGGACGTCAACGTCAGGGAGACCGACGCTCCAGGACGAGAAGCAGACGTGGAGGACAGCGCACCGGGAACCGAGGAGTCGGAGGTCTTAGCAGACGTCGCACTGGACGAAGACTTGAGGAGACCCCGGGACGACGGAGTGGACGGAGACGGAGGACGAAAGCCAGGAGGCCAACCGGAAGGTGATTAGCCCAGCCACGTACCTGGAGGCGTGTGGCTCACCCAGGTACGCGGGCGTATGGCAGGGTGGTTTGGGAGGCGGGAGAAGGTTTAGACGGCTCTCCCCTGTGTTTGTCCTTTCGAACCTGGGATCACTGCACCTTCCTTAAAACGAGCACCGGTGTCCCTCACGCCCTTCGCCTACAGAGCACCTCACAACAGGCAATTACAAGTGCTTTTCTTGTCTCCCTTGCTTTTCATGCCACACCGACATCTCCACCTTGGGACGGAGACAAGAGGAGCTGCCGAGTATACAAGCAGTATTCCGAAAAGCCCAAGGATACACGAGGAAGAATACTCGTAGGGAGACTTCATTGTTCACTGTGTGTACTCCTGACTGTGCCTTAGGGACTGCTTACAAACATAAAAGACGTGGACTAGAAATAAAATCAGCTTCATTCTACCACAAACCTGCCTGTGAGTAGTCTGCCTCTCGAACTGTCCCCAGTATACATATTCCGGAACCGTACAATTCTATGTGAAGGCCAACCCCGGAACCTAAACCTTCACATATGCCAAGGTACATTGAAGATGTTAATTATTCATAAGTATGATTCTACATGTTACATTTATCGCATTGTAATTCCCATGCTGTGTACATGATAGATACGAAGATTGAAGTATGTATATGTTTACTTATGGAGAAAGATGGGTCAAAGCTATACTTAAAACGAAAATGTCAGGAATCTTTGTTATACTGGAATGTACTCTGAATGATGGCACAATAAAGTTTGTTTTAAAAAAAAATGTTTACAGTTGGGTACTAATCCTAGGAAAAAGGATGCAATAAGAGTTACTGTGAAAGTGCATACTAACGTGGTCATGAAATCCAGCTCGGAAAAAGGTACCCAATGTTTGTTTTTGGAGCAGCGATTTTCAAGATGTGATTGAGATTTCATCGTCAAATGCCTCTAGCTCATGCTCTAATTCTAATAAAAGTGTTGCAAAAAAGAACTTAAACCAATGTAAGCTTGTTTGTGATGGAAAAGTGATGCAATGTGTTGCGTACACGAGGGCAGTAGAGTCTACGGAAGGTGAATGGAACCAATGGAATCATATGAATCAACTACGTTATAAGTAGGCTGTCCGGTTTTAGGTTTAATCCTATAATAACTGATAAAACCCCACTGAAAGAGAAATTGCCCTCACTAGTGAAAGCATATAAACACTGAAAAAACACCTGCATAACCACAAACTAAATGCCATTCAAAGAAAGGAAAAAGGGAGTGAAAGAGTCATTTTTTCCTTCCTGAAGGGGCCAATACAATGTAACTTTGTTATACAAGCTAGCAGTAAGAAAGTCTGGGCTAACATTATTTTTCTTGAGTTTTGTTGTTTAGGGATGCCACTAAAATATGTTTTCTTCTTCCTTTTGTTTTTTTCAGTTCTGTGGTCTTTGGTCTAAAGATGCAGAGTTTAGAAGCATGTTTTAGGTCTTGTTTAATTATTTTATAAACTGTAGAGAATCAGGAAATATCACAATTATATTTGATTCTTTCCCTGATAGGTAAAATGGCTGGTTTCATAAGACTCTTTCCCAATATGTGTTATCACATTTACCCACAGAGAATGGGTAAAAACCCTTAATACATTAGCCCCCAGTTTCTAGTGAGTCAGTATTGATAGTAGGCAAATTACCAACACCTCAGGCTTTAAACATTCAATGCAAGGTATAGTGACAAGTATATGTGAAAAAAGTGTTATCAGCAAGCATCCTGGATAGTGGTTACAACATGACACTAGACTTTTGAAAAACATGGAACGTAGTTTCACTTGGAATGCTCTGCAAAAAAGGTTCTTTCCAAGTCCATCAAAGATTGGAGTGATATTGTTTGTATTTGCAGTGATTCAGCTACTTATTCGAAAAAGTTGTGTGATGACCTGTCAAAATGTATGCCTGAGCTGAAGTGCTTCCCTGTAAGAGATCCTTGCCACTTGTTAGATGGCATGCTGAAAGCATCTTAACAATCTTCAGAGTTAATGAGGAATTCTAATGACTTTTTAGTCCATTCTGGTGCACTGTTTTCTTATGCACAGGAACTAAAACACAAATATTTATCATTTTGTGCTTTGTGTGGCATCATAGAAAGAGTAATCCCATCTGTGTCCCTTAGCTGATGGTTCTCAGTCCAAGGGGCTCTGAATGCTACATTATCCATGTGGCAACCGTTTACAGACTTTTTGCTGAGTGATGATGCCAAAGGCAAGAAATGTGAGGATCTTTGGTCACATATTGATAGTGATGTGAAAAAAACTACACTCTCTTGCATCCTTAGATTTTTACAGGAAAACATAACTGCTGTAGTGGACATAATAAAAACTAGAGTCTGAAAACACCCTTGTCTGCCAAGTGTTCAGCATAATTGGTGTAGATGTGAAACATCTCATTGAGAGTAGGCTGGGCGACACCTTTAGGGACTTTGGCACTGCAACATGTTCCGTGTTAGAGTGCTTGCCACTTGGTAAGCAAAGCAATGATGAAGAGCAATTCAGGAACTTTTATTTTACAATGTATGGGAAATGGCTTGCAATGGTGCATAGAAATGTCCCTTCACCACCAATGGCATTTGAAGTCAATGAAACCTCACTGTGGTACTCTGTTCTAGATCCCTTCTGTAAAGGGGAATTTTCTCAGTAGTTTCAAAAATGCTGCTTCATTTTTGACCCCTTCAATAATTCTGAGGGTATTAGCACCCAGATCAGTGAAATGCTGCAGAACCTGCCCTGAGAATTGTAATCTTCAAGGGAACCAGTATTGGCATGGAAAGCTATGTCAGTGGCCCGAGTTAACAAATTGTGTACTGGCTGTTTTGGCGTTGCCCATCTCAAGTGCCAATGTTGAGAGGGCCTTTTCACAGAAGTTTACATGGGAAGGAAAGAGCGAGCACACATGACCAAAGACTCACTTAAGAAGTATTGTATGGTGTACTACAATAAGTTTAATTTGCAAAAATCTATTTGAACCTCATATACACTATACTTACAGTGTCTTTATACCATGTGCTATCAGTGCAGAAAGCAAGCAATAATAAAAGCAACATTTTCCATAAACACTGGAAAAACACTGTTTCTGTAGTTTTTAATGGCGCGAAAATGTGTAACCACTGATAACCCCTGTTTTTTTAAGGTATTGAAATCACTTGAAAACACTGAAAAAAACCCACCAGAATTTACCAAAAATAGAAACTGAAAAAGGGAAAGCCTAGTTATAAGTCAGTTTTAGACAATCCAGAAAGGGAATGGGAATTGGACAAGATAGATATGCCTTTATGTTCCATGCTTTCAGGCAACTCAAGGTTGTGGAATGCAAATTCCCTGTGCCGTACCTGATGAAAAGGTACAAAGAAGCTCCCAGGAAACTGCTAAAGTAAGGAGACTCTCACTTCAATATCTAAATGACTTATCCTCTTCACACAAGGGTAGTGTCTTGTTACTTAAAACATAGCCAGCGATCTCCGAATCATTGCTAGATAGGATTCCACTTGCCCAATAAAGCCATATATTATGTGAACAAGTTTCAATCAACTCAAGTTGGATGTCATCAGTGAATAAAATCCTGTAGTCCTGGTCCATCTATTGTCTAAACTTGTGAAGGATCCTGAGCATAATATTGATACGAATTTAACAATTGTAAATTTTACAATTACAATTGGGGACATAAACATAAACATAAATCTTGTCCAATTAGCACATCAAGTTAAACTATATAATGTATAAAGATCAACACTTTTTTCTTTTTCTTTGTTGTTTATGTTTATGTCCCCAATCAATGATTGTTGTTTTTAAATATGTTTATGTTTGTTTTTATTATTTGATGCATAATAATGATGTGCATTTGATGACAACAGCATCTCCTTGTGAGAAAATTATAAATTTTAATAAATAATTTTTATATCACTTTTGTTGGTTCCGATTGCATGCTGGTGATGTGGATGGTGTATGCGTAACGGTTGATAATATTTGTATGCCATATTAAAAGGTGTCCAAAGGGATCTTTGCTTTTGACAGTTGTATGTACTATTACATAAATGCCAATAAAAAAGGTTTATAAAAAAAAAATGATGATGCCTGACTGAGGCAAGGTATTTCCATGGGGTGTGTCGCCAGAGCTACATTGAGAGGTATCCTTTGCGTTGGTCTTCTTGGATGAAAAATTCAGGATAAACCTTTTATTCATTTAAAAGACAGTTGTAAGGGAATAAGCCTGCGGATTGTTCCTGTATTTATGCAGGTTTCCATAGCACAGACTTGGCCGAGGGGCATCAGAGAAAATTACAAATGAGCAAAAACTTGGTAGCAAATTCTTAGGACAGACCCTCTAACATACACTGTGTCACAGTGTTTCACACAAAATCAGCTCCCTTCACACAGTCATCTGGTGAGGAGCTGTCATTACATGGTGAGGTCATAATTAGCTGGAAACCCCCTGCAGAGAACATATTTTCATCTAATTGTGTGGAGGCTATGTGCACCTGTTGTCATTTATGAGGCGTTAAACCTCCCCAGGACATTGGCAGCAGCCTCAGAATCTTTAGTTCTTTTGAGTGTGGGAGGGGGATGTGGTCAGCTAAAGTGCCCCAGGCAGTGCTTGGCACAAAGCCTCGCACCCTTCACAACCATAACCCGCCTCACACAGTGAACATTTTTCACAAGGTTGCAGTTTTGTGCTGAACAAAAACAATAAAATATTAGATAAGAGTGGAGAGGGTCCAGTTCACAGATGCAATCAATGTTTCTTTGTAACATGATGATTTTTTTAAATAATAAAAAAAAAAAATTCCAGAGTTTTATATAGCGCGAACTTGACCCGAATCCAATCAGGTATCAGAGCGCTTTACATAGCACCAGTTACGTTACATGAGGACACACATTCATATTTTTGTTAGGCATAGGGAGATTAAGTGATTTGCCCAGAATCACAGGATGTTCAGCATCCCCCCGTCTGAATATAATGTTGCATAGTAGGATGCAAAACACTGGGCAACGTTCTCATTTCCCGTTATCTTTAGTCCCCTCTCTTCCAGTACATCGGAGCAAGCAGCATTGGCACACAGCCTGTGAAGGGTCTTTTTCGTCTTGTCTCCCACTTAGTAGATATGACTCTGTCTGGCGAGCCACATCATCCATGCCTCCTTCAACAACATCTGCTAAAGTTTAAGTGTTGCATGTAAAGGGAATCTAAAAGTAGTGCAAGTTCTGAGAAAGTCATGAACTTCAGTTCCAACTGCAGGATGTGATTCTTGAAGTCAGTCACCTCTTGTTGCCTACACTTCCTACCTGAGATGTGGCTTATGATACTGCCCTATAGGGTGACTTTCATCGCCTCCCATAGGGTCGCTGAAGAGTCCACGGACCCTGTGTTTATCTTCAGGTACTGATCAATTGCCAAGTGGATGTGTGTCCTGGCCTCATTGTAGTGTAACCACCATGCATTGAGATACCAGCTCGCCTTTGTTCTTTCCCAGGCCAGGTGAAACCTGAGCTCCACAGGGGAGTGATCTTTCAGACCCCTAGCGAGTGTGTGTATATTACCATGTGGATTTGTAAGGTCAACATTAGAAAATTGTCTAGGCGTGAGAAGATTTTATGGGCTCATGAATAAAATGTGTAGCATTTCTCTTGGGGGTGAAGAGACCACCATACATCAGAGAGCTCCAGAGCTTCTAGGAACTGTGCAAGTGGAGGCCCAGACGTCCTCCAGAGGATCTGTCAAGGGTTGGGTTCCCCACCTCAATCATATCTCCTGCCAGGATCCAGGATCCAGCTGGGTATTATGCCACCAGTACTCCCAATATATGTAAGAAATCGACAGCGAGGGGTGAGGGGGCGTATATGCTAAGAAGTGAAAGAGGTCTCCCATCAAGGAGGCCGGCATCCACCACATATCGGCTGCCCTTGTTGTGCCATATTTGGGTCACCTTAAATAGCACTCTGCGATGGATCAACACCACCACCCCTTGCAACCCCTTCCTGAAGCATGAAATACCATCTGCGCTAGGAAAGGACACCTGTTGGCCATCATGTGTCTTTCCTGCAAAAGGAGAACATCCACTCCTTAGTCTTTAACCACTCGCAGGATTGCCTCTCGTTTTACTGGAGCCATTGATATTCCATGTGAGAAGGTGTGCTGTCGTGCCTGTTAAATAAAACATGAACAGAACTCCTCCCCTAACCCCCTCCCAGTGCCTCGAAAACTGTTGGTATCTGTCGTGGAATAAACTAGGGCCAACTGAGCATATAGTCCACAACTGCGTCCTCTTGTAACAAACACTTCCTCTCCTTCCCCAAACCAAACAAATGTCAATAGCTCACAGGAAAATAAATCAAGAAAGGAAAGAAAAAACAAGGGAGAGATAAATGTTGGAGTGGGCTGCATCTGCAAGCAAGTATGAAGTGAATGCTGCAGTTGGCTCAATCAGGACACTCAGTCAATGTCCGGGTCAAGTCTGTGCAGGGCTGGTTCTTGGGGGTCCACCATCCAAAGGCGTTGGGGAGTTTACCAGTGCAGGCTCGAGTCCTCTAACAGCCTGCCATTGCGTAGACGTCTCCGGTTACTTCGGGCCATGTGCTGGGACTTTGGGTCACGTACTGGGACCATTTCTGCTCCCAATGACCTCCAAAGCCACCCGAGTCCCAGGTCTTGTGGCAAGGAGTGTTGAAAGGCAGGTCTCTCTTCTGCCCATGACCAGGCGGCTTCTGGTGTGTCAGAGAAGAGAGTATTATTGTTAAAGATTACTGTGAAGTAGCTGGAAAGAACAACATGTATTGGATTTGCATTGTCCTTAGCTTTTGTATCACTTCCAAAAATGAATGTCTTTGTTGCTGAACATTCCAGGTATAGTCCGGAAATACCATGACCCATGCTGAGTTGCACAATAGAGTGTCTATAATGCGGGAAGCCTTCAGAATCGTAGCTCTGTCTGTAAAATTGAACACCTTGGAAATGATGGGGCACAGAGGGGTCATCGGCAGAGGATTCTGGGCCAGTGACCGGTGGGCCCCCTCAACTGGCAAAGGAGCTGAAAGATCATCTTTGGGGACCCAGGACTGTATCCAGTCTGCTACAAAACGAGTTGCAGAGGTGCCTTCCAATACTTCGGGTATCCCCAGAATCCCAAGGTTGTTACGGCGGGGTGCCCCTCCTCATCTCCCCCCTCTCCTTCAGCTGGTGCATCTGCCGTTTGTGGGCTGATATTGTGAGCTGTAAAATCTTCAACATGTCTTCCATCTCTGATATTCACCCCTATATCCCTGTGACCTTTGCAGCAGTGTTGGCAGATCTTGGTGCAACAAGGCGACATCTGTTTTGAGTTCTCCAATTTTCCCCTTCAAGGAATGAGAGTCATGGATGGCTTGCAAGATGGCGACTGACTGGTGATTGGGTAGCGGGGGGATGCCCCCTCATCCTGCGGTGCTCTGGTTTTCGTGAGTTTGTCAATGTAACCTTGTGCTACTGGGGTTCCAGAGGTTTTATCTTTTCCCAATGTGGGATGCCTAAGCTCCCACTTTCCCACTTCCAGTATCAGTGTGCCTCCTATAATCCGTCTCGCCTCAGACCTCTCTTGGCGCTCCAGAGCTCCTTCACATGGGTGAACCAGTCCGTAGGGAGAAGTCGGCCCACCCCTGGAATCTCGCAGTGGGTCGGTCCTCGTAATCCCGGACAGTGGTCAACTTGCCATAAATAGTGCTCCCCCTCCATCTCACTTCCTAAAGCGGTCTCGCTGGCCAGGCCCCTGTAGTCTGCAGTGTTGATATCATATGCTGTGTCTACCAGATGGGTGTTTCCCGAGCCCTCGGTTCCTCTTTCTCATGCCCGTCACTATGCGCCTCTCAGAACACTAGAAAACTGTAGCTTAGGTGGGCAAGGATGCACTCTCCGCCAGGAGCCCCCCCCCACACTTTTGCTAGATGTGTCTCCCAATTGCTAAGGTGTAGAAAAGTGCCCCTTTTAGACATGTTCACCCCCACTTTTTGCCTAGTATTTGATGCAATTCTGACTGAAGTGCACTGGGTTCCTGCTTACCAGGTCCCCAGTGCCAGTGCTCTTTCCCTAAAACAATGTAACTGGACAGTTGCTCCCAGTTGACTAGCCCCTTGTAAATGATACCCCTGGTACCTAGCGCATGGGTAATAAAGAGGGTCCTTAAGGGCTGCAGCATGTATTGTCCCACCCTATGGGACCCACCACCAAACCTATGGAGACTGCCATTGCAGGCATCGTGAAATGGTGCAGATACATTTTAAAACAAGACATGGCACACACCCTGTGTGCCATGCCCCCAGACACTGCATGCAATAGATGTAAGTAACCCCTACTTCAGGCCTTACAGCCCAAAGGCAAGGTGCATTATATTACATGTGAGGACATATCTGCATGAGCAGATATGCCCCTGTGCTGTCTGGTTTAATTGCTAGATAGTGCAAGTGAACAGGGAGCCATCCTAAATACATGTACTGGGCATTGATCATTACGAGGTCACCATCTACGTGATGGCTTAACTGAAACCTATGGTGTTTGGTATCAAACACCTTGTCTTAACAAATCTTTACTGATGTCTATAATGAATCTATTAAAACATGCACCTAGAGGACACTTTAGAGGTACCCCTGGAAACCTGCCAGCCTCTTAGTATACTGGCTGACTGGTATCGCCCAGTCTCCCACCACAGTCATGTTTCCGACCCTGTGCAAGTGAAAGCCAGCGCTCTTTGAGGCCAGAAACAATGCCTGCTCCGAAGAAAGGTGTTCACACCTCCTCCAGCAGGATGATTAGTGAATCTTCATGCCAGGGACTGCAAAGCCCCTCCTGTCTTTGATTTATGACCCCAGCTCCCCCCAGACCTGGGAGATGCCACCCCTTGCCCTGAGGCCCATTTGGCACTAGTGCAGGTGGGAAATTAGTTATGCTAGGAGGCGTGGTGCCCTACCAGGCTAGTCACACCCCCACGGTGGGCTGCCTGATGTGCCCACGAAGGAAGGATTCCACCATCTTGATTTTGGTGGAATTAGGAACTCTGGTCCTATAGGGGACATAGTGACCTCAAGGATAAGTAGCCCACTGACTACTACCCTTCACTCCCCTTAAAACCCCTAAATTCAGTATTTAGGTGGCCCCCTGAAACCAGGAACGTAGATTCGTCTGACTGAAGAAAGAAGAGCCAAAGAAGCGAGAACTGCGGACTGCTGGTGGACTTTGGCGCTAAACCCTGCCTGCCTACCTGCTCCTGTCCCGACAATCGTGAAAACCCAACTCATTCTGCAGCTGTGCATCCTGCAAAAGCTTTGGAGGGCCTCAAGCACTTAGCCAAGCTGTCAGAATCTCCCTTGAAATGAAGGAGCCACTTCCCTGCAGCCTGCGACCGCAATGTCCAGTTCACTGTTCTGCTGTTCACCAGGTCCACCGATCCAGCAGCACCCAAGAAGAAGTCACCATGTTCCAAGAGGTCAGATCCACCTCCCCACCAAGTGAGAAGACGCCAGGACCAACCAGAGCTGCCCTTCACTAATACCTGGGGTACCAGACTCCTTGCAGCAACCAAAGCTTGTTTCAGTCCAATCCGGACTCCAATGCCGCAAATACCGAACAGCCGATGGGAGATGTCAGCATCACAGAGGCCAGTAACCAAGAGTGGCCCAGCTGTCCTCTTATGTCCCCTTTTGCAGGTTTCACCGAGAACCGTGGGTGCCTTTGACGCATGTGTACCAACCAAAACCCTCTGCACCCGAGCTACCTGGGCCGGGTCCATGACAAACGACAGTGCTCCCCTGCTACCAGGACCCCCACAAACTAAACCACCCGTTTGGAGCACGTAGACATATCCCCAAGTCTGCCTCTGCAGCATGTTTCTAGGTGCCCCCCTCTATTCCTACGGTAAGGCTACCAACCTGTCTGGAACTTCTGCACCTGAACATTCCAGGGCAGCTAAACTTGAACTGCTGGTGGTACATTGGACCTTGGCCCCCTAGTACCTTAAGTCCTAAAGGGGACCCCTGAGAATCGACTGCAAACACCTGTATGCAGTATATATTTCTTTCCCCATAGGAAAGCATTACAGCGTAAAAACATGTTTGAGTAACACTTTTACTTACCTGCAAAAATTGATTAACTGAAAAGTACTTACCTAATTACAAAGCTCCTGGTGTTAAAATAAATATAAAAATACTTGTTTTTTGTATAAATTGGTCTTGTGTTTCTTCTTGAGTTTGTGTCTCATTTATTGACCCTGTGTGTGTTCAACAAATGCCTTAACACTACCCTCTGATAAGCCTAAACTGCTTGCCCACACTACCACAAAAGATAGCATATGGGTTTATTTATTTAAGCCCTGTAACCATTAAGGGCCATCTGGACTTTCTGTATAGTATATACCTTGTGTTATTCTACTGGGTAAAAAGCCAGCTTCATACATCAGGCCACCCTTAGGGCCCCGCAGTAAGGGCCGGGTCTTGGCGGTCGGGTGCACCGACATATCACCGTCACTTCGATCATTCAGGCTCGAGGTGGCCACAATCCATCCGGGCATCTCAGTCCAGGAGCAAGTCCCAGCAAACCAGTGTGTTCTCCTGGGGTGGGGCCATAAGATCTGAGCCCCTGTCATGCTCTTGACGAGCAAGGCTGCTCTCCCCGTCACCGCATCCCTTGGCACAGGGTGGCAGTCTCCCTTCTTGCTCACCTCAGTGCCTGCCTGCTGCCCTGGGAAGCCACCCAGAGAGCTGAGAGACTGTGTCCGGTGCGGCAGATCTGTCACAGTAGGCCATCGGCAGCCGCAGCCCAATTCAGCCCACGGACATCGAATCTGGTATGAATCTTTGCAGAGAGATGGCAGAGCTCAGCAAACAGTGACCGCCATGTTCGGCATTGCAGCCACACACACCCTGAAAAGAGAACTTTAAGCTCCTTTTTAAAAGTTGTAAGATGTGGAGCATAGAGCTGGTGGTAGTGAGTTCTAAATTCTTGTGGTGTTGACAGAGAATGATTGCTTCATATATGTTGTTTAAATGTCAGAGGCTCAAGGAGAAGGGATTCAGCATTTCTTATCCCCGATTGACAGCCAGAGATTTTTAATTTGTTAATCAAATGGGAAGAAGAGGTTATCTGTAAGATTTTGTAGGTGATGCAAGCTGTCTTGAACTGTGCTCTACATTCACTGGGAAGTAATCATAGTGTTATGAGTAGAGGCTTGATTTTGTCACAATTCTTGCATCCAGAGACAAAGTAGCACTGCGTTGAGGAGAGGGAGACACATGAATGTTTGGTAGGTTAGAGAGAAGTGAATAACAGATACTCCAACCTGGAAAGAACAAGTGATTGTATTATGATCTTAAAAGGCCTGTTTACGACTTTGGAAGTCCTACAGCGGACGGTGCAACGTGCCATCTGCTGTAGGACCGCCAAAGCTGTGGTGTGACCGCCCGCCATATTAGGGGTTAAATCCTGGTCTGGCTCGTGGTCCTGTGGCAGTTCGCTAGGCTCATGGAAGTACTTATTATTCAAACTGCCGCAGTCAATGCGCCGACTGCAACTTCCTACATGGTGTGGCATATATGCCACACCATTCAGGAAGGGAGGTGCAAATCCAGGGGGGATTTCACTACATGTTCTCCCCGTATGCAGCCCCAGGTCCAAATCCAGAAAAGGGTCTGTTACCATTCTGCCACCCTTTTCATGGTGGGTGCAACTCGGAATATGCTTGGCGGTGCAAGCTGCCGCACTGCCAGCATATTACTGCTGGTAAAAGACCTCTAGCCCAGCGGGATCCTTGATCCCGGCAGTACGGTTGTCTTGTGGCAGTCCAATCCCCGCAGTTGTAATACTGCGGGCAGTCCCGCAGTGTGGTGGTCGTTGGACCGTCATCATCGGTACAGTGGTCCTTTGGACCGCCATACTCTTAATCAGGTCCAAAGTCTTGTTCCGGAGTAGACTGTTGAATCCCCCAGAGCAGCTTAAGGTGGTAGTATGCACTTTTAGCCACAGCTCTTACATTGCGTGGACTAAGTCACATGAGCAGCACAGCATTTCACATTTAACAAGCAGTGACATGAAATACTCTTTTTTAAACTAAGTAATATTTATTGTGTGGTTAACTAAAATCATTACAATTTGCAAAATTACAAGAAGTAAATAAAAAAAACAGAATTGTGCAAAATTCAGTGTGTCAAAATTACATTTTCAAGAATTGGTAAACCCTTGTGGGTGCCTAAATAGTCACATTGCTTGTGCTGGGTAGAGGATACAAAAAATCTTGATATATGAACTGCATTTTACAACCCTGCAGCTTAACTGGATATGTGTCCTGTCCAGGCTAGTAATCTTGGTGACGGGTTTCAATTTTCGAAGATAAAAAGCATGGTTTGAGCAGGAAGCGACACGCTGAGTCTAGAGTTGGACAACGGCAAAGAACATGCAGGACTGATTCTTCATGGTAGCCACAACCCAGCAGCTTCTGTCGGTATCTTGAGGCATCCATGACGCGGTATTGGCCTTAGCTGGAAAAATGAAGAAGTGGAGCTGAAGAAGTTGCTATTTCAAGTTTAGTCAGAAAGTCTGATTAAAGTGGTGACAGAGCAGGGATTTTTTTAATCTTAATCTACGGGTGTAATTGTCAAACCCTGCCACTGGTCATATGAGCCTTTGTAGAGGTGACAAGGAGCTAGCATTTACATGAATTACCATAAACAGTGAAACCATTAGGCTACACAGCAAACAATAAAGAGTGTTGATGTGAGTTTAAAAGGTTTTTATTAACAAATTTAGTCAGATAAAGACATTTGAAAATAAGGATTTTAAATCTTAAGCATAGTTCTTTCAAATTTAAATTATCTAAAATTTGATATTTTAGTATAAGGAAAAACAAAATTATATAAAGAATATAGAATATCCAAAATGTGTTTTCCATAAAGGAAAAACTCTGAATCTAAATTAAGGCTGGTTAGGTCGAAAAAGGCATTTGGTTAAGCAAATAGATACGGTGTCAGCTTCAGAATGCCAAATAAAGGTTTCTGATGAGAGGATAAGAATGCTCAGGCACGAAGCCTTTGCACTCAGATTTTGGAGATTTGCAGAGGTGAGAAAGATTTTCTCAGTTCAAAGTCAGCAAGCATCTCTCTAGTACACAAAGTGTGCATGAGAAAGCAAGCACCTGAGTACGACAGTTTGAGTGTCCCTAGTCTAAGGAACACACCCTAATATAATTTAACAACACTCTAGTTGCAACATTTGAGCTTTTTCCCACTCTCAAGAACCAATCATTCTCCTCTAAAGGCTGGAAGAAGGTAAACCACCCAGGTTCACACGTCTTTACAATGGTTCATACAAGGCTACGTCCTTGAGTTGTTACACTGGGCAGAATCTTTGGTACAAACAGCTCTTCCCACACTTTTCCTGGCATCATTTCCTCCTTCCGGTGAGAATCTTACTATCAGTTGTTTAATAAATAACAAATGTCTATTCACTAGCTAATAGAAGGCTTCTTGGAAAAATACAGCAGTTGAAGTGGGAAGAAAAAAGGAAAAACATTGTGCGCAAAACAACTGCGAAGAAAAGCAGGCCTTTTAGCCTTAACGGTGTGAAATCGACATTCAAAATTATATTAATTAGGCTAACTTAATTTGTTACATTTGTTACAACATGTTAACTCGAGTGTTTGCTTATGATAGCTAAGTGTGGTTACCTACTACAAATTTTAAGATAAATAGGCACGCAATTTAATGTTGTAAACTGAACTTTGTTAATGAATGTGTTACATTTTTCAAAAGAAAATGACACTCCATCAATGGTGACACTCTTTAGTACTAAATTAATTAATTACAGTCCAGGCATGTGAGTGTTTGTCAAATACATTTTCGTTTGTTCCATTGAAAAAAGAATTGTCATTTTGTTTGCTAGCCTCCTAAATAAATGATGGCTTATTGGAGCTGACCAGGCTTCATCTAATTTCAGAGTCTTAAGAGAGGAGTGTAGGGAACTCAGCCATGAGGTCTTGTACTCCAGAATGCCATGGTGTATGTCTTTCTGAGTGAAAATAGTGTATTGTCTCTGCATGATCCTATTTGATGTAAGAAGATTTTTGGACGATCTCAGCAATATTTAAGTAGAACTCAAGTTTTATTTGTGATTGCGCTGAGTTGGGGGGGGCGGGGAGGGGAGACCAAATACTCTTCTATAAATGTTAATGGTCAGAGAGTTGATCTATTCAGCTGCTGGTGTTGGGAGAGCAATGAGGCCATATGTTAAAGATAGTTATATCTTATTTTTCATGACCTGGATCAGGGGAGCATAAAGGTGAACATTGAAGTTTGAGGGAGAATGATTTAAATGTCTGAGTCAAGGTATTGGCATTTAGACCTAATGAATTCAGGGGTGGTTTAAATTACCTCTTTCATCCAAGATTATGCCCAGATACTTGTATACCTGTGTGGTTTCAATTATTTCTTCGGGAAGATACCAGGCCCGCTTTTTTAGGTCTCGGCTAGATAGCACATCTCTTATTTCTTCAAGACATTTTGTTTACACACAGTGGGCTTATATCCTGCCCATAGCTTATCATTGGTTTGCTTCAGCGTCGCTTTCATTTCCTACATTCCCATTTGTGAAGGCATGCCTGCTTCATCTTTTTGTGTTTGGCCCTCCCTTGGAGCATGGACTAAGTACTTGTGTCCTTCCACTGCGCCACTTTATGGAAGTACTCTTTTGGTGGTCCTGCACTCTATATGAGTGCTTGTGTTTCCAGGCCTTCTCCCCAATCCCTGTCTCTGTTGCTTCTTTTAAAGCCCTCCCACCCCCTTTCTATGTTGCTTCTTTTTCTTCCCGTTTCTTATGGAAGAGCAGTGCTGTCCTACAACCCTCTTGCCGGGAGCTGTTTGGTGCCGTCGTGATTTCTGGTTTTCGTTTGGTTTCTTTTTATTGGGGCATCTTTTGTGTCTCGCACGCAGCCTCTCAGGCAGGGGGCAGAGTGGGGGAGTGCTGGTCGCATGGTGGCTCCTTTGTGTGCAGCAGTCTGCAGCTGCTAATGATTCTATTGCGTTTTTAGGTCTCGGCTACACAGTGCACGCGCTTTCTCTCTCTTGGGTTTGCTGGCCTCTACAACTTCAACTGTGAATGAGGGCTCATTATAAGGAAAAACAGATGGTCCCAGAGGTCTATCGAGAGCACTTCTTCTAACAAATAGTTTGAAAAATAATAGGACTATGGATGTATTTTATCTGGCAGCAAAGGGCAGTTCTCTTCTGGGAGACATGTCCAATCTGGACTTTTTCCCAGTGTTTGCATTACTGCAGCTACAGCAAGGTGACTATTTGCTTTTCTCTTTGTGTACCTTTGAGTGTGAGTCTCACCGTCGTCAGTTCAACATCCTGTGATTCTGGGCACATCACTTAATCTCCCCAGGCCTCTAAACAATGCACGTGAGCTTGTGTAATGTAACTAGTGCTCATGTAAAGCTCTGGGCCTTCAGTTGTGTTTGCGCTGTATTTAAAAACTGTAGAAAAGTCAACTAACAGGTAAAAAAAGCCTTAACATAACGAAAGACAAATACATACCTATTTCCTGGCTGATTTGTACAAAGTGAAACCAGAAAAGCTGGATAAATCACAGTTTCCCTGCTTAAATTGTATGCTCTTGGGCAAATATTTTATTTCACCAAAACTTTTTTTTGAAAGCCCTTTCAAATATGTGAGTTCAGAATACCAGTTGGACAAAATTATTACTTTTAATAAGTACTTCTCTGTGCACTGCTGTAATGTGCCTTAATAGTGTCAAAGGTTCCACGTGGTAAAGAAATACACTTTTTTGGATTTTGAAGAACCTCTTAATATTTTACGTGATGTGTGTTGAATGATTTACGTAGCAAATCATTTATTTTGAAGAAGTGTTTTATATTTTACCTGATGTGTGTTGTGTGATTTGCATAGCAAATATTTGCAGAGCTTGGCTGGTGCAAGGGCTCTAAGATCCGAGCCAGACCCTTGGTTCGGCTGTCCTTGCCCACCTCTAGGTACACATATATATGTCTAAAATGTCAGCGAGGTCACCGTTCTACACAGAACACTGTGATATTGGTATACAAGGATCCTGGTGGTTAGATCTGAAACGTGCTTCTATTTCTCACCTGTCCGTCTGCTCCCTCCCTCCCATTGTCATGTTGGCCCTCCCACCCACCCTAACAAAACAAAGCACTATGACAGGGACACCACTGGCTGCATACATAACACTTTTTAAAAACATTTTCCGCCTTTACCCCAACTGCGCTGCGCCCCTTCCTATGTTGTGTTGCTTGACTCGCACCCTTGTTGTGTTGATCTTTTACCTTCTCCCCAACCACCCTTCTCCTGTGTTGTGTTGCTTGACTTGCCTCCCTTTGTTGTGTTACTCGACTCGCCCCCCCGTTGTGTTGGTTGTCCCGCCCCTCCGACTAGCCCAAAAAGCGCTATGACGCAGCCAGCACTGACCATGTCCTAACACTTTTTTCAATGACTTTCAGTCATACTGAACAGAAGCCATACAGCTATACAGCATGCCTGAAAGACATTGGTCTTGACAAAACTAATAGCTCTCGCATTGCTGAGACCTATTGGCTTTGCCAGTGCTTGTTTTAATTTTCATCCTAAAGATCATTGGCTTAGTTTTGCTGATGTTAATTTCTAACTGGTTGGTGGAACAATACAAGCTTAGACAAGCTAGTGATCTTTGCAGTCCAAAGGTGGTTTACTTGGGACTGCATCATTCTCGAATCGCAGAAATGACAGGCCTTGAATTTCCAGTCTCAGAGGACCTAATTAAATAGGATCCGAGCCAAGACGCAGCCCTGTTTCAGTCCATTTTGGGTCATCATTTTTCTACAGATTGTTCCTTTGGTGCCAGCCCTGACTTGTACCCATGTGTTGGTGTTTAAAAACTGTATGGCTTTTAGCAGGGCAAGCGGGATGTTCCACTGTTATAACTTTTGCCAAAGTAGGCCCTGCTGAACTTTCAAAGCCTGCTTTCCAGTCAATGAACAGAAAGCACAGGAGGATTTAATTCCTATAGCCTTTGCCAGGACCATGGTTAGGGCCAGGATATTTTGCTCTGTGCCTGAGCTTGGTAGAACCCAGTCTTGTTCTTCTGCCCTAAGTTCCACGTCTTGCAAAATGCACTTTGCATAGTATTGTGCATCATTATCTATCAGGTCTATTAGTCGATAGTTACCTGGGTTCTCCAGTACTTATGTCTCATGGAACTTATACTGTGATGTGTGTGAGAGGCCCTTGGAGTATCTGATGGAATTATTTGTCAGTGGAAGATGCGTTTCTGGTAGCGAGAGTGTCAACGTGTCAAACTCGCCATGTAAAGTCTTCAAGAATTTGTGCCACCATTCTTAAGGGATGTATTGGTTCTGCAATGTGATGTGGTTATTGCATATTTATTGTGGCCCCAAAGGATCTAGAGTTGGTTTTGTTACTTGCAGAAATTAGCCTTATTCCATAGGTCTGACCTTGTCTTGTTCTTTGCAGCCCATACAGCTTTCTTATAGTCAGCCTGTTGCTTCTTAATCAAAAATGGAGTTGAGGGTCTTACGGATCTTTTGCTTTTTTCTTACCAATCTGCGGCCCATTTCTTCCCCCCATTTAGGCCTTGTTAAACCAAAAGGAGCTATCAGATAAGCCCTTCCATTGGGAGCTGTCTGTATTTGGGGGTGGGGTGGGGGCATGCAGGACAAGAGCTCTTCTGAAAATTCTATGTCAGGACCGGAGGCCAGGATTATGCTAAAACTTTCTACGCTTTATTCACAGCAGCCATTCAAAGATCACAAACTACTATTCCTATGAACCAAAGGGAATAGGAGAGAAACAATAGAGAGTCCCAACATAGACAGTCCTCTTTCGATGCACCAATCACAGGGCCACCAGGAGCCTGTAGTCCCCTGTCCCTCTTCACTGTCCCTCTTTCTTCGCTGCTGCAGCCAGAGCTAAGTGTCGTTTTTTGCCTTCATTTCTCCTGTGTAATTATATACTGTGTGCTATACAGTTTTAAGTGTTTGATCTCACTGGCGGTGCTGCGCGCTCTATGGTACATATTGTGCTGGTGTTTACTGTTCTGGGTTTTTTTCCCTCACTGGTTTATCTTAGTTCTCGCATAGCGCGTTACCTGCTAGCTTTTCGTAGGCCTGCTTTCGGTTCTTGTGCTGGGCGCGACGCACGTGTTGTGTTCTTCTGGGCGATTATTTGGTATTTCTTTCCCCGTTTCTGCGAGGCGACCACTACTCGGTCCCTCGCTCGGCCGTGGGAGCGTCTCACTCCCTAACGGCGGGGTCTTCTGTGGTGCAGGCTCGCGGTGTCCTCCTCCCACTGCTAGAGGGCGCATAGACGCGTCCTCTCGTTCGTCCGCGTCTCCAGCATTCTGCGCATTCCGCGCATTGCTCAACGGAGACGCAGACGATCGTAGGAGCCTTGCTTGCCAGCACGCCCATTGTGGTCTGTAGAACTGCCTTTTTAGGCAGCATTGTGTGCATTTTACGCCCCTGCGAACGCTCGCGCTTTAAAGGCGAGTCTGTAACTGCCATTAGGCAGAGTTGATGTTAGTGTTTTACACTGCTCAGGGGGGCCTGTACCTGTAGGCCTTATCAATAACGCTCCTGTTGGGGTCTGTAGTGGGACAGTTTCTTTCTGGCAGGCCGCCCCCTTATCCTATCGCACCAGGGCTATGTATCCCAGGGTTTTTGGCCCAGTATTCACGCGGGCATAGCTCGCCCCACATTAGGCTGTCACCCAGCCCTTTCTTACGTAGTTGAGGCGACCCCTCACTAATTACCCACTTACCTGAGTGGCGCTCTGCTTCCTGATCTAATGGAAGAATATCAAGAGGAGCCCTATCAGGATGACCAGTGGGAGGAGGATCCCCTCACGTCCCTTCAGTGGGACGATGATTTTTATAGCGTGGTGGACGATTCCATCTACAGGGCAGTGGAGCACGCCATGGCTCCTTTAGAGGGTCGCATGTCTCGTCGTATTGAGCAAGCTTGCGCTCAACTGACCAAGGCTTCTCAAGCCCTCCCTGCTCCTGCGCCCGGCGACAGTGTTATTACCGCCGATTCCCAAGTCCCACCTGCTAAGCTTCCTAGGGATTCTGGGGTGGATTTAGATGCCTTCGCCCGCCTTAAGCAGGCGTTTTTGGCGAGCAAGCCTGTTCAGTGGCCTTCAACTCCCCGGGGGACGGGGATACAGGGGATGCGGACGACGAACCTGGCCCTTCCCGCCCTTGGCGACCCTCCCGCCCTGACCCTCCTTCTGACCCGCAGAACCTCTGCTCGTACATGCTCAACCCCGATGATGTCCTGCATCACCGGTCCTCGGACTGGGCCCCCTCTGAAAAAGTGCCCCAGTATGTTGCCAGTAGGATCCGCCGGCCATTAGAGGCCACAGCCAGGAGCTGTCTGCAGGCGAAGTGCCCCCGCCCTTCTTTGGAGTGGAAGGTGGTGGCTACCCCAGAGATTGACCCGCGCATGGCCACCTTTCTCCCAAAATTTGTGAAAGACCCTAAGAGGGGCATCGACAGATCCTGGCGGGCTTGTCAGGACAAGCTCCTTGATATCCTCGGCCCCATAACTAAAATCCTAGACATGGCCGAGGAGGCTAAGCAGTCAGGGTCGCTTATTTCCCCGGAGACGCTCTCCGCTTGGGCCCAGCGTGTGGTAGTTTTCCTTGGAAATGCCGACTGCGCGCTTTCTACAGAAAGGCGCAGGAGTTTACTTATCAAGGTTGACCCCAAACTTGGGGATTTAGCCGACTCGGAGGCTGGCTCCGTAGCCCAAGGAGGACTTTTCGGGAAGCCCTTCATCAAGGAATTGGGCAAGTTCGTTAATACCTTCACATCGTTGGACAAGGCCCAATCCTCGATTTGCAAAGTTTTCCGTCCACGTGTTTCAGGGGGGCCGGACGAGGTAGGGGCCGCTCGTCCGGCCGGCCAAATCAGGGCAGGGGGCAAGGCTCTGGAGGTGGTCAATACCAGGATCAAGCCAGATTTGGCAATTTCTACCCGACCAGAGGACGTTGTGGGAAAGGCAGAGGCGCAAGAGGCGGTGGAGCCTCCGTCTTGTCCGGTGAGTGTTCTCCCTTCTTCCCGTCTAAAAGTGGGGGGCCGTCTGGCGCATTTTTTCCAGGCCTGGACTTTTGTCACCGGAGACGCCTGGGTCCTGCAGACCGTACGAGGTTTTCATATAGAGTTTCACGGGGATCCTTCACAACCCCTTCCTCCGCGTCCTCTCTCATTCTTGGCCTCCGACGCCATTCTGGTCAACCGGGAGGACTCCTCTCTTCTTGACAAAGGGGCGATTGTGGAGTCCGTTCCACACCCCACAGAGTTTCTAAGCAACCTCTTTCTGGTGGACAAGGCGGATGGTACACAGCGTCTGGTCATCAACCTTCAGGAGTTCAATGGGTGGCTGGTGTACCGCCACTTCACGATGGAGGGAATCCATCTACTGCGCGACCTCCTCAGACCCGGCGATTGGATGGCGCGCCTCGATTTAAAGGGCGCTTATTTGACCATTCCCATATTTCCCCCGCACAGGCGGTTCCTTCAATTCCCTTGGCGGGACAAGGTGTACGAGTTTACCACTCTGCCCTTCGGCCTCTCCTCCGCTCCCTGGTGTTTCACCAAGGTTCTGCGGCCGGTGATCGAACGACTGCGTGCGTCAGGCATGCGTCTAATCGTATACCTGGACGATATCCTTTTGATGGCTCAATGTCCTCGGGCCCTATCGTCGCAGCTGCAGACGGCTGTCAACCTCCTTCAGAGCTTGGGTTTCGTGGTGAACGAAGCAAAATCCACGTTGGTGCCCGCTCAGAAGGTGGTGTTCTTGGGGTTTCTCATCGACTCCGTGGAATCAACCCTCAGTCTCCCATCTCGGAAGATGACGAAGATCCGCCACGAGATCCGGAGAGCTTGCCCGGATCGTGGGGCTTCTCTCGGCCTCCATCCAAGCAATTTTTCCGGGCCCTCTGCATTACAGGGCTCTCTAACGCCTCAAAGCTCGTCACCTGCGCAAAGGTCTCTCCTATTCGCAGAAGGTCGCCCTCTCCACGGACGCCAGGGAGGAGCTCCAATGTTGGCTGACCAACTTGGATGCGTGGAACCGGCGGGCGAATTTCGATTCTGCGCCCAATATTGTCATCGAGTCCGACGCCAGCAGATCCGGCTGGGGCGCGCGGTGTGGAGAGTTCACTACAGGAGGTGTGTGGTCTCTGCAGGAGCAACAGCTTCATATCAATTGTCTGGAGCTGTTGGCGGGCTCGTTTGCGATCAAATGCTGGACCAAGGACTAGGTCCGGTCCAGCGTTCTCCTCCGGATGGACAACATTTCGGCAGTCCAGTACATAAATCATCTGGGGGGGCACGCGTTCGCGCGCTCTGATGGATTTGGCGGCAAATTTCTGGCAGTATTGCCTCGATCATCATGTCTCAGTTACGGCGGAATATCTTCCGGGTCTCGACAATCAAGTGGCGGATTTCCACTCATGGCACTCCCACGACATGAGCCTTTGGAAGCTTCACCCGGGGTTTTCGCCGACCTTCAGGATGTCTGGGGCCCTTTCATGACGGACCTCTTTGCTTCCCGTCTGGACTTTCAGCTTCCCCGATTCTTCAGTTGGAGACCGGATCCATTGGCGGCGGCCACGGATGCCTTCCTGCAGGATTGGAGGGAAGAGGCAGGGTATGCCTTTCCGCCGTTTGCAATGTTGATGAGAGTCTCGGCCCAGGTGCGTCGCCAGCAGACGAGCATAGTGTTGATTTCGCCAATCTGGAGGTCTCAAGTCTGGTTTCCAGTTCTTCTGGAACTTTCATGGGATTTTCCAATCTCACTCCCCCGCTTTCCGACTCTTCTGCTCAGTCCGGACGGACTTCCCCATCCTCTTGTTACCCAGGGCTCCCTGGCTCTGATGGCGTGGTGGATTAAAGGGGACGATGGGCGGAGAGACTCATGTCCAAGGCCTGGGCCGATAGTACCCTCAAGCGGTAATTTTTCATTCATCCCATAATGTGGGTTATATGGTATTAGAGCTTGGATCTGTCCTTATTTTTCTCGAGACAAGCTGGTTTAGCCTGTCTTAAGATTTACCGGATAGAGTGTCTCCTTTCCACTTCAGCCTTTTAAGATTATCTGAATTGACTGTTGCCAGAGTTGTGGGGGCTTTTTTCTGTAGTGTAGCTTTGCACAGAGAAGGTAATGGTTTGGGCATGTGATTGCGTTCCGTTCTTTTATTTGAAACCTTCTTACCAAAGAGAAAAATTGGAGGTGTACAAGAGAATAATCCAAGATAGAATTTCGATGAGTAGTGAGATGGGTTGGCCAACTGGTCTTGTGGGAATATGCCATTTAAAGTTCTGAGACCCAATGACTGTAGGGTTGCTATGAGACTTTACCCCGTTTATCAATTCTTGATGGTGAAAAGATTGATTTGGAAACCCTCAGAGCTCGTTGTGGGTGCAGACGTGGTCCTCATGCTGATGACCGGCCATTAGGCTTGTATTGAAATCTCCAGTACCTCTGCAGTTGTATTCAGCATGTTTGTTTCTTAGTGCGGTAATTATTGTCTTCATTTTGTGTATAGTTTTTTTTTTACCACATTGGATTTATATATGCATTGATTACTAGGAAGAGGATGTTTGTGTTCAAACTCAAGTTTTCTATGCATACTGCTTGAATCTAGTTCCTAGGTACTCGAAGCGCGGCCCGCGGGCCACTTGCCCGCCAGACCTTTAGAGGCCCCCGTGTGGAAGGCAACAGCAGAGGCAGTCAGCAGCAAGGCTCGTTTTGGGGGGAACACGAATGTACACGGCGTCCCCACACTCTTTTCACAGGGTGGATGCCGTCCCCCCTGCCAAGAAGTTGGGCCCCAGAGAAATATGCTGAACTTGTCCCGGTGTAATTTTCAGACACCGGGGCACATTCAGCAGCACCTGCACGTTGTCTGCTTTCCATTCCCAGCAGCAACGTGCAGGCAGCGAAGGAGCCTTTTTTCACCTTCAGCTGGGCCTAAGTTCAAGGGCCATCCGGCCTCCTTTTGTTTGTATATGCTGACTGGGGGCCGCCTGGAACCTTACACTTAAATGTAAATGCCACAGAGGGAAATAAAGGCACACAGCTTGCCTTCTCTTCACAGGTACTTAAGAGAAGCATGCTTTTGCCTTTGTTCTATCCCAGTATATAAAAATGCAGACTCTGTAAGACTGTCAGATGGGTTAGTCTGTCCCAGTATTTACAAAAATAATTTAAATAGCACTATTTTATTTCTTTTATAGCGCTACGTTGTGACGTCATGAGGTGATTTGCATAATGTCTTACTTGGTCAGTCCCCTCACTTCTTTTTTTTAGGACTTGTGCCCTGACCATTGTTCTGCCTGTTGTTCATTCCTCGGGACCGCAATCATAATAATTTTTTTTTTTTTTTTTTTTAAAAGCCATCAAAGGAGCATGCTCAAGAAATTAGCGATTCGCCTGCTCACATGTGCCCCATCCTCTTCTTGCTCAGTGATGTCACTCGCTTGCGGCGCAGCAGAGGAATAGGCATTTAATAAGGGCATGCAGGTAGCTGGCTTTCCTTTCCAGCCCAGCATAGACATCAGCAACAGCCACTGCGGGGCAAACTACTGCTGTGGTGCAGGTCTCTGCAACCTCAGTAACCAAATGGCGGTCCGTCAGCAACATCAGGCAGTCATATCCATGCCACCGGCCTTTTCAGCAGCACCAATCTGTGAAAGTTTTGAACCTTCCCAGGGTAAAGGCGTGCTTTTTATCCATGTTACCACGCTATGCCTGTCCAAAAGTTCTCCCTCCTTCACCTCCCAATGGGCACATGTAAGGATAGTGCCTTCTGAACAAAACACCTGGAGTTTAAGCTAAGAGCCTCCCTGGTACCAAACCGGTTCCCCTCCTTAGAGCTGACGAGCCTCTGTAAACATTCCTAGTTACTGTATGAAGCATACTACAGGTCTCTCAGAGATGTGGTGCAGGTTTGGAGCATGGTGTTCATGGAGGGATCCCAGATGCTCAGTGACATTCAGTGTGATTATATGCACTGTGCCTATAGTGCCACGCTAGTCACGGAGTTCCCGCTTTACACAATGAGTAGGAATGCATCCAAGTGTGACCCAGTGACGTGTGCCCTAGTGAGGGCGAAGTTGACTAATAATTGATTCCCGTCCCAGCTGTAGATTGGGGGCAACCATGAATGAATTAATTAATTAAATGAAGAGACCTATATTTATACAACTCGACCAGCAACTCAAAGGGCATCCCCGAACTAGCGAGAGTGGACTCTTACATGGTAGATAAACCGACCTAGATTAATCTTGCTCGAAAAAACAAGTTTTTATTGTTTTTCTAAAAGGTGCAGATCCAGGGTTTTAACATCCCTGCCACATGCAGTGCTGCTTACAATCTATTCCTAGTTAAATATGCAGCCCCTGGACTCATCTGTGCCGTATCGCATGCAAAGTACAGTGACCTCGCACCCCTGCCCGTACACTACAGCTCTGTGATGCATCAGTGCCTTGTGCCTCATAGAGCACACCCTTGCCCCATACACTACATCTCAGAGACCATCTGTGCCTCATGAACTTACAGGACAGGGGCCCTTGCATTCCTGCCCTGTACACTGAAGATTTGTTTTTACTTTAGTAGCCCGCCCCCACCCCCACCCGCAGGCTCAAGTCACAGGGGCCCTTGCATTCCTGCCCTGTACACTGAAGATTTGTTTTTACTTTAGTAGCCCGCCCCCACCCCCACCCGCAGGCTCACAGGGGCCCTTGCATTCCTGCACTGTACACTGAAGAATTGTTTTTATTTAGAAGCCCACCCCCACCGCCCCGCCCCCACCCGCAGGCTCATCGGTGCGGCCCTCAGCCACAAACCAGACTGTACTTTTGGCCCCTGAGACAAAGTTTGTGAGTATCCATGATCTAGTTGCTGTTAGTTGCTAAGTAGGTGATTTTATGCTGGTTGTCCAGGTTTGAAACATGATTAGGCCGCCTTAGCTCAACCTCGTTTCTTTTCACTTCTTCCTTGATTGTGAATAGCATGGAACCCCGAAAGCAAAACATCAGTTTCACACCATGTTTCATGTATACCTACGCAGGTGAATTTAGAGAAGTAGGCCAGAATTTCGATGTCGTCTGTTAGTCTTTTCAGGCTGAAACAGCGGTCAAGTAGCAAACGTATTTTATACCTTGATCAACATGAAGAGAATTAGGGCTTGACTTTTTCGAGGTACTTATGATATGGGAGAGCTAGGCCCAGTTTTCTGCTGATCCCTGAAATATTGGTGGATACTTTGGTCGTTTTGCTTAATCATTGGATAATTTGAACTCCAATTTTTGTGTTAATATTTGGCTTCATTTTTTTATACTAATAACATTTATCAAAATTGATTTGGGGTAAACTTTTTTAGTCCTAATTTCCTGATTGTGTCTAAGCCATTTTGTTCCCTTTTTTTGTTTTTGTTTATTTTTTTGCGATTAAGTGGGTACCGATCTGTAGTTGGTTTGCTAACTTCAATCTGCTACACTGTTAAAATTGCTTTTATGTTTTTTAGAAAACAGGATTTGTGTCATTGCTCATTTAACAAGTGATCTTGGTGGACTCATTTTTACTGTTTGTTTAAAGTTGAATTCATTCTGTGGCTGATATGTTTGTAGTTTTTAAGTGACTTAGGTCTGGTGGGCTTTCAAGAGTCTTAGGGCCGAATGCACGACCATTATGTTTAGCTAGTTGGAAATTGCACAAATTTGCGACTCGCTAAACTTAATTTACAACAGTATCGCAGACACTGTTTGCGATTCCCAATGGGGTCGCAAATCGCATGCCTCATGAATATTAATGAGGCTGTCTCAATTTGCTACCCCTTTGGGAATGGCTAGCACTCCCACAGATGGTGGCCTGCTGGGATCAGCAGACCACCATGTCTGGGACTGCTTTTAAATAAAGCCATTTTTTTTTTTTTTTGTAAATGCAGCCCTTTTTTCTTGAAGGAAAACAGGATGCATTTAAAAAATAAAAATGAAACTTTTCAGTTTCATTCTTTAAGGGCAGACAGTGTTCCCTGGGACCACTGCCTGCTCGTTAAAATAATGTACGCATCCATTCACAAAGGGGAGCATGTCCCCTGGGTACCTCTTTCCGTTTGCGAGTGGCTTACCACCCGTTTGAAAAGGATGGTAAACTGCGAGTGTTTTGCGTCGCAAAACAATCATACATAAGTTTGAGACTCGCAATTAGGAAGGGATGCCCTTGGCACGCCCCTTCCTAATAGCGAGTCGCACACCATATAGGCTAATAGGTTAGCGACTCGCAAAATATGGTTGGTACGTAGGGCAGACCTATTTTGCGGTCGCAAACGGGCCCATTTGTGACCACAAAAAACGGTCGGACATCTGGTCCTAAGTATGTTGCCTTGATTTATAATGTTGCATTGGCGTCTTGTGTTGTTTTATACGTTATGAGCAATTTGGGTGGTGTTTTGACTTATATGAGAATATTGTCACATTTTGGTGCTCTACTCCTTTCAGAGAATTATTTAAAGTTAGCTCAGTGGGGCAATGCTGCTAGAAACGGTGGTTTTCTCTGTAGGCGAGGAGTTTCCTGGATGTAAATGATTGTCCATATGTTTAGAGGGGAGAGATTATGATGGAGTCCAACAGTTTTGTGTGCAGGTGTTCATTCTTTGCCAGAGTTAGCCTGTTTTTCGCGATATCCAGAGTCTTGGAATAAAGGGCTATTAGGGAAGAGAAGAGATTGTTTAGCGTTGCAGGGTTGTTACCTTCTTTTGGAAGGTTATGCACAGCAATCATTCCTTTTTGGGTGAGTCTCTCCTAGCAATAATATGGGACTCTTCTAATTCAGGTATTGGTTTGGACCAGGAGGACACTTTGAAGATGCTTCTGGTCAGGTTTCAGTATTGTCTTTGGGTAGTCAATTGTCGGTGTAGACTGTGTAAACTTAGTTGATTGTAGTGATCTTTTTGTGCTCGTCACATTTTGTGCAATAAATAGTTGGTAGAGTTTTAAAGGATTGCTAGATAGGTTTTCTGCATTGGTAGATCCATGAGGGGTTAGTCTTTTTATTGTTGGTTTTTACTTTGTCTTTTCTTCTGCCTTTTTGCCTGTTGCTGAGAGTATTATGTGGTCATTCAGTGCATGTTGTATTGTTTTCTTTTGCTCTGAAAATATTATGTTATCCATTGGGCGCCTAGTAGTAGGATAATATGTCGTCTGCTTACTGGTTTATTTGTGCCTCAATTATGATATTTGAGTGAGTGAGGTTATCTTTTAGTTCAACTATATTTACTTAATGAGTTAACCTTTGAAAGCACGCCGATGATCTTGTTTTGCTGTTGTCTGCTTCCTTGTGTGCTTGTTCCACAGATGTAGCCTTTAGTTGAGAAGAGGGAGCAGGTTCGGCGAGAAGATGGGCTGGGATTTTGTGTGGTGTTGCTGGATCCTTTCTGAGATATTTTACTTCTAAGATTATGTAACTTAGGCTCCCTGGAAGGGCTGTGAGCTTGTAAATTATTAGAGTGCAAAAGCAGGAATCCCTTTTTACCTCCTTCACTCATGGAGCTATTTGAGAGAGGATTTGATTTACATTGTCTACCTTATTTCTAGTTTGATGATTGAGATAAACCTTGTCTGGAGCAAGCCAATCTGAAGTTCTTGTCTGATCTGTTGAAAATTCAGAGCTTTTGGCGATTCATTCAGTGTTGAAAGTAGTGCTTGCCAAATTTGTGGTGAGAAATTTGAATTACTCTGTCAGTCTTGCTTTTGTCCCAATGTGGAGATTAAGTCTTCTTTCTCAAAGAGTCTTTTAGTGGGGCTCCCTGTTAAGGAACATTTTATGGTTTGATCCAACAAATGCACCACTTAGCATGCTAAGATTTGGGGGTCGTTGGACCCTCTATGAGTTGAAACTCAGTCGAATATTTGCAGAATTCATTGTCCTTCTGTAAAGCAGACAGGGATTGCATGTTACTTTCATTTCTGGAGCCAGTAGCAGCTGTCAGGTTTTTAGGTTCATTCTGCAGTTTACTTTCTGTCCCTTTTGATATTGGGGTGTTAGACTGTGGTGGCTCTGATGAAGACGCATAGTGTTCTTGCAGAAACATAAAATATTCCTGAATCTGCGTAACTGTTTGAGAGGCTGGTAAATGCACAGTCACAAGAATGTTTAGTAATTGCTAGCTTTTTATCTGATTCTGCAGGTATGTTTTGAGTCCTCTTTTTTGACTATCTCATAAGAAAAGCTATTCTGGTCCTTACCTGCTTTCATCGCCGTAATGGAAGTCTGACTTGCTGGGTTCTTAACTCCTCTGTGTACTGGCCAAGTTTGAATTTAAAACGGAACTCATTATAATAAGTGATAATAATAATAAGAGGTGTAGCAAGGGTACTGAGGTCGCCGAGATCTCAAAGAGGGTGTTGTGGAGATTCTGCACACACACAGAACTATGCGCAGGAAAACAGGACCACGGTGTGTCGGGGCTAAGCCTTCCTACCGCCTCAGTACCCAAAATCCCAGAACCGACTAGCTACAGTATCTCATTCGTTCACCTACATAATCACGAACCTAGAAATGATTAGACAACCCAGAACATAACACTACCGACTCTCTCAGGAATCGCGGTAGCAAGACGAACCCTTTTGTTCACTCACTCGTACTTGTCCACAATAAGAATTGACAGAGTCACTGTTATAGTTCAAAATGTTTATTTTAACTATAGTCCTCTATAATGCAGTATACGAGCCACTACCAGCAGCAAAACGCATAAACCTAAAACAGTTAGCATTGTAGCAAGTCCATAGACTGTGAAGGGCAATGTCATTGTATGCAGACAGTGGATAGAGGACTATAAGGCCTAACCGTCCTCCCCTTGGAATGAAAAAGTTTTACTATAGAAAGGAAGATCTCTGGGCTTTGTCAGCAGACCCCATACCTTAGTGCCTAGATGGCAGTTTTACATCATAGGATCAGCATAGCTCTTCTCCCTGGAAAGGTCCCTCTCCAAGTGTGTGCCAAACCAACATGCATCTCCATAATATCAAAGCACAAGTTTCCAGCTGCCACAACTGTGTAGCATGTTTTGTCCAAGTGCTAGGGACTGACCAGAACAGAATAACAAGGGGCATTGTTTATCGACCTTGCACTCCGTGTTCAGACTAAACTCCAGGAACAGGCAGAGAGCGCAGAAAGCAGATTGTTCTCATGTGAAAGGCACAAACAGAGACTTGCAAAATAAAGTAATGTAGTAACATGCGTAAAAGCAGCATCATGGCAGCAGAGCTCATGCTAACTTAGCAATGTCGACAGTGACCCCATGACACCCTCCCCTTGGCCAGTTCATAGCATATAGACAAGCAGAGTCAAAAAGCGCTGGAAAAAAAAAAATTGGATTTAAAAAAAAAAACTGATATTTTTTATTTTTGAAATGTTGTTGTTCATTGAGAACAGGATTGATCAGGAGTTGAAAAACCCATCAAAGTACGTGAACCTAAGAGTGCAATCCATTCCAAGAGGTCATCCCTATTGTTTGTAGCAAAAAGGAATGACATCCAATCAAGTAGCTCGAAGGAACACGTGTTCCTCATAATCCGATGCCTCCAAGAGCATATCCAGGCAACTTGCGTGATATTTGATGAAACTCCGTTGCAAGAGGTGCTGTGCAGCCGCACAGATATTCCATTCTGCCAATACTCCAAGTGCAGCTGCATGCGCCATACGGTCATCCTGAGAACAGGCCTGGTCATGGGCCACTAATGGACCCATTAACAGGTCACAATTCGGATCCGTACACAACGTATGGGATAGGCATAAATCCAAAGTCCAATAGAAAGGGCACCGCTGGCAGTAGAACACAGGTTGCACACAAGTTAAATAGGCAAAGCGAAAAGTTAGTCCATAACTCCCGCTAAGTGTTGCCAATGGCAAGCATCCAAAAAGGTGTTGTATTAGGTCACGGTACAGTTGCAATCGGCCGAGTCTGTGCAGTAGCACAAGATGGGCAGCCATTGCGTAATAGGAGCAGAAGTATCAGCACACCTGCCGCCAGCGCTAGTATTAAGAGGAACCCTCCGAAGGCACTGGAAAAAATAGAATGTATAAAGGTCGGTATTACTCCAAAAATTGTCTAAAAAGAGGTCATCAAGGCCGGATCCCACAAGTTTTAAAAAATGAGCAAGGCCTTCTGTATCAGACGCATTAAATATTTGGTGTAGCAGTTCCCCAAAATGAAGTGGGAGATTCATGTTCAGCAGTGATTGAATCTCACTGGATGTTCTAGCCACCTGTAATTCGAAGGTCTCTCGAGCCGAAGTGAGAGCCACTTCTTGTTGAAACAATAGCACTTTGAGTCTGCTTAATTTATTGAAATTTTCAAAGTTGGAATGGAAGGCCAAATGGAACTATCTACATTCCCATGCAGGAGTGGAAAAAGCATGTTGCTACAACAAGTAACACGTTGTGAAAATGTTACTATCTACGGGATGCCTGCCCGTAAGCCACAGCAGTCGTTGTTATTCAAAATAAGATAACTGCCGTTAGTAAGCAATATGAGAGCAGGAATTATTGCCGGGACAGGTGTTCCTTTAAAAAAACAAGCCAGATTAGTTGACACATTACAAGCACCGTGCAATTGAACTTGTTTGCAAACTAGGGAGTATCCTACTGTGGAATCGCAGTCCACCCCTGTTAGGAAAATGTCCGTACCCTCCTGTTGACCTCTGTAGGTGAAAAGTAGGGACCATTATTCATGGAGAAAGGCACTACCCAAGGGTTCAAAGCGGCCAATTGGGAAATGTTTTATGCAAGATTTAAATTGAAACATCGAAAAAAGCAGAAAGCTAACGCCATGAATTAACCATACAGTCAAATCGGTCTCGGCTACAGAAAATGGCAAGTGTTCTAATTGCTTAATGTGTAACAGCTTGTATGTAGCGTCTTTCATGGACATGAATCTGTTTGTCAGTTAGATTAAATGGTAAAAACATAGCAGAAGCATTCAAATAATCCCATGGTACTTTTCCCATTTTGAGAGTCTGTAACATCCATGAAAATTGCATCAGAGATCGTAAATGATTTTGACCATGATATAACACGGATACATCTCTTTGAACAATATTATCTAAAGTATAAATGCAGGGAAGACATTGTATTTATGCTATTGTCGACTACTGCAAGAACCTTCTCCAAATTTGCTTTGTCAATTTGGCGCAGACGGAATGCTGCCTCCATCTGCGATAATTTCCATATTTCATTATAAGCCGCATAGATGAATCTTTTTGATCTGGGAGCTTTAGGGCCCAAGAGAAAATCAGCTAAATCGATGTCGCTCGAGAAGAGAGACAAGTGTTGTTTCACTGACGACAGAGTGGAGTGTTCAAACCATTGTTGACACATTTTTCCAACTGAATATGTGGTGACTGAGTGTGAATGTGGGTAACGGGGATCAGGTCTAGTTTGTGTGAAACCAGTCGTCGTATTATAAAAATGCAGTTGACAAGCATTAGAATTGGTTTGCCAAACAACCATCTTGAAGGGTCAACATCTGAGATATTGAAGCTGTCATTTTGAAACAGAGCTTGTAGGACATCGTTTGTATAATTGGTGTGTTTACCCCAAATATCATACTCAGCCAATGACGTAATGGAAGGAATATTCAAATTTTTGCCAGTAGGCAGACCAAAACAAGTAGCCTGGTGCACCGTGTCATTTAAAAAAAATATTTGAGTCGGAATTAGACATGCACGATGCAAAGCCTCGGTTCCTTGAACCTGCTAAACCTTAGTGCCCCAAATTGATTTCAAATCAACGGTATCTTTCCAGTGATCATAACCCTGGAATGCCAATTCAGTTCTAAAAGAATTAGAATATATCAACTTCGTGTCTGTCAAAATAAATTTAGATTGAGACTGCAATTTCAATTTACAGAAATAGGAGTTTGGATTGGACGGGTTGTAATCAGTGAAATAGGTGAACTTATTTCTAAGTGTTTTTACCTTCCCTGTAAGGGAGCTGGACACTGTTCCCACTGCGTGTAATTAACAGTAGGTCTTAACGTGTTCATTTTGTGCAAGAAATGGTGGCAATAATGTTGCTAACAGAATAAATCAGCATAATTGGCAGTATTTACATACAAATCTGCATCATAATACTTCAAATCAGAAATCAATGAGGGGCATATTCTCAAGGACTTATCGCCAATTCATCGGCACTTTAGCGCCGCAAAAGTGGCAATAGATTTTCTGCCCTATTCTCAAGCTGGTGCAAACTGCCGATATCACCAGTTTTCCAGCGATAGCTGCCGCAAAAAACATCGCCACAGATGAGAGCGACAACTAACGCTAATGATATGCAGAGTAGGCGTTACCGTGCAAAAACACACAAAAACACCACTTAAAAGATATTCTCAAAAATAGGCGATAAGGCTTGTTAGCAGCAGGGATTTAACACCTGCCTTTTACTGGTGTTAAGCAGGACGACAACCTGCAGTATGAAAGGGAGACCAGCTCAGAGCCACATCTGAAGACCAACACATGTCATGGAGCTACTGATCATGCAGCTCAGAGACCCAAGAGGGCCACAACACCCACCGCCACCACCCCCAGGCCCCCCGGACCCATCCCCCCTGGACTACCACCGAGGCAGCACAGAACAAGACAGCTGACCTTCTGAAAACGGCATGGCCCCTCAGCCACACAATTGCAGAATGTGGGGAGGGGTGGGAACCAAGTATGTGTGAAGGAGGCAAGTCACCCATGAATAAGAATGTACACAATGCCAAGTATGGCAGTGATGTGCTGGACAGACTTCAGTATGCAGAGCACAGACATGTGGACATATAATGCTGATGTTTGTAGTGTTGTGGACAGTGGACGCAACCA